>NW_028274834.1:1476426-2214640 GCF_037043125.1 Eumetopias jubatus | reverse complement strand
CGCACAGATTGGAAAGGCTTCTCTCTTCGTGAAACAAGATGTGCGCTGAAAGTTGCGTTCTGCGCAGGCTTGGTTTTCACACATCAGCCCATGGTACTTTCCCTAGGCTTCCACACGTGCAGTGAGTATCCCTTCCCTAAACCTGAACCAAGACGCGGGGGAAAGCTGCCTTCTACACCACCTTCTTTTCCGAGTTTCGTATAGAACCCTTGCGTTGTGCTTCCACATCCACTTTTGTCACTGCTTCGATATATCCTCCGGAGAGGGGTTCGCTTGAAAGACGGTCTCCCTCCGTCACGCTTTCAAGGAGTTAAGGATAGGGCACTCTCCTTGTGCCTGCACACGTCGACTTGCAATCTCGACTGACTTCATGACCCCGTCCATATGCTACGCTGAAAGTCCCATTGCGCGCGGCCTTGTTTCAAAGAGATGAGGACAGGGCACGGCACGTTCCTTGTGCTTCCACCACGACTATATAAAAGGCTCCCGTCTCCAAGGCAAAGGATGTCAGGTGCAAGACGGCTTCGCAAAAGCGAGGTTGCCTCTTTGAGGGCGGTCTACGGCGCTCTGTTGACGCTTCCACGCCTACATATGCAAACGCTTCTGGGCTCACGAAAGAAGACGTCCGTTGAAAGCTGCCTTGTACCCCGACGCGTTTTCCGGAGTTAGGTCCAGGGAACGGTCCCTGTGCGATCACACGCAGCCTTGAGATGGCTCAGCTCTTTTCGATCGTCAGGGAGGACGTTTCTCGGAGTTAGGTCCAGGGAAAGTTACTAAAGCGTACGGCACTTTCATGATGCTTCCACACCCACTTTTGGAAATGCTTCTCTCTCCAGGATACCTGAAGATGCTAGTGGCGAGTCGCTGTATACGCAGACTTGCTTTTCCCAGGTCAGTACATGGCACTCTCCTTATTCATTCACGCACGCGCGCGCGCGCGTGCCCTCACACACACACACACACACACACACACACACACACACACACAGAGTTGAACATGTTTCTGTCTCGTCAGGAAAGAAGGTGATCGTTGAGAGACGGTTTCTCGCCGATGCTTTTGGGTTCTTGCTTTTCTCCCCCCGGAGAGAGAAGTGTAGCCGCTTTTTCCCTAGGCTTCCGTACACACCCTTGAGAAGCCTTCCGTCAGCCAGAAACAAGCCATGAGTTGAAAGAGGCGTTCCACGCAGACCTCCTTCTCAGAGCGAAGCCTGTCACACTTTTCCTTGTGAAGTAAACTAGAGAGATACAAATACTTTCTCAATGATTGCTTTAACAAAAAAGGACTAAATATCCCAATCAGAAAACATAGACTGTAAAGAGGAAGCAAGACCCATCTCTATGCTGCCTACCAGAGAATCACTTCAGACCTAAAAATAAAAGCAGATTGGAAGTAATGGGACACAAAACCATTTATCATGCAAATGGAAGTGAAAAGAAAGTTGGAGTCGTAATATTTTTATGAGACAAAATAAACTGAATTGTGGGGAAGATGGCAGAGTAGAAGGACCCTAAACTCACCTCATCCCACAGATACAACTAGGTAACACTCACACCAGAGTCACCCAGAAATGGACCTTCAGATTTCCCCACAAAACTATACAACTAAATGGAGAGAGGGAATCACATCAAAGATGGTAGGAAGGACAAGGACTCTGTAGGAATCTAAAGCCCATATTTCTGACCACCAGAGGGAGGGAACCACAGTCACAGAGGGGCCAGAAACAAACTACTACACCGGGGAGCCTCTAAAGCGTAGAGACATCCTCATAGCTTATGGCTTTGAAAATCAGAAGGGATGACATTTGTGAGCGTATACAACCAGCAGACTTAAAGCTTGGAACTTTTAAAAATCAGCTGTCTCAGCTCTGAGAGAGCACAGAAGGTGATAGGAAGCTGAGATCTGTCCTTAAAGATTAAGCAGAGCAGAGAGTGTGGAGTAGCTTGGGTGAAGCAGGTTGAAAGGTGCTTGAGGATTAAACAAGGGAGACATAGTTCCTGAACTCAGAGTTTGCTAAGGGACTTGTCCAGGAACAAAGGAGCTGGCAGGTGCCATTTCCCTCTACGGCCCCTCATTATAAACACACACCTACCTGCAAGACCAAGCACAATCTAGCAATCACTAACTTGCATAAACCATGGCCCATCCCCACACCTACCACACCTGCTTCAGTCCCAGTGCTGTGGATACCCTCCCTGATAAGACCCACACAATCCTTGACAACAATATGTCTCCCCATCACCCACAGAACACGCATGCATCTTGTTAAAACAGCACACCCCATGTGTTGTGCACAATGACACAGTCCAGATCCAGTCTCTGTTGTTGCTATGCATTACCTTCAGAGGAGAACCAGCATCACCAAGTGAAAAATGTATGTTCTGCCCCGTATTTTCAAGAACAAGCAATATATCTGACCTTCCTAACAGAGAGATATTCTCTGAGAAGTAGGCCAAATGAGCAGACAGAGGACTATGTCCTAAACGAAAGAAGAGGACAAAGCCACAGCAAGAGACCTAAACAAAATGGATATAAGGAACATGCCTGACAGAAAATTTAAGATAACAATTATAAAGATACTCACTGGGGAAATGAAAAGAGGGAGGACATCAGAAGGGGGAACATCATTGAGACTCTTAACAAAGAGATATGAAAGAAATAATCAGAGATGTGGAACACAAGAAATGAAATGAAGAATATACTAGATAGAATAATTAGCAGGATGGACGAAGCAGAGGAACAAATTAATGAACTAGAAGACAGTAATGGAAAGTAATCAAGCGGAACAAATGAGAGGAAAAAGAAGTATGCAAAAATGAGAAGAGACTTAGGGAATTCAGTGACTCCATCCAGTGTAACAACACCCACATGAGAGGGATCCCAGAAGGTGAAAAGGGTGAAAAGGGGGCAGAAAATCTATTTGACCAAAGAAGAGCTGAAAACTTAACCTAATCTGGTGAAGGAAACCTATACAAATCCATAAGGCATAGAGATCCCCTCCCACAAACTCAACCGAAGGAGGTCCACATCAAGACACATAGTAATCCAAATGGGAAAAGGTAGTGATAAAGAAAAAACATTTAAACAGCACATAAAAGAAGACAGTTAACATGCAAGGGAAAGTCCATAAATCTATCAGCTGAGTTTTCAGCAGAAACTATGCAGGACAGAAGAAAGTGGCGTTAAATATTCAAAGTGCTGAATGAGAAAAATCTGCAGCAAGGAATAATTTATCCAGCAAGCCTATCCTTCAGAAAAGAAGGGGAGAAAAAGAGTTTCTTAGCCACACAAACTAAAAGAGTTCATGACCACTAAATTAACTACAAAAAATATTGAAGGGGACACTATGAGTGGAAAAAAATCGTAAGTGAGAGTATGACAATAATGAATCAAGGAAGCAGTAAAAATAAGTATTTCTGTAAAAATCAGTTAAGGGATTCACAAAATAAAAGTATGTAAAATATGAAAACGTATACCCTAACACATGAGGAGGAGTCAACAGTGGGTTTGAACTTAAACAGCATTCAACTTAATATAGACTGAAAAGGCTATATATAATCCAGGGGGTCACCACAAACCCAAACCTCTAATACACATGCAAAAGATAAAGGGAAAGAAATCCAAGAATATCATTAAAGAAAACGAGCAAACCATGAGAGAGAGAGCAAGAGAAGAAAGGATCAGAGAAAAACTACACAAAAAACTATGAAAGAAGTAACAAAACATCAATAAATACATGTCTACTGATAATTAGTTTGAATGTAAATGGACTAAATGCTCCAAGCAAAAGAGCATGACAGAGTTTGTATATATATATAAAAGATTTCACACCTAAAGACACCTGCAGATGGAAATTAAGAGATGGAGAAACATTAATCATGCAAGTGGATGTCAAGAGAAGTCAGAGTACCAATCCTTATATCAGACAAAATAGACTTTTTTAACATTGAAATTGAATTAGCCAACATAGAGTACACCAGTAATTTCAAATGTAGCGTTCCACAATTCATCAGTTGTGTATAACACCCAGTGTTCACCACATCACATGCATTCCTTAATGCCCATCACACAGTTACTCCATCTCCCCACCCACCTTTCCTCCAGCAACCCTCAGTTTGTTTCCAATAGCTGGGAACCTGTCATGGATTTTCTTCCTCTCTGGTTTCTTCGCATTCATTTTCCCTCCCTTCCCCTATGATCCTCTGTGCTGTTCCTTCTATTCCACATATGAGTAAAACCATATAATAATTGTTTTTCTCTGACTGACTTATTTTGCTCAGCATAATACCCTCCAGTGCCTTCCACATCGATATGCTAAATATTGATCCTTTCTGATGGCTGAGTCACATTCAATTGTATATGTATATACCATGTTTTCTTTATCCATTTATCTGTCGATGGATGTCTTGGTTCCTTCCACGGTTTGGCTATTGTGGACAATGTCGCTATAAACATTCGGGGTGCAGTTGCCCCTTCAGATCACTACATTTGTAGCTTTGGGGTAAATAAAATTGCTGGGTTGTAAGGGAGCTCTCTTTTAAGTTCTTGAGGAACCTCCATATTGTTTTCCAAAGTGGCTGTACCAGTTTTCATTCCCACTTAGAAGTGTAAGAGAGTTCCCCTTTCTCCTCACCAACATTTGTTATTTCTTCGCTTGTTAATTTTTGCAATTCTGACTGGTGTGAAGTGGTATCTCATTGTCATTTGGATTTCTTTTTCCCCATGCCAAGTGATGTTGAGCAGTTTGTCATATGTCTGTTGGCCATTTGTGTGTCTTCTTTGGAGAAATATCTGTTCATATCTTCTGCCCATTTCTTGACTCGCTTATTTGTTTTTTGGGTGTTGAGTTTGGGTGTTGAACGGTTGTAAAGCGTACGGCACTTTCATGATGCTTCCACACCCACTTTTGGAAATGCTTCTCTCTCAAGGATACCTGAAGATGTTAGTGGAGAGTTGCCGTATACGCAGACTTGCTTTTCCCAGGTGAGTGCATGGCACATTCCTTATTCACTCACGCGCGCGCGCGCGCACACACACACACACACACACACACACACACACACACACAGAGTTGAACATGTTTCTGTCTCGTCAGGAAAGGAGGTGTTCGTTGAGAGACGGTTTCTCGCCAATGCTGTTTGGTGCTTGCCCTTTTCCCCCCGGAGAGTGAAGTGTATGCGCTTTTTGCCTAGGCTTCCGTACACACCCTTGAGAAGCCTTCCCTCAGCCAGAAACAAGCCGTGAGTTGAAAGAGGCGTTCCACACAGACCTCCTTCTCAGAGCGAAGCCTGTCACACTTTTCCTTGGGCCTCCACACGCACTTTAGAAAAACTTCCTCCGGGAAGCTGTGAGTTGAACGACGGGTTTCCTACAGCGGTTTTCCGTGGGGGTAAGGATATATGGCACTTGGCCTTAGGCTTCCACGCACACATTGGAAAGGCTACTCTCTTCGTGAAACAAGATGTGCGCTGAACGTTGCGTTCTGCGCAGGCTTGGTTTTCACACATCAGCCCATGGTACTTTCCCTAGGCTTCCACACGCGCAGTGAGTATCCCTTCCCTAAACCTGAACCAAGACGCGGGGGAAAGCTGCCTTCTACACCACCTTCTTTTCCGAGTTTCGTATAGAACCCTTGCGTTGTGCTTCCACATCCACTTTTGTCACTGCTTCGATATATCCTCCGGAGAGGGGTTCGCTTGAAAGACGGTCTCCCTCCGTCACGCTTTCAAGGAGTTAAGGATAGGGCACTCTCCTTATGCCTGCACACGTCCACTTGCAATCTCGACTGACTTCATGACCCCGTCCATATGCTACGCTGAAAGTCCCATTGCGCGCGGCCTTGTTTCTAAGAGATGAGGACAGGGCACGGCACGTTCCTTGTGCTTCCACCACGACTATATAAAAGGCTCCCGTCTCCAAGGCAAAGGATGTCAGGTGCAAGACGGCTTCGCAAAAGCGAGGTTGCCTCTTAGAGGGCGGTCTACGGCGCTCTGTTGACGCTTCCACGCCTACATATGCAAACGCTTCTGGGCTCACGAAAGAAGACGTCCGTTGAAAGCTGCCTTGTACCCCGACGCGTTTCTCAGAGTTAGGTCCAGGGAACGGTCCCTGTGCGATCACACGCAGCCTTGAGATGGCTCAGCTCTTTTCGATCGTCAGGGAGGACGTTTCTCGGAGTTAGGTCCAGGGAAAGGTAGTAAAGCGTACGGCACTTTCATGATGCTTCCACACCCACTTTTGGAAATGCTTCTCTCTCCAGGATACCTGAAGATGCTAGTGGCGAGTCGCCGTAGACGCAGACTTGCTTTTCCCAGGTCAGTACATGGCACTCTCCTTATTCACTCACGCACGCGCGCGCGCGCGTGCCCTCACACACACACACACACACACACACACACACACACACACACACACACACACACAGAGTTGAACATGTTTCTGTCTCGTCAGGAAAGAAGGTGATCGTTGAGAGACGGTTTCTCGCCGATGCTTTTGGGTTCTTGCTTTTCTCCCCCCGGAGAGAGAAGTGTAGCCGCTTTTTCCCTAGGCTTCCGTACACACCCTTGAGAAGCCTTCCGTCAGCCAGAAACAAGCCATGAGTTGAAAGAGGCGTTCCACGCAGACCTCCTTCTCAGAGCGAAGCCTGTCACACTTTTCCTTGTGAAGTCAACTAGAGAGATACAAATACTTTCTCAATGATTGCTTTAACAAAAAAGGACTAAATATCCCAATCAGAAAACATAGACTGTAAAGAGGAAGCAAGACCCATCTCTATGCTGCCTACCAGAGAATCACTTCAGACCTAAAAATAAAAGCAGATTGGAAGTAATGGGACACAAAACCATTTATCATGCAAATGGAAGTGAAAAGAAAGTTGGAGTCGTAATATTTTTATGAGACAAAATAAACTGAATTGTGGGGAAGATGGCAGAGTAGAAGGACCCTAAACTCACCTCATCCCACAGATACAACTAGGTAACACTCACACCAGAGTCACCCAGAAATGGACCTTCAGATTTCCCCACAAAACTATACAACTAAATGGAGAGAGGGAATCACATCAAAGATGGTAGGAAGGACAAGGACTCTGTAGGAATCTAAACCCCATATTTCTGACCACCAGAGGGAGGGAACCACAGTCACAGAGGGGCCAGAAACAAAC
The DNA here is from genome assembly GCF_037043125.1 of Eumetopias jubatus. Classification (NCBI taxonomy): domain Eukaryota; kingdom Metazoa; phylum Chordata; class Mammalia; order Carnivora; family Otariidae; genus Eumetopias; species Eumetopias jubatus. The sequence goes on along the minus strand of NW_028274834.1, from coordinate 2,207,480 downwards.
TACTACACCGGGGAGCCTCTAAAGCGTAGAGACATCCTCATAGCTTATGGCTTTGAAAATCAGAAGGGATGACATTTGTGAGCGTATACAACCAGCAGACTTAAAGCTTGGAACTTTTAAAAATCAGCTGTCTCAGCTCTGAGAGAGCACAGAAGGTGATAGGAAGCTGAGATCTGTCCTTAAAGATTAAGCAGAGCAAAGAGTGTGGAGAAGCTTGGGTGAAGCAGGTTGAAAGGTGCTTGAGGATTAAACAAGGGAGACATAGTTCCTGAACTCAGAGTTTGCTAAGGGACTTGTCCAGGAACAAAGGAGCTGGCAGGTGCCATTTCCCTCTACGGCCCCTCATTATAAACACACACCTACCTGCAAGACCAAGCACAATCTAGCAATCACTAACTTGCATAAACCATGGCCCATCCCCACACCTACCACACCTGCTTCAGTCCCAGTGCTGTGGATACCCTCCCTGATAAGACCCACACAATCCTTGACAACAATATGTCTCCCCATCACCCACAGAACACGCATGCGTCTTGTTAAAACAGCACACCCCATGTGTTGTGCACAATGACACAGTCCAGATCCAGTCTCTGTTGTTGCTATGCATTACCTTCAGAGGAGAACCAGCATCACCAAGTGAAAAATGTATGTTCTGCCCCGTATTTTCAAGAACAAGCAATATATCTGACCTTCCTAACAGAGAGATATTCTCTGAGAAGTAGGCCAAATGAGCAGACAGAGGACTATGTCCTAAACGAAAGAAGAGGACAAAGCCACAGCAAGAGACCTAAACAAAATGGATATAAGGAACATGCCTGACAGAAAATTTAAGATAACAATTATAAAGATACTCACTGGGGAAATGAAAAGAGGGAGGACATCAGAAGGGGGAACATCATTGAGACTCTTAACAAAGAGATATGAAAGAAATAATCAGAGATGTGGAACACAAGAAATGAAATGAAGAATATACTAGATAGAATAATTAGCAGGATGGACGAAGCAGAGGAACAAATTAATGAACTAGAAGACAGTAATGGAAAGTAATCAAGCGGAACAAATGAGAGGAAAAAGAAGTATGCAAAAATGAGAAGAGACTTAGGGAATTCAGTGACTCCATCCAGTGTAACAACACCCACATGAGAGGGATCCCAGAAGGTGAAAAGGGTGAAAAGGGGGCAGAAAATCTATTTGACCAAAGAAGAGCTGAAAACTTAACCTAATCTGGTGAAGGAAACCTATACAAATCCATAAGGCATAGAGATCCCCTCCCACAAACTCAACCGAAGGAGGTCCACATCAAGACACATAGTAATCCAAATGGGAAAAGGTAGTGATAAAGAAAAAACATTTAAAGCAGCACATAAAAGAGGACAGTTAACATGCAAGGGAAAGCCCATAAATCTATCAGCTGAGTTTTCAGCAGAAACTATGCAGGACAGAAGAAAGTGGCGTTAAATATTCAAAGTGCTGAATGAGAAAAATCTGCAGCAAGGAATAATTTATCCAGCAAGCCTATCCTTCAGAAAAGAAGGGGAGAAAAAGAGTTTCTTAGCCACACAAACTAAAAGAGTTCATGACCACTAAATTAACTACAAAAAATATTGAAGGGGACACTATGAGTGGAAAAAAATCGTAAGTGAGAGTATGACAATAATGAATCAAGGAAGCAGTAAAAATAAGTATTTCTGTAAAAATCAGTTAAGGGATTCACAAAATAAAAGTATGTAAAATATGAAAACGTATACCCTAACACATGAGGAGGAGTCAACAGTGGGTTTGAACTTAAACAGCATTCAACTTAATATAGACTGAAAAGGCTATATATAATCCAGGGGGTCACCACAAACCCAAACCTCTAATACACATGCAAAAGATAAAGGGAAAGAAATCCAAGAATATCATTAAAGAAAACGAGCAAACCATGAGAGAGAGAGCAAGAGAAGAAAGGATCAGAGAAAAACTACACAAAAAACTATGAAAGAAGTAACAAAACATCAATAAATACATGTCTACTGATAATTAGTTTGAATGTAAATGGACTAAATGCTCCAAGCAAAAGAGCATGACAGAGTTTGTATATATATATAAAAGATTTCACACCTAAAGACACCTGCAGATGGAAATTAAGAGATGGAGAAACATTAATCATGCAAGTGGATGTCAAGAGAAGTCAGAGTACCAATCCTTATATCAGACAAAATAGACTTTTTTAACATTGAAATTGAATTAGCCAACATAGAGTACACCAGTAATTTCAAATGTAGCGTTCCACAATTCATCAGTTGTGTATAACACCCAGTGTTCACCACATCACATGCATTCCTTAATGCCCATCACACAGTTACTCCATCTCCCCACCCACCTTTCCTCCAGCAACCCTCAGTTTGTTTCCAATAGCTGGGAACCTGTCATGGATTTTCTTCCTCTCTGGTTTCTTCGCATTCATTTTCCCTCCCTTCCCCTATGATCCTCTGTGCTGTTCCTTCTATTCCACATATGAGTAAAACCATATAATAATTGTTTTTCTCTGACTGACTTATTTTGCTCAGCATAATACCCTCCAGTGCCTTCCACATCGATATGCTAAATATTGATCCTTTCTGATGGCTGAGTCACATTCAATTGTATATGTATATACCATGTTTTCTTTATCCATTTATCTGTCGATGGATGTCTTGGTTCCTTCCACGGTTTGGCTATTGTGGACAATGTCGCTATAAACATTCGGGGTGCAGTTGCCCCTTCAGATCACTACATTTGTAGCTTTGGGGTAAATAAAATTGCTGGGTTGTAAGGGAGCTCTCTTTTAAGTTCTTGAGGAACCTCCATATTGTTTTCCAAAGTGGCTGTACCAGTTTTCATTCCCACTTAGAAGTGTAAGAGAGTTCCCCTTTCTCCTCACCAACATTTGTTATTTCTTCGCTTGTTAATTTTTGCAATTCTGACTGGTGTGAAGTGGTATCTCATTGTCATTTGGATTTCTTTTTCCCCATGCCAAGTGCTGTTGAGCAGTTTGTCATATGTCTGTTGGCCATTTGTGTGTCTTCTTTGGAGAAATATCTGTTCATATCTTCTGCCCATTTCTTGACTCGCTTATTTGTTTTTTGGGTGTTGAGTTTGGGTGTTGAACGGTAGTAAAGCGTACGGCACTTTCATGATGCTTCCACACCCACTTTTGGAAATGCTTCTCTCTCAAGGATACCTGAAGATGTTAGTGGAGAGTTGCCGTATACGCAGACTTGCTTTTCCCAGGTGAGTGCATGGCACATTCCTTATTCACTCACGCGCGCGCGCGCGCACACACACACACACACACACACACACACACACACACAGAGTTGAACATGTTTCTGTCTCGTCAGGAAAGGAGGTGTTCGTTGAGAGACGGTTTCTCGCCAATGCTGTTTGGTGCTTGCCCTTTTCCCCGCGGAGAGTGAAGTGTATGCGCTTTTTGCCTAGGCTTCCGTACACACCCTTGAGAAGCCTTCCCTCAGCCAGAAACAAGCCGTGAGTTGAAAGAGGCGTTCCACACAGACCTCCTTCTCAGAGCGAAGCCTGTCACACTTTTCCTTGGGCCTCCACACGCACTTTAGAAAAACTTCCTCCGGGAAGCTGTGAGTTGAATGACGGGTTTCCTACAGCGGTTTTCCGTGGGGGTAAGGATATATGGCACTTGGCCTTAGGCTTCCACGCACAGATTGGAAAGGCTTCTCTCTTCGTGAAACAAGATGTGCGCTGAAAGTTGCGTTCTGCGCAGGCTTGGTTTTCACACATCAGCCCATGGTACTTTCCCTAGGCTTCCACACGTGCAGTGAGTATCCCTTCCCTAAACCTGAACCAAGACGCGGGGGAAAGCTGCCTTCTACACCACCTTCTTTTCCGAGTTTCGTATAGAACCCTTGCGTTGTGCTTCCACATCCACTTTTGTCACTGCTTCGATATATCCTCCGGAGAGGGGTTCGCTTGAAAGACGGTCTCCCTCCGTCACGCTTTCAAGGAGTTAAGGATAGGGCACTCTCCTTGTGCCTGCACACATCGACTTGCAATCTCGACTGACTTCATGACCCCGTCCATATGCTACGCTGAAAGTCCCATTGCGCGCGGCCTTGTTTCAAAGAGATGAGGACAGGGCACGGCACGTTCCTTGTGCTTCCACCACGACTATATAAAAGGCTCCCGTCTCCAAGGCAAAGGATGTCAGGTGCAAGACGGCTTCGCAAAAGCGAGGTTGCCTCTTTGAGGGCGGTCTACGGCGCTCTGTTGACGCTTCCACGCCTACATATGCAAACGCTTCTGGGCTCACGAAAGAAGACGTCCGTTGAAAGCTGCCTTGTACCCCGACGCGTTTTCCGGAGTTAGGTCCAGGGAACGGTCCCTGTGCGATCACACGCAGCCTTGAGATGGCTCAGCTCTTTTCGATCGTCAGGGAGGACGTTTCTCGGAGTTAGGTCCAGGGAAAGTTACTAAAGCGTACGGCACTTTCATGATGCTTCCACACCCACTTTTGGAAATGCTTCTCTCTCCAGGATACCTGAAGATGCTAGTGGCGAGTCGCTGTATACGCAGACTTGCTTTTCCCAGGTCAGTACATGGCACTCTCCTTATTCATTCACGCACGCGCGCGCGCGCGTGCCCTCACACACACACACACACACACACACACACACACACACACACAGAGTTGAACATGTTTCTGTCTCGTCAGGAAAGAAGGTGATCGTTGAGAGACGGTTTCTCGCCGATGCTTTTGGGTTCTTGCTTTTCTCCCCCCGGAGAGAGAAGTGTAGCCGCTTTTTCCCTAGGCTTCCGTACACACCCTTGAGAAGCCTTCCGTCAGCCAGAAACAAGCCATGAGTTGAAAGAGGCGTTCCACGCAGACCTCCTTCTCAGAGCGAAGCCTGTCACACTTTTCCTTGTGAAGTAAACTAGAGAGATACAAATACTTTCTCAATGATTGCTTTAACAAAAAAGGACTAAATATCCCAATCAGAAAACATAGACTGTAAAGAGGAAGCAAGACCCATCTCTATGCTGCCTACCAGAGAATCACTTCAGACCTAAAAATAAAAGCAGATTGGAAGTAATGGGACACAAAACCATTTATCATGCAAATGGAAGTGAAAAGAAAGTTGGAGTCGTAATATTTTTATGAGACAAAATAAACTGAATTGTGGGGAAGATGGCAGAGTAGAAGGACCCTAAACTCACCTCATCCCACAGATACAACTAGGTAACACTCACACCAGAGTCACCCAGAAATGGACCTTCAGATTTCCCCACAAAACTATACAACTAAATGGAGAGAGGGAATCACATCAAAGATGGTAGGAAGGACAAGGACTCTGTAGGAATCTAAACCCCATATTTCTGACCACCAGAGGGAGGGAACCACAGTCACAGAGGGGCCAGAAACAAACTACTACACCGGGGAGCCTCTAAAGCGTAGAGACATCCTCATAGCTTATGGCTTTGAAAATCAGAAGGGATGACATTTGTGAGCGTATACAACCAGCAGACTTAAAGCTTGGAACTTTTAAAAATCAGCTGTCTCAGCTCTGAGAGAGCACAGAAGGTGATAGGAAGCTGAGATCTGTCCTTAAAGATTAAGCAGAGCAGAGAGTGTGGAGTAGCTTGGGTGAAGCAGGTTGAAAGGTGCTTGAGGATTAAACAAGGGAGACATAGTTCCTGAACTCAGAGTTTGCTAAGGGACTTGTCCAGGAACAAAGGAGCTGGCAGGTGCCATTTCCCTCTACGGCCCCTCATTATAAACACACACCTACCTGCAAGACCAAGCACAATCTAGCAATCACTAACTTGCATAAACCATGGCCCATCCCCACACCTACCACACCTGCTTCAGTCCCAGTGCTGTGGATACCCTCCCTGATAAGACCCACACAAACCTTGACAACAATATGTCTCCCCATCACCCACAGAACACGCATGCATCTTGTTAAAACAGCACACCCCATGTGTTGTGCACAATGACACAGTCCAGATCCAGTCTCTGTTGTTGCTATGCATTACCTTCAGAGGAGAACCAGCATCACCAAGTGAAAAATGTATGTTCTGCCCCGTATTTTCAAGAACAAGCAATATATCTGACCTTCCTAACAGAGAGATATTCTCTGAGAAGTAGGCCAAATGAGCAGACAGAGGACTATGTCCTAAACGAAAGAAGAGGACAAAGCCACAGCAAGAGACCTAAACAAAATGGATATAAGGAACATGCCTGACAGAAAATTTAAGATAACAATTATAAAGATACTCACTGGGGAAATGAAAAGAGGGAGGACATCAGAAGGGGGAACATCATTGAGACTCTTAACAAAGAGATATGAAAGAAATAATCAGAGATGTGGAACACAAGAAATGAAATGAAGAATATACTAGATAGAATAATTAGCAGGATGGACGAAGCAGAGGAACAAATTAATGAACTAGAAGACAGTAATGGAAAGTAATCAAGCGGAACAAATGAGAGGAAAAAGAAGTATGCAAAAATGAGAAGAGACTTAGGGAATTCAGTGACTCCATCCAGTGTAACAACACCCACATGAGAGGGATCCCAGAAGGTGAAAAGGGTGAAAAGGGGGCAGAAAATCTATTTGACCAAAGAAGAGCTGAAAACTTAACCTAATCTGGTGAAGGAAACCTATACAAATCCATAAGGCATAGAGATCCCCTCCCACAAACTCAACCGAAGGAGGTCCACATCAAGACACATAGTAATCCAAATGGGAAAAGGTAGTGATAAAGAAAAAACATTTAAACAGCACATAAAAGAAGACAGTTAACATGCAAGGGAAAGTCCATAAATCTATCAGCTGAGTTTTCAGCAGAAACTATGCAGGACAGAAGAAAGTGGCGTTAAATATTCAAAGTGCTGAATGAGAAAAATCTGCAGCAAGGAATAATTTATCCAGCAAGCCTATCCTTCAGAAAAGAAGGGGAGAAAAAGAGTTTCTTAGCCACACAAACTAAAAGAGTTCATGACCACTAAATTAACTACAAAAAATATTGAAGGGGACACTATGAGTGGAAAAAAATCGTAAGTGAGAGTATGACAATAATGAATCAAGGAAGCAGTAAAAATAAGTATTTCTGTAAAAATCAGTTAAGGGATTCACAAAATAAAAGTATGTAAAATATGAAAACGTATACCCTAACACATGAGGAGGAGTCAACAGTGGGTTTGAACTTAAACAGCATTCAACTTAATATAGACTGAAAAGGCTATATATAATCCAGGGGGTCACCACAAACCCAAACCTCTAATACACATGCAAAAGATAAAGGGAAAGAAATCCAAGAATATCATTAAAGAAAACGAGCAAACCATGAGAGAGAGAGCAAGAGAAGAAAGGATCAGAGAAAAACTACACAAAAAACTATGAAACAAGTAACAAAACATCAATAAATACATGTCTACTGATAATTAGTTTGAATGTAAATGGACTAAATGCTCCAAGCAAAAGAGCATGACAGAGTTTGTATATATATATAAAAGATTTCACACCTAAAGACACCTGCAGATGGAAATTAAGAGATGGAGAAACATTAATCATGCAAGTGGATGTCAAGAGAAGTCAGAGTACCAATCCTTATATCAGACAAAATAGACTTTTTTAACATTGAAATTGAATTAGCCAACATAGAGTACACCAGTAATTTCAAATGTAGCGTTCCACAATTCATCAGTTGTGTATAACACCCAGTGTTCACCACATCACATGCATTCCTTAATGCCCATCACACAGTTACTCCATCTCCCCACCCACCTTTCCTCCAGCAACCCTCAGTTTGTTTCCAATAGCTGGGAACCTGTCATGGATTTTCTTCCTCTCTGGTTTCTTCGCATTCATTTTCCCTCCCTTCCCCTATGATCCTCTGTGCTGTTCCTTCTATTCCACATATGAGTAAAACCATATAATAATTGTTTTTCTCTGACTGACTTATTTTGCTCAGCATAATACCCTCCAGTGCCTTCCACATCGATATGCTAAATATTGATCCTTTCTGATGGCTGAGTCACATTCAATTGTATATGTATATACCATGTTTTCTTTATCCATTTATCTGTCGATGGATGTCTTGGTTCCTTCCACGGTTTGGCTATTGTGGACAATGTCGCTATAAACATTCGGGGTGCAGTTGCCCCTTCAGATCACTACATTTGTAGCTTTGGGGTAAATAAAATTGCTGGGTTGTAAGGGAGCTCTCTTTTAAGTTCTTGAGGAACCTCCATATTGTTTTCCAAAGTGGCTGTACCAGTTTTCATTCCCACTTAGAAGTGTAAGAGAGTTCCCCTTTCTCCTCACCAACATTTGTTATTTCTTCGCTTGTTAATTTTTGCAATTCTGACTGGTGTGAAGTGGTATCTCATTGTCATTTGGATTTCTTTTTCCCCATGCCAAGTGATGTTGAGCAGTTTGTCATATGTCTGTTGGCCATTTGTGTGTCTTCTTTGGAGAAATATCTGTTCATATCTTCTGCCCATTTCTTGACTCGCTTATTTGTTTTTTGGGTGTTGAGTTTGGGTGTTGAACGGTTGTAAAGCGTACGGCACTTTCATGATGCTTCCACACCCACTTTTGGAAATGCTTCTCTCTCAAGGATACCTGAAGATGTTAGTGGAGAGTTGCCGTATACGCAGACTTGCTTTTCCCAGGTGAGTGCATGGCACATTCCTTATTCACTCACGCGCGCGCGCGCGCACACACACACACACACACACACACACACACACACACACAGAGTTGAACATGTTTCTGTCTCGTCAGGAAAGGAGGTGTTCGTTGAGAGACGGTTTCTCGCCAATGCTGTTTGGTGCTTGCCCTTTTCCCCCCGGAGAGTGAAGTGTATGCGCTTTTTGCCTAGGCTTCCGTACACACCCTTGAGAAGCCTTCCCTCAGCCAGAAACAAGCCGTGAGTTGAAAGAGGCGTTCCACACAGACCTCCTTCTCAGAGCGAAGCCTGTCACACTTTTCCTTGGGCCTCCACACGCACTTTAGAAAAACTTCCTCCGGGAAGCTGTGAGTTGAACGACGGGTTTCCTACAGCGGTTTTCCGTGGGGGTAAGGATATATGGCACTTGGCCTTAGGCTTCCACGCACACATTGGAAAGGCTACTCTCTTCGTGAAACAAGATGTGCGCTGAACGTTGCGTTCTGCGCAGGCTTGGTTTTCACACATCAGCCCATGGTACTTTCCCTAGGCTTCCACACGCGCAGTGAGTATCCCTTCCCTAAACCTGAACCAAGACGCGGGGGAAAGCTGCCTTCTACACCACCTTCTTTTCCGAGTTTCGTATAGAACCCTTGCGTTGTGCTTCCACATCCACTTTTGTCACTGCTTCGATATATCCTCCGGAGAGGGGTTCGCTTGAAAGACGGTCTCCCTCCGTCACGCTTTCAAGGAGTTAAGGATAGGGCACTCTCCTTATGCCTGCACACGTCCACTTGCAATCTCGACTGACTTCATGACCCCGTCCATATGCTACGCTGAAAGTCCCATTGCGCGCGGCCTTGTTTCTAAGAGATGAGGACAGGGCACGGCACGTTCCTTGTGCTTCCACCACGACTATATAAAAGGCTCCCGTCTCCAAGGCAAAGGATGTCAGGTGCAAGACGGCTTCGCAAAAGCGAGGTTGCCTCTTAGAGGGCGGTCTACGGCGCTCTGTTGACGCTTCCACGCCTACATATGCAAACGCTTCTGGGCTCACGAAAGAAGACGTCCGTTGAAAGCTGCCTTGTACCCCGACGCGTTTCTCAGAGTTAGGTCCAGGGAACGGTCCCTGTGCGATCACACGCAGCCTTGAGATGGCTCAGCTCTTTTCGATCGTCAGGGAGGACGTTTCTCGGAGTTAGGTCCAGGGAAAGGTAGTAAAGCGTACGGCACTTTCATGATGCTTCCACACCCACTTTTGGAAATGCTTCTCTCTCCAGGATACCTGAAGATGCTAGTGGCGAGTCGCCGTAGACGCAGACTTGCTTTTCCCAGGTCAGTACATGGCACTCTCCTTATTCACTCACGCACGCGCGCGCGCGCGTGCCCTCACACACACACACACACACACACACACACACACACACACACACACACACACACACACAGAGTTGAACATGTTTCTGTCTCGTCAGGAAAGAAGGTGATCGTTGAGAGACGGTTTCTCGCCGATGCTTTTGGGTTCTTGCTTTTCTCCCCCCGGAGAGAGAAGTGTAGCCGCTTTTTCCCTAGGCTTCCGTACACACCCTTGAGAAGCCTTCCGTCAGCCAGAAACAAGCCATGAGTTGAAAGAGGCGTTCCACGCAGACCTCCTTCTCAGAGCGAAGCCTGTCACACTTTTCCTTGTGAAGTCAACTAGAGAGATACAAATACTTTCTCAATGATTGCTTTAACAAAAAAGGACTAAATATCCCAATCAGAAAACATAGACTGTAAAGAGGAAGCAAGACCCATCTCTATGCTGCCTACCAGAGAATCACTTCAGACCTAAAAATAAAAGCAGATTGGAAGTAATGGGACACAAAACCATTTATCATGCAAATGGAAGTGAAAAGAAAGTTGGAGTCGTAATATTTTTATGAGACAAAATAAACTGAATTGTGGGGAAGATGGCAGAGTAGAAGGACCCTAAACTCACCTCATCCCACAGATACAACTAGGTAACACTCACACCAGAGTCACCCAGAAATGGACCTTCAGATTTCCCCACAAAACTATACAACTAAATGGAGAGAGGGAATCACATCAAAGATGGTAGGAAGGACAAGGACTCTGTAGGAATCTAAACCCCATATTTCTGACCACCAGAGGGAGGGAACCACAGTCACAGAGGGGCCAGAAACAAACTACTACACCGGGGAGCCTCTAAAGCGTAGAGACATCCTCATAGCTTATGGCTTTGAAAATCAGAAGGGATGACATTTGTGAGCGTATACAACCAGCAGACTTAAAGCTTGGAACTTTTAAAAATCAGCTGTCTCAGCTCTGAGAGAGCACAGAAGGTGATAGGAAGCTGAGATCTGTCCTTAAAGATTAAGCAGAGCAAAGAGTGTGGAGAAGCTTGGGTGAAGCAGGTTGAAAGGTGCTTGAGGATTAAACAAGGGAGACATAGTTCCTGAACTCAGAGTTTGCTAAGGGACTTGTCCAGGAACAAAGGAGCTGGCAGGTGCCATTTCCCTCTACGGCCCCTCATTATAAACACACACCTACCTGCAAGACCAAGCACAATCTAGCAATCACTAACTTGCATAAACCATGGCCCATCCCCACACCTACCACACCTGCTTCAGTCCCAGTGCTGTGGATACCCTCCCTGATAAGACCCACACAATCCTTGACAACAATATGTCTCCCCATCACCCACAGAACACGCATGCGTCTTGTTAAAACAGCACACCCCATGTGTTGTGCACAATGACACAGTCCAGATCCAGTCTCTGTTGTTGCTATGCATTACCTTCAGAGGAGAACCAGCATCACCAAGTGAAAAATGTATGTTCTGCCCCGTATTTTCAAGAACAAGCAATATATCTGACCTTCCTAACAGAGAGATATTCTCTGAGAAGTAGGCCAAATGAGCAGACAGAGGACTATGTCCTAAACGAAAGAAGAGGACAAAGCCACAGCAAGAGACCTAAACAAAATGGATATAAGGAACATGCCTGACAGAAAATTTAAGATAACAATTATAAAGATACTCACTGGGGAAATGAAAAGAGGGAGGACATCAGAAGGGGGAACATCATTGAGACTCTTAACAAAGAGATATGAAAGAAATAATCAGAGATGTGGAACACAAGAAATGAAATGAAGAATATACTAGATAGAATAATTAGCAGGATGGACGAAGCAGAGGAACAAATTAATGAACTAGAAGACAGTAATGGAAAGTAATCAAGCGGAACAAATGAGAGGAAAAAGAAGTATGCAAAAATGAGAAGAGACTTAGGGAATTCAGTGACTCCATCCAGTGTAACAACACCCACATGAGAGGGATCCCAGAAGGTGAAAAGGGTGAAAAGGGGGCAGAAAATCTATTTGACCAAAGAAGAGCTGAAAACTTAACCTAATCTGGTGAAGGAAACCTATACAAATCCATAAGGCATAGAGATCCCCTCCCACAAACTCAACCGAAGGAGGTCCACATCAAGACACATAGTAATCCAAATGGGAAAAGGTAGTGATAAAGAAAAAACATTTAAAGCAGCACATAAAAGAGGACAGTTAACATGCAAGGGAAAGCCCATAAATCTATCAGCTGAGTTTTCAGCAGAAACTATGCAGGACAGAAGAAAGTGGCGTTAAATATTCAAAGTGCTGAATGAGAAAAATCTGCAGCAAGGAATAATTTATCCAGCAAGCCTATCCTTCAGAAAAGAAGGGGAGAAAAAGAGTTTCTTAGCCACACAAACTAAAAGAGTTCATGACCACTAAATTACCTACAAAAAATATTGAAGGGGACACTATGAGTGGAAAAAAATCGTAAGTGAGAGTATGACAATAATGAATCAAGGAAGCAGTAAAAATAAGTATTTCTGTAAAAATCAGTTAAGGGATTCACAAAATAAAAGTATGTAAAATATGAAAACGTATACCCTAACACATGAGGAGGAGTCAACAGTGGGTTTGAACTTAAACAGCATTCAACTTAATATAGACTGAAAAGGCTATATATAATCCAGGGGGTCACCACAAACCCAAACCTCTAATACACATGCAAAAGATAAAGGGAAAGAAATCCAAGAATATCATTAAAGAAAACGAGCAAACCATGAGAGAGAGAGCAAGAGAAGAAAGGATCAGAGAAAAACTACACAAAAAACTATGAAAGAAGTAACAAAACATCAATAAATACATGTCTACTGATAATTAGTTTGAATGTAAATGGACTAAATGCTCCAAGCAAAAGAGCATGACAGAGTTTGTATATATATATAAAAGATTTCACACCTAAAGACACCTGCAGATGGAAATTAAGAGATGGAGAAACATTAATCATGCAAGTGGATGTCAAGAGAAGTCAGAGTACCAATCCTTATATCAGACAAAATAGACTTTTTTAACATTGAAATTGAATTAGCCAACATAGAGTACACCAGTAATTTCAAATGTAGCGTTCCACAATTCATCAGTTGTGTATAACACCCAGTGTTCACCACATCACATGCATTCCTTAATGCCCATCACACAGTTACTCCATCTCCCCACCCACCTTTCCTCCAGCAACCCTCAGTTTGTTTCCAATAGCTGGGAACCTGTCATGGATTTTCTTCCTCTCTGGTTTCTTCGCATTCATTTTCCCTCCCTTCCCCTATGATCCTCTGTGCTGTTCCTTCTATTCCACATATGAGTAAAACCATATAATAATTGTTTTTCTCTGACTGACTTATTTTGCTCAGCATAATACCCTCCAGTGCCTTCCACATCGATATGCTAAATATTGATCCTTTCTGATGGCTGAGTCACATTCAATTGTATATGTATATACCATGTTTTCTTTATCCATTTATCTGTCGATGGATGTCTTGGTTCCTTCCACGGTTTGGCTATTGTGGACAATGTCGCTATAAACATTCGGGGTGCAGTTGCCCCTTCAGATCACTACATTTGTAGCTTTGGGGTAAATAAAATTGCTGGGTTGTAAGGGAGCTCTCTTTTAAGTTCTTGAGGAACCTCCATATTGTTTTCCAAAGTGGCTGTACCAGTTTTCATTCCCACTTAGAAGTGTAAGAGAGTTCCCCTTTCTCCTCACCAACATTTGTTATTTCTTCGCTTGTTAATTTTTGCAATTCTGACTGGTGTGAAGTGGTATCTCATTGTCATTTGGATTTCTTTTTCCCCATGCCAAGTGCTGTTGAGCAGTTTGTCATATGTCTGTTGGCCATTTGTGTGTCTTCTTTGGAGAAATATCTGTTCATATCTTCTGCCCATTTCTTGACTCGCTTATTTGTTTTTTGGGTGTTGAGTTTGGGTGTTGAACGGTAGTAAAGCGTACGGCACTTTCATGATGCTTCCACACCCACTTTTGGAAATGCTTCTCTCTCAAGGATACCTGAAGATGTTAGTGGAGAGTTGCCGTATACGCAGACTTGCTTTTCCCAGGTGAGTGCATGGCACATTCCTTATTCACTCACGCGCGCGCGCGCGCACACACACACACACACACACACACACACACACACACACAGAGTTGAACATGTTTCTGTCTCGTCAGGAAAGGAGGTGTTCGTTGAGAGACGGTTTCTCGCCAATGCTGTTTGGTGCTTGCCCTTTTCCCCCCGGAGAGTGAAGTGTATGCGCTTTTTGCCTAGGCTTCCGTACACACCCTTGAGAAGCCTTCCCTCAGCCAGAAACAAGCCGTGAGTTGAAAGAGGCGTTCCACACAGACCTCCTTCTCAGAGCGAAGCCTGTCACACTTTTCCTTGGGCCTCCACACGCACTTTAGAAAAACTTCCTCCGGGAAGCTGTGAGTTGAACGACGGGTTTCCTACAGCGGTTTTCCGTGGGGGTAAGGATATATGGCACTTGGCCTTAGGCTTCCACGCACACATTGGAAAGGCTACTCTCTTCGTGAAACAAGATGTGCGCTGAACGTTGCGTTCTGCGCAGGCTTGGTTTTCACACATCAGCCCATGGTACTTTCCCTAGGCTTCCACACGCGCAGTGAGTATCCCTTCCCTAAACCTGAACCAAGACGCGGGGGAAAGCTGCCTTCTACACCACCTTCTTTTCCGAGTTTCGTATAGAACCCTTGCGTTGTGCTTCCACATCCACTTTTGTCACTGCTTCGATATATCCTCCGGAGAGGGGTTCGCTTGAAAGACGGTCTCCCTCCGTCACGCTTTCAAGGAGTTAAGGATAGGGCACTCTCCTTATGCCTGCACACGTCCACTTGCAATCTCGACTGACTTCATGACCCCGTCCATATGCTACGCTGAAAGTCCCATTGCGCGCGGCCTTGTTTCTAAGAGATGAGGACAGGGCACGGCACGTTCCTTGTGCTTCCACCACGACTATATAAAAGGCTCCCGTCTCCAAGGCAAAGGATGTCAGGTGCAAGACGGCTTCGCAAAAGCGAGGTTGCCTCTTAGAGGGCGGTCTACGGCGCTCTGTTGACGCTTCCACGCCTACATATGCAAACGCTTCTGGGCTCACGAAAGAAGACGTCCGTTGAAAGCTGCCTTGTACCCCGACGCGTTTCTCAGAGTTAGGTCCAGGGAACGGTCCCTGTGCGATCACACGCAGCCTTGAGATGGCTCAGCTCTTTTCGATCGTCAGGGAGGACGTTTCTCGGAGTTAGGTCCAGGGAAAGGTAGTAAAGCGTACGGCACTTTCATGATGCTTCCACACCCACTTTTGGAAATGCTTCTCTCTCCAGGATACCTGAAGATGCTAGTGGCGAGTCGCCGTAGACGCAGACTTGCTTTTCCCAGGTCAGTACATGGCACTCTCCTTATTCACTCACGCACGCGCGCGCGCGCGTGCCCTCACACACACACACACACACACACACACACACACACACACACACAGAGTTGAACATGTTTCTGTCTCGTCAGGAAAGAAGGTGATCGTTGAGAGACGGTTTCTCGCCGATGCTTTTGGGTTCTTGCTTTTCTCCCCCCGGAGAGAGAAGTGTAGCCGCTTTTTCCCTAGGCTTCCGTACACACCCTTGAGAAGCCTTCCGTCAGCCAGAAACAAGCCATGAGTTGAAAGAGGCGTTCCACGCAGACCTCCTTCTCAGAGCGAAGCCTGTCACACTTTTCCTTGTGAAGTCAACTAGAGAGATACAAATACTTTCTCAATGATTGCTTTAACAAAAAAGGACTAAATATCCCAATCAGAAAACATAGACTGTAAAGAGGAAGCAAGACCCATCTCTATGCTGCCTACCAGAGAATCACTTCAGACCTAAAAATAAAAGCAGATTGGAAGTAATGGGACACAAAACCATTTATCATGCAAATGGAAGTGAAAAGAAAGTTGGAGTCGTAATATTTTTATGAGACAAAATAAACTGAATTGTGGGGAAGATGGCAGAGTAGAAGGACCCTAAACTCACCTCATCCCACAGATACAACTAGGTAACACTCACACCAGAGTCACCCAGAAATGGACCTTCAGATTTCCCCCAAAAACTATACAACTAAATGGAGAGAGGGAATCACATCAAAGATGGTAGGAAGGACAAGGACTCTGTAGGAATCTAAACCCCATATTTCTGACCACCAGAGGGAGGGAACCACAGTCACAGAGGGGCCAGAAACAAACTACTACACCGGGGAGCCTCTAAAGCGTAGAGACATCCTCATAGCTTATGGCTTTGAAAATCAGAAGGGATGACATTTGTGAGCGTATACAACCAGCAGACTTAAAGCTTGGAACTTTTAAAAATCAGCTGTCTCAGCTCTGAGAGAGCACAGAAGGTGATAGGAAGCTGAGATCTGTCCTTAAAGATTAAGCAGAGCAAAGAGTGTGGAGAAGCTTGGGTGAAGCAGGTTGAAAGGTGCTTGAGGATTAAACAAGGGAGACATAGTTCCTGAACTCAGAGTTTGCTAAGGGACTTGTCCAGGAACAAAGGAGCTGGCAGGTGCCATTTCCCTCTACGGCCCCTCATTATAAACACACACCTACCTGCAAGACCAAGCACAATCTAGCAATCACTAACTTGCATAAACCATGGCCCATCCCCACACCTACCACACCTGCTTCAGTCCCAGTGCTGTGGATACCCTCCCTGATAAGACCCACACAATCCTTGACAACAATATGTCTCCCCATCACCCACAGAACACGCATGCGTCTTGTTAAAACAGCACACCCCATGTGTTGTGCACAATGACACAGTCCAGATCCAGTCTCTGTTGTTGCTATGCATTACCTTCAGAGGAGAACCAGCATCACCAAGTGAAAAATGTATGTTCTGCCCCGTATTTTCAAGAACAAGCAATATATCTGACCTTCCTAACAGACAGATATTCTCTGAGAAGTAGGCCAAATGAGCAGACAGAGGACTATGTCCTAAACGAAAGAAGAGGACAAAGCCACAGCAAGAGACCTAAACAAAATGGATATAAGCAACATGCCTGACAGAAAATTTAAGATAACAATTATAAAGATACTCACTGGGGAAATGAAAAGAGGGAGGACATCAGAAGGGGGAACATCATTGAGACTCTTAACAAAGAGATATGAAAGAAATAATCAGAGATGTGGAACACAAGAAATGAAATGAAGAATATACTAGATAGAATAATTAGCAGGATGGACGAAGCAGAGGAACAAATTAATGAACTAGAAGACAGTAATGGAAAGTAATCAAGCGGAACAAATGAGAGGAAAAAGAAGTATGCAAAAATGAGAAGAGACTTAGGGAATTCAGTGACTCCATCCAGTGTAACAACACCCACATGAGAGGGATCCCAGAAGGTGAAAAGGGTGAAAAGGGGGCAGAAAATCTATTTGACCAAAGAAGAGCTGAAAACTTAACCTAATCTGGTGAAGGAAACCTATACAAATCCATAAGGCATAGAGATCCCCTCCCACAAACTCAACCGAAGGAGGTCCACATCAAGACACATAGTAATCCAAATGGGAAAAGGTAGTGATAAAGAAAAAACATTTAAACAGCACATAAAAGAAGACAGTTAACATGCAAGGGAAAGTCCATAAATCTATCAGCTGAGTTTTCAGCAGAAACTATGCAGGACAGAAGAAAGTGGCGTTAAATATTCAAAGTGCTGAATGAGAAAAATCTGCAGCAAGGAATAATTTATCCAGCAAGCCTATCCTTCAGAAAAGAAGGGGAGAAAAAGAGTTTCTTAGCCACACAAACTAAAAGAGTTCATGACCACTAAATTAACTACAAAAAATATTGAAGGGGACACTATGAGTGGAAAAAAATCGTAAGTGAGAGTATGACAATAATGAATCAAGGAAGCAGTAAAAATAAGTATTTCTGTAAAAATCAGTTAAGGGATTCACAAAATAAAAGTATGTAAAATATGAAAACGTATACCCTAACACATGAGGAGGAGTCAACAGTGGGTTTGAACTTAAACAGCATTCAACTTAATATAGACTGAAAAGGCTATATATAATCCAGGGGGTCACCACAAACCCAAACCTCTAATACACATGCAAAAGATAAAGGGAAAGAAATCCAAGAATATCATTAAAGAAAACGAGCAAACCATGAGAGAGAGAGCAAGAGAAGAAAGGATCAGAGAAAAACTACACAAAAAACTATGAAAGAAGTAACAAAACATCAATAAATACATGTCTACTGATAATTAGTTTGAATGTAAATGGACTAAATGCTCCAAGCAAAAGAGCATGACAGAGTTTGTATATATATATAAAAGATTTCACACCTAAAGACACCTGCAGATGGAAATTAAGAGATGGAGAAACATTAATCATGCAAGTGGATGTCAAGAGAAGTCAGAGTACCAATCCTTATATCAGACAAAATAGACTTTTTTAACATTGAAATTGAATTAGCCAACATAGAGTACACCAGTAATTTCAAATGTAGCGTTCCACAATTCATCAGTTGTGTATAACACCCAGTGTTCACCACATCACATGCATTCCTTAATGCCCATCACACAGTTACTCCATCTCCCCACCCACCTTTCCTCCAGCAACCCTCAGTTTGTTTCCAATAGCTGGGAACCTGTCATGGATTTTCTTCCTCTCTGGTTTCTTCGCATTCATTTTCCCTCCCTTCCCCTATGATCCTCTGTGCTGTTCCTTCTATTCCACATATGAGTAAAACCATATAATAATTGTTTTTCTCTGACTGACTTATTTTGCTCAGCATAATACCCTCCAGTGCCTTCCACATCGATATGCTAAATATTGATCCTTTCTGATGGCTGAGTCACATTCAATTGTATATGTATATACCATGTTTTCTTTATCCATTTATCTGTCGATGGATGTCTTGGTTCCTTCCACGGTTTGGCTATTGTGGACAATGTCGCTATAAACATTCGGGGTGCAGTTGCCCCTTCAGATCACTACATTTGTAGCTTTGGGGTAAATAAAATTGCTGGGTTGTAAGGGAGCTCTCTTTTAAGTTCTTGAGGAACCTCCATATTGTTTTCCAAAGTGGCTGTACCAGTTTTCATTCCCACTTAGAAGTGTAAGAGAGTTCCCCTTTCTCCTCACCAACATTTGTTATTTCTTCGCTTGTTAATTTTTGCAATTCTGACTGGTGTGAAGTGGTATCTCATTGTCATTTGGATTTCTTTTTCCCCATGCCAAGTGCTGTTGAGCAGTTTGTCATATGTCTGTTGGCCATTTGTGTGTCTTCTTTGGAGAAATATCTGTTCATATCTTCTGCCCATTTCTTGACTCGCTTATTTGTTTTTTGGGTGTTGAGTTTGGGTGTTGAACGGTAGTAAAGCGTACGGCACTTTCATGATGCTTCCACACCCACTTTTGGAAATGCTTCTCTCTCAAGGATACCTGAAGATGTTAGTGGAGAGTTGCCGTATACGCAGACTTGCTTTTCCCAGGTGAGTGCATGGCACATTCCTTATTCACTCACGCGCGCGCGCGCGCACACACACACACACACACACACACACACACACACACACACACAGAGTTGAACATGTTTCTGTCTCGTCAGGAAAGGAGGTGTTCGTTGAGAGACGGTTTCTCGCCAATGCTGTTTGGTGCTTGCCCTTTTCCCCCCGGAGAGTGAAGTGTATGCGCTTTTTGCCTAGGCTTCCGTACACACCCTTGAGAAGCCTTCCCTCAGCCAGAAACAAGCCGTGAGTTGAAAGAGGCGTTCCACACAGACCTCCTTCTCAGAGCGAAGCCTGTCACACTTTTCCTTGGGCCTCCACACGCACTTTAGAAAAACTTCCTCCGGGAAGCTGTGAGTTGAACGACGGGTTTCCTACAGCGGTTTTCCGTGGGGGTAAGGATATATGGCACTTGGCCTTAGGCTTCCACGCACACATTGGAAAGGCTACTCTCTTCGTGAAACAAGATGTGCGCTGAACGTTGCGTTCTGCGCAGGCTTGGTTTTCACACATCAGCCCATGGTACTTTCCCTAGGCTTCCACACGCGCAGTGAGTATCCCTTCCCTAAACCTGAACCAAGACGCGGGGGAAAGCTGCCTTCTACACCACCTTCTTTTCCGAGTTTCGTATAGAACCCTTGCGTTGTGCTTCCACATCCACTTTTGTCACTGCTTCGATATATCCTCCGGAGAGGGGTTCGCTTGAAAGACGGTCTCCCTCCGTCACGCTTTCAAGGAGTTAAGGATAGGGCACTCTCCTTATGCCTGCACACGTCCACTTGCAATCTCGACTGACTTCATGACCCCGTCCATATGCTACGCTGAAAGTCCCATTGCGCGCGGCCTTGTTTCTAAGAGATGAGGACAGGGCACGGCACGTTCCTTGTGCTTCCACCACGACTATATAAAAGGCTCCCGTCTCCAAGGCAAAGGATGTCAGGTGCAAGACGGCTTCGCAAAAGCGAGGTTGCCTCTTAGAGGGCGGTCTACGGCGCTCTGTTGACGCTTCCACGCCTACATATGCAAACGCTTCTGGGCTCACGAAAGAAGACGTCCGTTGAAAGCTGCCTTGTACCCCGACGCGTTTCTCAGAGTTAGGTCCAGGGAACGGTCCCTGTGCGATCACACGCAGCCTTGAGATGGCTCAGCTCTTTTCGATCGTCAGGGAGGACGTTTCTCGGAGTTAGGTCCAGGGAAAGGTAGTAAAGCGTACGGCACTTTCATGATGCTTCCACACCCACTTTTGGAAATGCTTCTCTCTCCAGGATACCTGAAGATGCTAGTGGCGAGTCGCCGTAGACGCAGACTTGCTTTTCCCAGGTCAGTACATGGCACTCTCCTTATTCACTCACGCACGCGCGCGCGCGCGTGCCCTCACACACACACACACACACACACACACACACACACACACACACACAGAGTTGAACATGTTTCTGTCTCGTCAGGAAAGAAGGTGATCGTTGAGAGACGGTTTCTCGCCGATGCTTTTGGGTTCTTGCTTTTCTCCCCCCGGAGAGAGAAGTGTAGCCGCTTTTTCCCTAGGCTTCCGTACACACCCTTGAGAAGCCTTCCGTCAGCCAGAAACAAGCCATGAGTTGAAAGAGGCGTTCCACGCAGACCTCCTTCTCAGAGCGAAGCCTGTCACACTTTTCCTTGTGAAGTCAACTAGAGAGATACAAATACTTTCTCAATGATTGCTTTAACAAAAAAGGACTAAATATCCCAATCAGAAAACATAGACTGTAAAGAGGAAGCAAGACCCATCTCTATGCTGCCTACCAGAGAATCACTTCAGACCTAAAAATAAAAGCAGATTGGAAGTAATGGGACACAAAACCATTTATCATGCAAATGGAAGTGAAAAGAAAGTTGGAGTCGTAATATTTTTATGAGACAAAATAAACTGAATTGTGGGGAAGATGGCAGAGTAGAAGGACCCTAAACTCACCTCATCCCACAGATACAACTAGGTAACACTCACACCAGAGTCACCCAGAAATGGACCTTCAGATTTCCCCACAAAACTATACAACTAAATGGAGAGAGGGAATCACATCAAAGATGGTAGGAAGGACAAGGACTCTGTAGGAATCTAAAGCCCATATTTCTGACCACCAGAGGGAGGGAACCACAGTCACAGAGGGGCCAGAAACAAACTACTACACCGGGGAGCCTCTAAAGCGTAGAGACATCCTCATAGCTTATGGCTTTGAAAATCAGAAGGGATGACATTTGTGAGCGTATACAACCAGCAGACTTAAAGCTTGGAACTTTTAAAAATCAGCTGTCTCAGCTCTGAGAGAGCACAGAAGGTGATAGGAAGCTGAGATCTGTCCTTAAAGATTAAGCAGAGCAAAGAGTGTGGAGAAGCTTGGGTGAAGCAGGTTGAAAGGTGCTTGAGGATTAAACAAGGGAGACATAGTTCCTGAACTCAGAGTTTGCTAAGGGACTTGTCCAGGAACAAAGGAGCTGGCAGGTGCCATTTCCCTCTACGGCCCCTCATTATAAACACACACCTACCTGCAAGACCAAGCACAGTCTAGCAATCACTAACTTGCATAAACCATGGCCCATCCCCACACCTACCACACCTGCTTCAGTCCCAGTGCTGTGGATACCCTCCCTGATAAGACCCACACAATCCTTGACAACAATATGTCTCCCCATCACCCACAGAACACGCATGCGTCTTGTTAAAACAGCACACCCCATGTGTTGTGCACAATGACACAGTCCAGATCCAGTCTCTGTTGTTGCTATGCATTACCTTCAGAGGAGAACCAGCATCACCAAGTGAAAAATGTATGTTCTGCCCCGTATTTTCAAGAACAAGCAATATATCTGACCTTCCTAACAGAGAGATATTCTCTGAGAAGTAGGCCAAATGAGCAGACAGAGGACTATGTCCTAAACGAAAGAAGAGGACAAAGCCACAGCAAGAGACCTAAACAAAATGGATATAAGGAACATGCCTGACAGAAAATTTAAGATAACAATTATAAAGATACTCACTGGGGAAATGAAAAGAGGGAGGACATCAGAAGGGGGAACATCATTGAGACTCTTAACAAAGAGATATGAAAGAAATAATCAGAGATGTGGAACACAAGAAATGAAATGAAGAATATACTAGATAGAATAATTAGCAGGATGGACGAAGCAGAGGAACAAATTAATGAACTAGAAGACAGTAATGGAAAGTAATCAAGGGGAACAAATGAGAGGAAAAAGAAGTATGCAAAAATGAGAAGAGACTTAGGGAATTCAGTGACTCCATCCAGTGTAACAACACCCACATGAGAGGGATCCCAGAAGGTGAAAAGGGGGAAAAGGGGGCAGAAAATCTATTTGACCAAAGAAGAGCTGAAAACTTAACCTAATCTGGTGAAGGAAACCTATACAAATCCATAAGGCATAGAGATCCCCTCCCACAAACTCAACCGAAGGAGGTCCACATCAAGACACATAGTAATCCAAATGGGAAAAGGTAGTGATAAAGAAAAAACATTTAAAGCAGCACATAAAAGAGGACAGTTAACATGCAAGGGAAAGCCCATAAATCTATCAGCTGAGTTTTCAGCAGAAACTATGCAGGACAGAAGAAAGTGGCGTTAAATATTCAAAGTGCTGAATGAGAAAAATCTGCAGCAAGGAATAATTTATCCAGCAAGCCTATCCTTCAGAAAAGAAGGGGAGAAAAAGAGTTTCTTAGCCACACAAACTAAAAGAGTTCATGACCACTAAATTAACTACAAAAAATATTGAAGGGGACACTATGAGTGGAAAAAAATCGTAAGTGAGAGTATGACAATAATGAATCAAGGAAGCAGTAAAAATAAGTATTTCTGTAAAAATCAGTTAAGGGATTCACAAAATAAAAGTATGTAAAATATGAAAACATATACCCTAACACATGAGGAGGAGTCAACAGTGGGTTTGAACTTAAACAGCATTCAACTTAATATAGACTGAAAAGGCTATATATAATCCAGGGGGTCACCACAAACCCAAACCTCTAATACACATGCAAAAGATAAAGGGAAAGAAATCCAAGAATATCATTAAAGAAAACGAGCAAACCATGAGAGAGAGAGCAAGAGAAGAAAGGATCAGAGAAAAACTACACAAAAAACTATGAAACAAGTAACAAAACATCAATAAATACATGTCTAATGATAATTAGTTTGAATGTAAATGGACTAAATGCTCCAAGCAAAAGAGCATGACAGAGTTTGTATATATATATAAAAGATTTCACACCTAAAGACACCTGCAGATGGAAATTAAGAGATGGAGAAACATTAATCATGCAAGTGGATGTCAAAAGAATTCAGAGTAGCAATCCTTATATCAGACAAAATAGACTTTTTTAACATTGAAATTGAATTAGCCAACATAGAGTACACCAGTAGTTTCAAATGTAGCGTTCCACAATTCATCAGTTGTGTATAACACCCAGTGTTCATCACATCACATGCATTCCTCAATGCCCATCACACAGTTACTCCATCTCCCCACCCACCTTTCCTCCAGCAACCCTCAGTTTGTTTCCAATAGCTGGGAAACTGTCATGGATTTTCTTCCTCTCTGGTTTCTTCGCATTCATTTTCCCTCCCTTCCCCTATGATCCTCTGTGCTGTTCCTTCTATTCCACATATGAGTAAAACCATATAATAATTGTTTTTCTCTGACTGACTTATTTTGCTCAGCATAATACCCTCCAGTGCCATCCACATCGATATGCTAAATATTGATCCTTTCTGATGGCTGAGTCATATTCCTTTGTATATGTATATACCATGTTTTCTTTATCCATTTATCTGTCGATGGATGTCTTGGTTCCTTCCACGGTTTGGCTATTGTGGACAATGTCGCTATAAACATTTGGGGTGCAGTTGCCCCTTCAGATCACTACATTTGTAGCTTTGGGGTAAATAAAATTGCTGGGTTGTAAGGGAGCTCTGTTTTAAGTTCTTGAGGAACCTCCATATTGTTTTCCAAAGTGGCTGTACCAGTTTTCATTCCCACTTAGAAGTGTAAGAGAGTTCCCCTTTCTCCTCACCAACATTTGTTATTTCTTCGCTTGTTAATTTTTGCAATTCTGACTGGTGTGAAGTGGTATCTCATTGTCATTTGGATTTCTTTTTCCCCATGCCAAGTGCTGTTGAGCAGTTTCTCATATGTCTGTTGGCCATTTGTGTGTCTTCTTTGGAGAAATACCTGTTCATATCTTCTGCCCATTTCTTGACTCGTTTATTTGTATTTTGGGTGTTGAGTTTGGGTGTTTAACGGTAGTAAAGCGTACGGCACTTTCATGATGCTTCCACACCCACTTTTGGAAATGCTTCTCTCTCAAGGATACCTGAAGATGTTAGTGGAGAGTTGCCGTATACGCAGACTTGCTTTTCCCAGGTGAGTGCATGGCACATTCCTTATTCACTCACGCGCGCGCGCGCGCACACACACACACACACACACACACAGAGTTGAACATGTTTCTGTCTCGTCAGGAAAGGAGGTGTTCGTTGAGAGACGGTTTCTCGCCAATGCTTTTCGGTGCTTGCCCTTTTCCCCCCGGAGAGTGAAGTGTATGCGCTTTTTCCGTAGGCTTCAGTACACACCCTTGAGAAGCCTTCCGTCAGTCAGAAACAAGCCGTGAGTTGAAAGAGGCGTTCCACACAGACCTCCTTCTCAGAGCGAAGCCTGTCACACTTTTCCTTGGGCCTCCACACGCACTTTAGAAAAACTTCCTCCGGGAAGCTGTGAGTTGAACGACGGGTTTCCTACAGCGGTTTTCCGTGGGGGTAAGGATATATGGCACTTGGACTTAGGCTTCCACGCACACATTGGAAACGGCTTCTCTCTTCGTGAAACAAGATGTGCGCTGAACGTTGCGTTCTGCGCAGGCTTGCTTTTCACACATCAGCCGATGGTACTTTCCCTAGGCTTCCACACGCGCAGAGAGTATCCCTTCCCTAAACCTGAACCAAGACGCGGGGGAAAGCTGCCTTCTACACCACCTTCTTTTCCGAGTTTCGTATAGAACCCTTGCGTTGTGCTTCCACATCCACTTTTGTCACTGCTTCGATATATCCTCCGGAGAGGGGTTCGCTTGAAAGACGGTCTCCCTCCGTCACGCTTTCAAGGAGTTAAGGATAGGGCACTCTCCTTATGCCTGCACACGTCCACTTGCAATCTCGACTGACTTCATGACCCCGTCCATATGCTACCCTGAAAGTCCCATTGCGCGTGGCCTTGTTTCTAAGAGATGAGGACAGGGCACGGCACGTTCCTTGTGCTTCCACCACGACTATATAAAAGGCTCCCGTCTCCAAGGCAAAGGATGTCAGGTGCAAGACGGCTTCGCAAAAGCGAGGTTGCCTCTTAGAGAGCGGTCTACGGCGCTCTCCTGACGCTTCCACGCCTACATATGCAAACGCTTCTGGGCTCACGAAAGAAGACGTCCGTTGAAAGCTGCCTTGTACCCCGACGCGTTTTCCGAAGTTAGGTACAGGGAACGGTCCCTGTGCGATCACACGCAGCCTTGAGATGGCTCAGCTCTTTTCGATCGTCAGGGAGGACGTTTCTCGGAGTTAGGTCCAGGGAAAGTTAGTAAAGCGTACGGCACTTTCATGATGCTTCCACACCCACTTTTGGAAATGCTTCTCTCTCCAGGATACCTGAAGATGCTAGTGGCGAGTCGCTGTATACGCAGACTTGCTTTTCCCAGGTCAGTACATGGCACTCTCCTTATTCACTCACGCACGTGCGCGCGCGCGTGCCCTCACACACACACACACACACACACACACACAGAGTTGAACATGTATCTGTCTCGTCAGGAAAGAAGGTGATCGTTGAGAGACGGTTTCTCGCCGATGCTTTTGGGTTCTTGCTTTTTTCCCCCCGGAGAGAGAAGTGTAGCCGCTTTTTCCCTAGGCTTCCGTACACACCCTTGAGAAGCCTTCCGTCAGCCAGAAACAAGCCATGAGTTGAAAGAGGCGTTCCACGCAGACCTCCTTCTCAGAGCGAAGCCTGTCACACTTTTCCTTGTGAAGTAAACTAGAGAGATACAAATACTTTCTCAATGATTGCTTTAACAAAAAAGGACTAAATATCCCAATCAGAAAACATAGACTGTAAAGAGGAAGCAAGACCCATCTCTATGCTGCCTACCAGAGAATCACTTCAGACCTAAAAATAAAAGCAGATTGGAAGTAATGGGACACAAAACCATTTATCATGCAAATGGAAGTGAAAAGAAAGTTGGAGTCGTAATATTTTTATGAGACAAAATAAACTGAATTGTGGGGAAGATGGCAGAGTAGAAGGACCCTAAACTCACCTCATCCCACAGATACAACTAGGTAACACTCACACCAGAGTCACCCAGAAATGGACCTTCAGATTTCCCCACAAAACTATACAACTAAATGGAGAGAGGGAATCACATCAAAGATGGTAGGAAGGACAAGGACTCTGTAGGAATCTAAAGCCCATATTTCTGACCACCAGAGGGAGGGAACCACAGTCACAGAGGGGCCAGAAACAAACTACTACACCGGGGAGCCTCTAAAGCGTAGAGACATCCTCATAGCTTATGGCTTTGAAAATCAGAAGGGATGACATTTGTGAGCGTATACAACCAGCAGACTTAAAGCTTGGAACTTTTAAAAATCAGCTGTCTCAGCTCTGAGAGAGCACAGAAGGTGATAGGAAGCTGAGATCTGTCCTTAAAGATTAAGCAGAGCAAAGAGTGTGGAGAAGCTTGGGTGAAGCAGGTTGAAAGGTGCTTGAGGATTAAACAAGGGAGACATAGTTCCTGAACTCAGAGTTTGCTAAGGGACTTGTCCAGGAACAAAGGAGCTGGCAGGTGCCATTTCCCTCTACGGCCCCTCATTATAAACACACACCTACCTGCAAGACCAAGCACAATCTAGCAATCACTAACTTGCATAAACCATGGCCCATCCCCACACCTACCACACCTGCTTCAGTCCCAGTGCTGTGGATACCCTCCCTGATAAGACCCACACAATCCTTGACAACAATATGTCTCCCCATCACCCACAGAACACGCATGCATCTTGTTAAAACAGCACACCCCATGTGTTGTGCACAATGACACAGTCCAGATCGAGTCTCTGTTGTTGCTATGCATTACCTTCAGAGGAGAACCAGCATCACCAAGTGAAAAATGTATGTTCTGCCCCGTATTTTCAAGAACAAGCAATATATCTGACCTTCCTAACAGAGAGATATTCTCTGAGAAGTAGGCCAAATGAGCAGACAGAGGACTATGTCCTAAACGAAAGAAGAGGACAAAGCCACAGCAAGAGACCTAAACAAAATGGATATAAGGAACATGCCTGACAGAAAATTTAAGATAACAATTATAAAGATACTCACTGGGGAAATGAAAAGAGGGAGGACATCAGAAGGGGGAACATCATTGAGACTCTTAACAAAGAGATATGAAAGAAATAATCAGAGATGTGGAACACAAGAAATGAAATGAAGAATATACTAGATAGAATAATTAGCAGGATGGACGAAGCAGAGGAACAAATTAATGAACTAGAAGACAGTAATGGAAAGTAATCAAGCGGAACAAATGAGAGGAAAAAGAAGTATGCAAAAATGAGAAGAGACTTAGGGAATTCAGTGACTCCATCCAGTGTAACAACACCCACATTAGAGGGATCCCAGAAGGTGAAAAGGGGGAAAAGGGGGCAGAAAATCTATTGGACCAAAGAAGAGCTGAAAACTTAACCTAATCTGGTGAAGGAAACCTATACAAATCCATAAGGCATAGAGATCCCCTCCCACAAAATCAACCTAAGGAGGTCCACATCAAGATACATAGAAATCAAAATGGGAAAAGGTAGTGATAAAGAAAAAACATTTAAAGCAGCAAGATAAAAGAAGACAGTTAACATGCAAGGGAAAGCCCATAAATCTATCAGCTGAGTTTTCAGCAGAAACTATGCAGGACAGAAGAAAGTGGCGTTAAATATTCAAAGTGCTGAAGGAGAAAAATCTGCAGCAAGGAATAATTTATCCAGCAAGCCTATCCTTCAGAAAAGAAGGGGAGAAAAAGAGTTTCTTAGCCACACAAACTAAAAGAGTTCATGACCACTAAATTAACTACAAAAAATATTGAAGGGGACACTATGAGTGGAAAAAAATCGTAAGTGAGAGTATGACAATAATGAATCAAGGAAGCAGTAAAAATAAGTATTTCTGTAAAAATCAGTTAAGGGATTCACAAAATAAAAGTATGTAAAATATGAAAACGTATACCCTAACACATGAGGAGGAGTCAACAGTGGGTTTGAACTTAAACAGCATTCAACTTAATATAGACTGAAAAGGCTATATATAATCCAGGGGGTCACCACAAACCCAAACCTCTAATACACATGCAAAAGATAAAGGGAAAGAAATCCAAGAATATCATTAAAGAAAACGAGCAAACCATGAGAGAGAGAGCAAGAGAAGAAAGGATCAGAGAAAAACTACACAAAAAACTATGAAACAAGTAACAAAACATCAATAAATACATGTCTAATGATAATTAGTTGGAATGTAAATGGACTAAATGCTCCAAGCAAAAGAGCATGACAGAGTTTGTATATATATATAAAAGATTTCACACCTAAAGACACCTGCAGATGGAAATTAAGAGATGGAGAAACATTAATCATGCAAGTGGATTTCAAGAGAAGTCAGAGTAGCAATCCTTATATCAGACAAAATAGACTTTTTTAACATTGAAATTGAATTAGCCAACATAGAGTACACCAGTAATTTCAAATGTAGCGTTCCACAATTCATCAGTTGTGTATAACACCCAGTGTTCACCACATCACATGCATTCCTTAATGCCCATCACACAGTTACTCCATCTCCCCACCCACCTTTCCTCCAGCAACCCTCAGTTTGTTTCCAATAGCTGGGAACCTGTCATGGATTTTCTTCCTCTCTGGTTTCTTCCCATTCATTTTCCCTCCCTTCCCCTATGATCCTCTGTGCTGTTCCTTCTATTCCACATATGAGTAAAACCATATAATAATTGTTTTTCTCTGACTGACTTATTTTGCTCAGCATAATACCCTCCAGTGCCTTCCACATCGATATTCCAAATATTGATCCTTTCTGATGGCTGAGTCACATTCCATTGTATATGTATATACCATGTTTTCTTTATCCATTTATCTGTCGATGGATGTCTTGGTTCCTTCCACGGTTTGGCTATTGTGGACAATGTCGCTATAAACATTCGGGGTGCAGTTGCCCCTTCAGATCACTACATTTGTAGCTTTGGGGTAAATAAAATTGCTGGGTTGTAAGGGAGCTCTCTTTTAAGTTCTTGAGGAACCTCCATATTGTTTTCCAAAGTGGCTGTACCAGTTTTCATTCCCACTTAGAAGTGTAAGAGAGTTCCCCTTTCTCCTCACCAACATTTGTTATTTCTTCGCTTGTTAATTTTTGCAATTCTGACTGGTGTGAAGTGGTATCTCATTGTCATTTGGATTTCTTTTTCCCCATGCCAAGTGATGTTGAGCAGTTTGTCATATGTCTGTTGGCCATTTGTGTGTCTTCTTTGGAGAAATATCTGTTCATATCTTCTGCCCATTTCTTGACTCGCTTATTTGTTTTTTGGGTGTTGAGTTTGGGTGTTGAACGGTAGTAAAGCGTACGGCACATTCATGATGCTTCCACACCCACTTTTGGAAATGCTTCTCTCTCAAGGATACCTGAAGATGTTAGTGGAGAGTTGCCGTATACGCAGACTTGCTTTTCCCAGGTGAGTGCATGGCACATTCCTTATTCACTCACGCGCGCGCGCGCGCGCACACACACACACACACACACACACACAGAGTTGAACATGTTTCTGTCTCGTCAGGAAAGGAGGTGTTCGTTGAGAGACGGTTTCTCGCCAAAGCTTTTGGGTGCTTGCCCTTTTCCCCCCGGAGAGTGAAGTGTATGCGCTTTTTGCCTAGGCTTCCGTACACACCCTTGAGAAGCCTTCCCTCAGCCAGAAACAAGCCGTGAGTTGAAAGAGGCGTTCCACACAGACCTCCTTCTCAGAGCGAAGCCTGTCACACGGTTCCTTGGGCCTCCACACGCACTTTAGAAAAACTTCCTCCGGGAAGCTGTGAGTTGAACGACGGGTTTCCTACAGCGGTTTTCCGTGGGGGTAAGGATATATGGCACTTGGCCTTAGGCTTCCACGCACAGATTGGAAAGGCTTCTCTCTTCGTGAAACAAGATGTGCGCTGAACGTTGCGTTCTGCGCAGGCTTGGTTTTCACACATCAGCCCATGGTACTTTCCCTAGGCTTCCACACGTGCAGTGAGTATCCCTTCCCTAAACCTGAACCAAGACGCGGGGGAAAGCTGCCTTCTACACCACCTTCTTTTCCGAGTTTCGTATAGAACCCTTGCGTTGGGCTTCCACATCCACTTTTGTCACTGCTTCGATATATCCTCCGGAGAGGGGTTCGCTTGAAAGACGGTCTCCCTCCGTCACGCTTTCAAGGAGTTAAGGATAGGGCACTCTCCTTGTGCCTGCACACGTCCACTTGCAATCTCGACTGACTTCATGACCCCGTCCATATGCTACCCTGAAAGTCCCATTGCGCGCGGCCTTGTTTCTAAGAGATGAGGACAGGGCACGGCACGTTCCTTGTGCTTCCACCACGACTATATAAAAGGCTCCCGTCTCCAAGGCAAAGGATGTCAGGTGCAAGACGGCTTCGCAAAAGCGAGGTTGCCTCTTAGAGGGCGGTCTACGGCGCTCTGTTGACGCTTCCACGCCTACATATGCAAACGCTTCTGGGCTCACGAAAGAAGACGTCCGTTGAAATCTGCCTTGTACCCCGACGCGTTTTCCGGAGTTAGGTCCAGGGAACGGTCTCTGTGCGATCACACGCAGCCTTGAGATGGCTCAGCTCTTTTCGATCGTCAGGGAGGACGTTTCTCGGAGTTAGGTCCAGGGAAAGTTAGTAAAGCGTACGGCACTTTCATGATGCTTCCACACCCACTTTTGGAAATTCTTCTCTCTCCAGGATACCTGAAGATGCTAGTGGCGAGTCGCTGTATACGCAGACTTGCTTTTCCCAGGTCAGTACATGGCACTCTCCTTATTCACTCACGCACGCGCGCGCGCGCGTGCCCTCACACACACACACACACACACACACACACACACACACACAGAGTTGAACATGTTTCTGTCTCGTCAAGAAAGAAGGTGATCGTTGAGAGACGGTTTCTCGCCGATGCTTTTGGGTTCTTGCTTTTTTCCCCCCGGAGAGAGAAGTGTAGCCGCTTTTTCCCTAGGCTTCCGTACACACCCTTGAGAAGCCTTCCGTCAGCCAGAAACAAGCCATGAGTTGAAAGAGGCGTTCCACGCAGACCTCCTTCTCAGAGCGAAGCCTGTCACACTTTTCCTTGTGAAGTAAACTAGAGAGATACAAATACTTTCTCAATGATTGCTTTAACAAAAAAGGACTAAATATCCCAATCAGAAAACATAGACTGTAAAGAGGAAGCAAGACCCATCTCTATGCTGCCTACCAGAGAATCACTTCAGACCTAAAAATAAAAGCAGATTGGAAGTAATGGGACACAAAACCATTTATCATGCAAATGGAAGTGAAAAGAAAGTTGGAGTCGTAATATTTTTATGAGACAAAATAAACTGAATTGTGGGGAAGATGGCAGAGTAGAAGGACCCTAAACTCACCTCATCCCACAGATACAACTAGGTAACACTCACACCAGAGTCACCCAGAAATGGACCTTCAGATTTCCCCACAAAACTATACAACTAAATGGAGAGAGGGAATCACATCAAAGATGGTAGGAAGGACAAGGACTCTGTAGGAATCTAAAGCCCATATTTCTGACCACCAGAGGGAGGGAACCACAGTCACAGAGGGGCCAGAAACAAACTACTACACCGGGGAGCCTCTAAAGCGTAGAGACATCCTCATAGCTTATGGCTTTGAAAATCAGAAGGGATGACATTTGTGAGCGTATACAACCAGCAGACTTAAAGCTTGGAACTTTTAAAAATCAGCTGTCTCAGCTCTGAGAGAGCACAGAAGGTGATAGGAAGCTGAGACCTGTCCTTAAAGATTAAGCAGAACAAAGAGTGTGGAGAAGCTTGGGTGAAGCAGGTTGAAAGGTGCTTGAGGATTAAACAAGGGAGACATAGTTCCTGAACTCAGAGTTTGCTAAGGGACTTGTCCAGGAACAAAGGAGCTGGCAGGTGCCATTTCCCTCTACGGCCCCTCATTATAAACACACACCTACCTGCAAGACCAAGCACAATCTAGCAATCACTAACTTGCATAAACCATGGCCCATCCCCACACCTACCACACCTGTTCAGTCCCAGTGCTGTGGATACCCTCCCTGATAAGACCCACACAATCCTTGACAACAATATGTCTCCCCATCACCCACAGAACACGCATGCGTCTTGTTAAAACAGCACACCCCATGTGTTGTGCACAATGACACAGTCCAGATCCAGTCTCTGTTGTTGCTATGCATTACCTTCAGAGGAGAACCAGCATCACCAAGTGAAAAATGTATGTTCTGCCCCGTATTTTCAAGAACAAGCAATATATCTGACCTTCCTAACAGAGAGATATTCTCTGAGAAGTAGGCCAAATGAGCAGACAGAGGACTATGTCCTAAACGAAAGAAGAGGACAAAGCCACAGCAAGAGACCTAAACAAAATGGATATAAGGAACATGCCTGACAGAAAATTTAAGATAACAATTATAAAGATACTCACTGGGGAAATGAAAAGAGGGAGGACATCAGAAGGGGGAACATCATTGAGACTCTTAACAAAGAGATATGAAAGAAATAATCAGAGATGTGGAACACATGAAATGAAATGAAGAATATACTAGATAGAATAATTAGCAGGATGGACGAAGCAGAGGAACAAATTAATGAACTAGAAGACAGTAATGGAAAGTAATCAAGCGGAACAAATGAGAGGAAAAAGAAGTATGCAAAAATGAGAAGAGACTTAGGGAATTCAGTGACTCCATCCAGTGTAACAACACCCACATGAGAGGGATCCCAGAAGGTGAAAAGGGGGAAAAGGGGGCAGAAAATCTATTTGACCAAAGAAGAGCTGAAAACTTAACCTAATCTGGTGAAGGAAACCTATACAAATCCATAAGGCATAGAGATCCCCTCCCACAAAATCAACCTAAGGAGGTCCACATCAAGATACATAGTAATCAAAATGGGAAAAGGTAGTGATAAAGAAAAAACATTTAAAGCAGCAAGATAAAAGAAGACAGTTAACATGCAAGGGAAAGCCCATAAATCTATCAGCTGAGTTTTCAGCAGAAACTATGCAGGACAGAAGAAAGTGGCGTTAAATATTCAAAGTGCTGAAGGAGAAAAATCTGCAGCAAGGAATAATTTATCCAGCAAGCCTATCCTTCAGAAAAGAAGGGGAGAAAAAGAGTTTCTTAGCCACACAAACTAAAAGAGTTCATGACCACTAAATTAACTACAAAAAATATTGAAGGGGACACTATGAGTGGAAAAAAATCGTAAGTGAGAGTATGACAATAATGAATCAAGGAAGCAGTAAAAATAAGTATTTCTGTAAAAATCAGTTAAGGGATTCACAAAATAAAAGTATGTAAAATATGAAAACATATACCCTAACACATGAGGAGGAGTCAACTGTGGGTTTGAACTTAAACAGCATTCAACTTAATATAGACTGAAAAGGCTATATATAATCCAGGGGGTCACCACAAACCCAAACCTCTAATACACATGCAAAAGATAAAGGGAAAGAAATCCAAGAATATCATTAAAGAAAACGAGCAAACCATGAGAGAGAGAGCAAGAGAAGAAAGGATCAGAGAAAAACTACACAAAAAACTATGAAACAAGTAACAAAACATCAATAAATACATGTCTAATGATAATTAGTTTGAATGTAAATGGACTAAATGCTCCAAGCAAAAGAGCATCACAGAGTTTGTATATATATATAAAAGATTTCACACCTAAAGACACCTGCAGATGGAAATTAAGAGATGGAGAAACATTAATCATGCAAGTGGATGTCAAAAGAAGTCAGAGTAGCAATCCTTATATCAGACAAAATAGACTTTTTTAACATTGAAATTGAATTAGCCAACATAGAGTACACCAGTAATTTCAAATGTAGCGTTCCACAATTCATCAGTTGTGTATAACACCCAGTGTTCATCACATCGCATGCATTCCTTAATGCCCATCACACAGTTACTCCATCTCCCCACCCACCTTTCCTCCAGCAACCCTCAGTTTGTTTCCAATAGCTGGGAAACTGTCATGGATTTTCTTCCTCTCTGGTTTCTTCGCATTCATTTTCCCTCCCTTCCCCTATGATCCTCTGTGCTGTTCCTTCTATTCCACATATGAGTAAAACCATATAATAATTGTTTTTCTCTGACTGACTTATTTTGCTCAGCATAATACCCTCCAGTGCCATCCACATCGATATGCTAAATATTGATCCTTTCTGATGGCTGAGTCATATTCCATTGTATATGTATATACCATGTTTTCTTTATCCATTTATCTGTCGATGGATGTCTTGGTTCCTTCCACGGTTTGGCTATTGTGGACAATGTCGCTATAAACATTCGGGGTGCAGTTGCCCCTTCAGATCACTACATTTGTAGCTTTGGGGTAAATAAAATTGCTGGGTTGTAAGGGAGCTCTCTTTTAAGTTCTTGAGGAACCTCCATATTGTTTTCCAAAGTGGCTGTACCAGTTTTCATTCCCACTTAGAAGTGTAAGAGAGTTCCCCTTTCTCCTCACCAACATTTGTTATTTCTTCGCTTGTTAATTTTTGCAATTCTGACTGGTGTGAAGTGGTATCTCATTGTCATTTGGATTTCTTTTTCCCCATGCCAAGTGCTGTTGAGCAGTTTGTCATATGTCTGTTGGCCATTTGTGTGTCTTCTTTGGAGAAATATCTGTTCATATCTTCTGCCCATTTCTTGACTCGCTTATTTGTTTTTTGGGTGTTGAGTTTGGGTGTTGAACGGTAGTAAAGCGTACGGCACATTCATGATGCTTCCACACCCACTTTTGGAAATGCTTCTCTCTCAAGGATACCTGAAGATGTTAGTGGAGAGTTCCGTATACGCAGACTTGCTTTTCCCAGGTGAGTGCATGGCACATTCCTTATTCACTCACGCGCGCGCGCGCGCGCACACACAAACACACACACACACACACAGAGTTGAACATGTTTCTGTCTCGTCAGGAAAGGAGGTGTTCGTTGAGAGACGGTTTCTCGCCAATGCTTTTGGGTGCTTGCCCTTTTCCCCCCGGAGAGTGAAGTGTATGCGCTTTTTGCCTAGGCTTCCGTACACACCCTTGAGAAGCCTTCCCTCAGCCAGAAACAAGCCGTGAGTTGAAAGAGGCGTTCCACACAGACCTCCTTCTCAGAGCGAAGCCTGTCACACTTTTCCTTGAGCCTCCACAGGCACTTTAGAAAAACTTCCTCCGGGAAGCTGTGAGTTGAACGACGGGTTTCCTACAGCGGTTTTCCGTGGGGGTAAGGATATATGGCACTTGGCCTTAGGCTTCCACGCACACATTGGAAAGGCTTCTCTCTTCGTGAAACAAGATGTGCGCTGAACGTTGCGTTCTGCGCAGGCTTGGTTTTCACACATCAGCCCATGGTACTTTCCCTAGGCTTCCACACGCGCAGTGAGTATCCCTTCCCTAAACCTGAACCAAGACGCGGGGGAAAGCTGCCTTCTACACCACCTTCTTTTCCGAGTTTCGTATAGAACCCTTGCGTTGTGCTTCCACATCCACTTTTGTCACTGCTTCGATATATCCTCCGGAGAGGGGTTCGCTTGAAAGACGGTCTCCCTCCGTCACGCTTTCAAGGAGTTAAGGATAGGGCACTCTCCTTATGCCTGCACACGTCCACTTGCAATCTCGACTGACTTCATGACCCCGTCCATATGCTACGCTGAAAGTCCCATTGCGCGCGGCCTTGTTTCTAAGAGATGAGGACAGGGCACGGCACGTTCCTTGTGCTTCCACCCCGACTATATAAAAGGCTCCCGTCTCCAAGGCAAAGGATGTCAGGTGCAAGACGGCTTCGCAAAAGCGAGGTTGCCTCTTAGAGGGCGGTCTACGGCGCTCTCCTGACGCTTCCACGCCTACATATGCAAACGCTTCTGGGCTCACGAAAGAAGACGTCCGTTGAAAGCTGCCTTGTACCCC
This sequence comes from Eumetopias jubatus, assembly GCF_037043125.1. Taxonomy (NCBI): domain Eukaryota; kingdom Metazoa; phylum Chordata; class Mammalia; order Carnivora; family Otariidae; genus Eumetopias; species Eumetopias jubatus. The sequence continues at coordinate 2,170,629 of NW_028274834.1, read as the reverse complement.
GACGCGTTTCTCAGAGTTAGGTCCAGGGAACGGTCCCTGTGCGATCACACGCAGCCTTGAGATGGCTCAGCTCTTTTCGATCGTCAGGGAGGACGTTTCTCGGAGTTAGGTCCAGGGAAAGTTAGTAAAGCGTACGGCACTTTCATGATGCTTCCACACCAACTTTTGGAAATGCTTCTCTCTCCAGGATACCTGAAGATGCTAGTGGCGAGTCGACGTAGACGCAGACTTGCTTTTCCCAGGTCAGTACATGGCACTCTCCTTATTCACTCACGCACGCGCGCGCGCGCGTGCCCTCACACACACACACACACACACACACACACACACAGAGTTGAACATGTTTCTGTCTCGTCAGGAAAGAAGGTGATCGTTGAGAGACGGTTTCTCGCCGATGCTTTTGGGTTCTTGCTTTTTTCCCCCCGGAGAGAGAAGTGTAGCCGCTTTTTCCCTAGGCTTCCGTACACACCCTTGAGAAGCCTTCCGTCAGCCAGAAACAAGCCATGAGTTGAAAGAGGCGTTCCACGCAGACCTCCTTCTCAGAGCGAAGCCTGTCACACTTTTCCTTGTGAAGTAAACTAGAGAGATACAAATACTTTCTCAATGATTGCTTTAACAAAAAAGGACTAAATATCCCAATCAGAAAACATAGACTGTAAAGAGGAAGCAAGACCCATCTCTATGCTGCCTACCAGAGAATCACTTCAGACCTAAAAATAAAAGCAGATTGGAAGTAATGGGACACAAAACCATTTATCATGCAAATGGAAGTGAAAAGAAAGTTGGAGTCGTAATATTTTTATGAGACAAAATAAACTGAATTGTGGGGAAGATGGCAGAGTAGAAGGACCCTAAACTCACCTCATCCCACAGATACAACTAGGTAACACTCACACCAGAGTCACCCAGAAATGGACCTTCAGATTTCCCCACAAAACTATACAACTAAATGGAGAGAGGGAATCACATCAAAGATGGTAGGAAGGACAAGGACTCTGTAGGAATCTAAAGCCCATATTTCTGACCACCAGAGGGAGGGAACCACAGTCACAGAGGGGCCAGAAACAAACTACTACACCGGGGAGCCTCTAAAGCGTAGAGACATCCTCATAGCTTATGGCTTTGAAAATCAGAAGGGATGACATTTGTGAGCGTATACAACCAGCAGACTTAAAGCTTGGAACTTTTAAAAATCAGCTGTCTCAGCTCTGAGAGAGCACAGAAGGTGATAGGAAGCTGAGATCTGTCCTTAAAGATTAAGCAGAGCAAAGAGTGTGGAGAAGCTTGGGTGAAGCAGGTTGAAAGGTGCTTGAGGATTAAACAAGGGAGACATAGTTCCTGAACTCAGAGTTTGCTAAGGGACTTGTCCAGGAACAAAGGAGCTGGCAGGTGCCATTTCCCTCTACGGCCCCTCATTATAAACACACACCTACCTGCAAGACCAAGCACAATCTAGCAATCACTAACTTGCATAAACCATGGCCCATCCCCACACCTACCACACCTGCTTCAGTCCCAGTGCTGTGGATACCCTCCCTGATAAGACCCACACAATCCTTGACAACAATATGTCTCCCCATCACCCACAGAACACGCATGCGTCTTGTTAAAACAGCACACCCCATGTGTTGTGCACAATGACACAGTCCAGATCCAGTCTCTGTTGTTGCTATGCATTACCTTCAGAGGAGAACCAGCATCACCAAGTGAAAAATGTATGTTCTGCCCCGTATTTTCAAGAACAAGCAATATATCTGACCTTCCTAACAGAGAGATATTCTCTGAGAAGTAGGCCAAATGAGCAGACAGAGGACTATGTCCTAAACGAAAGAAGAGGACAAAGCCACAGCAAGAGACCTAAACAAAATGGATATAAGGAACATGCCTGACAGAAAATTTAAGATAACAATTATAAAGATACTCACTGGGGAAATGAAAAGAGGGAGGACATCAGAAGGGGGAACATCATTGAGACTCTTAACAAAGAGATATGAAAGAAATAATCAGAGATGTGGAACACAAGAAATGAAATGAAGAATATACTAGATAGAATAATTAGCAGGATGGACGAAGCAGAGGGACAAATTAATGAACTAGAAGACAGTAATGGAAAGTAATCAAGCGGAACAAATGAGAGGAAAAAGAAGTATGCAAAAATGAGAAGAGACTTAGGGAATTCAGTGACTCCATCCAGTGTAACAACACCCACATGAGAGGGATCCCAGAAGGTGAAAAGGGGGAAAAGGGGGCAGAAAATCTATTGGACCAAAGAAGAGCTGAAAACTTAACCTAATCTGGTGAAGGAAACCTATACAAATCCATAAGGCATAGAGATCCCCTCCCACAAAATCAGCCTAAGGAGGTCCACATCAAGATACATAGAAATCAAAATGGGAAAAGGTAGTGATAAAGAAAAAACATTTAAAGCAGCAAGATAAAAGAAGACAGTTAACATGCAAGGGAAAGCCCATAAATCTATCAGCTGAGTTTTCAGCAGAAACTATGCAGGACAGAAGAAAGTGGCGTTAAATATTCAAAGTGCTGAAGGAGAAAAATCTGCAGCAAGGAATAATTTATCCAGCAAGCCTATCCTTCAGAAAAGAAGGGGAGAAAAAGAGTTTCTTAGCCACACAAACTAAAAGAGTTCATGACCACTAAATTAACTACAAAAAATATTGAAGGGGACACTATGAGTGGAAAAAAATCGTAAGTGAGAGTATGACAATAATGAATCAAGGAAGCAGTAAAAATAAGTATTTCTGTAAAAATCAGTTAAGGGATTCACAAAATAAAAGTATGTAAAATATGAAAACATATACCCTAACACATGAGGAGGAGTCAACTGTGGGTTTGAACTTAAACAGCATTCAACTTAATATAGACTGAAAAGGCTATATATAATCCAGGGGGTCACCACAAACCCAAACCTCTAATACACATGCAAAAGATAAAGGGAAAGAAATCCAAGAATATCATTAAAGAAAACGAGCAAACCATGAGAGAGAGAGCAAGAGAAGAAAGGATCAGAGAAAAACTACACAAAAAACTATGAAACAAGTAACAAAACATCAATAAATACATGTCTAATGATAATTAGTTTGAATGTAAATGGACTAAATGCTCCAAGCAAAAGAGCATCACAGAGTTTGTATATATATATAAAAGATTTCACACCTAAAGACACCTGCAGATGGAAATTAAGAGATGGAGAAACATTAATCATGCAAGTGGATGTCAAAAGAATTCAGAGTAGCAATCCTTATATCAGACAAAATAGACTTTTTTAACATTGAAATTGAATTAGCCAACATAGAGTACACCAGTAATTTCAAATGTAGCGTTCCACAATTCATCAGTTGTGTATAACACCCAGTGTTCATCACATCGCATGCATTCCTTAATGCCCATCACACAGTTACTCCATCTCCCCACCCACCTTTCCTCCAGCAACCCTCAGTTTGTTTCCAATAGCTGGGAAACTGTCATGGATTTTCTTCCTCTCTGGTTTCTTCGCATTCATTTTCCCTCCCTTCCCCTATGATCCTCTGTGCTGTTCCTTCTATTCCACATATGAGTAAAACCATATAATAATTGTTTTTCTCTGACTGACTTATTTTGCTCAGCATAATACCCTCCAGTGCCATCCACATCGATATGCTAAATATTGATCCTTTCTGATGGCTGAGTCATATTCCATTGTATATGTATATACCATGTTTTCTTTATCCATTTATCTGTCGATGGATGTCTTGGTTCCTTCCACGGTTTGGCTATTGTGGACAATGTCGCTATAAACATTCGGGGTGCAGTTGCCCCTTCAGATCACTACATTTGTAGCTTTGGGGTAAATAAAATTGCTGGGTTGTAAGGGAGCTCTCTTTTAAGTTCTTGAGGAACCTCCATATTGTTTTCCAAAGTGGCTGTACCAGTTTTCATTCCCACTTAGAAGTGTAAGAGAGTTCCCCTTTCTCCTCACCAACATTTGTTATTTCTTCGCTTGTTAATTTTTGCAATTCTGACTGGTGTGAAGTGGTATCTCATTGTCATTTGGATTTCTTTTTCCCCATGCCAAGTGATGTTGAGCAGTTTGTCATATGTCTGTTGGCCATTTGTGTGTCTTCTTTGGAGAAATATCTGTTCATATCTTCTGCCCATTTCTTGACTCGCTTATTTGTTTTTTGGGTGTTGAGTTTGGGTGTTGAACGGTAGTAAAGCGTACGGCACATTCATGATGCTTCCACACCCACTTTTGGAAATGCTTCTCTCTCAAGGATACCTGAAGATGTTAGTGGAGAGTTCCGTATACGCAGACTTGCTTTTCCTAGGTGAGTGCATGGCACATTCCTTATTCACTCACGCGCGCGCGCGCGCGCACACACAAACACGCACACACACACACACACAGAGTTGAACATGTTTCTGTCTCGTCAGGAAAGGAGGTGTTCGTTGAGAGACGGTTTCTCGCCAATGCTTTTGGGTGCTTGCCCTTTTCCCCCCGGAGAGTGAAGTGTATGCGCTTTTTGCCTAGGCTTCCGTACACACCCTTGAGAAGCCTTCCCTCAGCCAGAAACAAGCCGTGAGTTGAAAGAGGCGTTCCACACAGACCTCCTTCTCAGAGCGAAGCCTGTCACACTTTTCCTTGAGCCTCCACAGGCACTTTAGAAAAACTTCCTCCGGGAAGCTGTGAGTTGAACGACGGGTTTCCTACAGCGGTTTTCCGTGGGGGTAAGGATATATGGCACTTGGCCTTAGGCTTCCACGCACACATTGGAAAGGCTTCTCTCTTCGTGAAACAAGATGTGCGCTGAACGTTGCGTTCTGCGCAGGCTTGGTTTTCACACATCAGCCCATGGTACTTTCCCTAGGCTTCCACACGCGCAGTGAGTATCCCTTCCCTAAACCTGAACCAAGACGCGGGGGAAAGCTGCCTTCTACACCACCTTCTTTTCCGAGTTTCGTATAGAACCCTTGCGTTGTGCTTCCACATCCACTTTTGTCACTGCTTCGATATATCCTCCGGAGAGGGGTTCGCTTGAAAGACGGTCTCCCTCCGTCACGCTTTCAAGGAGTTAAGGATAGGGCACTCTCCTTATGCCTGCACACGTCCACTTGCAATCTCGACTGACTTCTTGACCCCGTCCATATGCTACGCTGAAAGTCCCATTGCGCGCGGCCTTGTTTCTAAGAGATGAGGACAGGGCACGGCACGTTCCTTGTGCTTCCACCACGACTATATAAAAGGCTCCCGTCTCCAAGGCAAAGGATGTCAGGTGCAAGACGGCTTCGCAAAAGCGAGGTTGCCTCTTAGAGGGCGGTCTACGGCGCTCTCCTGACGCTTCCACGCCTACATATGCAAACGCTTCTGGGCTCACGAAAGAAGACGTCCGTTGAAAGCTGCCTTGTACCCCGACGCGTTTCTCAGAGTTAGGTCCAGGGAACGGTCCCTGTGCGATCACACGCAGCCTTGAGATGGCTCAGCTCTTTTCGATCGTCAGGGAGGACGTTTCTCGGAGTTAGGTCCAGGGAAAGGTAGTAAAGCGTACGGCACTTTCATGATGCTTCCACACCCACTTTTGGAAATGCTTCTCTCTCCAGGATACCTGAAGATGCTAGTGGCGAGTCGACGTAGACGCAGAGTTGCTTTTCCCAGGTCAGTACATGGCACTCTCCTTATTCACTCACGCACGCGCGCGCGCGCGTGCCCTCACACACACACACACACACACACACACACACAAACACACACACAGAGTTGAACATGTTTCTGTCTCGTCAGGAAAGAAGGTGATCGTTGAGAGACGGTTTCTCGCCGATGCTTTTGGGTTCTTGCTTTTTTCCCCCCGGAGAGAGAAGTGTAGCCGCTTTTTCCCTAGGCTTCCGTACACACCCTTGAGAAGCCTTCCGTCAGCCAGAAACAAGCCATGAGTTGAAAGAGGCGTTCCACGCAGACCTCCTTCTCAGAGCGAAGCCTGTCACACTTTTCCTTGTGAAGTAAACTAGAGAGATACAAATACTTTCTCAATGATTGCTTTAACAAAAAAGGACTAAATATCCCAATCAGAAAACATAGACTGTAAAGAGGAAGCAAGACCCATCTCTATGCTGCCTACCAGAGAATCACTTCAGACCTAAAAATAAAAGCAGATTGGAAGTAATGGGACACAAAACCATTTATCATGCAAATGGAAGTGAAAAGAAAGTTGGAGTCGTAATATTTTTATGAGACAAAATAAACTGAATTGTGGGGAAGATGGCAGAGTAGAAGGACCCTAAACTCACCTCATCCCACAGATACAACTAGGTAACACTCACACCAGAGTCACCCAGAAATGGACCTTCAGATTTCCCCACAAAACTATACAACTAAATGGAGAGAGGGAATCACATCAAAGATGGTAGGAAGGACAAGGACTCTGTAGGAATCTAAAGCCCATATTTCTGACCACCAGAGGGAGGGAACCACAGTCACAGAGGGGCCAGAAACAAACTACTACACCGGGGAGCCTCTAAAGCGTAGAGACATCCTCATAGCTTATGGCTTTGAAAATCAGAAGGGATGACATTTGTGAGCGTATACAACCAGCAGACTTAAAGCTTGGAACTTTTAAAAATCAGCTGTCTCAGCTCTGAGAGAGCACAGAAGGTGATAGGAAGCTGAGATCTGTCCTTAAAGATTAAGCAGAGCAAAGAGTGTGGAGAAGCTTGGGTGAAGCAGGTTGAAAGGTGCTTGAGGATTAAACAAGGGAGACATAGTTCCTGAACTCAGAGTTTGCTAAGGGACTTGTCCAGGAACAAAGGAGCTGGCAGGTGCCATTTCCCTCTACGGCCCCTCATTATAAACACACACCTACCTGAAAGACCAAGCACAATCTAGCAATCACTAACTTGCATAAACCATGGCCCATCCCCACACCTACCACACCTGCTTCAGTCCCAGTGCTGTGGATACCCTCCCTGATAAGACCCACACAATCCTTGACAACAATATGTCTCCCCATCACCCACAGAACACGCATGCGTCTTGTTAAAACAGCACACCCCATGTGTTGTGCACAATGACACAGTCCAGATCCAGTCTCTGTTGTTGCTATGCATTACCTTCAGAGGAGAACCAGCATCACCAAGTGAAAAATGTATGTTCTGCCCCGTATTTTCAAGAACAAGCAATATATCTGACCTTCCTAACAGAGAGATATTCTCTGAGAAGTCGGCCAAATGAGCAGACAGAGGACTATGTCCTAAACGAAAGAAGAGGACAAAGCCACAGCAAGAGACCTAAACAAAATGGATATAAGGAACATGCCTGACAGAAAATTTAAGATAACAATTATAAAGATACTCACTGGGGAAATGAAAAGAGGGAGGATATCAGAAGGGGGAACATCATTGAGACTCTTAACAAAGAGATATGAAAGAAATAATCAGAGATGTGGAACACAAGAAATGAAATGAAGAATATACTAGATAGAATAATTAGCAGGATGGACGAAGCAGAGGAACAAATTAATGAACTAGAAGACAGTAAAGGAAAGTAATCAAGCGGAACAAATGAGAGGAAAAAGAAGTATGCAAAAATGAGAAGAGACTTAGGGAATTCAGTGACTCCATCCAGTGTAACAACACCCACATGAGAGGGATCCCAGAAGGTGAAAAGGGTGAAAAGGGGGCAGAAAATCTATTTGACCAAAGAAGAGCTGAAAACTTAACCTAATCTGGTGAAGGAAACCTATACAAATCCATAAGGCATAGAGATCCCCTCCCACAAACTCAACCGAAGGAGGTCCACATCAAGACACATAGTAATCCAAATGGGAAAAGGTAGTGATAATGAAAAAACATTTAAAGCAGCACATAAAAGAAGACAGTTAACATGCAAGGGAAAGCCCATAAATCTATCAGCTGAGTTTTCAGCAGAAACTATGCAGGACAGAAGAAAGTGGCGTTAAATATTCAAAGTGCTGAATGAGAAAAATCTGCAGCAAGGAATAATTTATCCAGCAAGCCTATCCTTCAGAAAAGAAGGGGAGAAAAAGAGTTTCTTAGCCACACAAACTAAAAGAGTTCATGACCACTAAATTAACTACAAAAAATATTGAAGGGGACACTATGAGTGGAAAAAAATCGTAAGTGAGAGTATGACAATAATGAATCAAGGAAGCAGTAAAAATAAGTATTTCTGTAAAAATCAGTTAAGGGATTCACAAAATAAAAGTATGTAAAATATGAAAACGTATACCCTAACACATGAGGAGGAGTCAACAGTGGGTTTGAACTTAAACAGCATTCAACTTAATATAGACTGAAAAGGCTATATATAATCCAGGGGGTCACCACAAACCCAAACCTCTAATACACATGCAAAAGATAAAGGGAAAGAAATCCAAGAATATCATTAAAGAAAACGAGCAAACCATGAGAGAGAGAGCAAGAGAAGAAAGGATCAGAGAAAAACTACACAAAAAACTATGAAACAAGTAACAAAACATCAATAAATACATGTCTAATGATAATTAGTTTGAATGTAAATGGACTAAATGCTCCAAGCAAAAGAGCATGACAGAGTTTGTATATATATATAAAAGATTTCACACCTAAAGACACCTGCAGATGGAAATTAAGAGATGGAGAAACATTAATCATGCAAGTGGATGTCAAGAGAAGTCAGAGTAGCAATCCTTATATCAGACAAAATAGACTTTTTTAACATTGAAATTGAATTAGCCAACATAGAGTACACCAGTAATTTCAAATGTAGCGTTCCACAATTCATCAGTTGTGTATAACACCCAGTGTTCACCACATCACATGCATTCCTTAATGCCCATCACACAGTTACTCCATCTCCCCACCCACCTTTCCTCCAGCAACCCTCAGTTTGTTTCCAATAGCTGGGAACCTGTCATGGATTTTCTTCCTCTCTGGTTTCTTCGCATTCATTTTCCCTCCCTTCCCCTATGATCCTCTGTGCTGTTCCTTCTATTCCACATATGAGTAAAACCATATAATAATTGTTTTTCTCTGACTGACTTATTTTGCTCAGCATAATACCCTCCAGTGCCTTCCACATCGATATGCTAAATATTGATCCTTTCTGATGGCTGAGTCACATTCCATTGTATATGTATATACCATGTTTTCTTTATCCATTTATCTGTCGATGGATGTCTTGGTTCCTTCCACGGTTTGGCTATTGTGGACAATGTCGCTATAAACATTCGGGGTGCAGTTGCCCCTTCAGATCACTACATTTGTAGCTTTGGGGTAAATAAAATTGCTGGGTTGTAAGGGAGCTCTCTTTTAAGTTCTTGAGGAACCTCCATATTGTTTTCCAAAGTGGCTGTACCAGTTTTCATTCCCACTTAGAAGTGTAAGAGAGTTCCCCTTTCTCCTCACCAACATTTGTTATTTCTTCGCTTGTTAATTTTTGCAATTCTGACTGGTGTGAAGTGGTATCTCATTGTCATTTGGATTTCTTTTTCCCCATGCCAAGTGATGTTGAGCAGTTTGTCATATGTCTGTTGGCCATTTGTGTGTCTTCTTTGGAGAAATATCTGTTCATATCTTCTGCCCATTTCTTGACTCGCTTATTTGTTTTTTGGGTGTTGAGTTTGGGTGTTGAACGGTAGTAAAGCGTACGGCACATTCATGATGCTTCCACACCCACTTTTGGAAATGCTTCTCTCTCAAGGATACCTGAAGATGTTAGTGGAGAGTTCCGTATACGCAGACTTGCTTTTCCCAGGTGAGTGCATGGCACATTCCTTATTCACTCACGCGCGCGCGCGCGCGCACACACAAACACGCACACACACACACACACAGAGTTGAACATGTTTCTGTCTCGTCAGGAAAGGAGGTGTTCGTTGAGAGACGGTTTCTCGCCAATGCTTTTGGGTGCTTGCCCTTTTCCCCCCGGAGAGTGAAGTGTATGCGCTTTTTGCCTAGGCTTCCGTACACACCCTTGAGAAGCCTTCCCTCAGCCAGAAACAAGCCTTGAGTTGAAAGAGGCGTTCCACACAGACCTCCTTCTCAGAGCGAAGCCTGTCACACTTTTCCTTGAGCCTCCACAGGCACTTTAGAAAAACTTCCTCCGGGAAGCTGTGAGTTGAACGACGGGTTTCCTACAGCGGTTTTCCGTGGGGGTAAGGATATATGGCACTTGGCCTTAAACTTCCACGCACACATTGGAAAGGCTTCTCTCTTCGTGAAACAAGATGTGCGCTGAACGTTGCGTTCTGCGCAGGCTTGGTTTTCACACATCAGCCCATGGTACTTTCCCTAGGCTTCCACACGCGCAGTGAGTATCCCTTCCCTAAACCTGAACCAAGACGCGGGGGAAAGCTGCCTTCTACACCACCTTCTTTTCCGAGTTTCGTATAGAACCCTTGCGTTGTGCTTCCACATCCACTTTTGTCACTGCTTCGATATATCCTCCGGAGAGGGGTTCGCTTGAAAGACGGTCTCCCTCCGTCACGCTTTCAAGGAGTTAAGGATAGGGCACTCTCCTTATGCCTGCACACGTCCACTTGCAATCTCGACTGACTTCATGACCCCGTCCATATGCTACGCTGAAAGTCCCATTGCGCGCGGCCTTGTTTCTAAGAGATGAGGACAGGGCACGGCACGTTCCTTGTGCTTCCACCACGACTATATAAAAGGCTCCCGTCTCCAAGGCAAAGGATGTCAGGTGCAAGACGGCTTCGCAAAAGCGAGGTTGCCTCTTAGAGGGCGGTCTACGGCGCTCTCCTGACGCTTCCACGCCTACATATGCAAACGCTTCTGGGCTCACGAAAGAAGACGTCCGTTGAAAGCTGCCTTGTACCCCGACGCGTTTCTCAGAGTTAGGTCCAGGGAACGGTCCCTGTGCGATCACACGCAGCCTTGAGATGGCTCAGCTCTTTTCGATCGTCAGGGAGGACGTTTCTCGGAGTTAGGTCCAGGGAAAGGTAGTAAAGCGTACGGCACTTTCATGATGCTTCCACACCCACTTTTGGAAATGCTTCTCTCTCCAGGATACCTGAAGATGCTAGTGGCGAGTCGCCGTAGACGCAGACTTGCTTTTCCCAGGTCAGTACATGGCACTCTCCTTATTCACTCACGCACGCGCGCGCGCGCGTGCCCTCACACACACACACACACACACACACACACACACACACACACACACAGAGTTGAACATGTTTCTGTCTCGTCAGGAAAGAAGGTGATCGTTGAGAGACGGTTTCTCGCCGATGCTTTTGGGTTCTTGCTTTTTTCCCCCCGGAGAGAGAAGTGTAGCCGCTTTTTCCCTAGGCTTCCGTACACACCCTTGAGAAGCCTTCCGTCAGCCAGAAACAAGCCATGAGTTGAAAGAGGCGTTCCACGCAGACCTCCTTCTCAGAGCGAAGCCTGTCACACTTTTCCTTGTGAAGTAAACTAGAGAGATACAAATACTTTCTCAATGATTGCTTTAACAAAAAAGGACTAAATATCCCAATCAGAAAACATAGACTGTAAAGAGGACGCAAGACCCATCTCTATGCTGCCTACCAGAGAATCACTTCAGACCTAAAAATAAAAGCAGATTGGAAGTAATGGGACACAAAACCATTTATCATGCAAATGGAAGTGAAAAGAAAGTTGGAGTCGTAATATTTTTATGAGACAAAATAAACTGAATTGTGGGGAAGATGGCAGAGTAGAAGGACCCTAAACTCACCTCATCCCACAGATACAACTAGGTAACACTCACACCAGAGTCACCCAGAAATGGACCTTCAGATTTCCCCACAAAACTATACAACTAAATGGAGAGAGGGAATCACATCAAAGATGGTAGGAAGGACAAGGACTCTGTAGGTATCTAAACCCCATATTTCTGACCACCAGAGGGAGGGAACCACAGTCACAGAGGGGCCAGAAACAAACTACTACACCGGGGAGCCTCTAAAGCGTAGAGACATCCTCATAGCTTATGGCTTTGAAAATCAGAAGGGATGACATTTGTGAGCGTATACAACCAGCAGACTTAAAGCTTGGAACTTTTAAAAATCAGCTGTCTCAGCTCTGAGAGAGCACAGAAGGTGATAGGAAGCTGAGATCTGTCCTTAAAGATTAAGCAGAGCAAAGAGTGTGGAGAAGCTTGGGTGAAGCAGGTTGAAAGGTGCTTGAGGATTAAACAAGGGAGACATAGTTCCTGAACTCAGAGTTTGCTAAGGGACTTGTCCAGGAACAAAGGAGCTGGCAGGTGCCATTTCCCTCTACGGCCCCTCATTATAAACACACACCTACCTGCAAGACCAAGCACAATCTAGCAATCACTAACTTGCATAAACCATGGCCCATCCCCACACCTACCACACCTGCTTCAGTCCCAGTGCTGTGGATACCCTCCCTGATAAGACCCACACAATCCTTGACAACAATATGTCTCCCCATCACCCACAGAACACGCATGCATCTTGTTAAAACAGCACACCCCATGTGTTGTGCACAATGACACAGTCCAGATCCAGTCTCTGTTGTTGCTATGCATTACCTTCAGAGGAGAACCAGCATCACCAAGTGAAAAATGTATGTTCTGCCCCGTATTTTCAAGAACAAGCAATATATCTGACCTTCCTAACAGAGAGATATTCTCTGAGAAGTAGGCCAAATGAGCAGACAGAGGACTATGTCCTAAACGAAAGAAGAGGACAAAGCCACAGCAAGAGACCTAAACAAAATGGATATAAGGAACATGCCTGACAGAAAATTTAAGATAACAATTATAAAGATACTCACTGGGGAAATGAAAAGAGGGAGGACATCAGAAGGGGGAACATCATTGAGACTCTTAACAAAGAGATATGAAAGAAATAATCAGAGATGTGGAACACAAGAAATGAAATGAAGAATATACTAGATAGAATAATTAGCAGGATGGACGAAGCAGAGGAACAAATTAATGAACTAGAAGACAGTAATGGAAAGTAATCAAGCGGAACAAATGAGAGGAAAAAGAAGTATGCAAAAATGAGAAGAGACTTAGGGAATTCAGTGACTCCATCCAGTGTAACAACACCCACATGAGAGGGATCCCAGAAGGTGAAAAGGGTGAAAAGGGGGCAGAAAATCTATTTGACCAAGGAAGAGCTGAAAACTTAACCTAATCTGGTGAAGGAAACCTATACAAATCCATAAGGCATAGAGTTCCCCTCCCACAAACTCAACCGAAGGAGGTCCACATCAAGACACATAGTAATCCAAATGGGAAAAGGTAGTGATAAAGAAAAAACATTTAAACAGCACATAAAAGAAGACAGTTAACATGCAAGGGAAAGTCCATAAATCTATCAGCTGAGTTTTCAGCAGAAACTATGCAGGACAGAAGAAAGTGGCGTTAAATATTCAAAGTGCTGAATGAGAAAAATCTGCAGCAAGGAATAATTTATCCAGCAAGCCTATCCTTCAGAAAAGAAGGGGAGAAAAAGAGTTTCTTAGCCACACAAACTAAAAGAGTTCATGACCACTAAATTAACTACAAAAAATATTGAAGGGACACTATGAGTGGAAAAAAATCGTAAGTGAGAGTATGACAATAATGAATCAAGGAAGCAGTAAAAATAAGTATTTCTGTAAAAATCAGTTAAGGCATCACAAAATAAAAGTATGTAAAATATGAAAACGTATACCCTAACACATGAGGAGGAGTCAACAGTGGGTTTGAACTTAAACAGCATTCAACTTAATATAGACTGAAAAGGCTATATATAATCCAGGGGGTCACCACAAACCCAAACCTCTAATACACATGCAAAAGATAAAGGGAAAGAAATCCAAGAATATCATTAAAGAAAACGAGCAAACCATGAGAGAGAGAGCAAGAGAAGAAAGGATCAGAGAAAAACTACACAAAAAACTATGAAACAAGTAACAAAACATCAATAAATACATGTCTAATGATAATTAGTTTGAATGTAAATGGACTAAATGCTCCAAGCAAAAGAGCATCACAGAGTTTGTATATATATATAAAAGATTTCACACCTAAAGACACCTGCAGATGGAAATTAAGAGATGGAGAAACATTAATCATGCAAGTGGATGTCAAGAGAAGTCAGAGTAGCAATCCTTATATCAGACAAAATAGACTTTTTTAACATTGAAATTGAATTAGCCAACATAGAGTACACCAGTAATTTCAAATGTAGCGTTCCACAATTCATCAGTTGTGTATAACACCCAGTGTTCACCACATCACATGCATTCCTTAATGCCCATCACACAGTTACTCCATCTCCCCACCCACCTTTCCTCCAGCAACCCTCAGTTTGTTTCCAATAGCTGGGAACCTGTCATGGATTTTCTTCCTCTCTGGTTTCTTCGCATTCATTTTCCCTCCCTTCCCCTATGATCCTCTGTGCTGTTCCTTCTATTCCACATATGAGTAAAACCATATAATAATTGTTTTTCTCTGACTGACTTATTTTGCTCAGCATAATACCCTCCAGTGCCTTCCACATCGATATGCTAAATATTGATCCTTTCTGATGGCTGAGTCACATTCCATTGTATATGTATATACCATGTTTTCTTTATCCATTTATCTGTCGATGGATGTCTTGGTTCCTTCCACGGTTTGGCTATTGATGACAATGTCGCTATAAACATTCGGGGTGCAGTTGCCCCTTCAGATCACTACATTTGTAGCTTTGGGGTAAATAAAATTGCTGGGTTGTAAGGGAGCTCTCTTTTAAGTTCTTGAGGAACCTCCATATTGTTTTCCAAAGTGGCTGTACCAGTTTTCATTCCCACTTAGAAGTGTAAGAGAGTTCCCCTTTCTCCTCACCAACATTTGTTATTTCTTCGCTTGTTAATTTTTGCAATTCTGACTGGTGTGAAGTGGTATCTCATTGTCATTTGGATTTCTTTTTCCCCATGCCAAGTGATGTTGAGCAGTTTGTCATATGTCTGTTGGCCATTTGTGTGTCTTCTTTGGAGAAATATCTGTTCATATCTTCTGCCCATTTCTTGACTCGCTTATTTGTTTTTTGGGTGTTGAGTTTGGGTGTTGAACGGTAGTAAAGCGTACGGCACATTCATGATGCTTCCACACCCACTTTTGGAAATGCTTCTCTCTCAAGGATACCTGAAGATGTTAGTGGAGAGTTCCGTATACGCAGACTTGCTTTTCCCAGGTGAGTGCATGGCACATTCCTTATTCACTCACGCGCGCGCGCGCGCACACACACACACACACACACACACACACAGAGTTGAACATGTTTCTGTCTCGTCAGGAAAGGAGGTGTTCGTTGAGAGACGGTTTCTCGCCAATGCTTTTGGGTGCTTGCCCTTTTCCCCCCGGAGAGTGAAGTGTATGCGCTTTTTGCCTAGGCTTCCGTACACACCCTTGAGAAGCCTTCCCTCAGCCAGAAACAAGCCGTGAGTTGAAAGAGGCGTTCCACACAGACCTCCTTCTCAGAGCGAAGCCTGTCACACTTTTCCTTGAGCCTCCACAGGCACTTTAGAAAAACTTCCTCCGGGAAGCTGTGAGTTGAACGACGGGTTTCCTACAGCGGTTTTCCGTGGGGGTAAGGATATATGGCACTTGGCCTTAGGCTTCCACGCACACATTGGAAAGGCTTCTCTCCTCGTGAAACAAGATGTGCGCTGAACGTTGCGTTCTGCGCAGGCTTGGTTTTCACACATCAGCCCATGGTACTTTCCCTAGGCTTCCACACGCGCAGTGAGTATCCCTTCCCTAAACCTGAACCAAGACGCGGGGGAAAGCTGCCTTCTACACCACCTTCTTTTCCGAGTTTCGTATAGAACCCTTGCGTTGTGCTTCCATATCCACTTTTGTCACTGCTTCGATATATCCTCCGGAGAGGGGTTCGCTTGAAAGACGGTCTCCCTCCGTCACGCTTTCAAGGAGTTAAGGATAGGGCACTCTCCTTATGCCTGCACACGTCCACTTGCAATCTCGACTGACTTCATGACCCCGTCCATATGCTACGCTGAAAGTCCCATTGCGCGCGGCCTTGTTTCTAAGAGATGAGGACAGGGCACGGCACGTTCCTTGTGCTTCCACCACGACTATATAAAAGGCTCCCGTCTCCAAGGCAAAGGATGTCAGGTGCAAGACGGCTTCGCAAAAGCGAGGTTGCCTCTTAGAGGGCGGTCTACGGCGCTCTCCTGACGCTTCCACGCCTAGATATGCAAACGCTTCTGGGGTCACGAAAGAAGACGTCCGTTGAAAGCTGCCTTGTACCCCGACGCGTTTCTCAGAGTTAGGTCCAGGGAACGGTCCCTGTGCGATCACACGCAGCCTTGAGATGGCTCAGCTCTTTTCGATCGTCAGGGAGGACGTTTCTCGGAGTTAGGTCCAGGGAAAGGTAGTAAAGCGTACGGCACTTTCATGATGCTTCCACACCCACTTTTGGAAATGCTTCTCTCTCCAGGATACCTGAAGATGCTAGTGGCGAGTCGCCGTAGACGCAGACTTGCTTTTCCCAGGTCAGTACATGGCACTCTCCTTATTCACTCACGCACGCGCGCGCGCGCGTGCCCTCACACACACACACACACACACACACACACACACACACACACACACACAGCGTTGAACATGTTTCTGTCTCGTCAGGAAAGAAGGTGATCGTTGAGAGACGGTTTCTCGCCGATGCTTTTGGGTTCTTGCTTTTTTCCCCCCGGAGAGAGAAGTGTAGCCGCTTTTTCCCTAGGCTTCCGTACACACCCTTGAGAAGCCTTCCGTCAGCCAGAAACAAGCCATGAGTTGAAAGAGGCGTTCCACGCAGACCTCCTTCTCAGAGCGAAGCCTGTCACACTTTTCCTTGTGAAGTAAACTAGAGAGATACAAATACTTTCTCAATGATTGCTTTAACAAAAAAGGACTAAATATCCCAATCAGAAAACATAGACTGTAAAGAGGAAGCAAGACCCATCTCTATGCTGCCTACCAGAGAATCACTTCAGACCTAAAAATAAAAGCAGATTGGAAGTAATGGGACACAAAACCATTTATCATGCAAATGGAAGTGAAAAGAAAGTTGGAGTCGTAATATTTTTATGAGACAAAATAAACTGAATTGTGGGGAAGATGGCAGAGTAGAAGGACCCTAAACTCACCTCATCCCACAGATACAACTAGGTAACACTCACACCAGAGTCACCCAGAAATGGACCTTCAGATTTCCCCACAAAACTATACAACTAAATGGAGAGAGGGAATCACATCAAAGATGGTAGGAAGGACAAGGACTCTGTAGGTATCTAAACCCCATATTTCTGACCACCAGAGGGAGGGAACCACAGTCACAGAGGGGCCAGAAACAAACTACTACACCGGGGAGCCTCTAAAGCGTAGAGACATCCTCATAGCTTATGGCTTTGAAAATCAGAAGGGATGACATTTGTGAGCGTATACAACCAGCAGACTTAAAGCTTGGAACTTTTAAAAATCAGCTGTCTCAGCTCTGAGAGAGCACAGAAGGTGATAGGAAGCTGAGATCTGTCCTTAAAGATTAAGCAGAGCAAAGAGTGTGGAGAAGCTTGGGTGAAGCAGGTTGAAAGGTGCTTGAGGATTAAACAAGGGAGACATAGTTCCTGAACTCAGAGTTTGCTAAGGGACTTGTCCAGGAACAAAGGAGCTGGCAGGTGCCATTTCCCTCTACGGCCCCTCATTATAAACACACACCTACCTGCAAGACCAAGCACAATCTAGCAATCACTAACTTGCATAAACCATGGCCCATCCCCACACCTACCACACCTGCTTCAGTCCCAGTGCTGTGGATACCCTCCCTGATAAGACCCACACAATCCTTGACAACAATATGTCTCCCCATCACCCACAGAACACGCATGCATCTTGTTAAAACAGCACACCCCATGTGTTGTGCACAATGACACAGTCCAGATCCAGTCTCTGTTGTTGCTATGCATTACCTTCAGAGGAGAACCAGCATCACCAAGTGAAAAATGTATGTTCTGCCCCGTATTTTCAAGAACAAGCAATATATCTGACCTTCCTAACAGAGAGATATTCTCTGAGAAGTAGGCCAAATGAGCAGACAGAGGACTATGTCCTAAACGAAAGAAGAGGACAAAGCCACAGCAAGAGACCTAAACAAAATGGATATAAGGAACATGCCTGACAGAAAATTTAAGATAACAATTATAAAGATACTCACTGGGGAAATGAAAAGAGGGAGGACATCAGAAGGGGGAACATCATTGAGACTCTTAACAAAGAGATATGAAAGAAATAATCAGAGATGTGGAACACAAGAAATGAAATGAAGAATATACTAGATAGAATAATTAGCAGGATGGACGAAGCAGAGGAACAAATTAATGAACTAGAAGACAGTAATGGAAAGTAATCAAGCGGAACAAATGAGAGGAAAAAGAAGTATGCAAAAATGAGAAGAGACTTAGGGAATTCAGTGACTCCATCCAGTGTAACAACACCCACATGAGAGGGATCCCAGAAGGTGAAAAGGGTGAAAAGGGGGCAGAAAATCTATTTGACCAAGGAAGAGCTGAAAACTTAACCTAATCTGGTGAAGGAAACCTATACAAATCCATAAGGCATAGAGATCCCCTCCCACAAACTCAACCGAAGGAGGTCCACATCAAGACACATAGTAATCCAAATGGGAAAAGGTAGTGATAAAGAAAAAACATTTAAACAGCACATAAAAGAAGACAGTTAACATGCAAGGGAAAGTCCATAAATCTATCAGCTGAGTTTTCAGCAGAAACTATGCAGGACAGAAGAAAGTGGCGTTAAATATTCAAAGTGCTGAATGAGAAAAATCTGCAGCAAGGAATAATTTATCCAGCAAGCCTATCCTTCAGAAAAGAAGGGGAGAAAAAGAGTTTCTTAGCCACACAAACTAAAAGAGTTCATGACCACTAAATTAACTACAAAAAATATTGAAGGGGACACTATGAGTGGAAAAAAATCGTAAGTGAGAGTATGACAATAATGAATCAAGGAAGCAGTAAAAATAAGTATTTCTGTAAAAATCAGTTAAGGCATCACAAAATAAAAGTATGTAAAATATGAAAACGTATACCCTAACACATGAGGAGGAGTCAACAGTGGGTTTGAACTTAAACAGCATTCAACTTAATATAGACTGAAAAGGCTATATATAATCCAGGGGGTCACCACAAACCCAAACCTCTAATACACATGCAAAAGATAAAGGGAAAGAAATCCAAGAATATCATTAAAGAAAACGAGCAAACCATGAGAGAGAGAGCAAGAGAAGAAAGGATCAGAGAAAAACTACACAAAAAACTATGAAACAAGTAACAAAACATCAATAAATACATGTCTAATGATAATTAGTTTGAATGTAAATGGACTAAATGCTCCAAGCAAAAGAGCATGACAGAGTTTGTATATATATATAAAAGATTTCACACCTAAAGACACCTGCAGATGGAAATTAAGAGATGGAGAAACATTAATCATGCAAGTGGATGTCAAGAGAAGTCAGAGTAGCAATCCTTATATCAGACAAAATAGACTTTTTTAACATTGAAATTGAATTAGCCAACATAGAGTACACCAGTAATTTCAAATGTAGCGTTCCACAATTCATCAGTTGTGTATAACACCCAGTGTTCACCACATCACATGCATTCCTTAATGCCCATCACACAGTTACTCCATCTCCCCACCCACCTTTCCTCCAGCAACCCTCAGTTTGTTTCCAATAGCTGGGAACCTGTCATGGATTTTCTTCCTCTCTGGTTTCTTCGCATTCATTTTCCCTCCCTTCCCCTATGATCCTCTGTGCTGTTCCTTCTATTCCACATATGAGTAAAACCATATAATAATTGTTTTTCTCTGACTGACTTATTTTGCTCAGCATAATACCCTCCAGTGCCTTCCACATCGATATGCTAAATATTGATTCTTTCTGATGGCTGAGTTACATTCCATTGTATATGTATATACCATGTTTTCTTTATCCATTTATCTGTCGATGGATGTCTTGGTTCCTTCCAAGGTTTGGCTATTGTGGACAATGTCGCTATAAACATTCGGGGTGCAGTTGCCCCTTCAGATCACTACATTTGTAGCTTTGGGGTAAATAAAATTGCTGGGCTGTAAGGGAGCTCTCTTTTAAGTTCTTGAGGAACCTCCATATTGTTTTCGAAAGTGGCTGTACCAGTTTTCATTCCCACTTAGAAGTGTAAGAGAGTTCCCCTTTCTCCTCACCAACATTTGTTATTTCTTCGCTTGTTAATTTTTGCAATTCTGACTGGTGTGAAGTGGTATCTCATTGTCATTTGGATTTCTTTGTCCCCATGCCAAGTGATGTTGAGCAGTTTGTCATATGTCTGTTGGCCATTTGTGTGTCTTCTTTGGAGAAATATCTGTTCATATCTTCTGCCCATTTCTTGACTCGCTTATTTGTTTTTTGGGTGTTGAGTTTGGGTGTTGAACGGTAGTAAAGCGTACGGCACATTCATGATGCTTCCACACCCACTTTTGGAAATGCTTCTCTCTCAAGGATACCTGAAGATGTTAGTGGAGAGTTGCTGTATACGCAGACTTGCTTTTCCCAGGTGAGTGCATGGCACATTCCTTATTCACTCACGCGCGCGCGCGCGCACACACACACACACACACACACACACACAGAGTTGAACATGTTTCTGTCTCGTCAGGAAAGGAGGTGTTCGTTGAGAGACGGTTTCTCGCCAATGCTTTTGGGTGCTTGCCCTTTTCCCCCCGGAGAGTGAAGTGTATGCGCTTTTTGCCTAGGCTTCCGTACACACCCTTGAGAAGCCTTCCGTCAGCCAGAAACAAGCCGTGAGTTGAAAGAGGCGTTCCACACAGACCTCCTTCTCAGAGCGAAGCCTGTCACACTTTTCCTTGGGCCTCCACACGCACTTTAGAAAAACTTCCTCCGGGAAGCTGTGAGTTGAACGACGGGTTTCCTACAGCGGTTTTCCGTGGGGGTAAGGATATATGGCACTTGGCCTTAGGCTTCCACGCACAGATTGGAAAGGCTTCTCTCTTCGTGAAACAAGATGTGCGCTGAACGTTGCGTTCTGCGCAGGCTTGGTTTTCACACATCAGCCCATGGTACTTTCCCTAGGCTTCCACACGTGCAGTGAGTATCCCTTCCCTAAACCTGAACCAAGACGCGGGGGAAAGCTGCCTTCTACACCACCTTCTTTTCCGAGTTTCGTATAGAACCCTTGCGTTGTGCTTCCACATCCACTTTTGTCACTGCTTCGATATATCCTCCGGAGAGGGGTTCGCTTGAAAGACGGTCTCCCTCCGTCACGCTTTCAAGGAGTTAAGGATAGGGCACTCTCCTTGTGCCTGCACACGTCCACTTGCAATCTCGACGGACTTCATGACCCCGTCCATATGCTACGCTGAAAGTCCCATTGCGCGCGGCCTTGTTTCTAAGAGATGAGGACAGGGCACGGCACGTTCCTTGTGCTTCCACCACGACTATATAAAAGGCTCCCGTCTCCAAGGCAAAGGATGTCAGGTGCAAGACGGCTTCGCAAAAGCGAGGTTGCCTCTTAGAGGGCGGTCTACGGCGCTCTCCTGACGCTTCCACGCCTACATATGCAAACGCTTCTGGGCTCACGAAAGAAGACGTCCGTTGAAAGCTGCCTTGTACCCCGACGCGTTTTCCGGAGTTAGGTCCAGGGAACGGTCCCTGTGCGATCACACGCAGCCTTGAGATGGCTCAGCTCTTTTCGATCGTCAGGGAGGACGTTTCTCGGAGTTAGGTCCAGGGAAAGGTAGTAAAGCGTACGGCACTTTCATGATGCTTCCACACCCACATTTGGAAATGCTTCTCTCTCCAGGATACCTGAAGATGCTAGGGCGAGTCGCTGTATACGCAGACTTGCTTTTCCCAGGTCAGTACATGGCACTCTCCTTATTCACTCACGCACGCGCGCGCGCGCGTGCCCTCACACACACACACACACACACACACACACACACACACACACAGAGTTGAACATGTTTCTGTCTCGTCAGGAAAGAAGGGGATCGTTGAGAGACGGTTTCTCGCCGGTGCTTTTGGGTTCTTGCTTTTTTCCCCCCGGAGAGAGAAGTGTAGCCGCTTTTTCCCTAGGCTTCCGTACACACCCTTGAGAAGCCTTCCGTCAGCCAGAAACAAGCCATGAGTTGAAAGAGGCGTTCCACGCAGACCTCCTTCTCAGAGCGAAGCCTGTCACACTTTTCCTTGTGAAGTAAACTAGAGAGATACAAATACTTTCTCAATGATTGCTTTAACAAAAAAGGACTAAATATCCCAATCAGAAAACATAGACTGTAAAGAGGAAGCAAGACCCATCTCTATGCTGCCTACCAGAGAATCACTTCAGACCTAAAAATAAAAGCAGATTGGAAGTAATGGGACACAAAACCATTTATCATGCAAATGGAAGTGAAAAGAAAGTTGGAGTCGTAATATTTTTATGAGACAAAATAAACTGAATTGTGGGGAAGATGGCAGAGTAGAAGGACCCTAAACTCACCTCATCCCACAGATACAACTAGGTAACACTCACACCAGAGTCACCCAGAAATGGACCTTCAGATTTCCCCACAAAACTATACAACTAAATGGAGAGAGGGAATCACATCAAAGATGGTAGGAAGGACAAGGACTCTGTAGGAATCTAAAGCCCATATTTCTGACCACCAGAGGGAGGGAACCACAGTCACAGAGGGGCCAGAAACAAACTACTACACCGGGGAGCCTCTAAAGCGTAGAGACATCCTCATAGCTTATGGCTTTGAAAATCAGAAGGGATGACATTTGTGAGCGTATACAACCAGCAGACTTAAAGCTTGGAACTTTTAAAAATCAGCTGTCTCAGCTCTGAGAGAGCACAGAAGGTGATAGGAAGCTGAGATCTGTCCTTAAAGATTAAGCAGAGCAAAGAGTGTGGAGAAGCTTGGGTGAAGCAGGTTGAAAGGTGCTTGAGGATTAAACAAGGGAGACATAGTTCCTGAACTCAGAGTTTGCTAAGGGACTTGTCCAGGAACAAAGGAGCTGGCAGGTGCCATTTCCCTCTACGGCCCCTCATTATAAACACACACCTACCTGAAAGACCAAGCACAATCTAGCAATCACTAACTTGCATAAACCATGGCCCATCCCCACACCTACCACACCTGCTTCAGTCCCAGTGCTGTGGATACCCTCCCTGATAAGACCCACACAATCCTTGACAACAATATGTCTCCCCATCACCCACAGAACACGCATGCGTCTTGTTAAAACAGCACACCCCATGTGTTGTGCACAATGACACAGTCCAGATCCAGTCTCTGTTGTTGCTATGCATTACCTTCAGAGGAGAACCAGCATCACCAAGTGAAAAATGTATGTTCTGCCCCGTATTTTCAAGAACAAGCAATATATCTGACCTTCCTAACAGAGAGATATTCTCTGAGAAGTAGGCCAAATGAGCAGACAGAGGACTATGTCCTAAACGAAAGAAGAGGACAAAGCCACAGCAAGAGACCTAAACAAAATGGATATAAGGAACATGCCTGACAGAAAATTTAAGATAACAATTATAAAGATACTCACTGGGGAAATGAAAAGAGGGAGGACATCAGAAGGGGGAACATCATTGAGACTCTTAACAAAGAGATATGAAAGAAATAATCAGAGATGTGGAACACAAGAAATGAAATGAAGAATATACTAGATAGAATAATTAGCAGGATGGACGAAGCAGAGGAACAAATTAATGAACTAGAAGACAGTAATGGAAAGTAATCAAGCGGAACAAATGAGAGGAAAAAGAAGTATGCAAAAATGAGAAGAGACTTAGGGAATTCAGTGACTCCATCCAGTGTAACAACACCCACATGAGAGGGATCCCAGAAGGTGAAAAGGGTGAAAAGGGGGCAGAAAATCTATTTGACCAAAGAAGAGCTGAAAACTTAACCTAATCTGGTGAAGGAAACCTATACAAATCCATAAGGCATAGAGATCCCCTCCCACAAACTCAACCGAAGGAGGTCCACATCAAGACACATAGTAATCCAAATGGGAAAAGGTAGTGATAAAGAAAAAACATTTAAAGCAGCAAGATAAAAGAAGACAGTTAACATGCAAGGGAAAGCCCATAAATCTATCAGCTGAGTTTTCAGCAGAAACTATGCAGGACAGAAGAAAGTGGCGTTAAATATTCAAAGTGCTGAAGGAGAAAAATCTGCAGCAAGGAATAATTTATCCAGCAAGCCTATCCTTCAGAAAAGAAGGGGAGAAAAAGAGTTTCTTAGCCACACAAACTAAAAGAGTTCATGACCACTAAATTAACTACAAAAAATATTGAAGGGGACACTATGAGTGGAAAAAAATCGTAAGTGAGAGTATGACAATAATGAATCAAGGAAGCAGTAAAAATAAGTATTTCTGTAAAAATCAGTTAAGGGATTCACAAAATAAAAGTATGTAAAATATGAAAACGTATACCCTAACACATGAGGAGGAGTCAACAGTGGGTTTGAACTTAAACAGCATTCAACTTAATATAGACTGAAAAGGCTATATATAATCCAGGGGGTCACCACAAACCCAAACCTCTAATACACATGCAAAAGATAAAGGGAAAGAAATCCAAGAATATCATTAAAGAAAACGAGCAAACCATGAGAGAGAGAGCAAGAGAAGAAAGGATCAGAGAAAAACTACACAAAAAACTATGAAACAAGTAACAAAACATCAATAAATACATGTCTAATGATAATTAGTTGGAATGTAAATGGACTAAATGCTCCAAGCAAAAGAGCATGACAGAGTTTGTATATATATATAAAAGATTTCACACCTAAAGACACCTGCAGATGGAAATTAAGAGATGGAGAAACATTAATCATGCAAGTGGATGTCAAGAGAAGTCAGAGTAGCAATCCTTATATCAGACAAAATAGACTTTTTTAACATTGAAATTGAATTAGCCAACATAGAGTACACCAGTAATTTCAAATGTAGCGTTCCACAATTCATCAGTTGTGTATAACACCCAGTGTTCACCACATCACATGCATTCCTTAATGCCCATCACACAGTTACTCCATCTCCCCACCCACCTTTCCTCCAGCAACCCTCAGTTTGTTTCCAATAGCTGGGAACCTGTCATGGATTTTCTTCCTCTCTGGTTTCTTCGCATTCATTTTCCCTCCCTTCCCCTATGATCCTCTGTGCTGTTCCTTCTATTCCACATATGAGTAAAACCATATAATAATTGTTTTTCTCTGACTGACTTATTTTGCTCAGCATAATACCCTCCAGTGCCTTCCACATCGATATGCTAAATATTGATCCTTTCTGATGGCTGAGTCACATTCCATTGTATATGTATATACCATGTTTTCTTTATCCATTTATCTGTCGATGGATGTCTTGGTTCCTTCCACGGTTTGGCTATTGTGGACAATGTCGCTATAAACATTCGGGGTGCAGTTGCCCCTTCAGATCACTACATTTGTAGCTTTGGGGTAAATAAAATTGCTGGGTTGTAAGGGAGCTCTCTTTTAAGTTCTTGAGGAACCTCCATATTGTTTTCCAAAGTGGCTGTACCAGTTTTCATTCCCACTTAGAAGTGTAAGAGAGTTCCCCTTTCTCCTCACCAACATTTGTTATTTCTTCGCTTGTTAATTTTTGCAATTCTGACTGGTGTGAAGTGGTATCTCATTGTCATTTGGATTTCTTTTTCCCCATGCCAAGTGATGTTGAGCAGTTTGTCATATGTCTGTTGGCCATTTGTGTGTCTTCTTTGGAGAAATATCTGTTCATATCTTCTGCCCATTTCTTGACTCGCTTATTTGTTTTTTGGGTGTTGAGTTTGGGTGTTGAACGGTAGTAAAGCGTACGGCACATTCATGATGCTTCCACACCCACTTTTGGAAATGCTTCTCTCTCAAGGATACCTGAAGATGTTAGTGGAGAGTTGCCGTATACGCAGACTTGCTTTTCCCAGGTGAGTGCATGGCACATTCCTTATTCACTCACGCGCGCGCGCGCGCACACACACACACACACACACACACACACAGAGTTGAACATGTTTCTGTCTCGTCAGGAAAGGAGGTGTTCGTTGAGAGACGGTTTCTCGCCAATGCTTTTGGGTGCTTGCCCTTTTCCCCCCGGAGAGTGAAGTGTATGCGCTTTTTGCCTAGGCTTCCGTACACACCCTTGAGAAGCCTTCCCTCAGCCAGAAACAAGCCGTGAGTTGAAAGAGGCGTTCCACACAGACCTCCTTCTCAGAGCGAAGCCTGTCACACTTTTCCTTGAGCCTCCACAGGCACTTTAGAAAAACTTCCTCCGGGAAGCTGTGAGTTGAACGACGGGTTTCCTACAGCGGTTTTCCGTGGGGGTAAGGATATATGGCACTTGGCCTTAGGCTTCCACGCACACATTGGAAAGGCTTCTCTCTTCGTGAAACAAGATGTGCGCTGAACGTTGCGTTCTGCGCAGGCTTGGTTTTCACACATCAGCCCATGGTACTTTCCCTAGGCTTCCACACGCGCAGTGAGTATCCCTTCCCTAAACCTGAACCAAGACGCGGGGGAAAGCTGCCTTCTACACCACCTTCTTTTCCGAGTTTCGTATAGAACCCTTGCGTTGTGCTTCCACATCCACTTTTGTCACTGCTTCGATATATCCTCCGGAGAGGGGTTCGCTTGAAAGACGGTCTCCCTCCGTCACGCTTTCAAGGAGTTAAGGATAGGGCACTCTCCTTATGCCTGCACACGTCCACTTGCAATCTCGACTGACTTCATGACCCCGTCCATATGCTACGCTGAAAGTCCCATTGCGCGCGGCCTTGTTTCTAAGAGATGAGGACAGGGCACGGCACGTTCCTTGTGCTTCCACCACGACTATATAAAAGGCTCCCGTCTCCAAGGCAAAGGATGTCAGGTGCAAGACGGCTTCGCAAAAGCGAGGTTGCCTCTTAGAGGGCGGTCTACGGCGCTCTCCTGACGCTTCCACGCCTACATATGCAAACGCTTCTGGGCTCACGAAAGAAGACGTCCGTTGAAAGCTGCCTTGTACCCCGACGCGTTTCTCAGAGTTAGGTCCAGGGAACGGTCCCTGTGCGATCACACGCAGCCTTGAGATGGCTCAGCTCTTTTCGATCGTCAGGGAGGACGTTTCTCGGAGTTAGGTCCAGGGAAAGGTAGTAAAGCGTACGGCACTTTCATGATGCTTCCACACCCACTTTTGGAAATGCTTCTCTCTCCAGGATACCTGAAGATGCTAGTGGCGAGTCGCCGTAGACGCAGACTTGCTTTTCCCAGGTCAGTACATGGCACTCTCCTTATTCACTCACGCACGCGCGCGCGCGCGTGCCCTCACACACACACACACACACACACACACACACACACACACACACACACACACAGAGTTGAACATGTTTCTGTCTCGTCAGGAAAGAAGGTGATCGTTGAGAGACGGTTTCTCGCCGATGCTTTTGGGTTCTTGCTTTTTTCCCCCCGGAGAGAGAAGTGTAGCCGCTTTTTCCCTAGGCTTCCGTACACACCCTTGAGAAGCCTTCCGTCAGCCAGAAACAAGCCATGAGTTGAAAGAGGCGTTCCACGCAGACCTCCTTCTCAGAGCGAAGCCTGTCACACTTTTCCTTGTGAAGTAAACTAGAGAGATACAAATACTTTCTCAATGATTGCTTTAACAAAAAAGGACTAAATATCCCAATCAGAAAACATAGACTGTAAAGAGGACGCAAGACCCATCTCTATGCTGCCTACCAGAGAATCACTTCAGACCTAAAAATAAAAGCAGATTGGAAGTAATGGGACACAAAACCATTTATCATGCAAATGGAAGTGAAAAGAAAGTTGGAGTCGTAATATTTTTATGAGACAAAATAAACTGAATTGTGGGGAAGATGGCAGAGTAGAAGGACCCTAAACTCACCTCATCCCACAGATACAACTAGGTAACACTCACACCAGAGTCACCCAGAAATGGACCTTCAGATTTCCCCACAAAACTATACAACTAAATGGAGAGAGGGAATCACATCAAAGATGGTAGGAAAGACAAGGACTCTGTAGGTATCTAAACCCCATATTTCTGACCACCAGAGGGAGGGAACCACAGTCACAGAGGGGCCAGAAACAAACTACTACACCGGGGAGCCTCTAAAGCGTAGAGACATCCTCATAGCTTATGGCTTTGAAAATCAGAAGGGATGACATTTGTGAGCGTATACAACCAGCAGACTTAAAGCTTGGAACTTTTAAAAATCAGCTGTCTCAGCTCTGAGAGAGCACAGAAGGTGATAGGAAGCTGAGATCTGTCCTTAAAGATTAAGCAGAGCAAAGAGTGTGGAGAAGCTTGGGTGAAGCAGGTTGAAAGGTGCTTGAGGATTAAACAAGGGAGACATAGTTCCTGAACTCAGAGTTTGCTAAGGGACTTGTCCAGGAACAAAGGAGCTGGCAGGTGCCATTTCCCTCTACGGCCCCTCATTATAAACACACACCTACCTGCAAGACCAAGCACAATCTAGCAATCACTAACTTGCATAAACCATGGCCCATCCCCACACCTACCACACCTGCTTCAGTCCCAGTGCTGTGGATACCCTCCCTGATAAGACCCACACAATCCTTGACAACAATATGTCTCCCCATCACCCACAGAACACGCATGCATCTTGTTAAAACAGCACACCCCATGTGTTGTGCACAATGACACAGTCCAGATCCAGTCTCTGTTGTTGCTATGCATTACCTTCAGAGGAGAACCAGCATCACCAAGTGAAAAATGTATGTTCTGCCCCGTATTTTCAAGAACAAGCAATATATCTGACCTTCCTAACAGAGAGATATTCTCTGAGAAGTAGGCCAAATGAGCAGACAGAGGACTATGTCCTAAACGAAAGAAGAGGACAAAGCCACAGCAAGAGACCTAAACAAAATGGATATAAGGAACATGCCTGACAGAAAATTTAAGATAACAATTATAAAGATACTCACTGGGGAAATGAAAAGAGGGAGGACATCAGAAGGGGGAACATCATTGAGACTCTTAACAAAGAGATATGAAAGAAATAATCAGAGATGTGGAACACAAGAAATGAAATGAAGAATATACTAGATAGAATAATTAGCAGGATGGACGAAGCAGAGGAACAAATTAATGAACTAGAAGACAGTAATGGAAAGTAATCAAGCGGAACAAATGAGAGGAAAAAGAAGTATGCAAAAATGAGAAGAGACTTAGGGAATTCAGTGACTCCATCCAGTGTAACAACACCCACATGAGAGGGATCCCAGAAGGTGAAAAGGGTGAAAAGGGGGCAGAAAATCTATTTGACCAAGGAAGAGCTGAAAACTTAACCTAATCTGGTGAAGGAAACCTATACAAATCCATAAGGCATAGAGATCCCCTCCCACAAACTCAACCGAAGGAGGTCCACATCAAGACACATAGTAATCCAAATGGGAAAAGGTAGTGATAAAGAAAAAACATTTAAACAGCACATAAAAGAAGACAGTTAACATGCAAGGGAAAGTCCATAAATCTATCAGCTGAGTTTTCAGCAGAAACTATGCAGGACAGAAGAAAGTGGCGTTAAATATTCAAAGTGCTGAATGAGAAAAATCTGCAGCAAGGAATAATTTATCCAGCAAGCCTATCCTTTAGAAAAGAAGGGGAGAAAAAGAGTTTCTTAGCCACACAAACTAAAAGAGTTCATGACCACTAAATTAACTACAAAAAATATTGAAGGGGACACTATGAGTGGAAAAAAATCGTAAGTGAGAGTATGACAATAATGAATCAAGGAAGCAGTAAAAATAAGTATTTCTGTAAAAATCAGTTAAGGCATCACAAAATAAAAGTATGTAAAATATGAAAACGTATACCCTAACACATGAGGAGGAGTCAACAGTGGGTTTGAACTTAAACAGCATTCAACTTAATATAGACTGAAAAGGCTATATATAATCCAGGGGGTCACCACAAACCCAAACCTCTAATACACATGCAAAAGATAAAGGGAAAGAAATCCAAGAATATCATTAAAGAAAACGAGCAAACCATGAGAGAGAGAGCAAGAGAAGAAAGGATCAGAGAAAAACTACACAAAAAACTATGAAACAAGTAACAAAACATCAATAAATACATGTCTAATGATAATTAGTTTGAATGTAAATGGACTAAATGCTCCAAGCAAAAGAGCATGACAGAGTTTGTATATATATATAAAAGATTTCACACCTAAAGACACCTGCAGATGGAAATTAAGAGATGGAGAAACATTAATCATGCAAGTGGATGTCAAGAGAAGTCAGAGTAGCAATCCTTATATCAGACAAAATAGACTTTTTTAACATTGAAATTGAATTAGCCAACATAGAGTACACCAGTAATTTCAAATGTAGCGTTCCACAATTCATCAGTTGTGTATAACACCCAGTGTTCACCACATCACATGCATTCCTTAATGCCCATCACACAGTTACTCCATCTCCCCACCCACCTTTCCTCCAGCAACCCTCAGTTTGTTTCCAATAGCTGGGAACCTGTCATGGATTTTCTTCCTCTCTGGTTTCTTCGCATTCATTTTCCCTCCCTTCCCCTATGATCCTCTGTGCTGTTCCTTCTATTCCACATATGAGTAAAACCATATAATAATTGTTTTTCTCTGACTGACTTATTTTGCTCAGCATAATACCCTCCAGTGCCTTCCACATCGATATGCTAAATATTGATTCTTTCTGATGGCTGAGTTACATTCCATTGTATATGTATATACCATGTTTTCTTTATCCATTTATCTGTCGATGGATGTCTTGGTTCCTTCCAAGGTTTGGCTATTGTGGACAATGTCGCTATAAACATTCGGGGTGCAGTTGCCCCTTCAGATCACTACATTTGTAGCTTTGGGGTAAATAAAATTGCTGGGCTGTAAGGGAGCTCTCTTTTAAGTTCTTGAGGAACCTCCATATTGTTTTCGAAAGTGGCTGTACCAGTTTTCATTCCCACTTAGAAGTGTAAGAGAGTTCCCCTTTCTCCTCACCAACATTTGTTATTTCTTCGCTTGTTAATTTTTGCAATTCTGACTGGTGTGAAGTGGTATCTCATTGTCATTTGGATTTCTTTTTCCCCATGCCAAGTGATGTTGAGCAGTTTGTCATATGTCTGTTGGCCATTTGTGTGTCTTCTTTGGAGAAATATCTGTTCATATCTTCTGCCCATTTCTTGACTCGCTTATTTGTTTTTTGGGTGTTGAGTTTGGGTGTTGAACGGTAGTAAAGCGTACGGCACATTCATGATGCTTCCACACCCACTTTTGGAAATGCTTCTCTCTCAAGGATACCTGAAGATGTTAGTGGAGAGTTGCTGTATACGCAGACTTGCTTTTCCCAGGTGAGTGCATGGCACATTCCTTATTCACTCACGCGCGCGCGCGCGCACACACACACACACACACACACACACACAGAGTTGAACATGTTTCTGTCTCGTCAGGAAAGGAGGTGTTCGTTGAGAGACGGTTTCTCGCCAATGCTTTTGGGTGCTTGCCCTTTTCCCCCCGGAGAGTGAAGTGTATGCGCTTTTTGCCTAGGCTTCCGTACACACCCTTGAGAAGCCTTCCGTCAGCCAGAAACAAGCCGTGAGTTGAAAGAGGCGTTCCACACAGACCTCCTTCTCAGAGCGAAGCCTGTCACACTTTTCCTTGGGCCTCCACACGCACTTTAGAAAAACTTCCTCCGGGAAGCTGTGAGTTGAACGACGGGTTTCCTACAGCGGTTTTCCGTGGGGGTAAGGATATATGGCACTTGGCCTTAGGCTTCCACGCACAGATTGGAAAGGCTTCTCTCTTCGTGAAACAAGATGTGCGCTGAACGTTGCGTTCTGCGCAGGCTTGGTTTTCACACATCAGCCCATGGTACTTTCCCTAGGCTTCCACACGTGCAGTGAGTATCCCTTCCCTAAACCTGAACCAAGACGCGGGGGAAAGCTGCCTTCTACACCACCTTCTTTTCCGAGTTTCGTATAGAACCCTTGCGTTGTGCTTCCACATCCACTTTTGTCACTGCTTCGATATATCCTCCGGAGAGGGGTTCGCTTGAAAGACGGTCTCCCTCCGTCACGCTTTCAAGGAGTTAAGGATAGGGCACTCTCCTTGTGCCTGCACACGTCCACTTGCAATCTCGACGGACTTCATGACCCCGTCCATATGCTACGCTGAAAGTCCCATTGCGCGCGGCCTTGTTTCTAAGAGATGAGGACAGGGCACGGCACGTTCCTTGTGCTTCCACCACGACTATATAAAAGGCTCCCGTCTCCAAGGCAAAGGATGTCAGGTGCAAGACGGCTTCGCAAAAGCGAGGTTGCCTCTTAGAGGGCGGTCTACGGCGCTCTCCTGACGCTTCCACGCCTACATATGCAAACGCTTCTGGGCTCACGAAAGAAGACGTCCGTTGAAAGCTGCCTTGTACCCCGACGCGTTTTCCGGAGTTAGGTCCAGGGAACGGTCCCTGTGCGATCACACGCAGCCTTGAGATGGCTCAGCTCTTTTCGATCGTCAGGGAGGACGTTTCTCGGAGTTAGGTCCAGGGAAAGGTAGTAAAGCGTACGGCACTTTCATGATGCTTCCACACCCACATTTGGAAATGCTTCTCTCTCCAGGATACCTGAAGATGCTAGTGGCGAGTCGCTGTATACGCAGACTTGCTTTTCCCAGGTCAGTACATGGCACTCTCCTTATTCACTCACGCACGCGCGCGCGCGCGTGCCCTCACACACACACACACACACACACACACACACACACACACACACAGAGTTGAACATGTTTCTGTCTCGTCAGGAAAGAAGGGGATCGTTGAGAGACGGTTTCTCGCCGATGCTTTTGGGTTCTTGCTTTTTTCCCCCCGGAGAGAGAAGTGTAGCCGCTTTTTCCCTAGGCTTCCGTACACACCCTTGAGAAGCCTTCCGTCAGCCAGAAACAAGCCATGAGTTGAAAGAGGCGTTCCACGCAGACCTCCTTCTCAGAGCGAAGCCTGTCACACTTTTCCTTGTGAAGTAAACTAGAGAGATACAAATACTTTCTCAATGATTGCTTTAACAAAAAAGGACTAAATATCCCAATCAGAAAACATAGACTGTAAAGAGGAAGCAAGACCCATCTCTATGCTGCCTACCAGAGAATCACTTCAGACCTAAAAATAAAAGCAGATTGGAAGTAATGGGACACAAAACCATTTATCATGCAAATGGAAGTGAAAAGAAAGTTGGAGTCGTAATATTTTTATGAGACAAAATAAACTGAATTGTGGGGAAGATGGCAGAGTAGAAGGACCCTAAACTCACCTCATCCCACAGATACAACTAGGTAACACTCACACCAGAGTCACCCAGAAATGGACCTTCAGATTTCCCCACAAAACTATACAACTAAATGGAGAGAGGGAATCACATCAAAGATGGTAGGAAGGACAAGGACTCTGTAGGAATCTAAAGCCCATATTTCTGACCACCAGAGGGAGGGAACCACAGTCACAGAGGGGCCAGAAACAAACTACTACACCGGGGAGCCTCTAAAGCGTAGAGACATCCTCATAGCTTATGGCTTTGAAAATCAGAAGGGATGACATTTGTGAGCGTATACAACCAGCAGACTTAAAGCTTGGAACTTTTAAAAATCAGCTGTCTCAGCTCTGAGAGAGCACAGAAGGTGATAGGAAGCTGAGATCTGTCCTTAAAGATTAAGCAGAGCAAAGAGTGTGGAGAAGCTTGGGTGAAGCAGGTTGAAAGGTGCTTGAGGATTAAACAAGGGAGACATAGTTCCTGAACTCAGAGTTTGCTAAGGGACTTGTCCAGGAACAAAGGAGCTGGCAGGTGCCATTTCCCTCTACGGCCCCTCATTATAAACACACACCTACCTGAAAGACCAAGCACAATCTAGCAATCACTAACTTGCATAAACCATGGCCCATCCCCACACCTACCACACCTGCTTCAGTCCCAGTGCTGTGGATACCCTCCCTGATAAGACCCACACAATCCTTGACAACAATATGTCTCCCCATCACCCACAGAACACGCATGCGTCTTGTTAAAACAGCACACCCCATGTGTTGTGCACAATGACACAGTCCAGATCCAGTCTCTGTTGTTGCTATGCATTACCTTCAGAGGAGAACCAGCATCACCAAGTGAAAAATGTATGTTCTGCCCCGTATTTTCAAGAACAAGCAATATATCTGACCTTCCTAACAGAGAGATATTCTCTGAGAAGTAGGCCAAATGAGCAGACAGAGGACTATGTCCTAAACGAAAGAAGAGGACAAAGCCACAGCAAGAGACCTAAACAAAATGGATATAAGGAACATGCCTGACAGAAAATTTAAGATAACAATTATAAAGATACTCACTGGGGAAATGAAAAGAGGGAGGACATCAGAAGGGGGAACATCATTGAGACTCTTAACAAAGAGATATGAAAGAAATAATCAGAGATGTGGAACACAAGAAATGAAATGAAGAATATACTAGATAGAATAATTAGCAGGATGGACGAAGCAGAGGAACAAATTAATGAACTAGAAGACAGTAATGGAAAGTAATCAAGCGGAACAAATGAGAGGAAAAAGAAGTATGCAAAAATGAGAAGAGACTTAGGGAATTCAGTGACTCCATCCAGTGTAACAACACCCACATGAGAGGGATCCCAGAAGGTGAAAAGGGTGAAAAGGGGGCAGAAAATCTATTTGACCAAAGAAGAGCTGAAAACTTAACCTAATCTGGTGAAGGAAACCTATACAAATCCATAAGGCATAGAGATCCCCTCCCACAAACTCAACCGAAGGAGGTCCACATCAAGACACATAGTAATCCAAATGGGAAAAGGTAGTGATAAAGAAAAAACATTTAAAGCAGCAAGATAAAAGAAGACAGTTAACATGCAAGGGAAAGCCCATAAATCTATCAGCTGAGTTTTCAGCAGAAACTATGCAGGACAGAAGAAAGTGGCGTTAAATATTCAAAGTGCTGAAGGAGAAAAATCTGCAGCAAGGAATAATTTATCCAGCAAGCCTATCCTTCAGAAAAGAAGGGGAGAAAAAGAGTTTCTTAGCCACACAAACTAAAAGAGTTCATGACCACTAAATTAACTACAAAAAATATTGAAGGGGACACTATGAGTGGAAAAAAATCGTAAGTGAGAGTATGACAATAATGAATCAAGGAAGCAGTAAAAATAAGTATTTCTGTAAAAATCAGTTAAGGGATTCACAAAATAAAAGTATGTAAAATATGAAAACGTATACCCTAACACATGAGGAGGAGTCAACAGTGGGTTTGAACTTAAACAGCATTCAACTTAATATAGACTGAAAAGGCTATATATAATCCAGGGGGTCACCACAAACCCAAACCTCTAATACACATGCAAAAGATAAAGGGAAAGAAATCCAAGAATATCATTAAAGAAAACGAGCAAACCATGAGAGAGAGAGCAAGAGAAGAAAGGATCAGAGAAAAACTACACAAAAAACTATGAAACAAGTAACAAAACATCAATAAATACATGTCTAATGATAATTAGTTGGAATGTAAATGGACTAAATGCTCCAAGCAAAAGAGCATGACAGAGTTTGTATATATATATAAAAGATTTCACACCTAAAGACACCTGCAGATGGAAATTAAGAGATGGAGAAACATTAATCATGCAAGTGGATGTCAAGAGAAGTCAGAGTAGCAATCCTTATATCAGACAAAATAGACTTTTTTAACATTGAAATTGAATTAGCCAACATAGAGTACACCAGTAATTTCAAATGTAGCGTTCCACAATTCATCAGTTGTGTATAACACCCAGTGTTCACCACATCACATGCATTCCTTAATGCCCATCACACAGTTACTCCATCTCCCCACCCACCTTTCCTCCAGCAACCCTCAGTTTGTTTCCAATAGCTGGGAACCTGTCATGGATTTTCTTCCTCTCTGGTTTCTTCGCATTCATTTTCCCTCCCTTCCCCTATGATCCTCTGTGCTGTTCCTTCTATTCCACATATGAGTAAAACCATATAATAATTGTTTTTCTCTGACTGACTTATTTTGCTCAGCATAATACCCTCCAGTGCCTTCCACATCGATATGCTAAATATTGATCCTTTCTGATGGCTGAGTCACATTCCATTGTATATGTATATACCATGTTTTCTTTATCCATTTATCTGTCGATGGATGTCTTGGTTCCTTCCACGGTTTGGCTATTGTGGACAATGTCGCTATAAACATTCGGGGTGCAGTTGCCCCTTCAGATCACTACATTTGTAGCTTTGGGGTAAATAAAATTGCTGGGTTGTAAGGGAGCTCTCTTTTAAGTTCTTGAGGAACCTCCATATTGTTTTCGAAAGTGGCTGTACCAGTTTTCATTCCCACTTAGAAGTGTAAGAGAGTTCCCCTTTCTCCTCACCAACATTTGTTATTTCTTCGCTTGTTAATTTTTGCAATTCTGACTGGTGTGAAGTGGTATCTCATTGTCATTTGGATTTCTTTTTCCCCATGCCAAGTGATGTTGAGCAGTTTGTCATATGTCTGTTGGCCATTTGTGTGTCTTCTTTGGAGAAATATCTGTTCATATCTTCTGCCCATTTCTTGACTCGCTTATTTGTTTTTTGGGTGTTGAGTTTGGGTGTTGAACGGTAGTAAAGCGTACGGCACATTCATGATGCTTCCACACCCACTTTTGGAAATGCTTCTCTCTCAAGGATACCTGAAGATGTTAGTGGAGAGTTGCCGTATACGCAGACTTGCTTTTCCCAGGTGAGTGCATGGCACATTCCTTATTCACTCACGCGCGCGCGCGCGCGCACACACACACACACACACACACACACAGAGTTGAACATGTTTCTGTCTCGTCAGGAAAGGAGGTGTTCGTTGAGAGACGGTTTCTCGCCAATGCTTTTGGGTGCTTGCCCTTTTCCCCCCGGAGAGTGAAGTGTATGCGCTTTTTGCCTAGGCTTCCGTACACACCCTTGAGAAGCCTTCCCTCAGCCAGAAACAAGCCGTGAGTTGAAAGAGGCGTTCCACACAGACCTCCATCTCAGAGCGAAGCCTGTCACACGTTTCCTTGGGCCTCCACACGCACTTTAGAAAAACTTCCTCCGGGAAGCTGTGAGTTGAACGACGGGTTTCCTACAGCGGTTTTCCGTGGGGGTAAGGATATATGGCACTTGGCCTTAGGCTTCCACGCACAGATTGGAAAGGCTTCTCTCTTCGTGAAACAAGATGTGCGCTGAACGTTGCGTTCTGCGCAGGCTTGGTTTTCACACATCAGCCCATGGTACTTTCCCTAGGCTTCCACACGTGCAGTGAGTATCCCTTCCCTAAACCTGAACCAAGACGCGGGGGAAAGCTGCCTTCTACACCACCTTCTTTTCCGAGTTTCGTATAGAACCCTTGCGTTGTGCTTCCACATCCACTTTTGTCACTGCTTCGATATATCCTCCGGAGAGGGGTTCGCTTGAAAGACGGTCTCCCTCCGTCACGCTTTCAAGGAGTTAAGGATAGGGCACTCTCCTTGTGCCTGCACACGTCCACTTGCAATCTCGACTGACTTCATGACCCCGTCCATATGCTACCCTGAAAGTCCCATTGCGCGCGGCCTTGTTTCTAAGAGATGAGGACAGGGCACGGCACGTTCCTTGTGCTTCCACCACGACTATATAAAAGGCTCCCGTCTCCAAGGCAAAGGATGTCAGGTGCAAGACGGCTTCGCAAAAGCGAGGTTGCCTCTTAGAGGGCGGTCTACGGCGCTCTGTTGACGCTTCCACGCCTACATATGCAAACGCTTCTGGGCTCACGAAAGAAGACGTCCGTTGAAATCTGCCTTGTACCCCGACGCGTTTTCCGGAGTTAGGTCCAGGGAACGGTCCCTGTGCGATCACACGCAGCCTTGAGATGGCTCAGCTCTTTTCGATCGTCAGGGAGGACGTTTCTCGGAGTTAGGTCCAGGGAAAGTTAGTAAAGCGTACGGCACTTTCATGATGCTTCCACACCCACTTTTGGAAATTCTTCTCTCTCCAGGATACCTGAAGATGCTAGTGGCGAGTCGCTGTATACGCAGACTTGCTTTTCCCAGGTCAGTACATGGCACTCTCCTTATTCACTCACGCACGCGCGCGCGCGCGTGCCCTCACACACACACACACACACACACACACACACACACACACAGAGTTGAACATGTTTCTGTCTCGTCAGGAAAGAAGGTGATCGTTGAGAGACGGTTTCTCGCCGATGCTTTTGGGTTCTTGCTTTTTTCCCCCCGGAGAGAGAAGTGTAGCCGCTTTTTCCCTAGGCTTCCGTACACACCCTTGAGAAGCCTTCCGTCAGCCAGAAACAAGCCATGAGTTGAAAGAGGCGTTCCACGGAGACCTCCTTCTCAGAGCGAAGCCTGTCACACTTTTCCTTGTGAAGTAAACTAGAGAGATACAAATACTTTCTCAATGATTGCTTTAACAAAAAAGGACTAAATATCCCAATCAGAAAACATAGACTGTAAAGAGGAAGCAAGACCCATCTCTATGCTGCCTACCAGAGAATCACTTCAGACCTAAAAATAAAAGCAGATTGGAAGTAATGGGACACAAAACCATTTATCATGCAAATGGAAGTGAAAAGAAAGTTGGAGTCGTAATATTTTTATGAGACAAAATAAACTGAATTGTGGGGAAGATGGCAGAGTAGAAGGACCCTAAACTCACCTCATCCCACAGATACAACTAGGTAACACTCACACCAGAGTCACCCAGAAATGGACCTTCAGATTTCCCCACAAAACTATACAACTAAATGGAGAGAGGGAATCACATCAAAGATGGTAGGAAGGACAAGGACTCTGTAGGAATCTAAAGCCCATATTTCTGACCACCAGAGGGAGGGAACCACAGTCACAGAGGGGCCAGAAACAAACTACTACACCGGGGAGCCTCTAAAGCGTAGAGACATCCTCATAGCTTATGGCTTTGAAAATCAGAAGGGATGACATTTGTGAGCGTATACAACCAGCAGACTTAAAGCTTGGAACTTTTAAAAATCAGCTGTCTCAGCTCTGAGAGAGCACAGAAGGTGATAGGAAGCTGAGATCTGTCCTTAAAGATTAAGCAGAGCAAAGAGTGTGGAGAAGCTTGGGTGAAGCAGGTTGAAAGGTGCTTGAGGATTAAACAAGGGAGACATAGTTCCTGAACTCAGAGTTTGCTAAGGGACTTGTCCAGGAACAAAGGAGCTGGCAGGTGCCATTTCCCTCTACGGCCCCTCATTATAAACACACACCTACCTGCAAGACCAAGCACAATCTAGCAATCACTAACTTGCATAAACCATGGCCCATCCCCACACCTACCACACCTGCTTCAGTCCCAGTGCTGTGGATACCCTCCCTGATAAGACCCACACAATCCTTGACAACAATATGTCTCCCCATCACCCACAGAACACGCATGCGTCTTGTTAAAACAGCACACCCCATGTGTTGTGCACAATGACACAGTCCAGATCCAGTCTCTGTTGTTGCTATGCATTACCTTCAGAGGAGAACCAGCATCACCAAGTGAAAAATGTATGTTCTGACCCGTATTTTCAAGAACAAGCAATATATCTGACCTTCCTAACAGACAGATATTCTCTGAGAAGTAGGCCAAATGAGCAGACAGAGGACTATGTCCTAAACGAAAGAAGAGGACAAAGCCACAGCAAGAGACCTAAACAAAATGGATATAAGCAACATGCCTGACAGAAAATTTAAGATAACAATTATAAAGATACTCACTGGGGAAATGAAAAGAGGGAGGACATCAGAAGGGGGAACATCATTGAGACTCTTAACAAAGAGATATGAAAGAAATAATCAGAGATGTGGAACACAAGAAATGAAATGAAGAATATACTAGATAGAATAATTAGCAGGATGGACGAAGCAGAGGAACAAATTAATGAACTAGAAGACAGTAATGGAAAGTAATCAAGCGGAACAAATGAGAGGAAAAAGAAGTATGCAAAAATGAGAAGAGACTTAGGGAATTCAGTGACTCCATCCAGTGTAACAACACCCACATGAGAGGGATCCCAGAAGGTGAAAAGGGGGAAAAGGGGGCAGAAAATCTATTGGACCAAAGAAGAGCTGAAAACTTAACCTAATCTGGTGAAGGAAACCTATACAAATCCATAAGGCATAGAGATCCCCTCCCACAAAATCAGCCTAAGGAGGTCCACATCAAGATACATAGAAATCAAAATGGGAAAAGGTAGTGATAAAGAAAAAACATTTAAAGCAGCAAGATAAAAGAAGACAGTTAACATGCAAGGGAAAGCCCATAAATCTATCAGCTGAGTTTTCAGCAGAAACTATGCAGGACAGAAGAAAGTGGCGTTAAATATTCAAAGTGCTGAAGGAGAAAAATCTGCAGCAAGGAATAATTTATCCAGCAAGCCTATCCTTCAGAAAAGAAGGGGAGAAAAAGAGTTTCTTAGCCACACAAACTAAAAGAGTTCATGACCACTAAATTAACTACAAAAAATATTGAAGGGGACACTATGAGTGGAAAAAAATCGTAAGTGAGAGTATGACAATAATGAATCAAGGAAGCAGTAAAAATAAGTATTTCTGTAAAAATCAGTTAAGGGATTCACAAAATAAAAGTATGTAAAATATGAAAACATATACCCTAACACATGAGGAGGAGTCAACTGTGGGTTTGAACTTAAACAGCATTCAACTTAATATAGACTGAAAAGGCTATATATAATCCAGGGGGTCACCACAAACCCAAACCTCTAATACACATGCAAAAGATAAAGGGAAAGAAATCCAAGAATATCATTAAAGAAAACGAGCAAACCATGAGAGAGAGAGCAAGAGAAGAAAGGATCAGAGAAAAACTACACAAAAAACTATGAAACAAGTAACAAAACATCAATAAATACATGTCTAATGATAATTAGTTTGAATGTAAATGGACTAAATGCTCCAAGCAAAAGAGCATCACAGAGTTTGTATAT
Organism: Eumetopias jubatus; assembly: GCF_037043125.1. Taxonomy (NCBI): domain Eukaryota; kingdom Metazoa; phylum Chordata; class Mammalia; order Carnivora; family Otariidae; genus Eumetopias; species Eumetopias jubatus. Next base: position 2,129,569 of record NW_028274834.1, on the reverse strand, counting down.
ATATATAAAAGATTTCACACCTAAAGACACCTGCAGATGGAAATTAAGAGATGGAGAAACATTAATCATGCAAGTGGATGTCAAAAGAAGTCAGAGTAGCAATCCTTATATCAGACAAAATAGACTTTTTTAACATTGAAATTGAATTAGCCAACATAGAGTACACCAGTAATTTCAAATGTAGCGTTCCACAATTCATCAGTTGTGTATAACACCCAGTGTTCATCACATCGCATGCATTCCTTAATGCCCATCACACAGTTACTCCATCTCCCCACCCACCTTTCCTCCAGCAACCCTCAGTTTGTTTCCAATAGCTGGGAAACTGTCATGGATTTTCTTCCTCTCTGGTTTCTTCGCATTCATTTTCCCTCCCTTCCCCTATGATCCTCTGTGCTGTTCCTTCTATTCCACATATGAGTAAAACCATATAATAATTGTTTTTCTCTGACTGACTTATTTTGCTCAGCATAATACCCTCCAGTGCCATCCACATCGATATGCTAAATATTGATCCTTTCTGATGGCTGAGTCATATTCCATTGTATATGTATATACCATGTTTTCTTTATCCATTTATCTGTCGATGGATGTCTTGGTTCCTTCCACGGTTTGGCTATTGTGGACAATGTCGCTATAAACATTCGGGGTGCAGTTGCCCCTTCAGATCACTACATTTGTAGCTTTGGGGTAAATAAAATTGCTGGGTTGTAAGGGAGCTCTCTTTTAAGTTCTTGAGGAACCTCCATATTGTTTTCCAAAGTGGCTGTACCAGTTTTCATTCCCACTTAGAAGTGTAAGAGAGTTCCCCTTTCTCCTCACCAACATTTGTTATTTCTTCGCTTGTTAATTTTTGCAATTCTGACTGGTGTGAAGTGGTATCTCATTGTCATTTGGATTTCTTTTTCCCCATGCCAAGTGATGTTGAGCAGTTTGTCATATGTCTGTTGGCCATTTGTGTGTCTTCTTTGGAGAAATATCTGTTCATATCTTCTGCCCATTTCTTGACTCGCTTATTTGTTTTTTGGGTGTTGAGTTTGGGTGTTGAACGGTAGTAAAGCGTACGGCACATTCATGATGCTTCCACACCCACTTTTGGAAATGCTTCTCTCTCAAGGATACCTGAAGATGTTAGTGGAGAGTTCCGTATACGCAGACTTGCTTTTCCTAGGTGAGTGCATGGCACATTCCTTATTCACTCACGCGCGCGCGCGCGCGCACACACAAACACGCACACACACACACACACAGAGTTGAACATGTTTCTGTCTCGTCAGGAAAGGAGGTGTTCGTTGAGAGACGGTTTCTCGCCAATGCTTTTGGGTGCTTGCCCTTTTCCCCCCGGAGAGTGAAGTGTATGCGCTTTTTGCCTAGGCTTCCGTACACACCCTTGAGAAGCCTTCCCTCAGCCAGAAACAAGCCGTGAGTTGAAAGAGGCGTTCCACACAGACCTCCTTCTCAGAGCGAAGCCTGTCACACTTTTCCTTGAGCCTCCACAGGCACTTTAGAAAAACTTCCTCCGGGAAGCTGTGAGTTGAACGACGGGTTTCCTACAGCGGTTTTCCGTGGGGGTAAGGATATATGGCACTTGGCCTTAGGCTTCCACGCACACATTGGAAAGGCTTCTCTCTTCGTGAAACAAGATGTGCGCTGAACGTTGCGTTCTGCGCAGGCTTGGTTTTCACACATCAGCCCATGGTACTTTCCCTAGGCTTCCACACGCGCAGTGAGTATCCCTTCCCTAAACCTGAACCAAGACGCGGGGGAAAGCTGCCTTCTACACCACCTTCTTTTCCGAGTTTCGTATAGAACCCTTGCGTTGTGCTTCCACATCCACTTTTGTCACTGCTTCGATATATCCTCCGGAGAGGGGTTCGCTTGAAAGACGGTCTCCCTCCGTCACGCTTTCAAGGAGTTAAGGATAGGGCACTCTCCTTATGCCTGCACACGTCCACTTGCAATCTCGACTGACTTCTTGACCCCGTCCATATGCTACGCTGAAAGTCCCATTGCGCGCGGCCTTGTTTCTAAGAGATGAGGACAGGGCACGGCACGTTCCTTGTGCTTCCACCACGACTATATAAAAGGCTCCCGTCTCCAAGGCAAAGGATGTCAGGTGCAAGACGGCTTCGCAAAAGCGAGGTTGCCTCTTAGAGGGCGGTCTACGGCGCTCTCCTGACGCTTCCACGCCTACATATGCAAACGCTTCTGGGCTCACGAAAGAAGATGTCCGTTGAAAGCTGCCTTGTACCCCGACGCGTTTCTCAGAGTTAGGTCCAGGGAACGGTCCCTGTGCGATCACACGCAGCCTTGAGATGGCTCAGCTCTTTTCGATCGTCAGGGAGGACGTTTCTCGGAGTTAGGTCCAGGGAAAGGTAGTAAAGCGTACGGCACTTTCATGATGCTTCCACACCCACTTTTGGAAATGCTTCTCTCTCCAGGATACCTGAAGATGCTAGTGGCGAGTCGACGTAGACGCAGAGTTGCTTTTCCCAGGTCAGTACATGGCACTCTCCTTATTCACTCACGCACGCGCGCGCACGCGTGCCCTCACACACACACACACACACACACACACACACAGAGTTGAACATGTTTCTGTCTCGTCAGGAAAGAAGGTGATCGTTGAGAGACGGTTTCTCGCTGATGCTTTTGGGTTCTTGCTTTTTTCCCCCCGGAGAGAGAAGTGTAGCCGCTTTTTCCCTAGGCTTCCGTACACACCCTTGAGAAGCCTTCCGTCAGCCAGAAACAAGCCATGAGTTGAAAGAGGCGTTCCACGCAGACCTCCTTCTCAGAGCGAAGCCTGTCACACTTTTCCTTGTGAAGTAAACTAGAGAGATACAAATACTTTCTCAATGATTGCTTTAACAAAAAAGGACTAAATATCCCAATCAGAAAACATAGACTGTAAAGAGGAAGCAAGACCCATCTCTATGCTGCCTACCAGAGAATCACTTCAGACCTAAAAATAAAAGCAGATTGGAAGTAATGGGACACAAAACCATTTATCATGCAAATGGAAGTGAAAAGAAAGTTGGAGTCGTAATATTTTTATGAGACAAAATAAACTGAATTGTGGGGAAGATGGCAGAGTAGAAGGACCCTAAACTCACCTCATCCCACAGATACAACTAGGTAACACTCACACCAGAGTCACCCAGAAATGGACCTTCAGATTTCCCCACAAAACTATACAACTAAATGGAGAGAGGGAATCACATCAAAGATGGTAGGAAGGACAAGGACTCTGTAGGAATCTAAAGCCCATATTTCTGACCACCAGAGGGAGGGAACCACAGTCACAGAGGGGCCAGAAACAAACTACTACACCGGGGAGCCTCTAAAGCGTAGAGACATCCTCATAGCTTATGGCTTTGAAAATCAGAAGGGATGACATTTGTGAGCGTATACAACCAGCAGACTTAAAGCTTGGAACTTTTAAAAATCAGCTGTCTCAGCTCTGAGAGAGCACAGAAGGTGATAGGAAGCTGAGATCTGTCCTTAAAGATTAAGCAGAGCAAAGAGTGTGGAGAAGCTTGGGTGAAGCAGGTTGAAAGGTGCTTGAGGATTAAACAAGGGAGACATAGTTCCTGAACTCAGAGTTTGCTAAGGGACTTGTCCAGGAACAAAGGAGCTGGCAGGTGCCATTTCCCTCTACGGCCCCTCATTATAAACACACACCTACCTGCAAGACCAAGCACAATCTAGCAATCACTAACTTGCATAAACCATGGCCCATCCCCACACCTACCACACCTGCTTCAGTCCCAGTGCTGTGGATACCCTCCCTGATAAGACCCACACAATCCTTGACAACAATATGTCTCCCCATCACCCACAGAACACGCATGCGTCTTGTTAAAACAGCACACCCCATGTGTTGTGCACAATGACACAGTCCAGATCCAGTCTCTGTTGTTGCTATGCATTACCTTCAGAGGAGAACCAGCATCACCAAGTGAAAAATGTATGTTCTGACCCGTATTTTCAAGAACAAGCAATATATCTGACCTTCCTAACAGACAGATATTCTCTGAGAAGTAGGCCAAATGAGCAGACAGAGGACTATGTCCTAAACGAAAGAAGAGGACAAAGCCACAGCAAGAGACCTAAACAAAATGGATATAAGCAACATGCCTGACAGAAAATTTAAGATAACAATTATAAAGATACTCACTGGGGAAATGAAAAGAGGGAGGACATCAGAAGGGGGAACATCATTGAGACTCTTAACAAAGAGATATGAAAGAAATAATCAGAGATGTGGAACACAAGAAATGAAATGAAGAATATACTAGATAGAATAATTAGCAGGATGGACGAAGCAGAGGAACAAATTAATGAACTAGAAGACAGTAATGGAAAGTAATCAAGCGGAACAAATGAGAGGAAAAAGAAGTATGCAAAAATGAGAAGAGACTTAGGGAATTCAGTGACTCCATCCAGTGTAACAACACCCACATGAGAGGGATCCCAGAAGGTGAAAAGGGGGAAAAGGGGGCAGAAAATCTATTGGACCAAAGAAGAGCTGAAAACTTAACCTAATCTGGTGAAGGAAACCTATACAAATCCATAAGGCATAGAGATCCCCTCCCACAAAATCAGCCTAAGGAGGTCCACATCAAGATACATAGAAATCAAAATGGGAAAAGGTAGTGATAAAGAAAAAACATTTAAAGCAGCAAGATAAAAGAAGACAGTTAACATGCAAGGGAAAGCCCATAAATCTATCAGCTGAGTTTTCAGCAGAAACTATGCAGGACAGAAGAAAGTGGCGTTAAATATTCAAAGTGCTGAAGGAGAAAAATCTGCAGCAAGGAATAATTTATCCAGCAAGCCTATCCTTCAGAAAAGAAGGGGAGAAAAAGAGTTTCTTAGCCACACAAACTAAAAGAGTTCATGACCACTAAATTAACTACAAAAAATATTGAAGGGGACACTATGAGTGGAAAAAAATCGTAAGTGAGAGTATGACAATAATGAATCAAGGAAGCAGTAAAAATAAGTATTTCTGTAAAAATCAGTTAAGGGATTCACAAAATAAAAGTATGTAAAATATGAAAACATATACCCTAACACATGAGGAGGAGTCAACTGTGGGTTTGAACTTAAACAGCATTCAACTTAATATAGACTGAAAAGGCTATATATAATCCAGGGGGTCACCACAAACCCAAACCTCTAATACACATGCAAAAGATAAAGGGAAAGAAATCCAAGAATATCATTAAAGAAAACGAGCAAACCATGAGAGAGAGAGCAAGAGAAGAAAGGATCAGAGAAAAACTACACAAAAAACTATGAAACAAGTAACAAAACATCAATAAATACATGTCTAATGATAATTAGTTTGAATGTAAATGGACTAAATGCTCCAAGCAAAAGAGCATCACAGAGTTTGTATATATATATAAAAGATTTCACACCTAAAGACACCTGCAGATGGAAATTAAGAGATGGAGAAACATTAATCATGCAAGTGGATGTCAAAAGAAGTCAGAGTAGCAATCCTTATATCAGACAAAATAGACTTTTTTAACATTGAAATTGAATTAGCCAACATAGAGTACACCAGTAATTTCAAATGTAGCGTTCCACAATTCATCAGTTGTGTATAACACCCAGTGTTCATCACATCGCATGCATTCCTTAATGCCCATCACACAGTTACTCCATCTCCCCACCCACCTTTCCTCCAGCAACCCTCAGTTTGTTTCCAATAGCTGGGAAACTGTCATGGATTTTCTTCCTCTCTGGTTTCTTCGCATTCATTTTCCCTCCCTTCCCCTATGATCCTCTGTGCTGTTCCTTCTATTCCACATATGAGTAAAACCATATAATAATTGTTTTTCTCTGACTGACTTATTTTGCTCAGCATAATACCCTCCAGTGCCATCCACATCGATATGCTAAATATTGATCCTTTCTGATGGCTGAGTCATATTCCATTGTATATGTATATACCATGTTTTCTTTATCCATTTATCTGTCGATGGATGTCTTGGTTCCTTCCACGGTTTGGCTATTGTGGACAATGTCGCTATAAACATTCGGGGTGCAGTTGCCCCTTCAGATCACTACATTTGTAGCTTTGGGGTAAATAAAATTGCTGGGTTGTAAGGGAGCTCTCTTTTAAGTTCTTGAGGAACCTCCATATTGTTTTCCAAAGTGGCTGTACCAGTTTTCATTCCCACTTAGAAGTGTAAGAGAGTTCCCCTTTCTCCTCACCAACATTTGTTATTTCTTCGCTTGTTAATTTTTGCAATTCTGACTGGTGTGAAGTGGTATCTCATTGTCATTTGGATTTCTTTTTCCCCATGCCAAGTGATGTTGAGCAGTTTGTCATATGTCTGTTGGCCATTTGTGTGTCTTCTTTGGAGAAATATCTGTTCATATCTTCTGCCCATTTCTTGACTCGCTTATTTGTTTTTTGGGTGTTGAGTTTGGGTGTTGAACGGTAGTAAAGCGTACGGCACATTCATGATGCTTCCACACCCACTTTTGGAAATGCTTCTCTCTCAAGGATACCTGAAGATGTTAGTGGAGAGTTCCGTATACGCAGACTTGCTTTTCCTAGGTGAGTGCATGGCACATTCCTTATTCACTCACGCGCGCGCGCGCGCGCACACACAAACACGCACACACACACACACACAGAGTTGAACATGTTTCTGTCTCGTCAGGAAAGGAGGTGTTCGTTGAGAGACGGTTTCTCGCCAATGCTTTTGGGTGCTTGCCCTTTTCCCCCCGGAGAGTGAAGTGTATGCGCTTTTTGCCTAGGCTTCCGTACACACCCTTGAGAAGCCTTCCCTCAGCCAGAAACAAGCCGTGAGTTGAAAGAGGCGTTCCACACAGACCTCCTTCTCAGAGCGAAGCCTGTCACACTTTTCCTTGAGCCTCCACAGGCACTTTAGAAAAACTTCCTCCGGGAAGCTGTGAGTTGAACGACGGGTTTCCTACAGCGGTTTTCCGTGGGGGTAAGGATATATGGCACTTGGCCTTAGGCTTCCACGCACACATTGGAAAGGCTTCTCTCTTCGTGAAACAAGATGTGCGCTGAACGTTGCGTTCTGCGCAGGCTTGGTTTTCACACATCAGCCCATGGTACTTTCCCTAGGCTTCCACACGCGCAGTGAGTATCCCTTCCCTAAACCTGAACCAAGACGCGGGGGAAAGCTGCCTTCTACACCACCTTCTTTTCCGAGTTTCGTATAGAACCCTTGCGTTGTGCTTCCACATCCACTTTTGTCACTGCTTCGATATATCCTCCGGAGAGGGGTTCGCTTGAAAGACGGTCTCCCTCCGTCACGCTTTCAAGGAGTTAAGGATAGGGCACTCTCCTTATGCCTGCACACGTCCACTTGCAATCTCGACTGACTTCTTGACCCCGTCCATATGCTACGCTGAAAGTCCCATTGCGCGCGGCCTTGTTTCTAAGAGATGAGGACAGGGCACGGCACGTTCCTTGTGCTTCCACCACGACTATATAAAAGGCTCCCGTCTCCAAGGCAAAGGATGTCAGGTGCAAGACGGCTTCGCAAAAGCGAGGTTGCCTCTTAGAGGGCGGTCTACGGCGCTCTCCTGACGCTTCCACGCCTACATATGCAAACGCTTCTGGGCTCACGAAAGAAGATGTCCGTTGAAAGCTGCCTTGTACCCCGACGCGTTTCTCAGAGTTAGGTCCAGGGAACGGTCCCTGTGCGATCACACGCAGCCTTGAGATGGCTCAGCTCTTTTCGATCGTCAGGGAGGACGTTTCTCGGAGTTAGGTCCAGGGAAAGGTAGTAAAGCGTACGGCACTTTCATGATGCTTCCACACCCACTTTTGGAAATGCTTCTCTCTCCAGGATACCTGAAGATGCTAGTGGCGAGTCGACGTAGACGCAGAGTTGCTTTTCCCAGGTCAGTACATGGCACTCTCCTTATTCACTCACGCACGCGCGCGCACGCGTGCCCTCACACACACACACACACACACACACACACACAGAGTTGAACATGTTTCTGTCTCGTCAGGAAAGAAGGTGATCGTTGAGAGACGGTTTCTCGCTGATGCTTTTGGGTTCTTGCTTTTTTCCCCCCGGAGAGAGAAGTGTAGCCGCTTTTTCCCTAGGCTTCCGTACACACCCTTGAGAAGCCTTCCGTCAGCCAGAAACAAGCCATGAGTTGAAAGAGGCGTTCCACGCAGACCTCCTTCTCAGAGCGAAGCCTGTCACACTTTTCCTTGTGAAGTAAACTAGAGAGATACAAATACTTTCTCAATGATTGCTTTAACAAAAAAGGACTAAATATCCCAATCAGAAAACATAGACTGTAAAGAGGAAGCAAGACCCATCTCTATGCTGCCTACCAGAGAATCACTTCAGACCTAAAAATAAAAGCAGATTGGAAGTAATGGGACACAAAACCATTTATCATGCAAATGGAAGTGAAAAGAAAGTTGGAGTCGTAATATTTTTATGAGACAAAATAAACTGAATTGTGGGGAAGATGGCAGAGTAGAAGGACCCTAAACTCACCTCATCCCACAGATACAACTAGGTAACACTCACACCAGAGTCACCCAGAAATGGACCTTCAGATTTCCCCACAAAACTATACAACTAAATGGAGAGAGGGAATCACATCAAAGATGGTAGGAAGGACAAGGACTCTGTAGGAATCTAAAGCCCATATTTCTGACCACCAGAGGGAGGGAACCACAGTCACAGAGGGGCCAGAAACAAACTACTACACCGGGGAGCCTCTAAAGCGTAGAGACATCCTCATAGCTTATGGCTTTGAAAATCAGAAGGGATGACATTTGTGAGCGTATACAACCAGCAGACTTAAAGCTTGGAACTTTTAAAAATCAGCTGTCTCAGCTCTGAGAGAGCACAGAAGGTGATAGGAAGCTGAGATCTGTCCTTAAAGATTAAGCAGAGCAAAGAGTGTGGAGAAGCTTGGGTGAAGCAGGTTGAAAGGTGCTTGAGGATTAAACAAGGGAGACATAGTTCCTGAACTCAGAGTTTGCTAAGGGACTTGTCCAGGAACAAAGGAGCTGGCAGGTGCCATTTCCCTCTACGGCCCCTCATTATAAACACACACCTACCTGCAAGACCAAGCACAATCTAGCAATCACTAACTTGCATAAACCATGGCCCATCCCCACACCTACCACACCTGCTTCAGTCCCAGTGCTGTGGATACCCTCCCTGATAAGACCCACACAATCCTTGACAACAATATGTCTCCCCATCACCCACAGAACACGCATGCGTCTTGTTAAAACAGCACACCCCATGTGTTGTGCACAATGACACAGTCCAGATCCAGTCTCTGTTGTTGCTATGCATTACCTTCAGAGGAGAACCAGCATCACCAAGTGAAAAATGTATGTTCTGACCCGTATTTTCAAGAACAAGCAATATATCTGACCTTCCTAACAGACAGATATTCTCTGAGAAGTAGGCCAAATGAGCAGACAGAGGACTATGTCCTAAACGAAAGAAGAGGACAAAGCCACAGCAAGAGACCTAAACAAAATGGATATAAGCAACATGCCTGACAGAAAATTTAAGATAACAATTATAAAGATACTCACTGGGGAAATGAAAAGAGGGAGGACATCAGAAGGGGGAACATCATTGAGACTCTTAACAAAGAGATATGAAAGAAATAATCAGAGATGTGGAACACAAGAAATGAAATGAAGAATATACTAGATAGAATAATTAGCAGGATGGACGAAGCAGAGGAACAAATTAATGAACTAGAAGACAGTAATGGAAAGTAATCAAGCGGAACAAATGAGAGGAAAAAGAAGTATGCAAAAATGAGAAGAGACTTAGGGAATTCAGTGACTCCATCCAGTGTAACAACACCCACATGAGAGGGATCCCAGAAGGTGAAAAGGGGGAAAAGGGGGCAGAAAATCTATTGGACCAAAGAAGAGCTGAAAACTTAACCTAATCTGGTGAAGGAAACCTATACAAATCCATAAGGCATAGAGATCCCCTCCCACAAAATCAGCCTAAGGAGGTCCACATCAAGATACATAGAAATCAAAATGGGAAAAGGTAGTGATAAAGAAAAAACATTTAAAGCAGCAAGATAAAAGAAGACAGTTAACATGCAAGGGAAAGCCCATAAATCTATCAGCTGAGTTTTCAGCAGAAACTATGCAGGACAGAAGAAAGTGGCGTTAAATATTCAAAGTGCTGAAGGAGAAAAATCTGCAGCAAGGAATAATTTATCCAGCAAGCCTATCCTTCAGAAAAGAAGGGGAGAAAAAGAGTTTCTTAGCCACACAAACTAAAAGAGTTCATGACCACTAAATTAACTACAAAAAATATTGAAGGGGACACTATGAGTGGAAAAAAATCGTAAGTGAGAGTATGACAATAATGAATCAAGGAAGCAGTAAAAATAAGTATTTCTGTAAAAATCAGTTAAGGGATTCACAAAATAAAAGTATGTAAAATATGAAAACATATACCCTAACACATGAGGAGGAGTCAACTGTGGGTTTGAACTTAAACAGCATTCAACTTAATATAGACTGAAAAGGCTATATATAATCCAGGGGGTCACCACAAACCCAAACCTCTAATACACATGCAAAAGATAAAGGGAAAGAAATCCAAGAATATCATTAAAGAAAACGAGCAAACCATGAGAGAGAGAGCAAGAGAAGAAAGGATCAGAGAAAAACTACACAAAAAACTATGAAACAAGTAACAAAACATCAATAAATACATGTCTAATGATAATTAGTTTGAATGTAAATGGACTAAATGCTCCAAGCAAAAGAGCATCACAGAGTTTGTATATATATATAAAAGATTTCACACCTAAAGACACCTGCAGATGGAAATTAAGAGATGGAGAAACATTAATCATGCAAGTGGATGTCAAAAGAAGTCAGAGTAGCAATCCTTATATCAGACAAAATAGACTTTTTTAACATTGAAATTGAATTAGCCAACATAGAGTACACCAGTAATTTCAAATGTAGCGTTCCACAATTCATCAGTTGTGTATAACACCCAGTGTTCATCACATCGCATGCATTCCTTAATGCCCATCACACAGTTACTCCATCTCCCCACCCACCTTTCCTCCAGCAACCCTCAGTTTGTTTCCAATAGCTGGGAAACTGTCATGGATTTTCTTCCTCTCTGGTTTCTTCGCATTCATTTTCCCTCCCTTCCCCTATGATCCTCTGTGCTGTTCCTTCTATTCCACATATGAGTAAAACCATATAATAATTGTTTTTCTCTGACTGACTTATTTTGCTCAGCATAATACCCTCCAGTGCCATCCACATCGATATGCTAAATATTGATCCTTTCTGATGGCTGAGTCATATTCCATTGTATATGTATATACCATGTTTTCTTTATCCATTTATCTGTCGATGGATGTCTTGGTTCCTTCCACGGTTTGGCTATTGTGGACAATGTCGCTATAAACATTCGGGGTGCAGTTGCCCCTTCAGATCACTACATTTGTAGCTTTGGGGTAAATAAAATTGCTGGGTTGTAAGGGAGCTCTCTTTTAAGTTCTTGAGGAACCTCCATATTGTTTTCCAAAGTGGCTGTACCAGTTTTCATTCCCACTTAGAAGTGTAAGAGAGTTCCCCTTTCTCCTCACCAACATTTGTTATTTCTTCGCTTGTTAATTTTTGCAATTCTGACTGGTGTGAAGTGGTATCTCATTGTCATTTGGATTTCTTTTTCCCCATGCCAAGTGATGTTGAGCAGTTTGTCATATGTCTGTTGGCCATTTGTGTGTCTTCTTTGGAGAAATATCTGTTCATATCTTCTGCCCATTTCTTGACTCGCTTATTTGTTTTTTGGGTGTTGAGTTTGGGTGTTGAACGGTAGTAAAGCGTACGGCACATTCATGATGCTTCCACACCCACTTTTGGAAATGCTTCTCTCTCAAGGATACCTGAAGATGTTAGTGGAGAGTTCCGTATACGCAGACTTGCTTTTCCTAGGTGAGTGCATGGCACATTCCTTATTCACTCACGCGCGCGCGCGCGCGCACACACAAACACGCACACACACACACACACAGAGTTGAACATGTTTCTGTCTCGTCAGGAAAGGAGGTGTTCGTTGAGAGACGGTTTCTCGCCAATGCTTTTGGGTGCTTGCCCTTTTCCCCCCGGAGAGTGAAGTGTATGCGCTTTTTGCCTAGGCTTCCGTACACACCCTTGAGAAGCCTTCCCTCAGCCAGAAACAAGCCGTGAGTTGAAAGAGGCGTTCCACACAGACCTCCTTCTCAGAGCGAAGCCTGTCACACTTTTCCTTGAGCCTCCACAGGCACTTTAGAAAAACTTCCTCCGGGAAGCTGTGAGTTGAACGACGGGTTTCCTACAGCGGTTTTCCGTGGGGGTAAGGATATATGGCACTTGGCCTTAGGCTTCCACGCACACATTGGAAAGGCTTCTCTCTTCGTGAAACAAGATGTGCGCTGAACGTTGCGTTCTGCGCAGGCTTGGTTTTCACACATCAGCCCATGGTACTTTCCCTAGGCTTCCACACGCGCAGTGAGTATCCCTTCCCTAAACCTGAACCAAGACGCGGGGGAAAGCTGCCTTCTACACCACCTTCTTTTCCGAGTTTCGTATAGAACCCTTGCGTTGTGCTTCCACATCCACTTTTGTCACTGCTTCGATATATCCTCCGGAGAGGGGTTCGCTTGAAAGACGGTCTCCCTCCGTCACGCTTTCAAGGAGTTAAGGATAGGGCACTCTCCTTATGCCTGCACACGTCCACTTGCAATCTCGACTGACTTCTTGACCCCGTCCATATGCTACGCTGAAAGTCCCATTGCGCGCGGCCTTGTTTCTAAGAGATGAGGACAGGGCACGGCACGTTCCTTGTGCTTCCACCACGACTATATAAAAGGCTCCCGTCTCCAAGGCAAAGGATGTCAGGTGCAAGACGGCTTCGCAAAAGCGAGGTTGCCTCTTAGAGGGCGGTCTACGGCGCTCTCCTGACGCTTCCACGCCTACATATGCAAACGCTTCTGGGCTCACGAAAGAAGACGTCCGTTGAAAGCTGCCTTGTACCCCGACGCGTTTCTCAGAGTTAGGTCCAGGGAACGGTCCCTGTGCGATCACACGCAGCCTTGAGATGGCTCAGCTCTTTTCGATCGTCAGGGAGGACGTTTCTCGGAGTTAGGTCCAGGGAAAGGTAGTAAAGCGTACGGCACTTTCATGATGCTTCCACACCCACTTTTGGAAATGCTTCTCTCTCCAGGATACCTGAAGATGCTAGTGGCGAGTCGCCGTAGACGCAGACTTGCTTTTCCCAGGTCAGTACATGGCACTCTCCTTATTCACTCACGCACGCGCGCGCGCGCGTGCCCTCACACACACACACACACACACACACAAACACACACACAGAGTTGAACATGTTTCTGTCTCGTCAAGAAAGAAGGTGATCGTTGAGAGACGGTTTCTCGCCGATGCTTTTGGGTTCTTGCTTTTTTCCCCCCGGAGAGAGAAGTGTAGCCGCTTTTTCCCTAGGCTTCCGTACACACCCTTGAGAAGCCTTCCGTCAGCCAGAAACAAGCCATGAGTTGAAAGAGGCGTTCCACGCAGACCTCCTTCTCAGAGCGAAGCCTGTCACACTTTTCCTTGTGAAGTAAACTAGAGAGATACAAATACTTTCTCAATGATTGCTTTAACAAAAAAGGACTAAATATCCCAATCAGAAAACATAGACTGTAAAGAGGAAGCAAGACCCATCTCTATGCTGCCTACCAGAGAATCACTTCAGACCTAAAAATAAAAGCAGATTGGAAGTAATGGGACACAAAACCATTTATCATGCAAATGGAAGTGAAAAGAAAGTTGGAGTCGTAATATTTTTATGAGACAAAATAAACTGAATTGTGGGGAAGATGGCAGAGTAGAAGGACCCTAAACTCACCTCATCCCACAGATACAACTAGGTAACACTCACACCAGAGTCACCCAGAAATGGACCTTCAGATTTCCCCACAAAACTATACAACTAAATGGAGAGAGGGAATCACATCAAAGATGGTAGGAAGGACAAGGACTCTGTAGGAATCTAAAGCCCATATTTCTGACCACCAGAGGGAGGGAACCACAGTCACAGAGGGGCCAGAAACAAACTACTACACCGGGGAGCCTCTAAAGCGTAGAGACATCCTCATAGCTTATGGCTTTGAAAATCAGAAGGGATGACATTTGTGAGCGTATACAACCAGCAGACTTAAAGCTTGGAACTTTTAAAAATCAGCTGTCTCAGCTCTGAGAGAGCACAGAAGGTGATAGGAAGCTGAGATCTGTCCTTAAAGATTAAGCAGAGCAAAGAGTGTGGAGAAGCTTGGGTGAAGCAGGTTGAAAGGTGCTTGAGGATTAAACAAGGGAGACATAGTTCCTGAACTCAGAGTTTGCTAAGGGACTTGTCCAGGAACAAAGGAGCTGGCAGGTGCCATTTCCCTCTACGGCCCCTCATTATAAACACACACCTACCTGCAAGACCAAGCACAATCTAGCAATCACTAACTTGCATAAACCATGGCCCATCCCCACACCTACCACACCTGCTTCAGTCCCAGTGCTGTGGATACCCTCCCTGATAAGACCCACACAATCCTTGACAACAATATGTCTCCCCATCACCCACAGAACACGCATGCGTCTTGTTAAAACAGCACACCCCATGTGTTGTGCACAATGACACAGTCCAGATCCAGTCTCTGTTGTTGCTATGCATTACCTTCAGAGGAGAACCAGCATCACCAAGTGAAAAATGTATGTTCTGCCCCGTATTTTCAAGAACAAGCAATATATCTGACCTTCCTAACAGAGAGATATTCTCTGAGAAGTCGGCCAAATGAGCAGACAGAGGACTATGTCCTAAACGAAAGAAGAGGACAAAGCCACAGCAAGAGACCTAAACAAAATGGATATAAGGAACATGCCTGACAGAAAATTTAAGATAACAATTATAAAGATACTCACTGGGGAAATGAAAAGAGGGAGGATATCAGAAGGGGGAACATCATTGAGACTCTTAACAAAGAGATATGAAAGAAATAATCAGAGATGTGGAACACAAGAAATGAAATGAAGAATATACTAGATAGAATAATTAGCAGGATGGACGAAGCAGAGGAACAAATTAATGAACTAGAAGACAGTAAAGGAAAGTAATCAAGCGGAACAAATGAGAGGAAAAAGAAGTATGCAAAAATGAGAAGAGACTTAGGGAATTCAGTGACTCCATCCAGTGTAACAACACCCACATGAGAGGGATCCCAGAAGGTGAAAAGGGTGAAAAGGGGGCAGAAAATCTATTTGACCAAAGAAGAGCTGAAAACTTAACCTAATCTGGTGAAGGAAACCTATACAAATCCATAAGGCATAGAGATCCCCTCCCACAAACTCAACCGAAGGAGGTCCACATCAAGACACATAGTAATCCAAATGGGAAAAGGTAGTGATAAAGAAAAAACATTTAAAACAGCACATAAAAGAAGACAGTTAACATGCAAGGGAAAGCCCATAAATCTATCAGCTGAGTTTTCAGCAGAAACTATGCAGGACAGAAGAAAGTGGCGTTAAATATTCAAAGTGCTGAATGAGAAATATCTGCAGCAAGGAATAATTTATCCAGCAAGCCTATCCTTCAGAAAAGAAGGGGAGAAAAAGAGTTTCTTAGCCACACAAACTAAAAGAGTTCATGACCACTAAATTAACTACAAAAAATATTGAAGGGGACACTATGAGTGGAAAAAAATCGTAAGTGAGAGTATGACAATAATGAATCAAGGAAGCAGTAAAAATAAGTATTTCTGTAAAAATCAGTTAAGGGATTCACAAAATAAAAGTATGTAAAATATGAAAACGTATACCCTAACACATGAGGAGGAGTCAACAGTGGGTTTGAACTTAAACAGCATTCAACTTAATATAGACTGAAAAGGCTATATATAATCCAGGGGGTCACCACAAACCCAAACCTCTAATACACATGCAAAAGATAAAGGGAAAGAAATCCAAGAATATCATTAAAGAAAACGAGCAAACCATGAGAGAGAGAGCAAGAGAAGAAAGGATCAGAGAAAAACTACACAAAAAACTATGAAACAAGTAACAAAACATCAATAAATACATGTCTAATGATAATTAGTTGGAATGTAAATGGACTAAATGCTCCAAGCAAAAGAGCATGACAGAGTTTGTATATATATATAAAAGATTTCACACCTAAAGACACCTGCAGATGGAAATTAAGAGATGGAGAAACATTAATCATGCAAGTGGATGTCAAGAGAAGTCAGAGTAGCAATCCTTATATCAGACAAAATAGACTTTTTTAACATTGAAATTGAATTAGCCAACATAGAGTACACCAGTAATTTCAAATGTAGCGTTCCACAATTCATCAGTTGTGTATAACACCCAGTGTTCACCACATCACATGCATTCCTTAATGCCCATCACACAGTTACTCCATCTCCCCACCCACCTTTCCTCCAGCAACCCTCAGTTTGTTTCCAATAGCTGGGAACCTGTCATGGATTTTCTTCCTCTCTGGTTTCTTCGCATTCATTTTCCCTCCCTTCCCCTATGATCCTCTGTGCTGTTCCTTCTATTCCACATATGAGTAAAACCATATAATAATTGTTTTTCTCTGACTGACTTATTTTGCTCAGCATAATACCCTCCAGTGCCTGCCACATCGATATGCTAAATATTGATCCTTTCTGATGGCTGAGTCACATTCCATTGTATATGTATATACCATGTTTTCTTTATCCATTTATCTGTCGATGGATGTCTTGGTTCCTTCCACGGTTTGGCTATTGTGGACAATGTCGCTATAAACATTCGGGGTGCAGTTGCCCCTTCAGATCACTACATTTGTAGCTTTGGGGTAAATAAAATTGCTGGGTTGTAAGGGAGCTCTCTTTTAAGTTCTTGAGGAACCTCCATATTGTTTTCCAAAGTGGCTGTACCAGTTTTCATTCCCACTTAGAAGTGTAAGAGAGTTCCCCTTTCTCCTCACCAACATTTGTTATTTCTTCGCTTGTTAATTTTTGCAATTCTGACTGGTGTGAAGTGGTATCTCATTGTCATTTGGATTTCTTTTTCCCCATGCCAAGTGATGTTGAGCAGTTTGTCATATGTCTGTTGGCCATTTGTGTGTCTTCTTTGGAGAAATATCTGTTCATATCTTCTGCCCATTTCTTGACTCGCTTATTTGTTTTTTGGGTGTTGAGTTTGGGTGTTGAACGGTAGTAAAGCGTACGGCACATTCATGATGCTTCCACACCCACTTTTGGAAATGCTTCTCTCTCAAGGATACCTGAAGATGTTAGTGGAGAGTTCCGTATACGCAGACTTGCTTTTCCCAGGTGAGTGCATGGCACATTCCTTATTCACTCACGCGCGCGCGCGCGCGCACACACAAACACGCACACACACACACACACAGAGTTGAACATGTTTCTGTCTCGTCAGGAAAGGAGGTGTTCGTTGAGAGACGGTTTCTCGCCAATGCTTTTGGGTGCTTGCCCTTTTCCCCCCGGAGAGTGAAGTGTATGCGCTTTTTGCCTAGGCTTCCGTACACACCCTTGAGAAGCCTTCCCTCAGCCAGAAACAAGCCGTGAGTTGAAAGAGGCGTTCCACACAGACCTCCTTCTCAGAGCGAAGCCTGTCACACTTTTCCTTGAGCCTCCACAGGCACTTTAGAAAAACTTCCTCCGGGAAGCTGTGAGTTGAACGACGGGTTTCCTACAGCGGTTTTCCGTGGGGGTAAGGATATATGGCACTTGGCCTTAGGCTTCCACGCACACATTGGAAAGGCTTCTCTCTTCGTGAAACAAGATGTGCGCTGAACGTTGCGTTCTGCGCAGGCTTGGTTTTCACACATCAGCCCATGGTACTTTCCCTAGGCTTCCACACGCGCAGTGAGTATCCCTTCCCTAAACCTGAACCAAGACGCGGGGGAAAGCTGCCTTCTACACCACCTTCTTTTCCGAGTTTCGTATAGAACCCTTGCGTTGTGCTTCCACATCCACTTTTGTCACTGCTTCGATATATCCTCCGGAGAGGGGTTCGCTTGAAAGACGGTCTCCCTCCGTCACGCTTTCAAGGAGTTAAGGATAGGGCACTCTCCTTATGCCTGCACACGTCCACTTGCAATCTCGACTGACTTCATGACCCCGTCCATATGCTACGCTGAAAGTCCCATTGCGCGCGGCCTTGTTTCTAAGAGATGAGGACAGGGCACGGCACGTTCCTTGTGCTTCCACCACGACTATATAAAAGGCTCCCGTCTCCAAGGCAAAGGATGTCAGGTGCAAGACGGCTTCGCAAAAGCGAGGTTGCCTCTTAGAGGGCGGTCTACGGCGCTCTCCTGACGCTTCCACGCCTACATATGCAAACGCTTCTGGGCTCACGAAAGAAGACGTCCGTTGAAAGCTGCCTTGTACCCCGACGCGTTTCTCAGAGTTAGGTCCAGGGAACGGTCCCTGTGCGATCACACGCAGCCTTGAGATGGCTCAGCTCTTTTCGATCGTCAGGGAGGACGTTTCTCGGAGTTAGGTCCAGGGAAAGGTAGTAAAGCGTACGGCACTTTCATGATGCTTCCACACCCACTTTTGGAAATGCTTCTCTCTCCAGGATACCTGAAGATGCTAGTGGCGAGTCGCCGTAGACGCAGACTTGCTTTTCCCAGGTCAGTACATGGCACTCTCCTTATTCACTCACGCACGCGCGCGCGCGCGTGCCCTCACACACACACACACACACACACACACACACACACACACACACACAGAGTTGAACATGTTTCTGTCTCGTCAGGAAAGAAGGTGATCGTTGAGAGACGGTTTCTCGCCGATGCTTTTGGGTTCTTGCTTTTTTCCCCCCGGAGAGAGAAGTGTAGCCGCTTTTTCCCTAGGCTTCCGTACACACCCTTGAGAAGCCTTCCGTCAGCCAGAAACAAGCCATGAGTTGAAAGAGGCGTTCCACGCAGACCTCCTTCTCAGAGCGAAGCCTGTCACACTTTTCCTTGTGAAGTAAACTAGAGAGATACAAATACTTTCTCAATGATTGCTTTAACAAAAAAGGACTAAATATCCCAATCAGAAAACATAGACTGTAAAGAGGACGCAAGACCCATCTCTATGCTGCCTACCAGAGAATCACTTCAGACCTAAAAATAAAAGCAGATTGGAAGTAATGGGACACAAAACCATTTATCATGCAAATGGAAGTGAAAAGAAAGTTGGAGTCGTAATATTTTTATGAGACAAAATAAACTGAATTGTGGGGAAGATGGCAGAGTAGAAGGACCCTAAACTCACCTCATCCCACAGATACAACTAGGTAACACTCACACCAGAGTCACCCAGAAATGGACCTTCAGATTTCCCCACAAAACTATACAACTAAATGGAGAGAGGGAATCACATCAAAGATGGTAGGAAGGACAAGGACTCTGTAGGTATCTAAACCCCATATTTCTGACCACCAGAGGGAGGGAACCACAGTCACAGAGGGGCCAGAAACAAACTACTACACCGGGGAGCCTCTAAAGCGTAGAGACATCCTCATAGCTTATGGCTTTGAAAATCAGAAGGGATGACATTTGTGAGCGTATACAACCAGCAGACTTAAAGCTTGGAACTTTTAAAAATCAGCTGTCTCAGCTCTGAGAGAGCACAGAAGGTGATAGGAAGCTGAGATCTGTCCTTAAAGATTAAGCAGAGCAAAGAGTGTGGAGAAGCTTGGGTGAAGCAGGTTGAAAGGTGCTTGAGGATTAAACAAGGGAGACATAGTTCCTGAACTCAGAGTTTGCTAAGGGACTTGTCCAGGAACAAAGGAGCTGGCAGGTGCCATTTCCCTCTACGGCCCCTCATTATAAACACACACCTACCTGCAAGACCAAGCACAATCTAGCAATCACTAACTTGCATAAACCATGGCCCATCCCCACACCTACCACACCTGCTTCAGTCCCAGTGCTGTGGATACCCTCCCTGATAAGACCCACACAATCCTTGACAACAATATGTCTCCCCATCACCCACAGAACACGCATGCATCTTGTTAAAACAGCACACCCCATGTGTTGTGCACAATGACACAGTCCAGATCCAGTCTCTGTTGTTGCTATGCATTACCTTCAGAGGAGAACCAGCATCACCAAGTGAAAAATGTATGTTCTGCCCCGTATTTTCAAGAACAAGCAATATATCTGACCTTCCTAACAGAGAGATATTCTCTGAGAAGTAGGCCAAATGAGCAGACAGAGGACTATGTCCTAAACGAAAGAAGAGGACAAAGCCACAGCAAGAGACCTAAATAAAATGGATATAAGGAACATGCCTGACAGAAAATTTAAGATAACAATTATAAAGATACTCACTGGGGAAATGAAAAGAGGGAGGACATCAGAAGGGGGAACATCATTGAGACTCTTAACAAAGAGATATGAAAGAAATAATCAGAGATGTGGAACACAAGAAATGAAATGAAGAATATACTAGATAGAATAATTAGCAGGATGGACGAAGCAGAGGAACAAATTAATGAACTAGAAGACAGTAATGGAAAGTAATCAAGCGGAACAAATGAGAGGAAAAAGAAGTATGCAAAAATGAGAAGAGACTTAGGGAATTCAGTGACTCCATCCAGTGTAACAACACCCACATGAGAGGGATCCCAGAAGGTGAAAAGGGTGAAAAGGGGGCAGAAAATCTATTTGACCAAGGAAGAGCTGAAAACTTAACCTAATCTGGTGAAGGAAACCTATACAAATCCATAAGGCATAGAGTTCCCCTCCCACAAACTCAACCGAAGGAGGTCCACATCAAGACACATAGTAATCCAAATGGGAAAAGGTAGTGATAAAGAAAAAACATTTAAACAGCACATAAAAGAAGACAGTTAACATGCAAGGGAAAGTCCATAAATCTATCAGCTGAGTTTTCAGTAGAAACTATGCAGGACAGAAGAAAGTGGCGTTAAATATTCAAAGTGCTGAATGAGAAAAATCTGCAGCAAGGAATAATTTATCCAGCAAGCCTATCCTTCAGAAAAGAAGGGGAGAAAAAGAGTTTCTTAGCCACACAAACTAAAAGAGTTCATGACCACTAAATTAACTACAAAAAATATTGAAGGGGACACTATGAGTGGAAAAAAATCGTAAGTGAGAGTATGACAATAATGAATCAAGGAAGCAGTAAAAATAAGTATTTCTGTAAAAATCAGTTAAGGCATCACAAAATAAAAGTATGTAAAATATGAAAACGTATACCCTAACACATGAGGAGGAGTCAACAGTGGGTTTGAACTTAAACAGCATTCAACTTAATATAGACTGAAAAGGCTATATATAATCCAGGGGGTCACCACAAACCCAAACCTCTAATACACATGCAAAAGATAAAGGGAAAGAAATCCAAGAATATCATTAAAGAAAACGAGCAAACCATGAGAGAGAGAGCAAGAGAAGAAAGGATCAGAGAAAAACTACACAAAAAACTATGAAACAAGTAACAAAACATCAATAAATACATGTCTAATGATAATTAGTTTGAATGTAAATGGACTAAATGCTCCAAGCAAAAGAGCATCACAGAGTTTGTATATATATATAAAAGATTTCACACCTAAAGACACCTGCAGATGGAAATTAAGAGATGGAGAAACATTAATCATGCAAGTGGATGTCAAGAGAAGTCAGAGTAGCAATCCTTATATCAGACAAAATAGACTTTTTTAACATTGAAATTGAATTAGCCAACATAGAGTACACCAGTAATTTCAAATGTAGCGTTCCACAATTCATCAGTTGTGTATAACACCCAGTGTTCACCACATCACATGCATTCCTTAATGCCCATCACACAGTTACTCCATCTCCCCACCCACCTTTCCTCCAGCAACCCTCAGTTTGTTTCCAATAGCTGGGAACCTGTCATGGATTTTCTTCCTCTCTGGTTTCTTCGCATTCATTTTCCCTCCCTTCCCCTATGATCCTCTGTGCTGTTCCTTCTATTCCACATATGAGTAAAACCATATAATAATTGTTTTTCTCTGACTGACTTATTTTGCTCAGCATAATACCCTCCAGTGCCTTCCACATCGATATGCTAAATATTGATCCTTTCTGATGGCTGAGTCACATTCCATTGTATATGTATATACCATGTTTTCTTTATCCATTTATCTGTCGATGGATGTCTTGGTTCCTTCCACGGTTTGGCTATTGTGGACAATGTCGCTATAAACATTCGGGGTGCAGTTGCCCCTTCAGATCACTACATTTGTAGCTTTGGGGTAAATAAAATTGCTGGGTTGTAAGGGAGCTCTCTTTTAAGTTCTTGAGGAACCTCCATATTGTTTTCCAAAGTGGCTGTACCAGTTTTCATTCCCACTTAGAAGTGTAAGAGAGTTCCCCTTTCTCCTCACCAACATTTGTTATTTCTTCGCTTGTTAATTTTTGCAATTCTGACTGGTGTGAAGTGGTATCTCATTGTCATTTGGATTTCTTTTTCCCCATGCCAAGTGATGTTGAGCAGTTTGTCATATGTCTGTTGGCCATTTGTGTGTCTTCTTTGGAGAAATATCTGTTCATATCTTCTGCCCATTTCTTGACTCGCTTATTTGTTTTTTGGGTGTTGAGTTTGGGTGTTGAACGGTAGTAAAGCGTACGGCACATTCATGATGCTTCCACACCCACTTTTGGAAATGCTTCTCTCTCAAGGATACCTGAAGATGTTAGTGGAGAGTTGCCGTATACGCAGACTTGCTTTTCCCAGGTGAGTGCATGGCACATTCCTTATTCACTCACGCGCGCGCGCGCGCACACACACACACACACACACACACACACAGAGTTGAACATGTTTCTGTCTCGTCAGGAGAGGAGGTGTTCGTTGAGAGACGGTTTCTCGCCAATGCTTTTGGGTGCTTGCCCTTTTCCCCCCGGAGAGTGAAGTGTATGCGCTTTTTGCCTAGGCTTCCGTACACACCCTTGAGAAGCCTTCCCTCAGCCAGAAACAAGCCGTGAGTTGAAAGAGGCGTTCCACACAGACCTCCTTCTCAGAGCGAAGCCTGTCACACTTTTCCTTGAGCCTCCACAGGCACTTTAGAAAAACTTCCTCCGGGAAGCTGTGAGTTGAACGACGGGTTTCCTACAGCGGTTTTCCGTGGGGGTAAGGATATATGGCACTTGGCCTTAGGCTTCCACGCACACATTGGAAAGGCTTCTCTCTTCGTGAAACAAGATGTGCGCTGAACGTTGCGTTCTGCGCAGGCTTGGTTTTCACACATCAGCCCATGGTACTTTCCCTAGGCTTCCACACGCGCAGTGAGTATCCCTTCCCTAAACCTGAACCAAGACGCGGGGGAAAGCTGCCTTCTACACCACCTTCTTTTCCGAGTTTCGTATAGAACCCTTGCGTTGTGCTTCCACATCCACTTTTGTCACTGCTTCGATATATCCTCCGGAGAGGGGTTCGCTTGAAAGACGGTCTCCCTCCGTCACGCTTTCAAGGAGTTAAGGATAGGGCACTCTCCTTATGCCTGCACACGTCCACTTGCAATCTCGACTGACTTCATGACCCCGTCCATATGCTACGCTGAAAGTCCCATTGCGCGCGGCCTTGTTTCTAAGAGATGAGGACAGGGCACGGCACGTTCCTTGTGCTTCCACCACGACTATATAAAAGGCTCCCGTCTCCAAGGCAAAGGATGTCAGGTGCAAGACGGCTTCGCAAAAGCGAGGTTGCCTCTTAGAGGGCGGTCTACGGCGCTCTCCTGACGCTTCCACGCCTACATATGCAAACGCTTCTGGGCTCACGAAAGAAGACGTCCGTTGAAAGCTGCCTTGTACCCCGACGCGTTTCTCAGAGTTAGGTCCAGGGAACGGTCCCTGTGCGATCACACGCAGCCTTGAGATGGCTCAGCTCTTTTCGATCGTCAGGGAGGACGTTTCTCGGAGTTAGGTCCAGGGAAAGGTAGTAAAGCGTACGGCACTTTCATGATGCTTCCACACCCACTTTTGGAAATGCTTCTCTCTCCAGGATACCTGAAGATGCTAGTGGCGAGTCGCCGTAGACGCAGACTTGCTTTTCCCAGGTCAGTACATGGCACTCTCCTTATTCACTCACGCACGCGCGCGCGCGCGTGCCCTCACACACACACACACACACACACACACACACACACACACACACACACACACACAGAGTTGAACATGTTTCTGTCTCGTCAGGAAAGAAGGTGATCGTTGAGAGACGGTTTCTCGCCGATGCTTTTGGGTTCTTGCTTTTTTCCCCCCGGAGAGAGAAGTGTAGCCGCTTTTTCCCTAGGCTTCCGTACACACCCTTGAGAAGCCTTCCGTCAGCCAGAAACAAGCCATGAGTTGAAAGAGGCGTTCCACGCAGACCTCCTTCTCAGAGCGAAGCCTGTCACACTTTTCCTTGTGAAGTAAACTAGAGAGATACAAATACTTTCTCAATGATTGCTTTAACAAAAAAGGACTAAATATCCCAATCAGAAAACATAGACTGTAAAGAGGACGCAAGACCCATCTCTATGCTGCCTACCAGAGAATCACTTCAGACCTAAAAATAAAAGCAGATTGGAAGTAATGGGACACAAAACCATTTATCATGCAAATGGAAGTGAAAAGAAAGTTGGAGTCGTAATATTTTTATGAGACAAAATAAACTGAATTGTGGGGAAGATGGCAGAGTAGAAGGACCCTAAACTCACCTCATCCCACAGATACAACTAGGTAACACTCACACCAGAGTCACCCAGAAATGGACCTTCAGATTTCCCCACAAAACTATACAACTAAATGGAGAGAGGGAATCACATCAAAGATGGTAGGAAGGACAAGGACTCTGTAGGTATCTAAACCCCATATTTCTGACCACCAGAGGGAGGGAACCACAGTCACAGAGGGGCCAGAAACAAACTACTACACCGGGGAGCCTCTAAAGCGTAGAGACATCCTCATAGCTTATGGCTTTGAAAATCAGAAGGGATGACATTTGTGAGCGTATACAACCAGCAGACTTAAAGCTTGGAACTTTTAAAAATCAGCTGTCTCAGCTCTGAGAGAGCACAGAAGGTGATAGGAAGCTGAGATCTGTCCTTAAAGATTAAGCAGAGCAAAGAGTGTGGAGAAGCTTGGGTGAAGCAGGTTGAAAGGTGCTTGAGGATTAAACAAGGGAGACATAGTTCCTGAACTCAGAGTTTGCTAAGGGACTTGTCCAGGAACAAAGGAGCTGGCAGGTGCCATTTCCCTCTACGGCCCCTCATTATAAACACACACCTACCTGCAAGACCAAGCACAATCTAGCAATCACTAACTTGCATAAACCATGGCCCATCCCCACACCTACCACACCTGCTTCAGTCCCAGTGCTGTGGATACCCTCCCTGATAAGACCCACACAATCCTTGACAACAATATGTCTCCCCATCACCCACAGAACACGCATGCATCTTGTTAAAACAGCACACCCCATGTGTTGTGCACAATGACACAGTCCAGATCCAGTCTCTGTTGTTGCTATGCATTACCTTCAGAGGAGAACCAGCATCACCAAGTGAAAAATGTATGTTCTGCCCCGTATTTTCAAGAACAAGCAATATATCTGACCTTCCTAACAGAGAGATATTCTCTGAGAAGTAGGCCAAATGAGCAGACAGAGGACTATGTCCTAAACGAAAGAAGAGGACAAAGCCACAGCAAGAGACCTAAACAAAATGGATATAAGGAACATGCCTGACAGAAAATTTAAGATAACAATTATAAAGATACTCACTGGGGAAATGAAAAGAGGGAGGACATCAGAAGGGGGAACATCATTGAGACTCTTAACAAAGAGATATGAAAGAAATAATCAGAGATGTGGAACACAAGAAATGAAATGAAGAATATACTAGATAGAATAATTAGCAGGATGGACGAAGCAGAGGAACAAATTAATGAACTAGAAGACAGTAATGGAAAGTAATCAAGCGGAACAAATGAGAGGAAAAAGAAGTATGCAAAAATGAGAAGAGACTTAGGGAATTCAGTGACTCCATCCAGTGTAACAACACCCACATGAGAGGGATCCCAGAAGGTGAAAAGGGTGAAAAGGGGGCAGAAAATCTATTTGACCAAGGAAGAGCTGAAAACTTAACCTAATCTGGTGAAGGAAACCTATACAAATCCATAAGGCATAGAGATCCCCTCCCACAAACTCAACCGAAGGAGGTCCACATCAAGACACATAGTAATCCAAATGGGAAAAGGTAGTGATAAAGAAAAAACATTTAAACAGCACATAAAAGAAGACAGTTAACATGCAAGGGAAAGTCCATAAATCTATCAGCTGAGTTTTCAGCAGAAACTATGCAGGACAGAAGAAAGTGGCGTTAAATATTCAAAGTGCTGAATGAGAAAAATCTGCAGCAAGGAATAATTTATCCAGCAAGCCTATCCTTCAGAAAAGAAGGGGAGAAAAAGAGTTTCTTAGCCACACAAACTAAAAGAGTTCATGACCACTAAATTAACTACAAAAAATATTGAAGGGGACACTATGAGTGGAAAAAAATCGTAAGTGAGAGTATGACAATAATGAATCAAGGAAGCAGTAAAAATAAGTATTTCTGTAAAAATCAGTTAAGGCATCACAAAATAAAAGTATGTAAAATATGAAAACGTATACCCTAACACATGAGGAGGAGTCAACAGTGGGTTTGAACTTAAACAGCATTCAACTTAATATAGACTGAAAAGGCTATATATAATCCAGGGGGTCACCACAAACCCAAACCTCTAATACACATGCAAAAGATAAAGGGAAAGAAATCCAAGAATATCATTAAAGAAAACGAGCAAACCATGAGAGAGAGAGCAAGAGAAGAAAGGATCAGAGAAAAACTACACAAAAAACTATGAAACAAGTAACAAAACATCAATAAATACATGTCTAATGATAATTAGTTTGAATGTAAATGGACTAAATGCTCCAAGCAAAAGAGCATGACAGAGTTTGTATATATATATAAAAGATTTCACACCTAAAGACACCTGCAGATGGAAATTAAGAGATGGAGAAACATTAATCATGCAAGTGGATGTCAAGAGAAGTCAGAGTAGCAATCCTTATATCAGACAAAATAGACTTTTTTAACATTGAAATTGAATTAGCCAACATAGAGTACACCAGTAATTTCAAATGTAGCGTTCCACAATTCATCAGTTGTGTATAACACCCAGTGTTCACCACATCACATGCATTCCTTAATGCCCATCACACAGTTACTCCATCTCCCCACCCACCTTTCCTCCAGCAACCCTCAGTTTGTTTCCAATAGCTGGGAACCTGTCATGGATTTTCTTCCTCTCTGGTTTCTTCGCATTCATTTTCCCTCCCTTCCCCTATGATCCTTTGTGCTGTTCCTTCTATTCCACATATGAGTAAAACCATATAATAATTGTTTTTCTCTGACTGACTTATTTTGCTCAGCATAATACCCTCCAGTGCCTTCCACATCGATATGCTAAATATTGATTCTTTCTGATGGCTGAGTTACATTCCATTGTATATGTATATACCATGTTTTCTTTATCCATTTATCTGTCGATGGATGTCTTGGTTCCTTCCAAGGTTTGGCTATTGTGGACAATGTCGCTATAAACATTCGGGGTGCAGTTGCCCCTTCAGATCACTACATTTGTAGCTTTGGGGTAAATAAAATTGCTGGGCTGTAAGGGAGCTCTCTTTTAAGTTCTTGAGGAACCTCCATATTGTTTTCGAAAGTGGCTGTACCAGTTTTCATTCCCACTTAGAAGTGTAAGAGAGTTCCCCTTTCTCCTCACCAACATTTGTTATTTCTTCGCTTGTTAATTTTTGCAATTCTGACTGGTGTGAAGTGGTATCTCATTGTCATTTGGATTTCTTTTTCCCCATGCCAAGTGATGTTGAGCAGTTTGTCATATGTCTGTTGGCCATTTGTGTGTCTTCTTTGGAGAAATATCTGTTCATATCTTCTGCCCATTTCTTGACTCGCTTATTTGTTTTTTGGGTGTTGAGTTTGGGTGTTGAACGGTAGTAAAGCGTACGGCACATTCATGATGCTTCCACACCCACTTTTGGAAATGCTTCTCTCTCAAGGATACCTGAAGATGTTAGTGGAGAGTTGCTGTATACGCAGACTTGCTTTTCCCAGGTGAGTGCATGGCACATTCCTTATTCACTCACGCGCGCGCGCGCGCACACACACACACACACACACACACACACAGAGTTGAACATGTTTCTGTCTCGTCAGGAAAGGAGGTGTTCGTTGAGAGACGGTTTCTCGCCAATGCTTTTGGGTGCTTGCCCTTTTCCCCCCGGAGAGTGAAGTGTATGCGCTTTTTGCCTAGGCTTCCGTACACACCCTTGAGAAGCCTTCCGTCAGCCAGAAACAAGCCGTGAGTTGAAAGAGGCGTTCCACACAGACCTCCTTCTCAGAGCGAAGCCTGTCACACTTTTCCTTGGGCCTCCACACGCACTTTAGAAAAACTTCCTCCGGGAAGCTGTGAGTTGAACGACGGGTTTCCTACAGCGGTTTTCCGTGGGGGTAAGGATATATGGCACTTGGCCTTAGGCTTCCACGCACAGATTGGAAAGGCTTCTCTCTTCGTGAAACAAGATGTGCGCTGAACGTTGCGTTCTGCGCAGGCTTGGTTTTCACACATCAGCCCATGGTACTTTCCCTAGGCTTCCACACGTGCAGTGAGTATCCCTTCCCTAAACCTGAACCAAGACGCGGGGGAAAGCTGCCTTCTACACCACCTTCTTTTCCGAGTTTCGTATAGAACCCTTGCGTTGTGCTTCCACATCCACTTTTGTCACTGCTTCGATATATCCTCCGGAGAGGGGTTCGCTTGAAAGACGGTCTCCCTCCGTCACGCTTTCAAGGAGTTAAGGATAGGGCACTCTCCTTGTGCCTGCACACGTCCACTTGCAATCTCGACGGACTTCATGATCCCGTCCATATGCTACGCTGAAAGTCCCATTGCGCGCGGCCTTGTTTCTAAGAGATGAGGACAGGGCACGGCACGTTCCTTGTGCTTCCACCACGACTATATAAAAGGCTCCCGTCTCCAAGGCAAAGGATGTCAGGTGCAAGACGGCTTCGCAAAAGCGAGGTTGCCTCTTAGAGGGCGGTCTACGGCGCTCTCCTGACGCTTCCACGCCTACATATGCAAACGCTTCTGGGCTCACGAAAGAAGACGTCCGTTGAAAGCTGCCTTGTACCCCGACGCGTTTTCCGGAGTTAGGTCCAGGGAACGGTCCCTGTGCGATCACACGCAGCCTTGAGATGGCTCAGCTCTTTTCGATCGTCAGGGAGGACGTTTCTCGGAGTTAGGTCCAGGGAAAGGTAGTAAAGCGTACGGCACTTTCATGATGCTTCCACACCCACATTTGGAAATGCTTCTCTCTCCAGGATACCTGAAGATGCTAGTGGCGAGTCGCTGTATACGCAGACTTGCTTTTCCCAGGTCAGTACATGGCACTCTCCTTATTCACTCACGCACGCGCGCGCGCGCGTGCCCTCACACACACACACACACACACACACACACACACACACACACAGAGTTGAACATGTTTCTGTCTCGTCAGGAAAGAAGGGGATCGTTGAGAGACGGTTTCTCGCCGATGCTTTTGGGTTCTTGCTTTTTTCCCCCCGGAGAGAGAAGTGTAGCCGCTTTTTCCCTAGGCTTCCGTACACACCCTTGAGAAGCCTTCCGTCAGCCAGAAACAAGCCATGAGTTGAAAGAGGCGTTCCACGCAGACCTCCTTCTCAGAGCGAAGCCTGTCACACTTTTCCTTGTGAAGTAAACTAGAGAGATACAAATACTTTCTCAATGATTGCTTTAACAAAAAAGGACTAAATATCCCAATCAGAAAACATAGACTGTAAAGAGGAAGCAAGACCCATCTCTATGCTGCCTACCAGAGAATCACTTCAGACCTAAAAATAAAAGCAGATTGGAAGTAATGGGACACAAAACCATTTATCATGCAAATGGAAGTGAAAAGAAAGTTGGAGTCGTAATATTTTTATGAGACAAAATAAACTGAATTGTGGGGAAGATGGCAGAGTAGAAGGACCCTAAACTCACCTCATCCCACAGATACAACTAGGTAACACTCACACCAGAGTCACCCAGAAATGGACCTTCAGATTTCCCCACAAAACTATACAACTAAATGGAGAGAGGGAATCACATCAAAGATGGTAGGAAGGACAAGGACTCTGTAGGAATCTAAAGCCCATATTTCTGACCACCAGAGGGAGGGAACCACAGTCACAGAGGGGCCAGAAACAAACTACTACACCGGGGAGCCTCTAAAGCGTAGAGACATCCTCATAGCTTATGGCTTTGAAAATCAGAAGGGATGACATTTGTGAGCGTATACAACCAGCAGACTTAAAGCTTGGAACTTTTAAAAATCAGCTGTCTCAGCTCTGAGAGAGCACAGAAGGTGATAGGAAGCTGAGATCTGTCCTTAAAGATTAAGCAGAGCAAAGAGTGTGGAGAAGCTTGGGTGAAGCAGGTTGAAAGGTGCTTGAGGATTAAACAAGGGAGACATAGTTCCTGAACTCAGAGTTTGCTAAGGGACTTGTCCAGGAACAAAGGAGCTGGCAGGTGCCATTTCCCTCTACGGCCCCTCATTATAAACACACACCTACCTGCAAGACCAAGCACAATCTAGCAATCACTAACTTGCATAAACCATGGCCCATCCCCACACCTACCACACCTGCTTCAGTCCCAGTGCTGTGGATACCCTCCCTGATAAGACCCACACAATCCTTGACAACAATATGTCTCCCCATCACCCACAGAACACGCATGCGTCTTGTTAAAACAGCACACCCCATGTGTTGTGCACAATGACACAGTCCAGATCCAGTCTCTGTTGTTGCTATGCATTACCTTCAGAGGAGAACCAGCATCACCAAGTGAAAAATGTATGTTCTGCCCCGTATTTTCAAGAACAAGCAATATATCTGACCTTCCTAACAGAGAGATATTCTCTGAGAAGTAGGCCAAATGAGCAGACAGAGGACTATGTCCTAAACGAAAGAAGAGGACAAAGCCACAGCAAGAGACCTAAACAAAATGGATATAAGGAACATGCCTGACAGAAAATTTAAGATAACAATTATAAAGATACTCACTGGGGAAATGAAAAGAGGGAGGACATCAGAAGGGGGAACATCATTGAGACTCTTAACAAAGAGATATGAAAGAAATAATCAGAGATGTGGAACACAAGAAATGAAATGAAGAATATACTAGATAGAATAATTAGCAGGATGGACGAAGCAGAGGAACAAATTAATGAACTAGAAGACAGTAATGGAAAGTAATCAAGCGGAACAAATGAGAGGAAAAAGAAGTATGCAAAAATGAGAAGAGACTTAGGGAATTCAGTGACTCCATCCAGTGTAACAACACCCACATGAGAGGGATCCCAGAAGGTGAAAAGGGTGAAAAGGGGGCAGAAAATCTATTTGACCAAAGAAGAGCTGAAAACTTAACCTAATCTGGTGAAGGAAACCTATACAAATCCATAAGGCATAGAGATCCCCTCCCACAAAGTCAACCGAAGGAGGTCCACATCAAGACACATAGTAATCCAAATGGGAAAAGGTAGTGATAAAGAAAAAACATTTAAAGCAGCAAGATAAAAGAAGACAGTTAACATGCAAGGGAAAGCCCATAAATATATCAGCTGAGTTTTCAGCAGAAACTATGCAGGACAGAAGAAAGTGGCGTTAAATATTCAAAGTGCTGAAGGAGAAAAATCTGCAGCAAGGAATAATTTATCCAGCAAGCCTATCCTTCAGAAAAGAAGGGGAGAAAAAGAGTTTCTTAGCCACACAAACTAAAAGAGTTCATGACCACTAAATTAACTACAAAAAATATTGAAGGGGACACTATGAGTGGAAAAAAATCGTAAGTGAGAGTATGACAATAATGAATCAAGGAAGCAGTAAAAATAAGTATTTCTGTAAAAATCAGTTAAGGGATTCACAAAATAAAAGTATGTAAAATATGAAAACGTATACCCTAACACATGAGGAGGAGTCAACAGTGGGTTTGAACTTAAACAGCATTCAACTTAATATAGACTGAAAAGGCTATATATAATCCAGGGGGTCACCACAAACCCAAACCTCTAATACACATGCAAAAGATAAAGGGAAAGAAATCCAAGAATATCATTAAAGAAAACGAGCAAACCATGAGAGAGAGAGCAAGAGAAGAAAGGATCAGAGAAAAACTACACAAAAAACTATGAAACAAGTAACAAAACATCAATAAATACATGTCTAATGATAATTAGTTGGAATGTAAATGGACTAAATGCTCCAAGCAAAAGAGCATGACAGAGTTTGTATATATATATAAAAGATTTCACACCTAAAGACACCTGCAGATGGAAATTAAGAGATGGAGAAACATTAATCATGCAAGTGGATGTCAAGAGAAGTCAGAGTAGCAATCCTTATATCAGACAAAATAGACTTTTTTAACATTGAAATTGAATTAGCCAACATAGAGTACACCAGTAATTTCAAATGTAGCGTTCCACAATTCATCAGTTGTGTATAACACCCAGTGTTCACCACATCACATGCATTCCTTAATGCCCATCACACAGTTACTCCATCTCCCCACCCACCTTTCCTCCAGCAACCCTCAGTTTGTTTCCAATAGCTGGGAACCTGTCATGGATTTTCTTCCTCTCTGGTTTCTTCGCATTCATTTTCCCTCCCTTCCCCTATGATCCTCTGTGCTGTTCCTTCTATTCCACATATGAGTAAAACCATATAATAATTGTTTTTCTCTGACTGACTTATTTTGCTCAGCATAATACCCTCCAGTGCCTTCCACATCGATATGCTAAATATTGATCCTTTCTGATGGCTGAGTCACATTCCATTGTATATGTATATACCATGTTTTCTTTATCCATTTATCTGTCGATGGATGTCTTGGTTCCTTCCACGGTTTGGCTATTGTGGACAATGTCGCTATAAACATTCGGGGTGCAGTTGCCCCTTCAGATCACTACATTTGTAGCTTTGGGGTAAATAAAATTGCTGGGTTGTAAGGGAGCTCTCTTTTAAGTTCTTGAGGAACCTCCATATTGTTTTCGAAAGTGGCTGTACCAGTTTTCATTCCCACTTAGAAGTGTAAGAGAGTTCCCCTTTCTCCTCACCAACATTTGTTATTTCTTCGCTTGTTAATTTTTGCAATTCTGACTGGTGTGAAGTGGTATCTCATTGTCATTTGGATTTCTTTTTCCCCATGCCAAGTGATGTTGAGCAGTTTGTCATATGTCTGTTGGCCATTTGTGTGTCTTCTTTGGAGAAATATCTGTTCATATCTTCTGCCCATTTCTTGACTCGCTTATTTGTTTTTTGGGTGTTGAGTTTGGGTGTTGAACGGTAGTAAAGCGTACGGCACATTCATGATGCTTCCACACCCACTTTTGGAAATGCTTCTCTCTCAAGGATACCTGAAGATGTTAGTGGAGAGTTGCCGTATACGCAGACTTGCTTTTCCCAGGTGAGTGCATGGCACATTCCTTATTCACTCACGCGCGCGCGCGCGCGCACACACACACACACACACACACACACAGAGTTGAACATGTTTCTGTCTCGTCAGGAAAGGAGGTGTTCGTTGAGAGACGGTTTCTCGCCAATGCTTTTGGGTGCTTGCCCTTTTCCCCCCGGAGAGTGAAGTGTATGCGCTTTTTGCCTAGGCTTCCGTACACACCCTTGAGAAGCCTTCCCTCAGCCAGAAACAAGCCGTGAGTTGAAAGAGGCGTTCCACACAGACCTCCATCTCAGAGCGAAGCCTGTCACACGTTTCCTTGGGCCTCCACACGCACTTTAGAAAAACTTCCTCCGGGAAGCTGTGAGTTGAACGACGGGTTTCCTACAGCGGTTTTCCGTGGGGGTAAGGATATATGGCACTTGGCCTTAGGCTTCCACGCACAGATTGGAAAGGCTTCTCTCTTCGTGAAACAAGATGTGCGCTGAACGTTGCGTTCTGCGCAGGCTTGGTTTTCACACATCAGCCCATGGTACTTTCCCTAGGCTTCCACACGTGCAGTGAGTATCCCTTCCCTAAACCTGAACCAAGACGCGGGGGAAAGCTGCCTTCTACACCACCTTCTTTTCCGAGTTTCGTATAGAACCCTTGCGTTGTGCTTCCACATCCACTTTTGTCACTGCTTCGATATATCCTCCGGAGAGGGGTTCGCTTGAAAGACGGTCTCCCTCCGTCACGCTTTCAAGGAGTTAAGGATAGGGCACTCTCCTTGTGCCTGCACACGTCCACTTGCAATCTCGACTGACTTCATGACCCCGTCCATATGCTACCCTGAAAGTCCCATTGCGCGCGGCCTTGTTTCTAAGAGATGAGGACAGGGCACGGCACGTTCCTTGTGCTTCCACCACGACTATATAAAAGGCTCCCGTCTCCAAGGCAAAGGATGTCAGGTGCAAGACGGCTTCGCAAAAGCGAGGTTGCCTCTTAGAGGGCGGTCTACGGCGCTCTGTTGACGCTTCCACGCCTACATATGCAAACGCTTCTGGGCTCACGAAAGAAGACGTCCGTTGAAATCTGCCTTGTACCCCGACGCGTTTTCCGGAGTTAGGTCCAGGGAACGGTCCCTGTGCGATCACACGCAGCCTTGAGATGGCTCAGCTCTTTTCGATCGTCAGGGAGGACGTTTCTCGGAGTTAGGTCCAGGGAAAGTTAGTAAAGCGTACGGCACTTTCATGATGCTTCCACACCCACTTTTGGAAATTCTTCTCTCTCCAGGATACCTGAAGATGCTAGTGGCGAGTCGCTGTATACGCAGACTTGCTTTTCCCAGGTCAGTACATGGCACTCTCCTTATTCACTCACGCACGCGCGCGCGCGCGTGCCCTCACACACACACACACACACACACACACACACACACACACAGAGTTGAACATGTTTCTGTCTCGTCAGGAAAGAAGGTGATCGTTGAGAGACGGTTTCTCGCCGATGCTTTTGGGTTCTTGCTTTTTTCCCCCCGGAGAGAGAAGTGTAGCCGCTTTTTCCCTAGGCTTCCGTACACACCCTTGAGAAGCCTTCCGTCAGCCAGAAACAAGCCATGAGTTGAAAGAGGCGTTCCACGCAGACCTCCTTCTCAGAGCGAAGCCTGTCACACTTTTCCTTGTGAAGTAAACTAGAGAGATACAAATACTTTCTCAATGATTGCTTTAACAAAAAAGGACTAAATATCCCAATCAGAAAACATAGACTGTAAAGAGGAAGCAAGACCCATCTCTATGCTGCCTACCAGAGAATCACTTCAGACCTAAAAATAAAAGCAGATTGGAAGTAATGGGACACAAAACCATTTATCATGCAAATGGAAGTGAAAAGAAAGTTGGAGTCGTAATATTTTTATGAGACAAAATAAACTGAATTGTGGGGAAGATGGCAGAGTAGAAGGACCCTAAACTCACCTCATCCCACAGATACAACTAGGTAACACTCACACCAGAGTCACCCAGAAATGGACCTTCAGATTTCCCCACAAAACTATACAACTAAATGGAGAGAGGGAATCACATCAAAGATGGTAGGAAGGACAAGGACTCTGTAGGAATCTAAAGCCCATATTTCTGACCACCAGAGGGAGGGAACCACAGTCACAGAGGGGCCAGAAACAAACTACTACACCGGGGAGCCTCTAAAGCGTAGAGACATCCTCATAGCTTATGGCTTTGAAAATCAGAAGGGATGACATTTGTGAGCGTATACAACCAGCAGACTTAAAGCTTGGAACTTTTAAAAATCAGCTGTCTCAGCTCTGAGAGAGCACAGAAGGTGATAGGAAGCTGAGATCTGTCCTTAAAGATTAAGCAGAGCAAAGAGTGTGGAGAAGCTTGGGTGAAGCAGGTTGAAAGGTGCTTGAGGATTAAACAAGGGAGACATAGTTCCTGAACTCAGAGTTTGCTAAGGGACTTGTCCAGGAACAAAGGAGCTGGCAGGTGCCATTTCCCTCTACGGCCCCTCATTATAAACACACACCTACCTGCAAGACCAAGCACAATCTAGCAATCACTAACTTGCATAAACCATGGCCCATCCCCACACCTACCACACCTGCTTCAGTCCCAGTGCTGTGGATACCCTCCCTGATAAGACCCACACAATCCTTGACAACAATATGTCTCCCCATCACCCACAGAACACGCATGCGTCTTGTTAAAACAGCACACCCCATGTGTTGTGCACAATGACACAGTCCAGATCCAGTCTCTGTTGTTGCTATGCATTACCTTCAGAGGAGAACCAGCATCACCAAGTGAAAAATGTATGTTCTGACCCGTATTTTCAAGAACAAGCAATATATCTGACCTTCCTAACAGACAGATATTCTCTGAGAAGTAGGCCAAATGAGCAGACAGAGGACTATGTCCTAAACGAAAGAAGAGGACAAAGCCACAGCAAGAGACCTAAACAAAATGGATATAAGCAACATGCCTGACAGAAAATTTAAGATAACAATTATAAAGATACTCACTGGGGAAATGAAAAGAGGGAGGACATCAGAAGGGGGAACATCATTGAGACTCTTAACAAAGAGATATGAAAGAAATAATCAGAGATGTGGAACACAAGAAATGAAATGAAGAATATACTAGATAGAATAATTAGCAGGATGGACGAAGCAGAGGAACAAATTAATGAACTAGAAGACAGTAATGGAAAGTAATCAAGCGGAACAAATGAGAGGAAAAAGAAGTATGCAAAAATGAGAAGAGACTTAGGGAATTCAGTGACTCCATCCAGTGTAACAACACCCACATGAGAGGGATCCCAGAAGGTGAAAAGGGGGAAAAGGGGGCAGAAAATCTATTGGACCAAAGAAGAGCTGAAAACTTAACCTAATCTGGTGAAGGAAACCTATACAAATCCATAAGGCATAGAGATCCCCTCCCACAAAATCAGCCTAAGGAGGTCCACATCAAGATACATAGAAATCAAAATGGGAAAAGGTAGTGATAAAGAAAAAACATTTAAAGCAGCAAGATAAAAGAAGACAGTTAACATGCAAGGGAAAGCCCATAAATCTATCAGCTGAGTTTTCAGCAGAATCTATGCAGGACAGAAGAAAGTGGCGTTAAATATTCAAAGTGCTGAAGGAGAAAAATCTGCAGCAAGGAATAATTTATCCAGCAAGCCTATCCTTCAGAAAAGAAGGGGAGAAAAAGAGTTTCTTAGCCACACAAACTAAAAGAGTTCATGACCACTAAATTAACTACAAAAAATATTGAAGGGGACACTATGAGTGGAAAAAAATCGTAAGTGAGAGTATGACAATAATGAATCAAGGAAGCAGTAAAAATAAGTATTTCTGTAAAAATCAGTTAAGGGATTCACAAAATAAAAGTATGTAAAATATGAAAACATATACCCTAACACATGAGGAGGAGTCAACTGTGGGTTTGAACTTAAACAGCATTCAACTTAATATAGACTGAAAAGGCTATATATAATCCAGGGGGTCACCACAAACCCAAACCTCTAATACACATGCAAAAGATAAAGGGAAAGAAATCCAAGAATATCATTAAAGAAAACGAGCAAACCATGAGAGAGAGAGCAAGAGAAGAAAGGATCAGAGAAAAACTACACAAAAAACTATGAAACAAGTAACAAAACATCAATAAATACATGTCTAATGATAATTAGTTTGAATGTAAATGGACTAAATGCTCCAAGCAAAAGAGCATCACAGAGTTTGTATATATATATAAAAGATTTCACACCTAAAGACACCTGCAGATGGAAATTAAGAGATGGAGAAACATTAATCATGCAAGTGGATGTCAAAAGAAGTCAGAGTAGCAATCCTTATATCAGACAAAATAGACTTTTTTAACATTGAAATTGAATTAGCCAACATAGAGTACACCAGTAATTTCAAATGTAGCGTTCCACAATTCATCAGTTGTGTATAACACCCAGTGTTCATCACATCGCATGCATTCCTTAATGCCCATCACACAGTTACTCCATCTCCCCACCCACCTTTCCTCCAGCAACCCTCAGTTTGTTTCCAATAGCTGGGAAACTGTCATGGATTTTCTTCCTCTCTGGTTTCTTCGCATTCATTTTCCCTCCCTTCCCCTATGATCCTCTGTGCTGTTCCTTCTATTCCACATATGAGTAAAACCATATAATAATTGTTTTTCTCTGACTGACTTATTTTGCTCAGCATAATACCCTCCAGTGCCATCCACATCGATATGCTAAATATTGATCCTTTCTGATGGCTGAGTCATATTCCATTGTATATGTATATACCATGTTTTCTTTATCCATTTATCTGTCGATGGATGTCTTGGTTCCTTCCACGGTTTGGCTATTGTGGACAATGTCGCTATAAACATTCGGGGTGCAGTTGCCCCTTCAGATCACTACATTTGTAGCTTTGGGGTAAATAAAATTGCTGGGTTGTAAGGGAGCTCTCTTTTAAGTTCTTGAGGAACCTCCATATTGTTTTCCAAAGTGGCTGTACCAGTTTTCATTCCCACTTAGAAGTGTAAGAGAGTTCCCCTTTCTCCTCACCAACATTTGTTATTTCTTCGCTTGTTAATTTTTGCAATTCTGACTGGTGTGAAGTGGTATCTCATTGTCATTTGGATTTCTTTTTCCCCATGCCAAGTGATGTTGAGCAGTTTGTCATATGTCTGTTGGCCATTTGTGTGTCTTCTTTGGAGAAATATCTGTTCATATCTTCTGCCCATTTCTTGACTCGCTTATTTGTTTTTTGGGTGTTGAGTTTGGGTGTTGAACGGTAGTAAAGCGTACGGCACATTCATGATGCTTCCACACCCACTTTTGGAAATGCTTCTCTCTCAAGGATACCTGAAGATGTTAGTGGAGAGTTCCGTATACGCAGACTTGCTTTTCCTAGGTGAGTGCATGGCACATTCCTTATTCACTCACGCGCGCGCGCGCGCGCACACACAAACACGCACACACACACACACACAGAGTTGAACATGTTTCTGTCTCGTCAGGAAAGGAGGTGTTCGTTGAGAGACGGTTTCTCGCCAATGCTTTTGGGTGCTTGCCCTTTTCCCCCCGGAGAGTGAAGTGTATGCGCTTTTTGCCTAGGCTTCCGTACACACCCTTGAGAAGCCTTCCCTCAGCCAGAAACAAGCCGTGAGTTGAAAGAGGCGTTCCACACAGACCTCCTTCTCAGAGCGAAGCCTGTCACACTTTTCCTTGAGCCTCCACAGGCACTTTAGAAAAACTTCCTCCGGGAAGCTGTGAGTTGAACGACGGGTTTCCTACAGCGGTTTTCCGTGGGGGTAAGGATATATGGCACTTGGCCTTAGGCTTCCACGCACACATTGGAAAGGCTTCTCTCTTCGTGAAACAAGATGTGCGCTGAACGTTGCGTTCTGCGCAGGCTTGGTTTTCACACATCAGCCCATGGTACTTTCCCTAGGCTTCCACACGCGCAGTGAGTATCCCTTCCCTAAACCTGAACCAAGACGCGGGGGAAAGCTGCCTTCTACACCACCTTCTTTTCCGAGTTTCGTATAGAACCCTTGCGTTGTGCTTCCACATCCACTTTTGTCACTGCTTCGATATATCCTCCGGAGAGGGGTTCGCTTGAAAGACGGTCTCCCTCCGTCACGCTTTCAAGGAGTTAAGGATAGGGCACTCTCCTTATGCCTGCACACGTCCACTTGCAATCTCGACTGACTTCTTGACCCCGTCCATATGCTACGCTGAAAGTCCCATTGCGCGCGGCCTTGTTTCTAAGAGATGAGGACAGGGCACGGCACGTTCCTTGTGCTTCCACCACGACTATATAAAAGGCTCCCGTCTCCAAGGCAAAGGATGTCAGGTGCAAGACGGCTTCGCAAAAGCGAGGTTGCCTCTTAGAGGGCGGTCTACGGCGCTCTCCTGACGCTTCCACGCCTACATATGCAAACGCTTCTGGGCTCACGAAAGAAGACGTCCGTTGAAAGCTGCCTTGTACCCCGACGCGTTTCTCAGAGTTAGGTCCAGGGAACGGTCCCTGTGCGATCACACGCAGCCTTGAGATGGCTCAGCTCTTTTCGATCGTCAGGGAGGACGTTTCTCGGAGTTAGGTCCAGGGAAAGGTAGTAAAGCGTACGGCACTTTCATGATGCTTCCACACCCACTTTTGGAAATGCTTCTCTCTCCAGGATACCTGAAGATGCTAGTGGCGAGTCGACGTAGACGCAGAGTTGCTTTTCCCAGGTCAGTACATGGCACTCTCCTTATTCACTCACGCACGCGCGCGCACGCGTGCCCTCACACACACACACACACACACACACACACACAGAGTTGAACATGTTTCTGTCTCGTCAGGAAAGAAGGTGATCGTTGAGAGACGGTTTCTCGCTGATGCTTTTGGGTTCTTGCTTTTTTCCCCCCGGAGAGAGAAGTGTAGCCGCTTTTTCCCTAGGCTTCCGTACACACCCTTGAGAAGCCTTCCGTCAGCCAGAAACAAGCCATGAGTTGAAAGAGGCGTTCCACGCAGACCTCCTTCTCAGAGCGAAGCCTGTCACACTTTTCCTTGTGAAGTAAACTAGAGAGATACAAATACTTTCTCAATGATTGCTTTAACAAAAAAGGACTAAATATCCCAATCAGAAAACATAGACTGTAAAGAGGAAGCAAGACCCATCTCTATGCTGCCTACCAGAGAATCACTTCAGACCTAAAAATAAAAGCAGATTGGAAGTAATGGGACACAAAACCATTTATCATGCAAATGGAAGTGAAAAGAAAGTTGGAGTCGTAATATTTTTATGAGACAAAATAAACTGAATTGTGGGGAAGATGGCAGAGTAGAAGGACCCTAAACTCACCTCATCCCACAGATACAACTAGGTAACACTCACACCAGAGTCACCCAGAAATGGACCTTCAGATTTCCCCACAAAACTATACAACTAAATGGAGAGAGGGAATCACATCAAAGATGGTAGGAAGGACAAGGACTCTGTAGGAATCTAAAGCCCATATTTCTGACCACCAGAGGGAGGGAACCACAGTCACAGAGGGGCCAGAAACAAACTACTACACCGGGGAGCCTCTAAAGCGTAGAGACATCCTCATAGCTTATGGCTTTGAAAATCAGAAGGGATGACATTTGTGAGCGTATACAACCAGCAGACTTAAAGCTTGGAACTTTTAAAAATCAGCTGTCTCAGCTCTGAGAGAGCACAGAAGGTGATAGGAAGCTGAGATCTGTCCTTAAAGATTAAGCAGAGCAAAGAGTGTGGAGAAGCTTGGGTGAAGCAGGTTGAAAGGTGCTTGAGGATTAAACAAGGGAGACATAGTTCCTGAACTCAGAGTTTGCTAAGGGACTTGTCCAGGAACAAAGGAGCTGGCAGGTGCCATTTCCCTCTACGGCCCCTCATTATAAACACACACCTACCTGCAAGACCAAGCACAATCTAGCAATCACTAACTTGCATAAACCATGGCCCATCCCCACACCTACCACACCTGCTTCAGTCCCAGTGCTGTGGATACCCTCCCTGATAAGACCCACACAATCCTTGACAACAATATGTCTCCCCATCACCCACAGAACACGCATGCGTCTTGTTAAAACAGCACACCCCATGTGTTGTGCACAATGACACAGTCCAGATCCAGTCTCTGTTGTTGCTATGCATTACCTTCAGAGGAGAACCAGCATCACCAAGTGAAAAATGTATGTTCTGACCCGTATTTTCAAGAACAAGCAATATATCTGACCTTCCTAACAGACAGATATTCTCTGAGAAGTAGGCCAAATGAGCAGACAGAGGACTATGTCCTAAACGAAAGAAGAGGACAAAGCCACAGCAAGAGACCTAAACAAAATGGATATAAGCAACATGCCTGACAGAAAATTTAAGATAACAATTATAAAGATACTCACTGGGGAAATGAAAAGAGGGAGGACATCAGAAGGGGGAACATCATTGAGACTCTTAACAAAGAGATATGAAAGAAATAATCAGAGATGTGGAACACAAGAAATGAAATGAAGAATATACTAGATAGAATAATTAGCAGGATGGACGAAGCAGAGGAACAAATTAATGAACTAGAAGACAGTAATGGAAAGTAATCAAGCGGAACAAATGAGAGGAAAAAGAAGTATGCAAAAATGAGAAGAGACTTAGGGAATTCAGTGACTCCATCCAGTGTAACAACACCCACATGAGAGGGATCCCAGAAGGTGAAAAGGGGGAAAAGGGGGCAGAAAATCTATTGGACCAAAGAAGAGCTGAAAACTTAACCTAATCTGGTGAAGGAAACCTATACAAATCCATAAGGCATAGAGATCCCCTCCCACAAAATCAGCCTAAGGAGGTCCACATCAAGATACATAGAAATCAAAATGGGAAAAGGTAGTGATAAAGAAAAAACATTTAAGCAGCAAGATAAAAGAAGACAGTTAACATGCAAGGGAAAGCCCATAAATCTATCAGCTGAGTTTTCAGCAGAAACTATGCAGGACAGAAGAAAGTGGCGTTAAATATTCAAAGTGCTGAAGGAGAAAAATCTGCAGCAAGGAATAATTTATCCAGCAAGCCTATCCTTCAGAAAAGAAGGGGAGAAAAAGAGTTTCTTAGCCACACAAACTAAAAGAGTTCATGACCACTAAATTAACTACAAAAAATATTGAAGGGGACACTATGAGTGGAAAAAAATCGTAAGTGAGAGTATGACAATAATGAATCAAGGAAGCAGTAAAAATAAGTATTTCTGTAAAAATCAGTTAAGGGATTCACAAAATAAAAGTATGTAAAATATGAAAACATATACCCTAACACATGAGGAGGAGTCAACTGTGGGTTTGAACTTAAACAGCATTCAACTTAATATAGACTGAAAAGGCTATATATAATCCAGGGGGTCACCACAAACCCAAACCTCTAATACACATGCAAAAGATAAAGGGAAAGAAATCCAAGAATATCATTAAAGAAAACGAGCAAACCATGAGAGAGAGAGCAAGAGAAGAAAGGATCAGAGAAAAACTACACAAAAAACTATGAAACAAGTAACAAAACATCAATAAATACATGTCTAATGATAATTAGTTTGAATGTAAATGGACTAAATGCTCCAAGCAAAAGAGCATCACAGAGTTTGTATATATATATAAAAGATTTCACACCTAAAGACACCTGCAGATGGAAATTAAGAGATGGAGAAACATTAATCATGCAAGTGGATGTCAAAAGAAGTCAGAGTAGCAATCCTTATATCAGACAAAATAGACTTTTTTAACATTGAAATTGAATTAGCCAACATAGAGTACACCAGTAATTTCAAATGTAGCGTTCCACAATTCATCAGTTGTGTATAACACCCAGTGTTCATCACATCGCATGCATTCCTTAATGCCCATCACACAGTTACTCCATCTCCCCACCCACCTTTCCTCCAGCAACCCTCAGTTTGTTTCCAATAGCTGGGAAACTGTCATGGATTTTCTTCCTCTCTGGTTTCTTCGCATTCATTTTCCCTCCCTTCCCCTATGATCCTCTGTGCTGTTCCTTCTATTCCACATATGAGTAAAACCATATAATAATTGTTTTTCTCTGACTGACTTATTTTGCTCAGCATAATACCCTCCAGTGCCATCCACATCGATATGCTAAATATTGATCCTTTCTGATGGCTGAGTCATATTCCAT
Source organism: Eumetopias jubatus (assembly GCF_037043125.1). Classification (NCBI taxonomy): domain Eukaryota; kingdom Metazoa; phylum Chordata; class Mammalia; order Carnivora; family Otariidae; genus Eumetopias; species Eumetopias jubatus. Next base: position 2,085,735 of record NW_028274834.1, on the reverse strand, counting down.
TGTATATGTATATACCATGTTTTCTTTATCCATTTATCTGTCGATGGATGTCTTGGTTCCTTCCACGGTTTGGCTATTGTGGACAATGTCGCTATAAACATTCGGGGTGCAGTTGCCCCTTCAGATCACTACATTTGTAGCTTTGGGGTAAATAAAATTGCTGGGTTGTAAGGGAGCTCTCTTTTAAGTTCTTGAGGAACCTCCATATTGTTTTCCAAAGTGGCTGTACCAGTTTTCATTCCCACTTAGAAGTGTAAGAGAGTTCCCCTTTCTCCTCACCAACATTTGTTATTTCTTCGCTTGTTAATTTTTGCAATTCTGACTGGTGTGAAGTGGTATCTCATTGTCATTTGGATTTCTTTTTCCCCATGCCAAGTGATGTTGAGCAGTTTGTCATATGTCTGTTGGCCATTTGTGTGTCTTCTTTGGAGAAATATCTGTTCATATCTTCTGCCCATTTCTTGACTCGCTTATTTGTTTTTTGGGTGTTGAGTTTGGGTGTTGAACGGTAGTAAAGCGTACGGCACATTCATGATGCTTCCACACCCACTTTTGGAAATGCTTCTCTCTCAAGGATACCTGAAGATGTTAGTGGAGAGTTCCGTATACGCAGACTTGCTTTTCCTAGGTGAGTGCATGGCACATTCCTTATTCACTCACGCGCGCGCGCGCGCGCACACACAAACACGCACACACACACACACACAGAGTTGAACATGTTTCTGTCTCGTCAGGAAAGGAGGTGTTCGTTGAGAGACGGTTTCTCGCCAATGCTTTTGGGTGCTTGCCCTTTTCCCCCCGGAGAGTGAAGTGTATGCGCTTTTTGCCTAGGCTTCCGTACACACCCTTGAGAAGCCTTCCCTCAGCCAGAAACAAGCCGTGAGTTGAAAGAGGCGTTCCACACAGACCTCCTTCTCAGAGCGAAGCCTGTCACACTTTTCCTTGAGCCTCCACAGGCACTTTAGAAAAACTTCCTCCGGGAAGCTGTGAGTTGAACGACGGGTTTCCTACAGCGGTTTTCCGTGGGGGTAAGGATATATGGCACTTGGCCTTAGGCTTCCACGCACACATTGGAAAGGCTTCTCTCTTCGTGAAACAAGATGTGCCCTGAACGTTGCGTTCTGCGCAGGCTTGGTTTTTACACATCAGCCCATGGTACTTTCCCTAGGCTTCCACACGCGCAGTGAGTATCCCTTCCCTAAACCTGAACCAAGACGCGGGGGAAAGCTGCCTTCTACACCACCTTCTTTTCCGAGTTTCGTATAGAACCCTTGCGTTGTGCTTCCACATCCACTTTTGTCACTGCTTCGATATATCCTCCGGAGAGGGGTTCGCTTGAAAGACGGTCTCCCTCCGTCACGCTTTCAAGGAGTTAAGGATAGGGCACTCTCCTTATGCCTGCACACGTCCACTTGCAATCTCGACTGACTTCTTGACCCCGTCCATATGCTACGCTGAAAGTCCCATTGCGCGCGGCCTTGTTTCTAAGAGATGAGGACAGGGCACGGCACGTTCCTTGTGCTTCCACCACGACTATATAAAAGGCTCCCGTCTCCAAGGCAAAGGATGTCAGGTGCAAGACGGCTTCGCAAAAGCGAGGTTGCCTCTTAGAGGGCGGTCTACGGCGCTCTCCTGACGCTTCCACGCCTACATATGCAAACGCTTCTGGGCTCACGAAAGAAGACGTCCGTTGAAAGCTGCCTTGTACCCCGACGCGTTTCTCAGAGTTAGGTCCAGGGAACGGTCCCTGTGCGATCACACGCAGCCTTGAGATGGCTCAGCTCTTTTCGATCGTCAGGGAGGACGTTTCTCGGAGTTAGGTCCAGGGAAAGGTAGTAAAGCGTACGGCACTTTCATGATGCTTCCACACCCACTTTTGGAAATGCTTCTCTCTCCAGGATACCTGAAGATGCTAGTGGCGAGTCGCCGTAGACGCAGACTTGCTTTTCCCAGGTCAGTACATGGCACTCTCCTTATTCACTCACGCACGCGCGCGCGCGCGTGCCCTCACACACACACACACACACACACACACACAAACACACACACAGAGTTGAACATGTTTCTGTCTCGTCAGGAAAGAAGGTGATCGTTGAGAGACGGTTTCTCGCCGATGCTTTTGGGTTCTTGCTTTTTTCCCCCCGGAGAGAGAAGTGTAGCCGCTTTTTCCCTAGGCTTCCGTACACACCCTTGAGAAGCCTTCCGTCAGCCAGAAACAAGCCATGAGTTGAAAGAGGCGTTCCACGCAGACCTCCTTCTCAGAGCGAAGCCTGTCACACTTTTCCTTGTGAAGTAAACTAGAGAGATACAAATACTTTCTCAATGATTGCTTTAACAAAAAAGGACTAAATATCCCAATCAGAAAACATAGACTGTAAAGAGGAAGCAAGACCCATCTCTATGCTGCCTACCAGAGAATCACTTCAGACCTAAAAATAAAAGCAGATTGGAAGTAATGGGACACAAAACCATTTATCATGCAAATGGAAGTGAAAAGAAAGTTGGAGTCGTAATATTTTTATGAGACAAAATAAACTGAATTGTGGGGAAGATGGCAGAGTAGAAGGACCCTAAACTCACCTCATCCCACAGATACAACTAGGTAACACTCACACCAGAGTCACCCAGAAATGGACCTTCAGATTTCCCCACAAAACTATACAACTAAATGGAGAGAGGGAATCACATCAAAGATGGTAGGAAGGACAAGGACTCTGTAGGAATCTAAAGCCCATATTTCTGACCACCAGAGGGAGGGAACCACAGTCACAGAGGGGCCAGAAACAAACTACTACACCGGGGAGCCTCTAAAGCGTAGAGACATCCTCATAGCTTATGGCTTTGAAAATCAGAAGGGATGACATTTGTGAGCGTATACAACCAGCAGACTTAAAGCTTGGAACTTTTAAAAATCAGCTGTCTCAGCTCTGAGAGAGCACAGAAGGTGATAGGAAGCTGAGATCTGTCCTTAAAGATTAAGCAGAGCAAAGAGTGTGGAGAAGCTTGGGTGAAGCAGGTTGAAAGGTGCTTGAGGATTAAACAAGGGAGACATAGTTCCTGAACTCAGAGTTTGCTAAGGGACTTGTCCAGGAACAAAGGAGCTGGCAGGTGCCATTTCCCTCTACGGCCCCTCATTATAAACACACACCTACCTGCAAGACCAAGCACAATCTAGCAATCACTAACTTGCATAAACCATGGCCCATCCCCACACCTACCACACCTGCTTCAGTCCCAGTGCTGTGGATACCCTCCCTGATAAGACCCACACAATCCTTGACAACAATATGTCTCCCCATCACCCACAGAACACGCATGCGTCTTGTTAAAACAGCACACCCCATGTGTTGTGCACAATGACACAGTCCAGATCCAGTCTCTGTTGTTGCTATGCATTACCTTCAGAGGAGAACCAGCATCACCAAGTGAAAAATGTATGTTCTGCCCCGTATTTTCAAGAACAAGCAATATATCTGACCTTCCTAACAGAGAGATATTCTCTGAGAAGTCGGCCAAATGAGCAGACAGAGGACTATGTCCTAAACGAAAGAAGAGGACAAAGCCACAGCAAGAGACCTAAACAAAATGGATATAAGGAACATGCCTGACAGAAAATTTAAGATAACAATTATAAAGATACTCACTGGGGAAATGAAAAGAGGGAGGATATCAGAAGGGGGAACATCATTGAGACTCTTAACAAAGAGATATGAAAGAAATAATCAGAGATGTGGAACACAAGAAATGAAATGAAGAATATACTAGATAGAATAATTAGCAGGATGGACGAAGCAGAGGAACAAATTAATGAACTAGAAGACAGTAAAGGAAAGTAATCAAGCGGAACAAATGAGAGGAAAAAGAAGTATGCAAAAATGAGAAGAGACTTAGGGAATTCAGTGACTCCATCCAGTGTAACAACACCCACATGAGAGGGATCCCAGAAGGTGAAAAGGGTGAAAAGGGGGCAGAAAATCTATTTGACCAAAGAAGAGCTGAAAACTTAACCTAATCTGGTGAAGGAAACCTATACAAATCCATAAGGCATAGAGATCCCCTCCCACAAACTCAACCGAAGGAGGTCCACATCAAGACACATAGTAATCCAAATGGGAAAAGGTAGTGATAAAGAAAAAACATTTAAAACAGCACATAAAAGAAGACAGTTAACATGCAAGGGAAAGCCCATAAATCTATCAGCTGAGTTTTCAGCAGAAACTATGCAGGACAGAAGAAAGTGGCGTTAAATATTCAAAGTGCTGAATGAGAAATATCTGCAGCAAGGAATAATTTATCCAGCAAGCCTATCCTTCAGAAAAGAAGGGGAGAAAAAGAGTTTCTTAGCCACACAAACTAAAAGAGTTCATGACCACTAAATTAACTACAAAAAATATTGAAGGGGACACTATGAGTGGAAAAAAATCGTAAGTGAGAGTATGACAATAATGAATCAAGGAAGCAGTAAAAATAAGTATTTCTGTAAAAATCAGTTAAGGGATTCACAAAATAAAAGTATGTAAAATATGAAAACGTATACCCTAACACATGAGGAGGAGTCAACAGTGGGTTTGAACTTAAACAGCATTCAACTTAATATAGACTGAAAAGGCTATATATAATCCAGGGGGTCACCACAAACCCAAACCTCTAATACACATGCAAAAGATAAAGGGAAAGAAATCCAAGAATATCATTAAAGAAAACGAGCAAACCATGAGAGAGAGAGCAAGAGAAGAAAGGATCAGAGAAAAACTACACAAAAAACTATGAAACAAGTAACAAAACATCAATAAATACATGTCTAATGATAATTAGTTTGAATGTAAATGGACTAAATGCTCCAAGCAAAAGAGCATGACAGAGTTTGTATATATATATAAAAGATTTCACACCTAAAGACACCTGCAGATGGAAATTAAGAGATGGAGAAACATTAATCATGCAAGTGGATGTCAAGAGAAGTCAGAGTAGCAATCCTTATATCAGACAAAATAGACTTTTTTAACATTGAAATTGAATTAGCCAACATAGAGTACACCAGTAATTTCAAATGTAGCGTTCCACAATTCATCAGTTGTGTATAACACCCAGTGTTCACCACATCACATGCATTCCTTAATGCCCATCACACAGTTACTCCATCTCCCCACCCACCTTTCCTCCAGCAACCCTCAGTTTGTTTCCAATAGCTGGGAACCTGTCATGGATTTTCTTCCTCTCTGGTTTCTTCGCATTCATTTTCCCTCCCTTCCCCTATGATCCTCTGTGCTGTTCCTTCTATTCCACATATGAGTAAAACCATATAATAATTGTTTTTCTCTGACTGACTTATTTTGCTCAGCATAATACCCTCCAGTGCCTGCCACATCGATATGCTAAATATTGATCCTTTCTGATGGCTGAGTCACATTCCATTGTATATGTATATACCATGTTTTCTTTATCCATTTATCTGTCGATGGATGTCTTGGTTCCTTCCACGGTTTGGCTATTGTGGACAATGTCGCTATAAACATTCGGGGTGCAGTTGCCCCTTCAGATCACTACATTTGTAGCTTTGGGGTAAATAAAATTGCTGGGTTGTAAGGGAGCTCTCTTTTAAGTTCTTGAGGAACCTCCATATTGTTTTCCAAAGTGGCTGTACCAGTTTTCATTCCCACTTAGAAGTGTAAGAGAGTTCCCCTTTCTCCTCACCAACATTTGTTATTTCTTCGCTTGTTAATTTTTGCAATTCTGACTGGTGTGAAGTGGTATCTCATTGTCATTTGGATTTCTTTTTCCCCATGCCAAGTGATGTTGAGCAGTTTGTCATATGTCTGTTGGCCATTTGTGTGTCTTCTTTGGAGAAATATCTGTTCATATCTTCTCCCCATTTCTTGACTCGCTTATTTGTTTTTTGGGTGTTGAGTTTGGGTGTTGAACGGTAGTAAAGCGTACGGCACATTCATGATGCTTCCACACCCACTTTTGGAAATGCTTCTCTCTCAGGGATACCTGAAGATGTTAGTGGAGAGTTCCGTATACGCAGACTTGCTTTTCCCAGGTGAGTGCATGGCACATTCCTTATTCACTCACGCGCGCGCGCGCGCGCACACACAAACACGCACACACACACACACACAGAGTTGAACATGTTTCTGTCTCGTCAGGAAAGGAGGTGTTCGTTGAGAGACGGTTTCTCGCCAATGCTTTTGGGTGCTTGCCCTTTTCCCCCCGGAGAGTGAAGTGTATGCGCTTTTTGCCTAGGCTTCCGTACACACCCTTGAGAAGCCTTCCCTCAGCCAGAAACAAGCCGTGAGTTGAAAGAGGCGTTCCACACAGACCTCCTTCTCAGAGCGAAGCCTGTCACACTTTTCCTTGAGCCTCCACAGGCACTTTAGAAAAACTTCCTCCGGGAAGCTGTGAGTTGAACGACGGGTTTCCTACAGCGGTTTTCCGTGGGGGTAAGGATATATGGCACTTGGCCTTAGGCTTCCACGCACACATTGGAAAGGCTTCTCTCTTCGTGAAACAAGATGTGCGCTGAACGTTGCGTTCTGCGCAGGCTTGGTTTTCACACATCAGCCCATGGTACTTTCCCTAGGCTTCCACACGCGCAGTGAGTATCCCTTCCCTAAACCTGAACCAAGACGCGGGGGAAAGCTGCCTTCTACACCACCTTCTTTTCCGAGTTTCGTATAGAACCCTTGCGTTGTGCTTCCACATCCACTTTTGTCACTGCTTCGATATATCCTCCGGAGAGGGGTTCGCTTGAAAGACGGTCTCCCTCCGTCACGCTTTCAAGGAGTTAAGGATAGGGCACTCTCCTTATGCCTGCACACGTCCACTTGCAATCTCGACTGACTTCATGACCCCGTCCATATGCTACGCTGAAAGTCCCATTGCGCGCGGCCTTGTTTCTAAGAGATGAGGACAGGGCACGGCACGTTCCTTGTGCTTCCACCACGACTATATAAAAGGCTCCCGTCTCCAAGGCAAAGGATGTCAGGTGCAAGACGGCTTCGCAAAAGCGAGGTTGCCTCTTAGAGGGCGGTCTACGGCGCTCTCCTGACGCTTCCACGCCTACATATGCAAACGCTTCTGGGCTCACGAAAGAAGACGTCCGTTGAAAGCTGCCTTGTACCCCGACGCGTTTCTCAGAGTTAGGTCCAGGGAACGGTCCCTGTGCGATCACACGCAGCCTTGAGATGGCTCAGCTCTTTTCGATCGTCAGGGAGGACGTTTCTCGGAGTTAGGTCCAGGGAAAGGTAGTAAAGCGTACGGCACTTTCATGATGCTTCCACACCCACTTTTGGAAATGCTTCTCTCTCCAGGATACCTGAAGATGCTAGTGGCGAGTCGCCGTAGACGCAGACTTGCTTTTCCCAGGTCAGTACATGGCACTCTCCTTATTCACTCACGCACGCGCGCGCGCGCGTGCCCTCACACACACACACACACACACACACACACACACACACACACACACACACAGAGTTGAACATGTTTCTGTCTCGTCAGGAAAGAAGGTGATCGTTGAGAGACGGTTTCTCGCCGATGCTTTTGGGTTCTTGCTTTTTTCCCCCCGGAGAGAGAAGTGTAGCCGCTTTTTCCCTAGGCTTCCGTACACACCCTTGAGAAGCCTTCCGTCAGCCAGAAACAAGCCATGAGTTGAAAGAGGCGTTCCACGCAGACCTCCTTCTCAGAGCGAAGCCTGTCACACTTTTCCTTGTGAAGTAAACTAGAGAGATACAAATACTTTCTCAATGATTGCTTTAACAAAAAAGGACTAAATATCCCAATCAGAAAACATAGACTGTAAAGAGGACGCAAGACCCATCTCTATGCTGCCTACCAGAGAATCACTTCAGACCTAAAAATAAAAGCAGATTGGAAGTAATGGGACACAAAACCATTTATCATGCAAATGGAAGTGAAAAGAAAGTTGGAGTCGTAATATTTTTATGAGACAAAATAAACTGAATTGTGGGGAAGATGGCAGAGTAGAAGGACCCTAAACTCACCTCATCCCACAGATACAACTAGGTAACACTCACACCAGAGTCACCCAGAAATGGACCTTCAGATTTCCCCACAAAACTATACAACTAAATGGAGAGAGGGAATCACATCAAAGATGGTAGGAAGGACAAGGACTCTGTAGGTATCTAAACCCCATATTTCTGACCACCAGAGGGAGGGAACCACAGTCACAGAGGGGCCAGAAACAAACTACTACACCGGGGAGCCTCTAAAGCGTAGAGACATCCTCATAGCTTATGGCTTTGAAAATCAGAAGGGATGACATTTGTGAGCGTATACAACCAGCAGACTTAAAGCTTGGAACTTTTAAAAATCAGCTGTCTCAGCTCTGAGAGAGCACAGAAGGTGATAGGAAGCTGAGATCTGTCCTTAAAGATTAAGCAGAGCAAAGAGTGTGGAGAAGCTTGGGTGAAGCAGGTTGAAAGGTGCTTGAGGATTAAACAAGGGAGACATAGTTCCTGAACTCAGAGTTTGCTAAGGGACTTGTCCAGGAACAAAGGAGCTGGCAGGTGCCATTTCCCTCTACGGCCCCTCATTATAAACACACACCTACCTGCAAGACCAAGCACAATCTAGCAATCACTAACTTGCATAAACCATGGCCCATCCCCACACCTACCACACCTGCTTCAGTCCCAGTGCTGTGGATACCCTCCCTGATAAGACCCACACAATCCTTGACAACAATATGTCTCCCCATCACCCACAGAACACGCATGCATCTTGTTAAAACAGCACACCCCATGTGTTGTGCACAATGACACAGTCCAGATCCAGTCTCTGTTGTTGCTATGCATTACCTTCAGAGGAGAACCAGCATCACCAAGTGAAAAATGTATGTTCTGCCCCGTATTTTCAAGAACAAGCAATATATCTGACCTTCCTAACAGAGAGATATTCTCTGAGAAGTAGGCCAAATGAGCAGACAGAGGACTATGTCCTAAACGAAAGAAGAGGACAAAGCCACAGCAAGAGACCTAAACAAAATGGATATAAGGAACATGCCTGACAGAAAATTTAAGATAACAATTATAAAGATACTCACTGGGGAAATGAAAAGAGGGAGGACATCAGAAGGGGGAACATCATTGAGACTCTTAACAAAGAGATATGAAAGAAATAATCAGAGATGTGGAACACAAGAAATGAAATGAAGAATATACTAGATAGAATAATTAGCAGGATGGACGAAGCAGAGGAACAAATTAATGAACTAGAAGACAGTAATGGAAAGTAATCAAGCGGAACAAATGAGAGGAAAAAGAAGTATGCAAAAATGAGAAGAGACTTAGGGAATTCAGTGACTCCATCCAGTGTAACAACACCCACATGAGAGGGATCCCAGAAGGTGAAAAGGGTGAAAAGGGGGCAGAAAATCTATTTGACCAAGGAAGAGCTGAAAACTTAACCTAATCTGGTGAAGGAAACCTATACAAATCCATAAGGCATAGAGTTCCCCTCCCACAAACTCAACCGAAGGAGGTCCACATCAAGACACATAGTAATCCAAATGGGAAAAGGTAGTGATAAAGAAAAAACATTTAAACAGCACATAAAAGAAGACAGTTAACATGCAAGGGAAAGTCCATAAATCTATCAGCTGAGTTTTCAGTAGAAACTATGCAGGACAGAAGAAAGTGGCGTTAAATATTCAAAGTGCTGAATGAGAAAAATCTGCAGCAAGGAATAATTTATCCAGCAAGCCTATCCTTCAGAAAAGAAGGGGAGAAAAAGAGTTTCTTAGCCACACAAACTAAAAGAGTTCATGACCACTAAATTAACTACAAAAAATATTGAAGGGGACACTATGAGTGGAAAAAAATCGTAAGTGAGAGTATGACAATAATGAATCAAGGAAGCAGTAAAAATAAGTATTTCTGTAAAAATCAGTTAAGGCATCACAAAATAAAAGTATGTAAAATATGAAAACGTATACCCTAACACATGAGGAGGAGTCAACAGTGGGTTTGAACTTAAACAGCATTCAACTTAATATAGACTGAAAAGGCTATATATAATCCAGGGGGTCACCACAAACCCAAACCTCTAATACACATGCAAAAGATAAAGGGAAAGAAATCCAAGAATATCATTAAAGAAAACGAGCAAACCATGAGAGAGAGAGCAAGAGAAGAAAGGATCAGAGAAAAACTACACAAAAAACTATGAAACAAGTAACAAAACATCAATAAATACATGTCTAATGATAATTAGTTTGAATGTAAATGGACTAAATGCTCCAAGCAAAAGAGCATCACAGAGTTTGTATATATATATAAAAGATTTCACACCTAAAGACACCTGCAGATGGAAATTAAGAGATGGAGAAACATTAATCATGCAAGTGGATGTCAAGAGAAGTCAGAGTAGCAATCCTTATATCAGACAAAATAGACTTTTTTAACATTGAAATTGAATTAGCCAACATAGAGTACACCAGTAATTTCAAATGTAGCGTTCCACAATTCATCAGTTGTGTATAACACCCAGTGTTCACCACATCACATGCATTCCTTAATGCCCATCACACAGTTACTCCATCTCCCCACCCACCTTTCCTCCAGCAACCCTCAGTTTGTTTCCAATAGCTGGGAACCTGTCATGGATTTTCTTCCTCTCTGGTTTCTTCGCATTCATTTTCCCTCCCTTCCCCTATGATCCTCTGTGCTGTTCCTTCTATTCCACATATGAGTAAAACCATATAATAATTGTTTTTCTCTGACTGACTTATTTTGCTCAGCATAATACCCTCCAGTGCCTTCCACATCGATATGCTAAATATTGATCCTTTCTGATGGCTGAGTCACATTCCATTGTATATGTATATACCATGTTTTCTTTATCCATTTATCTGTCGATGGATGTCTTGGTTCCTTCCACGGTTTGGCTATTGTGGACAATGTCGCTATAAACATTCGGGGTGCAGTTGCCCCTTCAGATCACTACATTTGTAGCTTTGGGGTAAATAAAATTGCTGGGTTGTAAGGGAGCTCTCTTTTAAGTTCTTGAGGAACCTCCATATTGTTTTCCAAAGTGGCTGTACCAGTTTTCATTCCCACTTAGAAGTGTAAGAGAGTTCCCCTTTCTCCTCACCAACATTTGTTATTTCTTCGCTTGTTAATTTTTGCAATTCTGACTGGTGTGAAGTGGTATCTCATTGTCATTTGGATTTCTTTTTCCCCATGCCAAGTGATGTTGAGCAGTTTGTCATATGTCTGTTGGCCATTTGTGTGTCTTCTTTGGAGAAATATCTGTTCATATCTTCTGCCCATTTCTTGACTCGCTTATTTGTTTTTTGGGTGTTGAGTTTGGGTGTTGAACGGTAGTAAAGCGTACGGCACATTCATGATGCTTCCACACCCACTTTTGGAAATGCTTCTCTCTCAAGGATACCTGAAGATGTTAGTGGAGAGTTGCCGTATACGCAGACTTGCTTTTCCCAGGTGAGTGCATGGCACATTCCTTATTCACTCACGCGCGCGCGCGCGCACACACACACACACACACACACACACACAGAGTTGAACATGTTTCTGTCTCGTCAGGAGAGGAGGTGTTCGTTGAGAGACGGTTTCTCGCCAATGCTTTTGGGTGCTTGCCCTTTTCCCCCCGGAGAGTGAAGTGTATGCGCTTTTTGCCTAGGCTTCCGTACACACCCTTGAGAAGCCTTCCCTCAGCCAGAAACAAGCCGTGAGTTGAAAGAGGCGTTCCACACAGACCTCCTTCTCAGAGCGAAGCCTGTCACACTTTTCCTTGAGCCTCCACAGGCACTTTAGAAAAACTTCCTCCGGGAAGCTGTGAGTTGAACGACGGGTTTCCTACAGCGGTTTTCCGTGGGGGTAAGGATATATGGCACTTGGCCTTAGGCTTCCACGCACACATTGGAAAGGCTTCTCTCTTCGTGAAACAAGATGTGCGCTGAACGTTGCGTTCTGCGCAGGCTTGGTTTTCACACATCAGCCCATGGTACTTTCCCTAGGCTTCCACACGCGCAGTGAGTATCCCTTCCCTAAACCTGAACCAAGACGCGGGGGAAAGCTGCCTTCTACACCACCTTCTTTTCCGAGTTTCGTATAGAACCCTTGCGTTGTGCTTCCACATCCACTTTTGTCACTGCTTCGATATATCCTCCGGAGAGGGGTTCGCTTGAAAGACGGTCTCCCTCCGTCACGCTTTCAAGGAGTTAAGGATAGGGCACTCTCCTTATGCCTGCACACGTCCACTTGCAATCTCGACTGACTTCATGACCCCGTCCATATGCTACGCTGAAAGTCCCATTGCGCGCGGCCTTGTTTCTAAGAGATGAGGACAGGGCACGGCACGTTCCTTGTGCTTCCACCACGACTATATAAAAGGCTCCCGTCTCCAAGGCAAAGGATGTCAGGTGCAAGACGGCTTCGCAAAAGCGAGGTTGCCTCTTAGAGGGCGGTCTACGGCGCTCTCCTGACGCTTCCACGCCTACATATGCAAACGCTTCTGGGCTCACGAAAGAAGACGTCCGTTGAAAGCTGCCTTGTACCCCGACGCGTTTCTCAGAGTTAGGTCCAGGGAACGGTCCCTGTGCGATCACACGCAGCCTTGAGATGGCTCAGCTCTTTTCGATCGTCAGGGAGGACGTTTCTCGGAGTTAGGTCCAGGGAAAGGTAGTAAAGCGTACGGCACTTTCATGATGCTTCCACACCCACTTTTGGAAATGCTTCTCTCTCCAGGATACCTGAAGATGCTAGTGGCGAGTCGCCGTAGACGCAGACTTGCTTTTCCCAGGTCAGTACATGGCACTCTCCTTATTCACTCACGCACGCGCGCGCGCGCGTGCCCTCACACACACACACACACACACACACACACACACACACACACACACACAGAGTTGAACATGTTTCTGTCTCGTCAGGAAAGAAGGTGATCGTTGAGAGACGGTTTCTCGCCGATGCTTTTGGGTTCTTGCTTTTTTCCCCCCGGAGAGAGAAGTGTAGCCGCTTTTTCCCTAGGCTTCCGTACACACCCTTGAGAAGCCTTCCGTCAGCCAGAAACAAGCCATGAGTTGAAAGAGGCGTTCCACGCAGACCTCCTTCTCAGAGCGAAGCCTGTCACACTTTTCCTTGTGAAGTAAACTAGAGAGATACAAATACTTTCTCAATGATTGCTTTAACAAAAAAGGACTAAATATCCCAATCAGAAAACATAGACTGTAAAGAGGACGCAAGACCCATCTCTATGCTGCCTACCAGAGAATCACTTCAGACCTAAAAATAAAAGCAGATTGGAAGTAATGGGACACAAAACCATTTATCATGCAAATGGAAGTGAAAAGAAAGTTGGAGTCGTAATATTTTTATGAGACAAAATAAACTGAATTGTGGGGAAGATGGCAGAGTAGAAGGACCCTAAACTCACCTCATCCCACAGATACAACTAGGTAACACTCACACCAGAGTCACCCAGAAATGGACCTTCAGATTTCCCCACAAAACTATACAACTAAATGGAGAGAGGGAATCACATCAAAGATGGTAGGAAGGACAAGGACTCTGTAGGAATCTAAAGCCCATATTTCTGACCACCAGAGGGAGGGAACCACAGTCACAGAGGGGCCAGAAACAAACTACTACACCGGGGAGCCTCTAAAGCGTAGAGACATCCTCATAGCTTATGGCTTTGAAAATCAGAAGGGATGACATTTGTGAGCGTATACAACCAGCAGACTTAAAGCTTGGAACTTTTAAAAATCAGCTGTCTCAGCTCTGAGAGAGCACAGAAGGTGATAGGAAGCTGAGACCTGTCCTTAAAGATTAAGCAGAGCAAAGAGTGTGGAGAAGCTTGGGTGAAGCAGGTTGAAAGGTGCTTGAGGATTAAACAAGGGAGACATAGTTCCTGAACTCAGAGTTTGCTAAGGGACTTGTCCAGGAACAAAGGAGCTGGCAGGTGCCATTTCCCTCTACGGCCCCTCATTATAAACACACACCTACCTGCAAGACCAAGCACAATCTAGCAATCACTAACTTGCATAAACCATGGCCCATCCCCACACCTACCACACCTGCTTCAGTCCCAGTGCTGTGGATACCCTCCCTGATAAGACCCACACAATCCTTGACAACAATATGTCTCCCCATCACCCACAGAACACGCATGCGTCTTGTTAAAACAGCACACCCCATGTGTTGTGCACAATGACACAGTCCAGATCCAGTCTCTGTTGTTGCTATGCATTACCTTCAGAGGAGAACCAGCATCACCAAGTGAAAAATGTATGTTCTGCCCCGTATTTTCAAGAACAAGCAATATATCTGACCTTCCTAACAGAGAGATATTCTCTGAGAAGTAGGCCAAATGAGCAGACAGAGGACTATGTCCTAAACGAAAGAAGAGGACAAAGCCACAGCAAGAGACCTAAACAAAATGGATATAAGGAACATGCCTGACAGAAAATTTAAGATAACAATTATAAAGATACTCACTGGGGAAATGAAAAGAGGGAGGACATCAGAAGGGGGAACATCATTGAGACTCTTAACAAAGAGATATGAAAGAAATAATCAGAGATGTGGAACACAAGAAATGAAATGAAGAATATACTAGATAGAATAATTAGCAGGATGGACGAAGCAGAGGAACAAATTAATGAACTAGAAGACAGTAATGGAAAGTAATCAAGCGGAACAAATGAGAGGAAAAAGAAGTATGCAAAAATGAGAAGAGACTTAGGGAATTCAGTGACTCCATCCAGTGTAACAACACCCACATGAGAGGGATCCCAGAAGGTGAAAAGGGGGAAAAGGGGGCAGAAAATCTATTGGACCAAAGAAGAGCTGAAAACTTAACCTAATCTGGTGAAGGAAACCTATACAAATCCATAAGGCATAGAGATCCCCTCCCACAAACTCAACCGAAGGAGGTCCACATCAAGACACATAGTAATCCAAATGGGAAAAGGTAGTGATAAAGAAAAAACATTTAAAGCAGCAAGATAAAAGAAGACAGTTAACATGCAAGGGAAAGCCCATAAATCTATCAGCTGAGTTTTCAGCAGAAACTATGCAGGACAGAAGAAAGTGGCGTTAAATATTCAAAGTGCTGAAGGAGAAAAATCTGCAGCAAGGAATAATTTATCCAGCAAGCCTATCCTTCAGAAAAGAAGGGGAGAAAAAGAGTTTCTTAGCCACACAAACTAAAAGAGTTCATGACCACTAAATTAACTACAAAAAATATTGAAGGGGACACTATGAGTGGAAAAAAATCGTAAGTGAGAGTATGACAATAATGAATCAAGGAAGCAGTAAAAATAAGTATTTCTGTAAAAATCAGTTAAGGGATTCACAAAATAAAAGTATGTAAAATATGAAAACGTATACCCTAACACATGAGGAGGAGTCAACAGTGGGTTTGAACTTAAACAGCATTCAACTTAATATAGACTGAAAAGGCTATATATAATCCAGGGGGTCACCACAAACCCAAACCTCTAATACACATGCAAAAGATAAAGGGAAAGAAATCCAAGAATATCATTAAAGAAAACGAGCAAACCATGAGAGAGAGAGCAAGAGAAGAAAGGATCAGAGAAAAACTACACAAAAAACTATGAAACAAGTAACAAAACATCAATAAATACATGTCTAATGATAATTAGTTGGAATGTAAATGGACTAAATGCTCCAAGCAAAAGAGCATGACAGAGTTTGTATATATATATAAAAGATTTCACACCTAAAGACACCTGCAGATGGAAATTAAGAGATGGAGAAACATTAATCATGCAAGTGGATGTCAAGAGAAGTCAGAGTAGCAATCCTTATATCAGACAAAATAGACTTTTTTAACATTGAAATTGAATTAGCCAACATAGAGTACACCAGTAATTTCAAATGTAGCGTTCCACAATTCATCAGTTGTGTATAACACCCAGTGTTCACCACATCACATGCATTCCTTAATGCCCATCACACAGTTACTCCATCTCCCCACCCACCTTTCCTCCAGCAACCCTCAGTTTGTTTCCAATAGCTGGGAACCTGTCATGGATTTTCTTCCTCTCTGGTTTCTTCGCATTCATTTTCCCTCCCTTCCCCTATGATCCTCTGTGCTGTTCCTTCTATTCCACATATGAGTAAAACCATATAATAATTGTTTTTCTCTGACTGACTTATTTTGCTCAGCATAATACCCTCCAGTGCCTTCCACATCGATATGCTAAATATTGATCCTTTCTGATGGCTGAGTCACATTCCATTGTATATGTATATACCATGTTTTCTTTATCCATTTATCTGTCGATGGATGTCTTGGTTCCTTCCACGGTTTGGCTATTGTGGACAATGTCGCTATAAACATTCGGGGTGCAGTTGCCCCTTCAGATCACTACATTTGTAGCTTTGGGGTAAATAAAATTGCTGGGTTGTAAGGGAGCTCTCTTTTAAGTTCTTGAGGAACCTCCATATTGTTTTCCAAAGTGGCTGTACCAGTTTTCATTCCCACTTAGAAGTGTAAGAGAGTTCCCCTTTCTCCTCACCAACATTTGTTATTTCTTCGCTTGTTAATTTTTGCAATTCTGACTGGTGTGAAGTGGTATCTCATTGTCATTTGGATTTCTTTTTCCCCATGCCAAGTGATGTTGAGCAGTTTGTCATATGTCTGTTGGCCATTTGTGTGTCTTCTTTGGAGAAATATCTGTTCATATCTTCTGCCCATTTCTTGACTCGCTTATTTGTTTTTTGGGTGTTGAGTTTGGGTGTTGAACGGTAGTAAAGCGTACGGCACATTCATGATGCTTCCACACCCACTTTTGGAAATGCTTCTCTCTCAAGGATACCTGAAGATGTTAGTGGAGAGTTGCCGTATACGCAGACTTGCTTTTCCCAGGTGAGTGCATGGCACATTCCTTATTCACTCACGCGCGCGCGCGCGCGCACACACACACACACACACACACACACAGAGTTGAACATGTTTCTGTCTCGTCAGGAAAGGAGGTGTTCGTTGAGAGACGGTTTCTCGCCAATGCTTTTGGGTGCTTGCCCTTTTCCCCCCGGAGAGTGAAGTGTATGCGCTTTTTGCCTAGGCTTCCGTACACACCCTTGAGAAGCCTTCCCTCAGCCAGAAACAAGCCGTGAGTTGAAAGAGGCGTTCCACACAGACCTCCTTCTCAGAGCGAAGCCTGTCACACGTTTCCTTGGGCCTCCACACGCACTTTAGAAAAACTTCCTCCGGGAAGCTGTGAGTTGAACGACGGGTTTCCTACAGCGGTTTTCCGTGGGGGTAAGGATATATGGCACTTGGCCTTAGGCTTCCACGCACAGATTGGAAAGGCTTCTCTCTTCGTGAAACAAGATGTGCGCTGAACGTTGCGTTCTGCGCAGTCTTGGTTTTCACACATCAGCCCATGGTACTTTCCCTAGGCTTCCACACGTGCAGTGAGTATCCCTTCCCTAAACCTGAACCAAGACGCGGGGGGAAAGCTGCCTTCTACACCACCTTCTTTTCCGAGTTTCGTATAGAACCCTTGCGTTGTGCTTCCACATCCACTTTTGTCACTGCTTCGATATATCCTCCGGAGAGGGGTTCGCTTGAAAGACGGTCTCCCTCCGTCACGCTTTCAAGGAGTTAAGGATAGGGCACTCTCCTTGTGCCTGCACACGTCCACTTGCAATCTCGACGGACTTCATGACCCCGTCCATATGCTACCCTGAAAGTCCCATTGCGCGCGGCCTTGTTTCTAAGAGATGAGGACAGGGCACGGCACGTTCCTTGTGCTTCCACCACGACTATATAAAAGGCTCCCGTCTCCAAGGCAAAGGATGTCAGGTGCAAGACGGCTTCGCAAAAGCGAGGTTGCCTCTTAGAGGGCGGTCTACGGCGCTCTGTTGACGCTTCCACGCCTACATATGCAAACGCTTCTGGGCTCACGAAAGAAGACGTCCGTTGAAATCTGCCTTGTACCCCGACGCGTTTTCCGGAGTTAGGTCCAGGGAACGGTCCCTGTGCGATCACACGCAGCCTTGAGATGGCTCAGCTCTTTTCGATCGTCAGGGAGGACGTTTCTCGGAGTTAGGTCCAGGGAAAGGTAGTAAAGCGTACGGCACTTTCATGATGCTTCCACACCCACATTTGGAAATGCTTCTCTCTCCAGGATACCTGAAGATGCTAGTGGCGAGTCGCTGTATACGCAGACTTGCTTTTCCCAGGTCAGTACATGGCACTCTCCTTATTCACTCACGCACGCGCGCGCGCGCGTGCCCTCACACACACACACACACACACACACACACACACACAGAGTTGAACATGTTTCTGTCTCGTCAGGAAAGAAGGGGATCGTTGAGAGACGGTTTCTCGCCGATGCTTTTGGGTTCTTGCTTTTTTCCCCCCGGAGAGAGAAGTGTAGCCGCTTTTTCCCTAGGCTTCCGTACACACCCTTGAGAAGCCTTCCGTCAGCCAGAAACAAGCCATGAGTTGAAAGAGGCGTTCCACGCAGACCTCCTTCTCAGAGCGAAGCCTGTCACACTTTTCCTTGTGAAGTAAACTAGAGAGATACAAATACTTTCTCAATGATTGCTTTAACAAAAAAGGACTAAATATCCCAATCAGAAAACATAGACTGTAAAGAGGAAGCAAGACCCATCTCTATGCTGCCTACCAGAGAATCACTTCAGACCTAAAAATAAAAGCAGATTGGAAGTAATGGGACACAAAACCATTTATCATGCAAATGGAAGTGAAAAGAAAGTTGGAGTCGTAATATTTTTATGAGACAAAATAAACTGAATTGTGGGGAAGATGGCAGAGTAGAAGGACCCTAAACTCACCTCATCCCACAGATACAACTAGGTAACACTCACACCAGAGTCACCCAGAAATGGACCTTCAGATTTCCCCACAAAACTATACAACTAAATGGAGAGAGGGAATCACATCAAAGATGGTAGGAAGGACAAGGACTCTGTAGGAATCTAAAGCCCATATTTCTGACCACCAGAGGGAGGGAACCACAGTCACAGAGGGGCCAGAAACAAACTACTACACCGGGGAGCCTCTAAAGCGTAGAGACATCCTCATAGCTTATGGCTTTGAAAATCAGAAGGGATGACATTTGTGAGCGTATACAACCAGCAGACTTAAAGCTTGGAACTTTTAAAAATCAGCTGTCTCAGCTCTGAGAGAGCACAGAAGGTGATAGGAAGCTGAGATCTGTCCTTAAAGATTAAGCAGAGCAAAGAGTGTGGAGAAGCTTGGGTGAAGCAGGTTGAAAGGTGCTTGAGGATTAAACAAGGGAGACATAGTTCCTGAACTCAGAGTTTGCTAAGGGACTTGTCCAGGAACAAAGGAGCTGGCAGGTGCCATTTCCCTCTACGGCCCCTCATTATAAACACACACCTACCTGCAAGACCAAGCACAATCTAGCAATCACTAACTTGCATAAACCATGGCCCATCCCCACACCTACCACACCTGCTTCAGTCCCAGTGCTGTGGATACCCTCCCTGATAAGACCCACACAATCCTTGACAACAATATGTCTCCCCATCACCCACAGAACACGCATGCGTCTTGTTAAAACAGCACACCCCATGTGTTGTGCACAATGACACAGTCCAGATCCAGTCTCTGTTGTTGCTATGCATTACCTTCAGAGGAGAACCAGCATCACCAAGTGAAAAATGTATGTTCTGCCCCGTATTTTCAAGAACAAGCAATATATCTGACCTTCCTAACAGAGAGATATTCTCTGAGAAGTAGGCCAAATGAGCAGACAGAGGACTATGTCCTAAACGAAAGAAGAGGACAAAGCCACAGCAAGAGACCTAAACAAAATGGATATAAGGAACATGCCTGACAGAAAATTTAAGATAACAATTATAAAGATACTCACTGGGGAAATGAAAAGAGGGAGGACATCAGAAGGGGGAACATCATTGAGACTCTTAACAAAGAGATATGAAAGAAATAATCAGAGATGTGGAACACAAGAAATGAAATGAAGAATATACTAGATAGAATAATTAGCAGGATGGACGAAGCAGAGGAACAAATTAATGAACTAGAAGACAGTAATGGAAAGTAATCAAGCGGAACAAATGAGAGGAAAAAGAAGTATGCAAAAATGAGAAGAGACTTAGGGAATTCAGTGACTCCATCCAGTGTAACAACACCCACATGAGAGGGATCCCAGAAGGTGAAAAGGGTGAAAAGGGGGCAGAAAATCTATTTGACCAAAGAAGAGCTGAAAACTTAACCTAATCTGGTGAAGGAAACCTATACAAATCCATAAGGCATAGAGATCCCCTCCCACAAACTCAACCGAAGGAGGTCCACATCAAGACACATAGTAATCCAAATGGGAAAAGGTAGTGATAAAGAAAAAACATTTAAAGCAGCAAGTTAAAAGAAGACAGTTAACATGCAAGGGAAAGCCCATAAATATATCAGCTGAGTTTTCAGCAGAAACTATGCAGGACAGAAGAAAGTGGCGTTAAATATTCAAAGTGCTGAAGGAGAAAAATCTGCAGCAAGGAATAATTTATCCAGCAAGCCTATCCTTCAGAAAAGAAGGGGAGAAAAAGAGTTTCTTAGCCACACAAACTAAAAGAGTTCATGACCACTAAATTAACTACAAAAAATATTGAAGGGGACACTATGAGTGGAAAAAAATCGTAAGTGAGAGTATGACAATAATGAATCAAGGAAGCAGTAAAAATAAGTATTTCTGTAAAAATCAGTTAAGGGATTCACAAAATAAAAGTATGTAAAATATGAAAACGTATACCCTAACACATGAGGAGGAGTCAACAGTGGGTTTGAACTTAAACAGCATTCAACTTAATATAGACTGAAAAGGCTATATATAATCCAGGGGGTCACCACAAACCCAAACCTCTAATACACATGCAAAAGATAAAGGGAAAGAAATCCAAGAATATCATTAAAGAAAACGAGCAAACCATGAGAGAGAGAGCAAGAGAAGAAAGGATCAGAGAAAAACTACACAAAAAACTATGAAACAAGTAACAAAACATCAATAAATACATGTCTAATGATAATTAGTTGGAATGTAAATGGACTAAATGCTCCAAGCAAAAGAGCATGACAGAGTTTGTATATATATATAAAAGATTTCACACCTAAAGACACCTGCAGATGGAAATTAAGAGATGGAGAAACATTAATCATGCAAGTGGATGTCAAGAGAAGTCAGAGTAGCAATCCTTATATCAGACAAAATAGACTTTTTTAACATTGAAATTGAATTAGCCAACATAGAGTACACCAGTAATTTCAAATGTAGCGTTCCACAATTCATCAGTTGTGTATAACACCCAGTGTTCACCACATCACATGCATTCCTTAATGCCCATCACACAGTTACTCCATCTCCCCACCCACCTTTCCTCCAGCAACCCTCAGTTTGTTTCCAATAGCTGGGAACCTGTCATGGATTTTCTTCCTCTCTGGTTTCTTCGCATTCATTTTCCCTCCCTTCCCCTATGATCCTCTGTGCTGTTCCTTCTATTCCACATATGAGTAAAACCATATAATAATTGTTTTTCTCTGACTGACTTATTTTGCTCAGCATAATACCCTCCAGTGCCTTCCACATCGATATGCTAAATATTGATCCTTTCTGATGGCTGAGTCACATTCCATTGTATATGTATATACCATGTTTTCTTTATCCATTTATCTGTCGATGGATGTCTTGGTTCCTTCCACGGTTTGGCTATTGTGGACAATGTCGCTATAAACATTCGGGGTGCAGTTGCCCCTTCAGATCACTACATTTGTAGCTTTGGGGTAAATAAAATTGCTGGGTTGTAAGGGAGCTCTCTTTTAAGTTCTTGAGGAACCTCCATATTGTTTTCGAAAGTGGCTGTACCAGTTTTCATTCCCACTTAGAAGTGTAAGAGAGTTCCCCTTTCTCCTCACCAACATTTGTTATTTCTTCGCTTGTTAATTTTTGCAATTCTGACTGGTGTGAAGTGGTATCTCATTGTCATTTGGATTTCTTTTTCCCCATGCCAAGTGATGTTGAGCAGTTTGTCATATGTCTGTTGGCCATTTGTGTGTCTTCTTTGGAGAAATATCTGTTCATATCTTCTGCCCATTTCTTGACTCGCTTATTTGTTTTTTGGGTGTTGAGTTTGGGTGTTGAACGGTAGTAAAGCGTACGGCACATTCATGATGCTTCCACACCCACTTTTGGAAATGCTTCTCTCTCAAGGATACCTGAAGATGTTAGTGGAGAGTTGCCGTATACGCAGACTTGCTTTTCCCAGGTGAGTGCATGGCACATTCCTTATTCACTCACGCGCGCGCGCGCGCGCACACACACACACACACACACACACACAGAGTTGAACATGTTTCTGTCTCGTCAGGAAAGGAGGTGTTCGTTGAGAGACGGTTTCTCGCCAATGCTTTTGGGTGCTTGCCCTTTTCCCCCCGGAGAGTGAAGTGTATGCGCTTTTTGCCTAGGCTTCCGTACACACCCTTGAGAAGCCTTCCCTCAGCCAGAAACAAGCCGTGAGTTGAAAGAGGCGTTCCACACAGACCTCCTTCTCAGAGCGAAGCCTGTCACACGTTTCCTTGGGCCTCCACACGCACTTTAGAAAAACTTCCTCCGGGAAGCTGTGAGTTGAACGACGGGTTTCCTACAGCGGTTTTCCGTGGGGGTAAGGATATATGGCACTTGGCCTTAGGCTTCCACGCACAGATTGGAAAGGCTTCTCTCTTCGTGAAACAAGATGTGCGCTGAACGTTGCGTTCTGCGCAGGCTTGGTTTTCACACATCAGCCCATGGTACTTTCCCTAGGCTTCCACACGTGCAGTGAGTATCCCTTCCCTAAACCTGAACCAAGACGCGGGGGAAAGCTGCCTTCTACACCACCTTCTTTTCCGAGTTTCGTATAGAACCCTTGCGTTGTGCTTCCACATCCAGTTTTGTCACTGCTTCGATATATCCTCCGGAGAGGGGTTCGCTTGAAAGACGGTCTCCCTCCGTCACGCTTTCAAGGAGTTAAGGATAGGGCACTCTCCTTGTGCCTGCACACGTCCACTTGCAATCTCGACTGACTTCATGACCCCGTCCATATGCTACCCTGAAAGTCCCATTGCGCGCGGCCTTGTTTCTAAGAGATGAGGACAGGGCACGGCACGTTCCTTGTGCTTCCACCACGACTATATAAAAGGCTCCCGTCTCCAAGGCAAAGGATGTCAGGTGCAAGACGGCTTCGCAAAAGCGAGGTTGCCTCTTAGAGGGCGGTCTACGGCGCTCTGTTGACGCTTCCACGCCTACATATGCAAACGCTTCTGGGCTCACGAAAGAAGACGTCCGTTGAAATCTGCCTTGTACCCCGACGCGTTTTCCGGAGTTAGGTCCAGGGAACGGTCCCTGTGCGATCACACGCAGCCTTGAGATGGCTCAGCTCTTTTCGATCGTCAGGGAGGACGTTTCTCGGAGTTAGGTCCAGGGAAAGTTAGTAAAGCGTACGGCACTTTCATGATGCTTCCACACCCACTTTTGGAAATTCTTCTCTCTCCAGGATACCTGAAGATGCTAGTGGCGAGTCGCTGTATACGCAGACTTGCTTTTCCCAGGTCAGTACATGGCACTCTCCTTATTCACTCACGCACGCGCGCGCGCGCGTGCCCTCACACACACACACACACACACACACACACACACACACAGAGTTGAACATGTTTCTGTCTCGTCAGGAAAGAAGGTGATCGTTGAGAGACGGTTTCTCGCCGATGCTTTTGGGTTCTTGCTTTTTTCCCCCCGGAGAGAGAAGTGTAGCCGCTTTATCCCTAGGCTTCCGTACACACCCTTGAGAAGCCTTCCGTCAGCCAGAAACAAGCCATGAGTTGAAAGAGGCGTTCCACGCAGACCTCCTTCTCAGAGCGAAGCCTGTCACACTTTTCCTTGTGAAGTAAACTAGAGAGATACAAATACTTTCTCAATGATTGCTTTAACAAAAAAGGACTAAATATCCCAATCAGAAAACATAGACTGTAAAGAGGAAGCAAGACCCATCTCTATGCTGCCTACCAGAGAATCACTTCAGACCTAAAAATAAAAGCAGATTGGAAGTAATGGGACACAAACCATTTATCATGCAAATGGAAGTGAAAAGAAAGTTGGAGTCGTAATATTTTTATGAGACAAAATAAACTGAATTGTGGGGAAGATGGCAGAGTAGAAGGACCCTAAACTCACCTCATCCCACAGATACAACTAGGTAACACTCACACCAGAGTCACCCAGAAATGGACCTTCAGATTTCCCCACAAAACTATACAACTAAATGGAGAGAGGGAATCACATCAAAGATGGTAGGAAGGACAAGGACTCTGTAGGAATCTAAAGCCCATATTTCTGACCACCAGAGGGAGGGAACCACAGTCACAGAGGGGCCAGAAACAAACTACTACACCGGGGAGCCTCTAAAGCGTAGAGACATCCTCATAGCTTATGGCTTTGAAAATCAGAAGGGATGACATTTGTGAGCGTATACAACCAGCAGACTTAAAGCTTGGAACTTTTAAAAATCAGCTGTCTCAGCTCTGAGAGAGCACAGAAGGTGATAGGAAGCTGAGATCTGTCCTTAAAGATTAAGCAGAGCAAAGAGTGTGGAGAAGCTTGGGTGAAGCAGGTTGAAAGGTGCTTGAGGATTAAACAAGGGAGACATAGTTCCTGAACTCAGAGTTTGCTAAGGGACTTGTCCAGGAACAAAGGAGCTGGCAGGTGCCATTTCCCTCTACGGCCCCTCATTATAAACACACACCTACCTGCAAGACCAAGCACAATCTAGCAATCACTAACTTGCATAAACCATGGCCCATCCCCACACCTACCACACTTGCTTCAGTCCCAGTGCTGTGGATACCCTCCCTGATAAGACCCACACAATCCTTGACAACAATATGTCTCCCCATCACCCACAGAACACGCATGCGTCTTGTTAAAACAGCACACCCCATGTGTTGTGCACAATGACACAGTCCAGATCCAGTCTCTGTTGTTGCTATGCATTACCTTCAGAGGAGAACCAGCATCACCAAGTGAAAAATGTATGTTCTGCCCCGTATTTTCAAGAACAAGCAATATATCTGACCTTCCTAACAGACAGATATTCTCTGAGAAGTAGGCCAAATGAGCAGACAGAGGACTATGTCCTAAACGAAAGAAGAGGACAAAGCCACAGCAAGAGACCTAAACAAAATGGATATAAGCAACATGCCTGACAGAAAATTTAAGATAACAATTATAAAGATACTCACTGGGGAAATGAAAAGAGGGAGGACATCAGAAGGGGGAACATCATTGAGACTCTTAACAAAGAGATATGAAAGAAATAATCAGAGATGTGGAACACAAGAAATGAAATGAAGAATATACTAGATAGAATAATTAGCAGGATGGACGAAGCAGAGGAACAAATTAATGAACTAGAAGACAGTAATGGAAAGTAATCAAGCGGAACAAATGAGAGGAAAAAGAAGTATGCAAAAATGAGAAGAGACTTAGGGAATTCAGTGACTCCATCCAGTGTAACAACACCCACATGAGAGGGATCCCAGAAGGTGAAAAGGGGGAAAAGGGGGCAGAAAATCTATTTGACCAAAGAAGAGCTGAAAACTTAACCTAATCTGGTGAAGGAAACCTATACAAATCCATAAGGCATAGAGATCCCCTCCCACAAAATCAACCTAAGGAGGTCCACATCAAGATACATAGTAATCCAAATGGGAAAAGGTAGTGATAAAGAAAAAACATTTAAAGCAGCAAGATAAAAGAAGACAGTTAACATGCAAGGGAAAGCCCATAAATCTATCAGCTGAGTTTTCAGCAGAAACTATGCAGGACAGAAGAAAGTGGCGTTAAATATTCAAAGTGCTGAAGGAGAAAAATCTGCAGCAAGGAATAATTTATCCAGCAAGCCTATCCTTCAGAAAAGAAGGGGAGAAAAAGAGTTTCTTAGCCACACAAACTAAAAGAGTTCATGACCACTAAATTAACTACAAAAAATATTGAAGGGGACACTATGAGTGGAAAAAAATCGTAAGTGAGAGTATGACAATAATGAATCAAGGAAGCAGTAAAAATAAGTATTTCTGTAAAAATCAGTTAAGGGATTCACAAAATAAAAGTATGTAAAATATGAAAACATATACCCTAACACATGAGGAGGAGTCAACAGTGGGTTTGAACTTAAACAGCATTCAACTTAATATAGACTGAAAAGGCTATATATAATCCAGGGGGTCACCACAAACCCAAACCTCTAATACACATGCAAAAGATAAAGGGAAAGAAATCCAAGAATATCATTAAAGAAAACGAGCAAACCATGAGAGAGAGAGCAAGAGAAGAAAGGATCAGAGAAAAACTACACAAAAAACTATGAAACAAGTAACAAAACATCAATAAATACATGTCTAATGATAATTAGTTTGAATGTAAATGGACTAAATGCTCCAAGCAAAAGAGCATCACAGAGTTTGTATATATATATAAAAGATTTCACACCTAAAGACACCTGCAGATGGAAATTAAGAGATGGAGAAACATTAATCATGCAAGTGGATGTCAAAAGAAGTCAGAGTAGCAATCCTTATATCAGACAAAATAGACTTTTTTAACATTGAAATTGAATTAGCCAACATAGAGTACACCAGTAATTTCAAATGTAGCGTTCCACAATTCATCAGTTGTGTATAACACCCAGTGTTCATCACATCGCATGCATTCCTTAATGCCCATCACACAGTTACTCCATCTCCCCACCCACCTTTCCTCCAGCAACCCTCAGTTTGTTTCCAATAGCTGGGAAACTGTCATGGATTTTCTTCCTCTCTGGTTTCTTCGCATTCATTTTCCCTCCCTTCCCCTATGATCCTCTGTGCTGTTCCTTCTATTCCACATATGAGTAAAACCATATAATAATTGTTTTTCTCTGACTGACTTATTTTGCTCAGCATAATACCCTCCAGTGCCATCCACATCGATATGCTAAATATTGATCCTTTCTGATGGCTGAGTCATATTCCATTGTATATGTATATACCATGTTTTCTTTATCCATTTATCTGTCGATGGATGTCTTGGTTCCTTCCACGGTTTGGCTATTGTGGACAATGTCGCTATAAACATTCGGGGTGCAGTTGCCCCTTCAGATCACTACATTTGTAGCTTTGGGGTAAATAAAATTGCTGGGTTGTAAGGGAGCTCTCTTTTAAGTTCTTGAGGAACCTCCATATTGTTTTCCAAAGTGGCTGTACCAGTTTTCATTCCCACTTAGAAGTGTAAGAGAGTTCCCCTTTCTCCTCACCAACATTTGTTATTTCTTCGCTTGTTAATTTTTGCAATTCTGACTGGTGTGAAGTGGTATCTCATTGTCATTTGGATTTCTTTTTCCCCATGCCAAGTGATGTTGAGCAGTTTGTCATATGTCTGTTGGCCATTTGTGTGTCTTCTTTGGAGAAATATCTGTTCATATCTTCTGCCCATTTCTTGACTCGCTTATTTGTTTTTTGGGTGTTGAGTTTGGGTGTTGAACGGTAGTAAAGCGTACGGCACATTCATGATGCTTCCACACCCACTTTTGGAAATGCTTCTCTCTCAAGGATACCTGAAGATGTTAGTGGAGAGTTCCGTATACGCAGACTTGCTTTTCCCAGGTGAGTGCATGGCACATTCCTTATTCACTCACGCGCGCGCGCGCGCGCAGACACAAACACACACACACACACACACAGAGTTGAACATGTTTCTGTCTCGTCAGGAAAGGAGGTGTTCGTTGAGAGACGGTTTCTCGCCAATGCTTTTGGGTGCTTGCCCTTTTCCCCCCGGAGAGTGAAGTGTATGCGCTTTTTGCCTAGGCTTCCGTACACACCCTTGAGAAGCCTTCCCTCAGCCAGAAACAAGCCGTGAGTTGAAAGAGGCGTTCCACACAGACCTCCTTCTCAGAGCGAAGCCTGTCACACTTTTCCTTGAGCCTCCACAGGCACTTTAGAAAAACTTCCTCCGGGAAGCTGTGAGTTGAACGACGGGTTTCCTACAGCGGTTTTCCGTGGGGGTAAGGATATATGGCACTTGGCCTTAGGCTTCCACGCACACATTGGAAAGGCTTCTCTCTTCGTGAAACAAGATATGCGCTGAACGTTGCGTTCTGCGCAGGCTTGGTTTTCACACATCAGCCCATGGTACTTTCCCTAGGCTTCCACACGCGCAGTGAGTATCCCTTCCCTAAACCTGAACCAAGACGCGGGGGAAAGCTGCCTTCTACACCACCTTCTTTTCCGAGTTTCGTATAGAACCCTTGCGTTGTGCTTCCACATCCACTTTTGTCACTGCTTCGATATATCCTCCGGAGAGGGGTTCGCTTGAAAGACGGTCTCCCTCCGTCACGCTTTCAAGGAGTTAAGGATAGGGCACTCTCCTTATGCCTGCACACGTCCACTTGCAATCTCGACTGACTTCATGACCCCGTCCATATGCTACGCTGAAAGTCCCATTGCGCGCGGCCTTGTTTCTAAGAGATGAGGACAGGGCACGGCACGTTCCTTGTGCTTCCACCACGACTATATAAAAGGCTCCCGTCTCCAAGGCAAAGGATGTCAGGTGCAAGACGGCTTCGCAAAAGCGAGGTTGCCTCTTAGAGGGCGGTCTACGGCGCTCTCCTGACGCTTCCACGCCTACATATGCAAACGCTTCTGGGCTCACGAAAGAAGACGTCCGTTGAAAGCTGCCTTGTACCCCGACGCGTTTCTCAGAGTTAGGTCCAGGGAACGGTCCCTGTGCGATCACACGCAGCCTTGAGATGGCTCAGCTCTTTTCGATCGTCAGGGAGGACGTTTCTCGGAGTTAGGTCCAGGGAAAGGTAGTAAAGCGTACGGCACTTTCATGATGCTTCCACACCCACATTTGGAAATGCTTCTCTCTCCAGGATACCTGAAGATGCTAGTGGCGAGTCGCTGTATACGCAGACTTGCTTTTCCCAGGTCAGTACATGGCACTCTCCTTATTCACTCACGCACGCGCGCGCGCGTGCCCTCACACACACACACACACACACACACACACACACACAGAGTTGAACATGTTTCTGTCTCGTCAGGAAAGAAGGGGATCGTTGAGAGACGGTTTCTCGCCGATGCTTTTGGGTTCTTGCTTTTTTCCCCCCGGAGAGAGAAGTGTAGCCGCTTTTTCCCTAGGCTTCCGTACACACCCTTGAGAAGCCTTCCGTCAGCCAGAAACAAGCCATGAGTTGAAAGAGGCGTTCCACGCAGACCTCCTTCTCAGAGCGAAGCCTGTCACACTTTTCCTTGTGAAGTAAACTAGAGAGATACAAATACTTTCTCAATGATTGCTTTAACAAAAAAGGACTAAATATCCCAATCAGAAAACATAGACTGTAAAGAGGAAGCAAGACCCATCTCTATGCTGCCTACCAGAGAATCACTTCAGACCTAAAAATAAAAGCAGATTGGAAGTAATGGGACACAAAACCATTTATCATGCAAATGGAAGTGAAAAGAAAGTTGGAGTCGTAATATTTTTATGAGACAAAATAAACTGAATTGTGGGGAAGATGGCAGAGTAGAAGGACCCTAAACTCACCTCATCCCACAGATACAACCAGGTAACACTCACACCAGAGTCACCCAGAAATGGACCTTCAGATTTCCCCACAAAACTATACAACTAAATGGAGAGAGGGAATCACATCAAAGATGGTAGGAAGGACAAGGACTCTGTAGGAATCTAAAGCCCATATTTCTGACCACCAGAGGGAGGGAACCACAGTCACAGAGGGGCCAGAAACAAACTACTACACCGGGGAGCCTCTAAAGCGTAGAGACATCCTCATAGCTTATGGCTTTGAAAATCAGAAGGGATGACATTTGTGAGCGTATACAACCAGCAGACTTAAAGCTTGGAACTTTTAAAAATCAGCTGTCTCAGCTCTGAGAGAGCACAGAAGGTGATAGGAAGCTGAGACCTGTCCTTAAAGATTAAGCAGAGCAAAGAGTGTGGAGAAGCTTGGGTGAAGCAGGTTGAAAGGTGCTTGAGGATTAAACAAGGGAGACATAGTTCCTGAACTCAGAGTTTGCTAAGGGACTTGTCCAGGAACAAAGGAGCTGGCAGGTGCCATTTCCCTCTACGGCCCCTCATTATAAACACACACCTACCTGCAAGACCAAGCACAATCTAGCAATCACTAACTTGCATAAACCATGGCCCATCCCCACACCTACCACACCTGCTTCAGTCCCAGTGCTGTGGATACCCTCCCTGATAAGACCCACACAATCCTTGACAACAATATGTCTCCCCATCACCCACAGAACACGCATGCGTCTTGTTAAAACAGCACACCCCATGTGTTGTGCACAATGACACAGTCCAGATCCAGTCTCTGTTGTTGCTATGCATTACCTTCAGAGGAGAACCAGCATCACCAAGTGAAAAATGTATGTTCTGCCCCGTATTTTCAAGAACAAGCAATATATCTGACCTTCCTAACAGAGAGATATTCTCTGAGAAGTAGGCCAAATGAGCAGACAGAGGACTATGTCCTAAACGAAAGAAGAGGACAAAGCCACAGCAAGAGACCTAAACAAAATGGATATAAGGAACATGCCTGACAGAAAATTTAAGATAACAATTATAAAGATACTCACTGGGGAAATGAAAAGAGGGAGGACATCAGAAGGGGGAACATCATTGAGACTCTTAACAAAGAGATATGAAAGAAATAATCAGAGATGTGGAACACAAGAAATGAAATGAAGAATATACTAGATAGAATAATTAGCAGGATGGACGAAGCAGAGGAACAAATTAATGAACTAGAAGACAGTAATGGAAAGTAATCAAGCGGAACAAATGAGAGGAAAAAGAAGTATGCAAAAATGAGAAGAGACTTAGGGAATTCAGTGACTCCATCCAGTGTAACAACACCCACATGAGAGGGATCCCAGAAGGTGAAAAGGGGGAAAAGGGGGCAGAAAATCTATTGGACCAAAGAAGAGCTGAAAACTTAACCTAATCTGGTGAAGGAAACCTATACAAATCCATAAGGCATAGAGATCCCCTCCCACAAACTCAACCGAAGGAGGTCCACATCAAGACACATAGTAATCCAAATGGGAAAAGGTAGTGATAAAGAAAAAACATTTAAAGCAGCAAGATAAAAGAAGACAGTTAACATGCAAGGGAAAGCCCATAAATCTATCAGCTGAGTTTTCAGCAGAAACTATGCAGGACAGAAGAAAGTGGCGTTAAATATTCAAAGTGCTGAAGGAGAAAAATCTGCAGCAAGGAATAATTTATCCAGCAAGCCTATCCTTCAGAAAAGAAGGGGAGAAAAAGAGTTTCTTAGCCACACAAACTAAAAGAGTTCATGACCACTAAATTAACTACAAAAAATATTGAAGGGGACACTATGAGTGGAAAAAAATCGTAAGTGAGAGTATGACAATAATGAATCAAGGAAGCAGTAAAAATAAGTATTTCTGTAAAAATCAGTTAAGGGATTCACAAAATAAAAGTATGTAAAATATGAAAACGTATACCCTAACACATGAGGAGGAGTCAACAGTGGGTTTGAACTTAAACAGCATTCAACTTAATATAGACTGAAAAGGCTATATATAATCCAGGGGGTCACCACAAACCCAAACCTCTAATACACATGCAAAAGATAAAGGGAAAGAAATCCAAGAATATCATTAAAGAAAACGAGCAAACCATGAGAGAGAGAGCAAGAGAAGAAAGGATCAGAGAAAAACTACACAAAAAACTATGAAACAAGTAACAAAACATCAATAAATACATGTCTAATGATAATTAGTTGGAATGTAAATGGACTAAATGCTCCAAGCAAAAGAGCATGACAGAGTTTGTATATATATATAAAAGATTTCACACCTAAAGACACCTGCAGATGGAAATTAAGAGATGGAGAAACATTAATCATGCAAGTGGATGTCAAGAGAAGTCAGAGTAGCAATCCTTATATCAGACAAAATAGACTTTTTTAACATTGAAATTGAATTAGCCAACATAGAGTACACCAGTAATTTCAAATGTAGCGTTCCACAATTCATCAGTTGTGTATAACACCCAGTGTTCACCACATCACATGCATTCCTTAATGCCCATCACACAGTTACTCCATCTCCCCACCCACCTTTCCTCCAGCAACCCTCAGTTTGTTTCCAATAGCTGGGAACCTGTCATGGATTTTCTTCCTCTCTGGTTTCTTCGCATTCATTTTCCCTCCCTTCCCCTATGATCCTCTGTGCTGTTCCTTCTATTCCACATATGAGTAAAACCATATAATAATTGTTTTTCTCTGACTGACTTATTTTGCTCAGCATAATACCCTCCAGTGCCTTCCACATCGATATGCTAAATATTGATCCTTTCTGATGGCTGAGTCACATTCCATTGTATATGTATATACCATGTTTTCTTTATCCATTTATCTGTCGATGGATGTCTTGGTTCCTTCCACGGTTTGGCTATTGTGGACAATGTCGCTATAAACATTCGGGGTGCAGTTGCCCCTTCAGATCACTACATTTGTAGCTTTGGGGTAAATAAAATTGCTGGGTTGTAAGGGAGCTCTCTTTTAAGTTCTTGAGGAACCTCCATATTGTTTTCCAAAGTGGCTGTACCAGTTTTCATTCCCACTTAGAAGTGTAAGAGAGTTCCCCTTTCTCCTCACCAACATTTGTTATTTCTTCGCTTGTTAATTTTTGCAATTCTGACTGGTGTGAAGTGGTATCTCATTGTCATTTGGATTTCTTTTTCCCCATGCCAAGTGATGTTGAGCAGTTTGTCATATGTCTGTTGGCCATTTGTGTGTCTTCTTTGGAGAAATATCTGTTCATATCTTCTGCCCATTTCTTGACTCGCTTATTTGTTTTTTGGGTGTTGAGTTTGGGTGTTGAACGGTAGTAAAGCGTACGGCACATTCATGATGCTTCCACACCCACTTTTGGAAATGCTTCTCTCTCAAGGATACCTGAAGATGTTAGTGGAGAGTTGCCGTATACGCAGACTTGCTTTTCCCAGGTGAGTGCATGGCACATTCCTTATTCACTCACGCGCGCGCGCGCGCGCACACACACACACACACACACACACACAGAGTTGAACATGTTTCTGTCTCGTCAGGAAAGGAGGTGTTCGTTGAGAGACGGTTTCTCGCCAATGCTTTTGGGTGCTTGCCCTTTTCCCCCTGGAGAGTGAAGTGTATGCGCTTTTTGCCTAGGCTTCCGTACACACCCTTGAGAAGCCTTCCCTCAGCCAGAAACAAGCCGTGAGTTGAAAGAGGCGTTCCACACAGACCTCCTTCTCAGAGCGAAGCCTGTCACACGTTTCCTTGGGCCTCCACACGCACTTTAGAAAAACTTCCTCCGGGAAGCTGTGAGTTGAACGACGGGTTTCCTACAGCGGTTTTCCGTGGGGGTAAGGATATATGGCACTTGGCCTTAGGCTTCCACGCACAGATTGGAAAGGCTTCTCTCTTCGTGAAACAAGATGTGCGCTGAACGTTGCGTTCTGCGCAGTCTTGGTTTTCACACATCAGCCCATGGTACTTTCCCTAGGCTTCCACACGTGCAGTGAGTATCCCTTCCCTAAACCTGAACCAAGACGCGGGGGGAAAGCTGCCTTCTACACCACCTTCTTTTCCGAGTTTCGTATAGAACCCTTGCGTTGTGCTTCCACATCCACTTTTGTCACTGCTTCGATATATCCTCCGGAGAGGGGTTCGCTTGAAAGACGGTCTCCCTCCGTCACGCTTTCAAGGAGTTAAGGATAGGGCACTCTCCTTGTGCCTGCACACGTCCACTTGCAATCTCGACTGACTTCATGACCCCGTCCATATGCTACCCTGAAAGTCCCATTGCGCGCGGCCTTGTTTCTAAGAGATGAGGACAGGGCACGGCACGTTCCTTGTGCTTCCACCACGACTATATAAAAGGCTCCCGTCTCCAAGGCAAAGGATGTCAGGTGCAAGACGGCTTCGCAAAAGCGAGGTTGCCTCTTAGAGGGCGGTCTACGGCGCTCTGTTGACGCTTCCACGCCTACATATGCAAACGCTTCTGGGCTCACGAAAGAAGACGTCCGTTGAAATCTGCCTTGTACCCCGACGCGTTTTCCGGAGTTAGGTCCAGGGAACGGTCCCTGTGCGATCACACGCAGCCTTGAGATGGCTCAGCTCTTTTCGATCGTCAGGGAGGACGTTTCTCGGAGTTAGGTCCAGGGAAAGGTAGTAAAGCGTACGGCACTTTCATGATGCTTCCACACCCACATTTGGAAATGCTTCTCTCTCCAGGATACCTGAAGATGCTAGTGGCGAGTCGCTGTATACGCAGACTTGCTTTTCCCAGGTCAGTACATGGCACTCTCCTTATTCACTCACGCACGCGCGCGCGCGCGTGCCCTCACACACACACACACACACACACACACACACACACAGAGTTGAACATGTTTCTGTCTCGTCAGGAAAGAAGGGGATCGTTGAGAGACGGTTTCTCACCGATGCTTTTGGGTTCTTGCTTTTTTCCCCCCGGAGAGAGAAGTGTAGCCGCTTTTTCCCTAGGCTTCCGTACACACCCTTGAGAAGCCTTCCGTCAGCCAGAAACAAGCCATGAGTTGAAAGAGGCGTTCCACGCAGACCTCCTTCTCAGAGCGAAGCCTGTCACACTTTTCCTTGTGAAGTAAACTAGAGAGATACAAATACTTTCTCAATGATTGCTTTAACAAAAAAGGACTAAATATCCCAATCAGAAAACATAGACTGTAAAGAGGAAGCAAGACCCATCTCTATGCTGCCTACCAGAGAATCACTTCAGACCTAAAAATAAAAGCAGATTGGAAGTAATGGGACACAAAACCATTTATCATGCAAATGGAAGTGAAAAGAAAGTTGGAGTCGTAATATTTTTATGAGACAAAATAAACTGAATTGTGGGGAAGATGGCAGAGTAGAAGGACCCTAAACTCACCTCATCCCACAGATACAACTAGGTAACACTCACACCAGAGTCACCCAGAAATGGACCTTCAGATTTCCCCACAAAACTATACAACTAAATGGAGAGAGGGAATCACATCAAAGATGGTAGGAAGGACAAGGACTCTGTAGGAATCTAAAGCCCATATTTCTGACCACCAGAGGGAGGGAACCACAGTCACAGAGGGGCCAGAAACAAACTACTACACCGGGGAGCCTCTAAAGCGTAGAGACATCCTCATAGCTTATGGCTTTGAAAATCAGAAGGGATGACATTTGTGAGCGTATACAACCAGCAGACTTAAAGCTTGGAACTTTTAAAAATCAGCTGTCTCAGCTCTGAGAGAGCACAGAAGGTGATAGGAAGCTGAGACCTGTCCTTAAAGATTAAGCAGAGCAAAGAGTGTGGAGAAGCTTGGGTGAAGCAGGTTGAAAGGTGCTTGAGGATTAAACAAGGGAGACATAGTTCCTGAACTCAGAGTTTGCTAAGGGACTTGTCCAGGAACAAAGGAGCTGGCAGGTGCCATTTCCCTCTACGGCCCCTCATTATAAACACACACCTACCTGCAAGACCAAGCACAATCTAGCAATCACTAACTTGCATAAACCATGGCCCATCCCCACACCTACCACACCTGCTTCAGTCCCAGTGCTGTGGATACCCTCCCTGATAAGACCCACACAATCCTTGACAACAATATGTCTCCCCATCACCCACAGAACACGCATGCGTCTTGTTAAAACAGCACACCCCATGTGTTGTGCACAATGACACAGTCCAGATCCAGTCTCTGTTGTTGCTATGCATTACCTTCAGAGGAGAACCAGCATCACCAAGTGAAAAATGTATGTTCTGCCCCGTATTTTCAAGAACAAGCAATATATCTGACCTTCCTAACAGAGAGATATTCTCTGAGAAGTAGGCCAAATGAGCAGACAGAGGACTATGTCCTAAACGAAAGAAGAGGACAAAGCCACAGCAAGAGACCTAAACAAAATGGATATAAGGAACATGCCTGACAGAAAATTTAAGATAACAATTATAAAGATACTCACTGGGGAAATGAAAAGAGGGAGGACATCAGAAGGGGGAACATCATTGAGACTCTTAACAAAGAGATATGAAAGAAATAATCAGAGATGTGGAACACAAGAAATGAAATGAAGAATATACTAGATAGAATAATTAGCAGGATGGACGAAGCAGAGGAACAAATTAATGAACTAGAAGACAGTAATGGAAAGTAATCAAGCGGAACAAATGAGAGGAAAAAGAAGTATGCAAAAATGAGAAGAGACTTAGGGAATTCAGTGACTCCATCCAGTGTAACAACACCCACATGAGAGGGATCCCAGAAGGTGAAAAGGGGGAAAAGGGGGCAGAAAATCTATTTGACCAAAGAAGAGCTGAAAACTTAACCTAATCTGGTGAAGGAAACCTATACAAATCCATAAGGCATAGAGATCCCCTCCCACAAACTCAACCGAAGGAGGTCCACATCAAGACACATAGTAATCCAAATGGGAAAAGGTAGTGATAAAGAAAAAACATTTAAAGCAGCAAGATAAAAGAAGACAGTTAACATGCAAGGGAAAGCCCATAAATCTATCAGCTGAGTTTTCAGCAGAAACTATGCAGGACAGAAGAAAGTGGCGTTAAATATTCAAAGTGCTGAAGGAGAAAAATCTGCAGCAAGGAATAATTTATCCAGCAAGCCTATCCTTCAGAAAAGAAGGGGAGAAAAAGAGTTTCTTAGCCACACAAACTAAAAGAGTTCATGACCACTAAATTAACTACAAAAAATATTGAAGGGGACACTATGAGTGGAAAAAAATCGTAAGTGAGAGTATGACAATAATGAATCAAGGAAGCAGTAAAAATAAGTATTTCTGTAAAAATCAGTTAAGGGATTCACAAAATAAAAGTATGTAAAATATGAAAACGTATACCCTAACACATGAGGAGGAGTCAACAGTGGGTTTGAACTTAAACAGCATTCAACTTAATATAGACTGAAAAGGCTATATATAATCCAGGGGGTCACCACAAACCCAAACCTCTAATACACATGCAAAAGATAAAGGGAAAGAAATCCAAGAATATCATTAAAGAAAACGAGCAAACCATGAGAGAGAGAGCAAGAGAAGAAAGGATCAGAGAAAAACTACACAA
Source organism: Eumetopias jubatus (assembly GCF_037043125.1). NCBI lineage: Eukaryota > Metazoa > Chordata > Mammalia > Carnivora > Otariidae > Eumetopias > Eumetopias jubatus. The sequence continues at coordinate 2,048,505 of NW_028274834.1, read as the reverse complement.
AAAACTATGAAACAAGTAACAAAACATCAATAAATACATGTCTAATGATAATTAGTTGGAATGTAAATGGACTAAATGCTCCAAGCAAAAGAGCATGACAGAGTTTGTATATATATATAAAAGATTTCACACCTAAAGACACCTGCAGATGGAAATTAAGAGATGGAGAAACATTAATCATGCAAGTGGATGTCAAGAGAAGTCAGAGTAGCAATCCTTATATCAGACAAAATAGACTTTTTTAACATTGAAATTGAATTAGCCAACATAGAGTACACCAGTAATTTCAAATGTAGCGTTCCACAATTCATCAGTTGTGTATAACACCCAGTGTTCACCACATCACATGCATTCCTTAATGCCCATCACACAGTTACTCCATCTCCCCACCCACCTTTCCTCCAGCAACCCTCAGTTTGTTTCCAATAGCTGGGAACCTGTCATGGATTTTCTTCCTCTCTGGTTTCTTCGCATTCATTTTCCCTCCCTTCCCCTATGATCCTCTGTGCTGTTCCTTCTATTCCACATATGAGTAAAACCATATAATAATTGTTTTTCTCTGACTGACTTATTTTGCTCAGCATAATACCCTCCAGTGCCTTCCACATCGATATGCTAAATATTGATCCTTTCTGATGGCTGAGTCACATTCCATTGTATATGTATATACCATGTTTTCTTTATCCATTTATCTGTCGATGGATGTCTTGGTTCCTTCCACGGTTTGGCTATGGTGGACAATGTCGCTATAAACATTCGGGGTGCAGTTGCCCCTTCAGATCACTACATTTGTAGCTTTGGGGTAAATAAAATTGCTGGGTTGTAAGGGAGCTCTCTTTTAAGTTCTTGAGGAACCTCCATATTGTTTTCGAAAGTGGCTGTACCAGTTTTCATTCCCACTTAGAAGTGTAAGAGAGTTCCCCTTTCTCCTCACCAACATTTGTTATTTCTTCGCTTGTTAATTTTTGCAATTCTGACTGGTGTGAAGTGGTATCTCATTGTCATTTGGATTTCTTTTTCCCCATGCCAAGTGATGTTGAGCAGTTTGTCATATGTCTGTTGGCCATTTGTGTGTCTTCTTTGGAGAAATATCTGTTCATATCTTCTGCCCATTTCTTGACTCGCTTATTTGTTTTTTGGGTGTTGAGTTTGGGTGTTGAACGGTAGTAAAGCGTACGGCACATTCATGATGCTTCCACACCCACTTTTGGAAATGCTTCTCTCTCAAGGATACCTGAAGATGTTAGTGGAGAGTTCCGTATACGCAGACTTGCTTTTCCCAGGTGAGTGCATGGCACATTCCTTATTCACTCACGCGCGCGCGCGCGCGCACACACACACACACACACACACACACAGAGTTGAACATGTTTCTGTCTCGTCAGGAAAGGAGGTGTTCGTTGAGAGACGGTTTCTCGCCAATGCTTTTGGGTGCTTGCCCTTTTCCCCCCGGAGAGTGAAGTGTATGCGCTTTTTGCCTAGGCTTCCGTACACACCCTTGAGAAGCCTTCCCTCAGCCAGAAACAAGCCGTGAGTTGAAAGAGGCGTTCCACACAGACCTCCTTCTCAGAGCGAAGCCTGTCACACTTTTCCTTGAGCCTCCACAGGCACTTTAGAAAAACTTCCTCCGGGAAGCTGTGAGTTGAACGACGGGTTTCCTACAGCGGTTTTCCGTGGGGGTAAGGATATATGGCACTTGGCCTTAGGCTTCCACGCACACATTGGAAAGGCTTCTCTCTTCGTGAAACAAGATGTGCGCTGAACGTTGCGTTCTGCGCAGGCTTGGTTTTCACACATCAGCCCATGGTACTTTCCCTAGGCTTCCACACGTGCAGTGAGTATCCCTTCCCTAAACCTGAACCAAGACGCGGGGGAAAGCTGCCTTCTACACCACCTTCTTTTCCGAGTTTCGTATAGAACCCTTGCGTTGTGCTTCCACATCCACTTTTGTCACTGCTTCGATATATCCTCCGGAGAGGGGTTCGCTTGAAAGACGGTCTCCCTCCGTCACGCTTTCAAGGAGTTAAGGATAGGGCACTCTCCTTATGCCTGCACACGTCCACTTGCAATCTCGACTGACTTCATGACCCCGTCCATATGCTACGCTGAAAGTCCCATTGCGCGCGGCCTTGTTTCTAAGAGATGAGGACAGGGCACGGCACGTTCCTTGTGCTTCCACCACGACTATATAAAAGGCTCCCGTCTCCAAGGCAAAGGATGTCAGGTGCAAGACGGCTTCGCAAAAGCGAGGTTGCCTCTTAGAGGGCGGTCTACGGCGCTCTCCTGACGCTTCCACGCCTACATATGCAAACGCTTCTGGGCTCACGAAAGAAGACGTCCGTTGAAAGCTGCCTTGTACCCCGACGCGTTTCTCAGAGTTAGGTCCAGGGAACGGTCCCTGTGCGATCACACGCAGCCTTGAGATGGCTCAGCTCTTTTCGATCGTCAGGGAGGACGTTTCTCGGAGTTAGGTCCAGGGAAATTTAGTAAAGCGTACGGCACTTTCATGATGCTTCCACACCCACTTTTGGAAATGCTTCTCTCTCCAGGATACCTGAAGATGCTAGTGGCGAGTCGACGTAGACGCAGACTTGCTTTTCCCAGGTCAGTACATGGCACTCTCCTTATTCACTCACGCACGCGCGCGCGCGCGTGCCCTCACACACACACACACACACACACACACACACACAGAGTTGAACATGTTTCTGTCTCGTCAGGAAAGAAGGTGATCGTTGAGAGACGGTTTCTCGCCGATGCTTTTGGGTTCTTGCTTTTTTCCCCCCGGAGAGAGAAGTGTAGCCGCTTTTTCCCTAGGCTTCCGTACACACCCTTGAGAAGCCTTCCGTCAGCCAGAAACAAGCCATGAGTTGAAAGAGGCGTTCCACGCAGACCTCCTTCTCAGAGCGAAGCCTGTCACACTTTTCCTTGTGAAGTCAACTAGAGAGATACAAATACTTTCTCAATGATTGCTTTAACAAAAAAGGACTAAATATCCCAATCAGAAAACATAGACTGTAAAGAGGACGCAAGACCCATCTCTATGCTGCCTACCAGAGAATCACTTCAGACCTAAAAATAAAAGCAGATTGGAAGTAATGGGACACAAAACCATTTATCATGCAAATGGAAGTGAAAAGAAAGTTGGAGTCGTAATATTTTTATGAGACAAAATAAACTGAATTGTGGGGAAGATGGCAGAGTAGAAGGACCCTAAACTCACCTCATCCCACAGATACAACTAGGTAACACTCACACCAGAGTCACCCAGAAATGGACCTTCAGATTTCCCCACAAAACTATACAACTAAATGGAGAGAGGGAATCACATCAAAGATGGTAGGAAGGACAAGGACTCTGTAGGAATCTAAAGCCCATATTTCTGACCACCAGAGGGAGGGAACCACAGTCACAGAGGGGCCAGAAACAAACTACTACACCGGGGAGCCTCTAAAGCGTAGAGACATCCTCATAGCTTATGGCTTTGAAAATCAGAAGGGATGACATTTGTGAGCGTATACAACCAGCAGACTTAAAGCTTGGAACTTTTAAAAATCAGCTGTCTCAGCTCTGAGAGAGCACAGAAGGTGATAGGAAGCTGAGATCTGTCCTTAAAGATTAAGCAGAGCAAAGAGTGTGGAGAAGCTTGGGTGAAGCAGGTTGAAAGGTGCTTGAGGATTAAACAAGGGAGACATAGTTCCTGAACTCAGAGTTTGCTAAGGGACTTGTCCAGGAACAAAGGAGCTGGCAGGTGCCATTTCCCTCTACGGCCCCTCATTATAAACACACACCTACCTGCAAGACCAAGCACAATCTAGCAATCACTAACTTGCATAAACCATGGCCCATCCCCACACCTACCACACCTGCTTCAGTCCCAGTGCTGTGGATACCCTCCCTGATAAGACCCACACAATCCTTGACAACAATATGTCTCCCCATCACCCACAGAACACGCATGCGTCTTGTTAAAACAGCACACCCCATGTGTTGTGCACAATGACACAGTCCAGATCCAGTCTCTGTTGTTGCTATGCATTACCTTCAGAGGAGAACCAGCATCACCAAGTGAAAAATGTATGTTCTGCCCCGTATTTTCAAGAACAAGCAATATATCTGACCTTCCTAACAGAGAGATATTCTCTGAGAAGTAGGCCAAATGAGCAGACAGAGGACTATGTCCTAAACGAAAGAAGAGGACAAAGCCACAGCAAGAGACCTAAACAAAATGGATATAAGGAACATGCCTGACAGAAAATTTAAGATAACAATTATAAAGATACTCACTGGGGAAATGAAAAGAGGGAGGACATCAGAAGGGGGAACATCATTGAGACTCTTAACAAAGAGATATGAAAGAAATAATCAGAGATGTGGAACACAAGAAATGAAATGAAGAATATACTAGATAGAATAATTAGCAGGATGGACGAAGCAGAGGAACAAATTAATGAACTAGAAGACAGTAATGGAAAGTAATCAAGCGGAACAAATGAGAGGAAAAAGAAGTATGCAAAAATGAGAAGAGACTTAGGGAATTCAGTGACTCCATCCAGTGTAACAACACCCACATTAGAGGGATCCCAGAAGGTGAAAAGGGGGAAAAGGGGGCAGAAAATCTATTGGACCAAAGAAGAGCTGAAAACTTAACCTAATCTGGTGAAGGAAACCTATACAAATCCATAAGGCATAGAGATCCCCTCCCACAAAATCAGCCTAAGGAGGTCCACATCAAGATACATAGAAATCAAAATGGGAAAAGGTAGTGATAAAGAAAAAACATTTAAAGCAGCAAGATAAAAGAAGACAGTTAACATGCAAGGGAAAGCCCATAAATCTATCAGCTGAGTTTTCAGCAGAAACTATGCAGGACAGAAGAAAGTGGCGTTAAATATTCAAAGTGCTGAAGGAGAAAAATCTGCAGCAAGGAATAATTTATCCAGCAAGCCTATCCTTCAGAAAAGAAGGGGAGAAAAAGAGTTTCTTAGCCACACAAACTAAAAGAGTTCATGACCACTAAATTAACTACAAAAAATATTGAAGGGGACACTATGAGTGGAAAAAAATCGTAAGTGAGAGTATGACAATAATGAATCAAGGAAGCAGTAAAAATAAGTATTTCTGTAAAAATCAGTTAAGGGATTCACAAAATAAAAGTATGTAAAATATGAAAACATATACCCTAACACATGAGGAGGAGTCAACAGTGGGTTTGAACTTAAACAGCATTCAACTTAATATAGACTGAAAAGGCTATATATAATCCAGGGGGTCACCACAAACCCAAACCTCTAATACACATGCAAAAGATAAAGGGAAAGAAATCCAAGAATATCATTAAAGAAAACGAGCAAACCATGAGAGAGAGAGCAAGAGAAGAAAGGATCAGAGAAAAACTACACAAAAAACTATGAAACAAGTAACAAAACATCAATAAATACATGTCTAATGATAATTAGTTTGAATGTAAATGGACTAAATGCTCCAAGCAAAAGAGCATCACAGAGTTTGTATATATATATAAAAGATTTCACACCTAAAGACACCTGCAGATGGAAATTAAGAGATGGAGAAACATTAATCATGCAAGTGGATGTCAAAAGAAGTCAGAGTAGCAATCCTTATATCAGACAAAATAGACTTTTTTAACATTGAAATTGAATTAGCCAACATAGAGTACACCAGTAATTTCAAATGTAGCGTTCCACAATTCATCAGTTGTGTATAACACCCAGTGTTCATCACATCGCATGCATTCCTTAATGCCCATCACACAGTTACTCCATCTCCCCACCCACCTTTCCTCCAGCAACCCTCAGTTTGTTTCCAATAGCTGGGAACCTGTCATGGATTTTCTTCCTCTCTGGTTTCTTCGCATTCATTTTCCCTCCCTTCCCCTATGATCCTCTGTGCTGTTCCTTCTATTCCACATATGAGTAAAACCATATAATAATTGTTTTTCTCTGACTGACTTATTTTGCTCAGCATAATACCCTCCAGTGCCATCCACATCGATATGCTAAATATTGATCCTTTCTGATGGCTGAGTCATATTCCATTGTATATGTATATACCATGTTTTCTTTATCCATTTATCTGTCGATGGATGTCTTGGTTCCTTCCACGGTTTGGCTATTGTGGACAATGTCGCTATAAACATTCGGGGTGCAGTTGCCCCTTCAGATCACTACATTTGTAGCTTTGGGGTAAATAAAATTGCTGGGTTGTAAGGGAGCTCTCTTTTAAGTTCTTGAGGAACCTCCATATTGTTTTCCAAAGTGGCTGTACCAGTTTTCATTCCCACTTAGAAGTGTAAGAGAGTTCCCCTTTCTCCTCACCAACATTTGTTATTTCTTCGCTTGTTAATTTTTGCAATTCTGACTGGTGTGAAGTGGTATCTCATTGTCATTTGGATTTCTTTTTCCCCATGCCAAGTGATGTTGAGCAGTTTGTCATATGTCTGTTGGCCATTTGTGTGTCTTCTTTGGAGAAATATCTGTTCATATCTTCTGCCCATTTCTTGACTCGCTTATTTGTTTTTTGGGTGTTGAGTTTGGGTGTTGAACGGTAGTAAAGCGTACGGCACATTCATGATGCTTCCACACCCACTTTTGGAAATGCTTCTCTCTCAAGGATACCTGAAGATGTTAGTGGAGAGTTCCGTATACGCAGACTTGCTTTTCCCAGGTGAGTGCATGGCACATTCCTTATTCACTCACGCGCGCGCGCGCGCGCACACACAAACACACACACACACACACACACAGAGTTGAACATGTTTCTGTCTCGTCAGGAAAGGAGGTGTTCGTTGAGAGACGGTTTCTCGCCAATGCTTTTGGGTGCTTGCCCTTTTCCCCCCGGAGAGTGAAGTGTATGCGCTTTTTGCCTAGGCTTCCGTACACACCCTTGAGAAGCCTTCCCTCAGCCAGAAACAAGCCGTGAGTTGAAAGAGGCGTTCCACACAGACCTCCTTCTCAGAGCGAAGCCTGTCACAATTTTCCTTGAGCCTCCACAGGCACTTTAGAAAAACTTCCTCCGGGAAGCTGTGAGTTGAACGACGGGTTTCCTACAGCGGTTTTCCGTGGGGGTAAGGATATATGGCACTTGGCCTTAGGCTTCCACGCACACATTGGAAAGGCTTCTCTCTTCGTGAAACAAGATGTGCGCTGAACGTTGCGTTCTGCGCAGGCTTGGTTTTCACACATCAGCCCATGGTACTTTCCCTAGGCTTCCACACGTGCAGTGAGTATCCCTTCCCTAAACCTGAACCAAGACGCGGGGGAAAGCTGCCTTCTACACCACCTTCTTTTCCGAGTTTCGTATAGAACCCTTGCGTTGTGCTTCCACATCCACTTTTGTCACTGCTTCGATATATCCTCCGGAGAGGGGTTCGCTTGAAAGACGGTCTCCCTCCGTCACGCTTTCAAGGAGTTAAGGATAGGGCACTCTCCTTATGCCTGCACACGTCCACTTGCAATCTCGACTGACTTCATGACCCCGTCCATATGCTACGCTGAAAGTCCCATTGCGCGCGGCCTTGTTTCTAAGAGATGAGGACAGGGCACGGCACGTTCCTTGTGCTTCCACCACGACTATATAAAAGGCTCCCGTCTCCAAGGCAAAGGATGTCAGGTGCAAGACGGCTTCGCAAAAGCGAGGTTGCCTCTTAGAGGGCGGTCTACGGCGCTCTCCTGACGCTTCCACGCCTACATATGCAAACGCTTCTGGGCTCACGAAAGAAGACGTCCGTTGAAAGCTGCCTTGTACCCCGACGCGTTTCTCAGAGTTAGGTCCAGGGAACGGTCCCTGTGCGATCACACGCAGCCTTGAGATGGCTCAGCTCTTTTCGATCGTCAGGGAGGACGTTTCTCGGAGTTAGGTCCAGGGAAATTTAGTAAAGCGTACGGCACTTTCATGATGCTTCCACACCCACTTTTGGAAATGCTTCTCTCTCCAGGATACCTGAAGATGCTAGTGGCGAGTCGCTGTATACGCAGACTTGCTTTTCCCAGGTCAGTACATGGCACTCTCCTTATTCACTCACGCACGCGCGCGCGCGCGTGCCCTCACACACACACACACACACACACACACACACACACACACACACAGAGTTGAACATGTTTCTGTCTCGTCAGGAAAGAAGGTGATCGTTGAGAGACGGTTTCTCGCCGATGCTTTTGGGTTCTTGCTTTTTTCCCCCCGGAGAGAGAAGTGTAGCCGCTTTTTCCCTAGGCTTCCGTACACACCCTTGAGAAGCCTTCCGTCAGCCAGAAACAAGCCATGAGTTGAAAGAGGCGTTCCACGCAGACCTCCTTCTCAGAGCGAAGCCTGTCACACTTTTCCTTGTGAAGTCAACTAGAGAGATACAAATACTTTCTCAATGATTGCTTTAACAAAAAAGGACTAAATATCCCAATCAGAAAACATAGACTGTAAAGAGGACGCAAGACCCATCTCTATGCTGCCTACCAGAGAATCACTTCAGACCTAAAAATAAAAGCAGATTGGAAGTAATGGGACACAAAACCATTTATCATGCAAATGGAAGTGAAAAGAAAGTTGGAGTCGTAATATTTTTATGAGACAAAATAAACTGAATTGTGGGGAAGATGGCAGAGTAGAAGGACCCTAAACTCACCTCATCCCACAGATACAACTAGGTAACACTCACACCAGAGTCACCCAGAAATGGACCTTCAGATTTCCCCACAAAACTATACAACTAAATGGAGAGAGGGAATCACATCAAAGATGGTAGGAAGGACAAGGACTCTGTAGGAATCTAAAGCCCATATTTCTGACCACCAGAGGGAGGGAACCACAGTCACAGAGGGGCCAGAAACAAACTACTACACCGGGGAGCCTCTAAAGCGTAGAGACATCCTCATAGCTTATGGCTTTGAAAATCAGAAGGGATGACATTTGTGAGCGTATACAACCAGCAGACTTAAAGCTTGGAACTTTTAAAAATCAGCTGTCTCAGCTCTGAGAGAGCACAGAAGGTGATAGGAAGCTGAGATCTGTCCTTAAAGATTAAGCAGAGCAAAGAGTGTGGAGAAGCTTGGGTGAAGCAGGTTGAAAGGTGCTTGAGGATTAAACAAGGGAGACATAGTTCCTGAACTCAGAGTTTGCTAAGGGACTTGTCCAGGAACAAAGGAGCTGGCAGGTGCCATTTCCCTCTACGGCCCCTCATTATAAACACACACCTACCTGCAAGACCAAGCACAATCTAGCAATCACTAACTTGCATAAACCATGGCCCATCCCCACACCTACCACACCTGCTTCAGTCCCAGTGCTGTGGATACCCTCCCTGATAAGACCCACACAATCCTTGACAACAATATGTCTCCCCATCACCCACAGAACACGCATGCATCTTGTTAAAACAGCACACCCCATGTGTTGTGCACAATGACACAGTCCAGATCCAGTCTCTGTTGTTGCTATGCATTACCTTCAGAGGAGAACCAGCATCACCAAGTGAAAAATGTATGTTCTGCCCCGTATTTTCAAGAACAAGCAATATATCTGACCTTCCTAACAGAGAGATATTCTCTGAGAAGTAGGCCAAATGAGCAGACAGAGGACTATGTCCTAAACGAAAGAAGAGGACAAAGCCACAGCAAGAGACCTAAACAAAATGGATATAAGGAACATGCCTGACAGAAAATTTAAGATAACAATTATAAAGATACTCACTGGGGAAATGAAAAGAGGGAGGACATCAGAAGGGGGAACATCATTGAGACTCTTAACAAAGAGATATGAAAGAAATAATCAGAGATGTGGAACACAAGAAATGAAATGAAGAATATACTAGATAGAATAATTAGCAGGATGGACGAAGCAGAGGAACAAATTAATGAACTAGAAGACAGTAATGGAAAGTAATCAAGCGGAACAAATGAGAGGAAAAAGAAGTATGCAAAAATGAGAAGAGACTTAGGGAATTCAGTGACTCCATCCAGTGTAACAACACCCACATTAGAGGGATCCCAGAAGGTGAAAAGGGGGAAAAGGGGGCAGAAAATCTATTGGACCAAAGAAGAGCTGAAAACTTAACCTAATCTGGTGAAGGAAACCTATACAAATCCATAAGGCATAGAGATCCCCTCCCACAAAATCAGCCTAAGGAGGTCCACATCAAGATACATAGAAATCAAAATGGGAAAAGGTAGTGATAAAGAAAAAACATTTAAAGCAGCAAGATAAAAGAAGACAGTTAACATGCAAGGGAAAGCCCATAAATCTATCAGCTGAGTTTTCAGCAGAAACTATGCAGGACAGAAGAAAGTGGCGTTAAATATTCAAAGTGCTGAAGGAGAAAAATCTGCAGCAAGGAATAATTTATCCAGCAAGCCTATCCTTCAGAAAAGAAGGGGAGAAAAAGAGTTTCTTAGCCACACAAACTAAAAGAGTTCATGACCACTAAATTAACTACAAAAAATATTGAAGGGGACACTATGAGTGGAAAAAAATCGTAAGTGAGAGTATGACAATAATGAATCAAGGAAGCAGTAAAAATAAGTATTTCTGTAAAAATCAGTTAAGGGATTCACAAAATAAAAGTATGTAAAATATGAAAACATATACCCTAACACATGAGGAGGAGTCAACAGTGGGTTTGAACTTAAACAGCATTCAACTTAATATAGACTGAAAAGGCTATATATAATCCAGGGGGTCACCACAAACCCAAACCTCTAATACACATGCAAAAGATAAAGGGAAAGAAATCCAAGAATATCATTAAAGAAAACGAGCAAACCATGAGAGAGAGAGCAAGAGAAGAAAGGATCAGAGAAAAACTACACAAAAAACTATGAAACAAGTAACAAAACATCAATAAATACATGTCTAATGATAATTAGTTTGAATGTAAATGGACTAAATGCTCCAAGCAAAAGAGCATCACAGAGTTTGTATATATATATAAAAGATTTCACACCTAAAGACACCTGCAGATGGAAATTAAGAGATGGAGAAACATTAATCATGCAAGTGGATGTCAAAAGAAGTCAGAGTAGCAATCCTTATATCAGACAAAATAGACTTTTTTAACATTGAAATTGAATTAGCCAACATAGAGTACACCAGTAATTTCAAATGTAGCGTTCCACAATTCATCAGTTGTGTATAACACCCAGTGTTCATCACATCGCATGCATTCCTTAATGCCCATCACACAGTTACTCCATCTCCCCACCCACCTTTCCTCCAGCAACCCTCAGTTTGTTTCCAATAGCTGGGAAACTGTCATGGATTTTCTTCCTCTCTGGTTTCTTCGCATTCATTTTCCCTCCCTTCCCCTATGATCCTCTGTGCTGTTCCTTCTATTCCACATATGAGTAAAACCATATAATAATTGTTTTTCTCTGACTGACTTATTTTGCTCAGCATAATACCCTCCAGTGCCATCCACATCGATATGCTAAATATTGATCCTTTCTGATGGCTGAGTCATATTCCATTGTATATGTATATACCATGTTTTCTTTATCCATTTATCTGTCGATGGATGTCTTGGTTCCTTCCACGGTTTGGCTATTGTGGACAATGTCGCTATAAACATTCGGGGTGCAGTTGCCCCTTCAGATCACTACATTTGTAGCTTTGGGGTAAATAAAATTGCTGGGTTGTAAGGGAGCTCTCTTTTAAGTTCTTGAGGAACCTCCATATTGTTTTCCAAAGTGGCTGTACCAGTTTTCATTCCCACTTAGAAGTGTAAGAGAGTTCCCCTTTCTCCTCACCAACATTTGTTATTTCTTCGCTTGTTAATTTTTGCAATTCTGACTGGTGTGAAGTGGTATCTCATTGTCATTTGGATTTCTTTTTCCCCATGCCAAGTGATGTTGAGCAGTTTGTCATATGTCTGTTGGCCATTTGTGTGTCTTCTTTGGAGAAATATCTGTTCATATCTTCTGCCCATTTCTTGACTCGCTTATTTGTTTTTTGGGTGTTGAGTTTGGGTGTTGAACGGTAGTAAAGCGTACGGCACATTCATGATGCTTCCACACCCACTTTTGGAAATGCTTCTCTCTCAAGGATACCTGAAGATGTTAGTGGAGAGTTCCGTATACGCAGACTTGCTTTTCCCAGGTGAGTGCATGGCACATTCCTTATTCACTCACGCGCGCGCGCGCGCGCACACACAAACACACACACACACACACACACAGAGTTGAACATGTTTCTGTCTCGTCAGGAAAGGAGGTGTTCGTTGAGAGACGGTTTCTCGCCAATGCTTTTGGGTGCTTGCCCTTTTCCCCCCGGAGAGTGAAGTGTATGCGCTTTTTGCCTAGGCTTCCGTACACACCCTTGAGAAGCCTTCCCTCAGCCAGAAACAAGCCGTGAGTTGAAAGAGGCGTTCCACACAGACCTCCTTCTCAGAGCGAAGCCTGTCACAATTTTCCTTGAGCCTCCACAGGCACTTTAGAAAAACTTCCTCCGGGAAGCTGTGAGTTGAACGACGGGTTTCCTACAGCGGTTTTCCGTGGGGGTAAGGATATATGGCACTTGGCCTTAGGCTTCCACGCACACATTGGAAAGGCTTCTCTCTTCGTGAAACAAGATGTGCGCTGAACGTTGCGTTCTGCGCAGGCTTGGTTTTCACACATCAGCCCATGGTACTTTCCCTAGGCTTCCACACGTGCAGTGAGTATCCCTTCCCTAAACCTGAACCAAGACGCGGGGGAAAGCTGCCTTCTACACCACCTTCTTTTCCGAGTTTCGTATAGAACCCTTGCGTTGTGCTTCCACATCCACTTTTGTCACTGCTTCGATATATCCTCCGGAGAGGGGTTCGCTTGAAAGACGGTCTCCCTCCGTCACGCTTTCAAGGAGTTAAGGATAGGGCACTCTCCTTATGCCTGCACACGTCCACTTGCAATCTCGACTGACTTCATGACCCCGTCCATATGCTACGCTGAAAGTCCCATTGCGCGCGGCCTTGTTTCTAAGAGATGAGGACAGGGCACGGCACGTTCCTTGTGCTTCCACCACGACTATATAAAAGGCTCCCGTCTCCAAGGCAAAGGATGTCAGGTGCAAGACGGCTTCGCAAAAGCGAGGTTGCCTCTTAGAGGGCGGTCTACGGCGCTCTCCTGACGCTTCCACGCCTACATATGCAAACGCTTCTGGGCTCACGAAAGAAGACGTCCGTTGAAAGCTGCCTTGTACCCCGACGCGTTTCTCAGAGTTAGGTCCAGGGAACGGTCCCTGTGCGATCACACGCAGCCTTGAGATGGCTCAGCTCTTTTCGATCGTCAGGGAGGACGTTTCTCGGAGTTAGGTCCAGGGAAATTTAGTAAAGCGTACGGCACTTTCATGATGCTTCCACACCCACTTTTGGAAATGCTTCTCTCTCCAGGATACCTGAAGATGCTAGTGGCGAGTCGCTGTATACGCAGACTTGCTTTTCCCAGGTCAGTACATGGCACTCTCCTTATTCACTCACGCACGCGCGCGCGCGCGTGCCCTCACACACACACACACACACACACACACACACACACACACAGAGTTGAACATGTTTCTGTCTCGTCAGGAAAGAAGGTGATCGTTGAGAGACGGTTTCTCGCCGATGCTTTTGGGTTCTTGCTTTTTTCCCCCCGGAGAGAGAAGTGTAGCCGCTTTTTCCCTAGGCTTCCGTACACACCCTTGAGAAGCCTTCCGTCAGCCAGAAACAAGCCATGAGTTGAAAGAGGCGTTCCACGCAGACCTCCTTCTCAGAGCGAAGCCTGTCACACTTTTCCTTGTGAAGTCAACTAGAGAGATACAAATACTTTCTCAATGATTGCTTTAACAAAAAAGGACTAAATATCCCAATCAGAAAACATAGACTGTAAAGAGGACGCAAGACCCATCTCTATGCTGCCTACCAGAGAATCACTTCAGACCTAAAAATAAAAGCAGATTGGAAGTAATGGGACACAAAACCATTTATCATGCAAATGGAAGTGAAAAGAAAGTTGGAGTCGTAATATTTTTATGAGACAAAATAAACTGAATTGTGGGGAAGATGGCAGAGTAGAAGGACCCTAAACTCACCTCATCCCACAGATACAACTAGGTAACACTCACACCAGAGTCACCCAGAAATGGACCTTCAGATTTCCCCACAAAACTATACAACTAAATGGAGAGAGGGAATCACATCAAAGATGGTAGGAAGGACAAGGACTCTGTAGGAATCTAAAGCCCATATTTCTGACCACCAGAGGGAGGGAACCACAGTCACAGAGGGGCCAGAAACAAACTACTACACCGGGGAGCCTCTAAAGCGTAGAGACATCCTCATAGCTTATGGCTTTGAAAATCAGAAGGGATGACATTTGTGAGCGTATACAACCAGCAGACTTAAAGCTTGGAACTTTTAAAAATCAGCTGTCTCAGCTCTGAGAGAGCACAGAAGGTGATAGGAAGCTGAGATCTGTCCTTAAAGATTAAGCAGAGCAAAGAGTGTGGAGAAGCTTGGGTGAAGCAGGTTGAAAGGTGCTTGAGGATTAAACAAGGGAGACATAGTTCCTGAACTCAGAGTTTGCTAAGGGACTTGTCCAGGAACAAAGGAGCTGGCAGGTGCCATTTCCCTCTACGGCCCCTCATTATAAACACACACCTACCTGCAAGACCAAGCACAATCTAGCAATCACTAACTTGCATAAACCATGGCCCATCCCCACACCTACCACACCTGCTTCAGTCCCAGTGCTGTGGATACCCTCCCTGATAAGACCCACACAATCCTTGACAACAATATGTCTCCCCATCACCCACAGAACACGCATGCATCTTGTTAAAACAGCACACCCCATGTGTTGTGCACAATGACACAGTCCAGATCCAGTCTCTGTTGTTGCTATGCATTACCTTCAGAGGAGAACCAGCATCACCAAGTGAAAAATGTATGTTCTGCCCCGTATTTTCAAGAACAAGCAATATATCTGACCTTCCTAACAGAGAGATATTCTCTGAGAAGTAGGCCAAATGAGCAGACAGAGGACTATGTCCTAAACGAAAGAAGAGGACAAAGCCACAGCAAGAGACCTAAACAAAATGGATATAAGGAACATGCCTGACAGAAAATTTAAGATAACAATTATAAAGATACTCACTGGGGAAATGAAAAGAGGGAGGACATCAGAAGGGGGAACATCATTGAGACTCTTAACAAAGAGATATGAAAGAAATAATCAGAGATGTGGAACACAAGAAATGAAATGAAGAATATACTAGATAGAATAATTAGCAGGATGGACGAAGCAGAGGAACAAATTAATGAACTAGAAGACAGTAATGGAAAGTAATCAAGCGGAACAAATGAGAGGAAAAAGAAGTATGCAAAAATGAGAAGAGACTTAGGGAATTCAGTGACTCCATCCAGTGTAACAACACCCACATTAGAGGGATCCCAGAAGGTGAAAAGGGGGAAAAGGGGGCAGAAAATCTATTGGACCAAAGAAGAGCTGAAAACTTAACCTAATCTGGTGAAGGAAACCTATACAAATCCATAAGGCATAGAGATCCCCTCCCACAAAATCAGCCTAAGGAGGTCCACATCAAGATACATAGAAATCAAAATGGGAAAAGGTAGTGATAAAGAAAAAACATTTAAAGCAGCAAGATAAAAGAAGACAGTTAACATGCAAGGGAAAGCCCATAAATCTATCAGCTGAGTTTTCAGCAGAAACTATGCAGGACAGAAGAAAGTGGCGTTAAATATTCAAAGTGCTGAAGGAGAAAAATCTGCAGCAAGGAATAATTTATCCAGCAAGCCTATCCTTCAGAAAAGAAGGGGAGAAAAAGAGTTTCTTAGCCACACAAACTAAAAGAGTTCATGACCACTAAATTAACTACAAAAAATATTGAAGGGGACACTATGAGTGGAAAAAAATCGTAAGTGAGAGTATGACAATAATGAATCAAGGAAGCAGTAAAAATAAGTATTTCTGTAAAAATCAGTTAAGGGATTCACAAAATAAAAGTATGTAAAATATGAAAACATATACCCTAACACATGAGGAGGAGTCAACAGTGGGTTTGAACTTAAACAGCATTCAACTTAATATAGACTGAAAAGGCTATATATAATCCAGGGGGTCACCACAAACCCAAACCTCTAATACACATGCAAAAGATAAAGGGAAAGAAATCCAAGAATATCATTAAAGAAAACGAGCAAACCATGAGAGAGAGAGCAAGAGAAGAAAGGATCAGAGAAAAACTACACAAAAAACTATGAAACAAGTAACAAAACATCAATAAATACATGTCTAATGATAATTAGTTTGAATGTAAATGGACTAAATGCTCCAAGCAAAAGAGCATCACAGAGTTTGTATATATATATAAAAGATTTCACACCTAAAGACACCTGCAGATGGAAATTAAGAGATGGAGAAACATTAATCATGCAAGTGGATGTCAAAAGAAGTCAGAGTAGCAATCCTTATATCAGACAAAATAGACTTTTTTAACATTGAAATTGAATTAGCCAACATAGAGTACACCAGTAATTTCAAATGTAGCGTTCCACAATTCATCAGTTGTGTATAACACCCAGTGTTCATCACATCGCATGCATTCCTTAATGCCCATCACACAGTTACTCCATCTCCCCACCCACCTTTCCTCCAGCAACCCTCAGTTTGTTTCCAATAGCTGGGAAACTGTCATGGATTTTCTTCCTCTCTGGTTTCTTCGCATTCATTTTCCCTCCCTTCCCCTATGATCCTCTGTGCTGTTCCTTCTATTCCACATATGAGTAAAACCATATAATAATTGTTTTTCTCTGACTGACTTATTTTGCTCAGCATAATACCCTCCAGTGCCATCCACATCGATATGCTAAATATTGATCCTTTCTGATGGCTGAGTCATATTCCATTGTATATGTATATACCATGTTTTCTTTATCCATTTATCTGTCGATGGATGTCTTGGTTCCTTCCACGGTTTGGCTATTGTGGACAATGTCGCTATAAACATTCGGGGTGCAGTTGCCCCTTCAGATCACTACATTTGTAGCTTTGGGGTAAATAAAATTGCTGGGTTGTAAGGGAGCTCTCTTTTAAGTTCTTGAGGAACCTCCATATTGTTTTCCAAAGTGGCTGTACCAGTTTTCATTCCCACTTAGAAGTGTAAGAGAGTTCCCCTTTCTCCTCACCAACATTTGTTATTTCTTCGCTTGTTAATTTTTGCAATTCTGACTGGTGTGAAGTGGTATCTCATTGTCATTTGGATTTCTTTTTCCCCATGCCAAGTGATGTTGAGCAGTTTGTCATATGTCTGTTGGCCATTTGTGTGTCTTCTTTGGAGAAATATCTGTTCATATCTTCTGCCCATTTCTTGACTCGCTTATTTGTTTTTTGGGTGTTGAGTTTGGGTGTTGAACGGTAGTAAAGCGTACGGCACATTCATGATGCTTCCACACCCACTTTTGGAAATGCTTCTCTCTCAAGGATACCTGAAGATGTTAGTGGAGAGTTCCGTATACGCAGACTTGCTTTTCCCAGGTGAGTGCATGGCACATTCCTTATTCACTCACGCGCGCGCGCGCGCGCACACACAAACACACACACACACACACACACAGAGTTGAACATGTTTCTTTCTCGTCAGGAAAGGAGGTGTTCGTTGAGAGACGGTTTCTCGCCAATGCTTTTGGGTGCTTGCCCTTTTCCCCCCGGAGAGTGAAGTGTATGCGCTTTTTGCCTAGGCTTCCGTACACACCCTTGAGAAGCCTTCCCTCAGCCAGAAACAAGCCGTGAGTTGAAAGAGGCGTTCCACACAGACCTCCTTCTCAGAGCGAAGCCTGTCACAATTTTCCTTGAGCCTCCACAGGCACTTTAGAAAAACTTCCTCCGGGAAGCTGTGAGTTGAACGACGGGTTTCCTACAGCGGTTTTCCGTGGGGGTAAGGATATATGGCACTTGGCCTTAGGCTTCCACGCACACATTGGAAAGGCTTCTCTCTTCGTGAAACAAGATGTGCGCTGAACGTTGCGTTCTGCGCAGGCTTGGTTTTCACACATCAGCCCATGGTACTTTCCCTAGGCTTCCACACGTGCAGTGAGTATCCCTTCCCTAAACCTGAACCAAGACGCGGGGGAAAGCTGCCTTCTACACCACCTTCTTTTCCGAGTTTCGTATAGAACCCTTGCGTTGTGCTTCCACATCCACTTTTGTCACTGCTTCGATATATCCTCCGGAGAGGGGTTCGCTTGAAAGACGGTCTCCCTCCGTCACGCTTTCAAGGAGTTAAGGATAGGGCACTCTCCTTATGCCTGCACACGTCCACTTGCAATCTCGACTGACTTCATGACCCCGTCCATATGCTACGCTGAAAGTCCCATTGCGCGCGGCCTTGTTTCTAAGAGATGAGGACAGGGCACGGCACGTTCCTTGTGCTTCCACCACGACTATATAAAAGGCCCCCGTCTCCAAGGCAAAGGATGTCAGGTGCAAGACGGCTTCGCAAAAGCGAGGTTGCCTCTTAGAGGGCGGTCTACGGCGCTCTCCTGACGCTTCCACGCCTACATATGCAAACGCTTCTGGGCTCACGAAAGAAGACGTCCGTTGAAAGCTGCCTTGTACCCCGACGCGTTTCTCAGAGTTAGGTCCAGGGAACGGTCCCTGTGCGATCACACGCAGCCTTGAGATGGCTCAGCTCTTTTCGATCGTCAGGGAGGACGTTTCTCGGAGTTAGGTCCAGGGAAATTTAGTAAAGCGTACGGCACTTTCATGATGCTTCCACACCCACTTTGGGAAATGCTTCTCTCTCCAGGATACCTGAAGATGCTAGTGGCGAGTCGACGTAGACGCAGACTTGCTTTTCCCAGGTCAGTACATGGCACTCTCCTTATTCACTCACGCACGCGCGCGCGCGCGTGCCCTCACACACACACACACACACAGAGTTGAACATGTTTCTGTCTCGTCAGGAAAGAAGGTGATCGTTGAGAGACGGTGTCTCGCCGATGCTTTTGGGTTCTTGCTTTTTTCCCCCCGGAGAGAGAAGTGTAGCCGCTTTTTCCCTAGGCTTCCGTACACACCCTTGAGAAGCCTTCCGTCAGCCAGAAACAAGCCATGAGTTGAAAGAGGCGTTCCACGCAGACCTCCTTCTCAGAGCGAAGCCTGTCACACTTTTCCTTGTGAAGTCAACTAGAGAGATACAAATACTTTCTCAATGATTGCTTTAACAAAAAAGGACTAAATATCCCAATCAGAAAACATAGACTGTAAAGAGGAAGCAAGACCCATCTCTATGCTGCCTAGCAGAGAATCACTTCAGACCTAAAAATAAAAGCAGATTGGAAGTAATGGGACACAAAACCATTTATCATGCAAATGGAAGTGAAAAGAAAGTTGGAGTCGTAATATTTTTATGAGACAAAATAAACTGAATTGTGGGGAAGATGGCAGAGTAGAAGGACCCTAAACTCACCTCATCCCACAGATACAACTAGGTAACACTCACACCAGAGTCACCCAGAAATGGACCTTCAGATTTCCCCACAAAACTATACAACTAAATGGAGAGAGGGAATCACATCAAAGATGGTAGGAAGGACAAGGACTCTGTAGGAATCTAAAGCCCATATTTCTGACCACCAGAGGGAGGGAACCACAGTCACAGAGGGGCCAGAAACAAACTACTACACCGGGGAGCCTCTAAAGCGTAGAGACATCCTCATAGCTTATGGCTTTGAAAATCAGAAGGGATGACATTTGTGAGCGTATACAACCAGCAGACTTAAAGCTTGGAACTTTTAAAAATCAGCTGTCTCAGCTCTGAGAGAGCACAGAAGGTGATAGGAAGCTGAGATCTGTCCTTAAAGATTAAGCAGAGCAAAGAGTGTGGAGAAGCTTGGGTGAAGCAGGTTGAAAGGTGCTTGAGGATTAAACAAGGGAGACATAGTTCCTGAACTCAGAGTTTGCTAAGGGACTTGTCCAGGAACAAAGGAGCTGGCAGGTGCCATTTCCCTCTACGGCCCCTCATTATAAACACACACCTACCTGAAAGACCAAGCACAATCTAGCAATCACTAACTTGCATAAACCATGGCCCATCCCCACACCTACCACACCTGCTTCAGTCCCAGTGCTGTGGATACCCTCCCTGATAAGACCCACACAATCCTTGACAACAATATGTCTCCCCATCACCCACAGAACACGCATGCGTCTTGTTAAAACAGCACACCCCATGTGTTGTGCACAATGACACAGTCCAGATCCAGTCTCTGTTGTTGCTATGCATTACCTTCAGAGGAGAAGCAGCATCACCAAGTGAAAAATGTATGTTCTGCCCCGTATTTTCAAGAACAAGCAATATATCTGACCTTCCTAACAGAGAGATATTCTCTGAGAAGTAGGCCAAATGAGCAGACAGAGGACTATGTCCTAAACGAAAGAAGAGGACAAAGCCACAGCAAGAGACCTAAACAAAATGGATATAAGGAACATGCCTGACAGAAAATTTAAGATAACAATTATAAAGATACTCACTGGGGAAATGAAAAGAGGGAGGACATCAGAAGGGGGAACATCATTGAGACTCTTAACAAAGAGATATGAAAGAAATAATCAGAGATGTGGAACACAAGAAATGAAATGAAGAATATACTAGATAGAATAATTAGCAGGATGGACGAAGCAGAGGAACAAATTAATGAACTAGAAGACAGTAATGGAAAGTAATCAAGCGGAACAAATGAGAGGAAAAAGAAGTATGCAAAAATGAGAAGAGACTTAGGGAATTCAGTGACTCCATCCAGTGTAACAACACCCACATGAGAGGGATCCCAGAAGGTGAAAAGGGTGAAAAGGGGGCAGAAAATCTATTTGACCAAAGAAGAGCTGAAAACTTAACCTAATCTGGTGAAGGAAACCTATACAAATCCATAAGGCATAGAGATCCCCTCCCACAAACTCAACCGAAGGAGGTCCACATCAAGACACATAGTAATCCAAATGGGAAAAGGTAGTGATAAAGAAAAAACATTTAAAGCAGCAGATAAAAGAAGAAAGTTAACATGCAAGGGAAAGCCCATAAATCTATCAGCTGAGTTTTCAGCAGAAACTATGCAGGACAGAAGAAAGTGGCGTTAAATATTCAAAGTGCTGAAGGAGAAAAATCTGCAGCAAGGAATAATTTATCCAGCAAGCCTATCCTTCAGAAAAGAAGGGGAGAAAAAGAGTTTCTTAGCCACACAAACTAAAAGAGTTCATGACCACTAAATTAACTACAAAAAATATTGAAGGGGACACTATGAGTGGAAAAAAATCGTAAGTGAGAGTATGACAATAATGAATCAAGGAAGCAGTAAAAATAAGTATTTCTGTAAAAATCAGTTAAGGGATTCACAAAATAAAAGTATGTAAAATATGAAAACGTATACCCTAACACATGAGGAGGAGTCAACAGTGGGTTTGAACTTAAACAGCATTCAACTTAATATAGACTGAAAAGGCTATATATAATCCAGGGGGTCACCACAAACCCAAACCTCTAATACACATGCAAAAGATAAAGGGAAAGAAATCCAAGAATATCATTAAAGAAAACGAGCAAACCATGAGAGAGAGAGCAAGAGAAGAAAGGATCAGAGAAAAACTACACAAAAAACTATGAAACAAGTAACAAAACATCAATAAATACATGTCTAATGATAATTAGTTGTAATGTAAATGGACTAAATGCTCCAAGCAAAAGAGCATGACAGAGTTTGTATATATATATAAAAGATTTCACACCTAAAGACACCTGCAGATGGAAATTAAGAGATGGAGAAACATTAATCATGCAAGTGGATGTCAAGAGAAGTCAGAGTAGCAATCCTTATATCAGACAAAATAGACTTTTTTAACATTGAAATTGAATTAGCCAACATAGAGTACACCAGTAATTTCAAATGTAGCGTTCCACAATTCATCAGTTGTGTATAACACCCAGTGTTCACCACATCACATGCATTCCTTAATGCCCATCACACAGTTACTCCATCTCCCCACCCACCTTTCCTCCAGCAACCCTCAGTTTGTTTCCAATAGCTGGGAACCTGTCATGGATTTTCTTCCTCTCTGGTTTCTTCGCATTCATTTTCCCTCCCTTCCCCTATGATCCTCTGTGCTGTTCCTTCTATTCCACATATGAGTAAAACCATATAATAATTGTTTTTCTCTGACTGACTTATTTTGCTCAGCATAATACCCTCCAGTGCCTTCCACATAGATATGCTAAATATTGATCCTTTCTGATGGCTGAGTCACATTCCATTGTATATGTATATACCATGTTTTCTTTATCCATTTATCTGTCGATGGATGTCTTGGTTCCTTCCACGGTTTGGCTATTGTGGACAATGTCGCTATAAACATTCGGGGTGCAGTTGCCCCTTCAGATCACTACATTTGTAGCTTTGGGGAAAATAAAATTGCTGGGTTGTAAGGGAGCTCTGTTTTAAGTTCTTGAGGAACCTCCATATTGTTTTCCAAAGTGGCTGTACCAGTTTTCATTCCCACTTAGAAGTGTAAGAGAGTTCCCCTTTCTCCTCACCAACATTTGTTATTTCTTCGCTTGTTAATTTTTGCAATTCTGACTGGTGTGAAGTGGTATCTCATTGTCATTTGGATTTCTTTTTCCCCATGCCAAGTGCTGTTGAGCAGTTTCTCATATGTCTGTTGGCCATTTGTGTGTCTTCTTTGGAGAAATACCTGTTCATATCTTCTGCCCACTTCTTGACTCGGTTATTTGTATTTTGGGTGTTGAGTTTGGGTGTTGAACGGTAGTAAAGCGTACGGCACTTTCATGATGCTTCCACACCCACTTTTGGAAATGCTTCTCTCTCAAGGATACCTGAAGATGTTAGTGGAGAGTTGCCGTATACGCAGACTTGCTTTTCCCAGGTGAGTGCATGGCACATTCCTTATTCACTCACGCGCGCGCGCGCGCGCACACACACACACACACACACACAGAGTTGAACATGTTTCTGTCTCGTCAGGAAAGGAGGTGTTCGTTGAGAGACGGTTTCTCGCCAATGCTTTTGGGTGCTTGCCCTTTTCCCCCCGGAGAGTGAAGTGTATGCGCTTTTTGCCTAGGCTTCCGTACACACCCTTGAGAAGCCTTCCCTCAGCCAGAAACAAGCCGTGAGTTGAAAGAGGCGTTCCACACAGACCTCCTTCTCAGAGCGAAGCCTGTCACACGTTTCCTTGGGCCTCCACACGCACTTTAGAAAAACTTCCTCCGGGAAGCTGTGAGTTGAACGACGGGTTTCCTACAGCGGTTTTCCGTGGGGGTAAGGATATATGGCACTTGGCCTTAGGCTTCCACGCACAGATTGGAAAGGCTTCTCTCTTCGTGAAACAAGATGTGCGCTGAACGTTGCGTTCTGCGCAGGCTTGGTTTTCACACATCAGCCCATGGTACTTTCCCTAGGCTTCCACACGTGCAGTGAGTATCCCTTCCCTAAACCTGAACCAAGACGAGGGGGAAAGCTGCCTTCTACACCACCTTCTTTTCCGAGTTTCGTATAGAACCCTTGCGTTGTGCTTCCACATCCACTTTTGTCACTGCTTCGATATATCCTCCGGAGAGGGGTTCGCTTGAAAGACGGTCTCCCTCCGTCACGCTTTCAAGGAGTTAAGGATAGGGCACTCTCCTTGTGCCTGCACACGTCCACTTGCAATCTCGACTGACTTCATGACCCCGTCCATATGCTACGCTGAAAGTCCCATTGCGCGCGGCCTTGTTTCTAAGAGATGAGGACAGGGCACGGCACGTTCCTTGTGCTTCCACCACGACTATATAAAAGGCTCCCGTCTCCAAGGCAAAGGATGTCAGGTGCAAGACGGCTTCGCAAAAGCGAGGTTGCCTCTTAGAGGGCGGTCTACGGCGCTCTGTTGACGCTTCCACGCCTACATATGCAAACGCTTCTGGGCTCACGAAAGAAGACGTCCGTTGAAATCTGCCTTGTACCCCGACGCGTTTTCCGGAGTTAGGTCCAGGGAACGGTCCCTGTGCGATCACACGCAGCCTTGAGATGGCTCAGCTCTTTTCGATCGTCAGGGAGGACGTTTCTCGGAGTTAGGTCCAGGGAAAGTTAGTAAAGCGTACGGCACTTTCATGATGCTTCCACACCCACTTTTGGAAATGCTTCTCTCTCCAGGATACCTGAAGATGCTAGTGGCGAGTCGCTGTATACGCAGACTTGCTTTTCCCAGGTCAGTACATGGCACTCTCCTTATTCACTCACGCACGCGCGCGCGCGCGTGCCCTCACACACACACACACACACACACACACACACACACACACACAGAGTTGAACATGTTTCTGTCTCGTCAGGAAAGAAGGTGATCGTTGAGAGACGGTTTCTCGCCGATGCTTTTGGGTTCTTGCTTTTTTCCCCCCGGAGAGAGAAGTGTAGCCGCTTTTTCCCTAGGCTTCCGTACACACCCTTGAGAAGCCTTCCGTCAGCCAGAAACAAGCCATGAGTTGAAAGAGGCGTTCCACGCAGACCTCCTTCTCAGAGCGAAGCCTGTCACACTTTTCCTTGTGTAGTAAACTAGAGAGATACAAATACTTTCTCAATGATTGCTTTAACAAAAAAGGACTAAATATCCCAATCAGAAAACATAGACTGTAAAGAGGAAGCAAGACCCATCTCTATGCTGCCTACCAGAGAATCACTTCAGACCTAAAAATAAAAGCAGATTGGAAGTAATGGGACACAAAACCATTTATCATGCAAATGGAAGTGAAAAGAAAGTTGGAGTCGTAATATTTTTATGAGACAAAATAAACTGAATTTTGGGGAAGATGGCAGAGTAGAAGGACCCTAAACTCACCTCATCCCACAGATACAACTAGGTAACACTCACACCAGAGTCACCCAGAAATGGACCTTCAGATTTCCCCACAAAACTATACAACTAAATGGAGAGAGGGAATCACATCAAAGATGGTAGGAAGGACAAGGACTCTGTAGGAATTTAAAGCCCATATTTCTGACCACCAGAGGGAGGGAACCACAGTCACAGAGGGGCCAGAAACAAACTACTACACCGGGGAGCCTCTAAAGCGTAGAGACATCCTCATAGCTTATGGCTTTGAAAATCAGAAGGGATGACATTTGTGAGCGTATACAACCAGCAGACTTAAAGCTTGGAACTTTTAAAAATCAGCTGTCTCAGCTCTGAGAGAGCACAGAAGGTGATAGGAAGCTGAGACCTGTCCTTAAAGATTAAGCAGAGCAAAGAGTGTGGAGAAGCTTGGGTGAAGCAGGTTGAAAGGTGCTTGAGGATTAAACAAGGGAGACATAGTTCCTGAACTCAGAGTTTGCTAAGGGACTTGTCCAGGAACAAAGGAGCTGGCAGGTGCCATTTCCCTCTACGGCCCCTCATTATAAACACACACCTACCTGCAAGACCAAGCACAATCTAGCAATCACTAACTTGCATAAACCATGGCCCATCCCCACACCTACCACACCTGCTTCAGTCCCAGTGCTGTGGATACCCTCCCTGATAAGACCCACACAATCCTTGACAACAATATGTCTCCCCATCACCCACAGAACACGCATGCGTCTTGTTAAAACAGCACACCCCATGTGTTGTGCACAATGACACAGTCCAGATCCAGTCTCTGTTGTTGCTATGCATTACCTTCAGAGGAGAACCAGCATCACCAAGTGAAAAATGTATGTTCTGCCCCGTATTTTCAAGAACAAGCAATATATCTGACCTTCCTAACAGAGAGATATTCTCTGAGAAGTAGGCCAAATGAGCAGACAGAGGACTATGTCCTAAACGAAAGAAGAGGACAAAGCCACAGCAAGAGACCTAAACAAAATGGATATAAGGAACATGCCTGACAGAAAATTTAAGATAACAATTATAAAGATACTCACTGGGGAAATGAAAAGAGGGAGGACATCAGAAGGGGGAACATCATTGAGACTCTTAACAAAGAGATATGAAAGAAATAATCAGAGATGTGGAACACAAGAAATGAAATGAAGAATATACTAGATAGAATAATTAGCAGGATGGACGAAGCAGAGGAACAAATTAATGAACTAGAAGACAGTAATGGAAAGTAATCAAGCGGAACAAATGAGAGGAAAAAGAAGTATGCAAAAATGAGAAGAGACTTAGGGAATTCAGTGACTCCATCCAGTGTAACAACACCCACATGAGAGGGATCCCAGAAGGTGAAAAGGGGGAAAAGGGGGCAGAAAATCTATTTGACCAAAGAAGAGCTGAAAACTTAACCTAATCTGGTGAAGGAAACCTATACAAATCCATAAGGCATAGAGATCCCCTCCCACAAAATCAACCTAAGGAGGTCCACATCAAGATACATAGTAATCAAAATGGGAAAAGGTAGTGATAAAGAAAAAACATTTAAAGCAGCAAGATAAAAGAAGACAGTTAACATGCAAGGGAAAGCCCATAAATCTATCAGCTGAGTTTTCAGCAGAAACTATGCAGGACAGAAGAAAGTGGCGTTAAATATTCAAAGTGCTGAAGGAGAAAAATCTGCAGCAAGGAATAATTTATCCAGCAAGCCTATCCTTCAGAAAAGAAGGGGAGAAAAAGAGTTTCTTAGCCACACAAACTAAAAGAGTTCATGACCACTAAATTAACTACAAAAAAATATTGAAAGGGACACTATGAGTGGAAAAAAATCGTAAGTGAGAGTATGACAATAATGAATCAAGGAAGCAGTAAAAATAAGTATTTCTGTAAAAATCAGTTAAGGGATTCACAAAATAAAAGTATGTAAAATATGAAAACATATACCCTAACACATGAGGAGGAGTCAACAGTGGGTTTGAACTTAAACAGCATTCAACTTAATATAGACTGAAAAGGCTATATATAATCCAGGGGGTCACCACAAACCCAAACCTCTAATACACATGCAAAACATAAAGGGAAAGAAATCCAAGAATATCATTAAAGAAAACGAGCAAACCATGAGAGAGAGAGCAAGAGAAGAAAGGATCAGAGAAAAACTACACAAAAAACTATGAAACAAGTAACAAAACATCAATAAATACATGTCTAATGATAATTAGTTTGAATGTAAATGGATTAAATGCTCCAAGCAAAAGAGCATGACAGAGTTTGTATATATATATAAAAGATTTCACACCTAAAGACACCTGCAGATGGAAATTAAGAGATGGAGAAACATTAATCATGCAAGTGGATGTCAAAAGAAGTCAGAGTAGCAATCCTTATATCAGACAAAATAGACTTTTTTAACATTGAAATTGAATTAGCCAACATAGAGTACACCAGTAATTTCAAATGTAGCGTTCCACAATTCATCAGTTGTGTATAACACCCAGTGTTCATCACATCGCATGCATTCCTTAATGCCCATCACACAGTTACTCCATCTCCCCACCCACCTTTCCTCCAGCAACCCTCAGTTTGTTTCCAATAGTTAGGAACCTCTCATGTATTTTCTTCCTCTCTGGTT
The DNA here is from genome assembly GCF_037043125.1 of Eumetopias jubatus. Lineage (NCBI taxonomy): Eukaryota > Metazoa > Chordata > Mammalia > Carnivora > Otariidae > Eumetopias > Eumetopias jubatus. The sequence continues at coordinate 2,021,001 of NW_028274834.1, read as the reverse complement.
TCTTCGCATTCATTTTCCCTCCCTTCCCCTATGATCCTCTGTGCTGTTCCTTCTATTCCACATATGAGTAAAACCATATAATAATTGTTTTTCTCTGACTGACTTATTTTGCTCAGCATAATACCCTCCAGTGCCTTCCACATCGATATGCTAAATATTGATCCTTTCTGATGGCTGAGTCACATTCCTTTGTATATGTATATACTATGTTTTCTTTATCCATTTATCTGTCGATGGATGTCTTGGTTCCTTCCACGGTTTGGCTATTGTGGACAATGTCGCTATAAACATTTGGGGTGTAGTTGCCCCTTCAGATCACTACATTTGTAACTTTGGGGTAAATAAAATTGCTGGGGTGTAAGGGAGCTCTGTTTTAAGTTCTTGAGGAACCTCCATATTGTTTTCCAAAGTGGCTGTACCAGTTTTCATTCCCACTTAGAAGTGTAAGAGAGTTCCCCTTTCTCCTCACCAACATTTGTTATTTCTTCGCTTGTTAATTTTTGCAATTCTGACTGGTGTGAAGTGGTATCTCATTGTCATTTGGATTTCTTTTTCCCCTTGCCAAGTGCTGTTGAGCAGTTTCTCATATGTCTGTTGGCCCTTTGTGTGTCTTCTTTGGAGAAATACCTGTTCATATCTTCTGCCCATTTCTTGACTCGGTTATTTGTATTTTGGGTGTTGAGTTTGGGTGTTGAACGGTAGTAAAGCGTACGGCACTTTCATGATGCTTCCACACCCACTTTTGGAAATGCTTCTCTCTCAAGGATACCTGAAGATGTTAGTGGAGAGTTGCCGTATACGCAGACTTGCTTTTCCCAGGTGAGTGCATGGCACATTCCTTATTCACTCACGCGCGCGCGCGCGCACACACACACACACACACACACACACACAGAGTTGAACATGTTTCTGTCTCGTCAGGAAAGGAGGTGTTCGTTGAGAGACGGTTTCTCGCCAATGCTTTTGGGTGCTTGCCCTTTTCCCCCCGGAGAGTGAAGTGTATGCGCTTTTTGCCTAGGCTTCCGTACACACCCTTCAGAAGCATTCCCTCAGGCAGAAACAAGCCGTGAGTTGAAAGAGGCGTTCCACACAGACCTCCTTCTCAGAGCGAAGCCTGTCACACTTTTCCTTGGGCCTCCACACGCACGTTAGAAAAACTTCCTCCGGGAAGCTGTGAGTTGAACGACGGGTTTCCTACAGCGGTTTTCCGTGGGGGTAAGGATATATGGCACTTGGCCTTAGGCTTCCACGCACACATTGGAAAGGCTTCTCTCTTCGTGAAACAAGATGTGCGCTGAACGTTGCGTTCTGCGCAGGCTTGGTTTTCACACATCAGCCCATGGTACTTTCCCTAGGCTTCCACACGCGCAGTGAGTATCCCTTCCCTAAACCTGAACCAAGACGCGGGGGAAAGCTGCCTTCTACACCACCTTCTTTTCCGAGTTTCGTATAGAACCCTTGCGTTGTGCTTCCACATCCACTTTTGTCACTGCTTCGATATATCCTCCGGAGAGGGGTTCACTTGAAAGACGGTCTCCCTCCGTCACGCTTTCAAGGAGTTAAGGATAGGGCACTCTCCTTGTGCCTGCACACGTCCACTTGCAATCTCGACTGACTTCATGACCCCGTCCATATGCTACGCTGAAAGTCCCATTGCGCGCGGCCTTCTTTCTAAGAGATGAGGACAGGGCACGGCACGTTCCTTGTGCTTCCACCACGACTATATAAAAGGCTCCCGTCTCCAAGGCAAAGGATTTCAGGTGCAAGACGGCTTTGCAAAAGCGAGGTTGCCTCTTAGAGGGCGGTCTACGGCGCTCTCTTGACGCTTCCACGCCTACATATGCAAACGCTTCTGGGCTCACTAAAGAAGACGTCCGTTGAAAGCTGCCTTGTACCCCGACGCGTTTCTCAGAGTTAGGTCCAGGGAACGGTCCCTGTGCGATCACACGCAGCCTTGAGATGGTTCAGCTCTTTTCGATCGTCAGGGAGGACGTTTCTCGGAGTTAGGTCCAGGGAAAGTTAGTAAAGCGTACGGCACTTTCATGATGCTTCCACACCCACTTTTGGAAATGCTTCTCTCTCCAGGATACCTGAAGATGCTAGTGGCGAGTCGACGTAGACGCAGACTTGCTTTTCCCAGGTCAGTACATGGCACTCTCCTTATTCACTCACGCACGCGCGCGCGCGCGTGCCCTCACACACACACACACACACACACACACACACACACACACACACACAGAGTTGAACCTGTTTCTGTCTCGTCAGGAAAGAAGGTGATCGTTGAGAGACGGTTTCTCGCCGATGCTTTTGGGTTCTTGCTTTTTTCCCCCCGGAGAGAGAAGTGTAGCCGCTTTTTCCCTAGGCTTCGGTACACACCCTTGAGAAGCCTTCCGTCAGCCAGAAACAAGCCATGAGTTGAAAGAGGCGTTCCACGCAGACCTCCTTCTCAGAGCGAAGCCTGTCACACTTTTCCTTGTGAAGTAAACTAGAGAGATACAAATACTTTCTCAATGATTGCTTTAACAAAAAAGGACTAAATATCCCAATCAGAAAACATAGACTGTAAAGAGGAAGCAAGACCCATCTCTATGCTGCCTACCAGAGAATCACTTCAGACCTAAAAATAAAAGCAGATTGGAAGTAATGGGACACAAAACCATTTATCATGCAAATGGAAGTGAAAAGAAAGTTGGAGTCGTAATATTTTTATGAGACAAAATAAACTGAATTGTGGGGAAGATGGCAGAGTAGAAGGACCCTAAACTCACCTCATCCCACAGATACAACTAGGTAACACTCACACCAGAGTCACCCAGAAATGGACCTTCAGATTTCCCCACAAAACTATACAACTAAATGGAGAGAGGGAATCACATCAAAGATGGTAGGAAGGACAAGGACTCTGTAGGAATCTAAAGCCCATATTTCTGACCACCAGAGGGAGGGAACCACAGTCACAGAGGGGCCAGAAACAAACTACTACACCGGGGAGCCTCTAAAGCGTAGAGACATCCTCATAGCTTATGGCTTTGAAAATCTGAAGGGATGACATTTGTGAGCGTATACAACCAGCAGACTTAAAGCTTGGAACTTTTAAAAATCAGCTGTCTCAGCTCTGAGAGAGCACAGAAGGTGATAGGAAGCTGAGATCTGTCCTTAAAGATTAAGCAGAGCAAAGAGTGTGGAGAAGCTTGGGTGAAGCAGGTTGAAAGGTGCTTGAGGATTAAACAAGGGAGACATAGTTCCTGAACTCAGAGTTTGCTAAGGGACTTGTCCAGGAACAAAGGAGCTGGCAGGTGCCATTTCCCTCTACGGCCCCTCATTATAAACACACACCTACCTGCAAGACCAAGCACAATCTAGCAATCACTAACTTGCATAAACCATGGCCCATCCCCACACCTACCACACCTGCTTCAGTCCCAGTGCTGTGGATACCCTCCCTGATAAGACCCACACAATCCTTGACAACAATATGTCTCCCCATCACCCACAGAACACCCATGCATCTTGTTAAAACAGCACACCCCATGTGTTGTGCACAATGACACAGTCCAGATCCAGTCTCTGTTGTTGCTATGCATTACCTTCAGAGGAGAACCAGCATCACCAAGTGAAAAATGTATGTTCTGCCCCGTATTTTCAAGAACAAGCAATATATCTGACCTTCCTAACAGAGAGATATTCTCTGAGAAGTAGGCCAAATGAGCAGACAGAGGACTATGTCCTAAACGAAAGAAGAGGACAAAGCCACAGCAAGAGACCTAAACAAAATGGATATAAGGAACATGCCTGACAGAAAATTTAAGATAACAATTATAAAGATACTCACTGGGGAAATGAAAAGAGGGAGGACATCAGAAGGGGGAACATCATTGAGACTCTTAACAAAGAGATATGAAAGAAATAATCAGAGATGTGGAACACAAGAAATGAAATGAAGAATATACTAGATAGAATAATTAGCAGGATGGACGAAGCAGAGGAACAAATTAATGAACTAGAAGACAGTAATGGAAAGTAATCAAGCGGAACAAATGAGAGGAAAAAGAAGTATGCAAAAATGAGAAGAGACTTAGGGAATTCAGTGACTCCATCCAGTGTAACAACACCCACATTAGAGGGATCCCAGAAGGTGAAAAGGGGGAAAAGGGGGCAGAAAATCTATTGGACCAAAGAAGGGCTGAAAACTTAACCTAATCTGGTGAAGGAAACCTATACAAATCCATAAGGCATAGAGATCCCCTCCCACAAAATCAACCTAAGGAGGTCCACATCAAGATACATAGTAATCCAAATGGGAAAAGGTAGTGATAAAGAAAAAACATTTAAAGCAGCAAGATAAAAGAAGACAGTTAACATGCAAGGGAAAGCCCATAAATCTATCAGCTGAGTTTTCAGCAGAAACTATGCAGGACAGAAGAAAGTGGCGTTAAATATTCAAAGTGCTGAAGGAGAAAAATCTGCAGCAAGGAATAATTTATCCAGCAAGCCTATCCTTCAGAAAAGAAGGGGAGAAAAAGAGTTTCTTAGCCACACAAACTAAAAGAGTTCATGACCACTAAATTAACTACAAAAAATATTGAAGGGGACACTATGAGTGGAAAAAAATCGTAAGTGAGAGTATGACAATAATGAATCAAGGAAGCAGTAAAAATAAGTATTTCTGTAAAAATCAGTTAAGGGATTCACAAAATAAAAGTATGTAAAATATGAAAACATATACCCTAACACTTGAGGAGGAGTCAACAGTGGGTTTGAACTTAAACAGCATTCAACTTAATATAGACTGAAAAGGCTATATATAATCCAGGGGGTCACCACAAACCCAAACCTCTAATACACATGCAAAAGATAAAGGGAAAGAAATCCAAGAATATCATTAAAGAAAACGAGCAAACCATGAGAGAGAGAGCAAGAGAAGAAAGGATCAGAGAAAAACTACACAAAAAACTATGAAACAAGTAACAAAACATCAATAAATACATGTCTACTGATAATTAGTTTGAATGTAAATGGACTAAATGCTCCAAGCAAAAGAGCATGACAGAGTTTGTATATATATATAAAAGATTTCACACCTAAAGACACCTGCAGATGGAAATTAAGAGATGGAGAAACATTAATCATGCAAGTGGATGTCAAAAGAATTCAGAGTAGCAATCCTTATATCAGACAAAATAGACTTTTTTAACATTGAAATTGAATTAGCCAACATAGAGTACACCAGTAGTTTCAAATGTAGCGTTCCACAATTCATCAGTTGTGTATAACACCCAGTGTTCATCACATCGCATGCATTCCTTAATGCCCATCACACAGTTACTCCATCTCCCCACCCACCTTTCCTCCAGCAACCCTCAGTTTGTTTCCAATAGCTGGGAAACTGTCATGGATTTTCTTCCTCTCTGGTTTCTTCGCATTCATTTTCCCTCCCTTCCCCTATGATCCTCTGTGCTGTTCCTTCTATTCCACATATGAGTAAAACCATATAATAATTGTTTTTCTCTGACTGACTTATTTTGCTCAGCATAATACCCTCCAGTGCCATCCACATCGATATGCTAAATATTGATCCTTTCTGATGGCTGAGTCATATTCCATTGTATATGTATATACCATGTTGTCTTTATCCATTTGTCTGTCGATGGATGTCTTGGTTCCTTCCACGGTTTGGCTATTGTGGACAATGTCGCTATAAACATTCGGGGTGCAGTTGCCCCTTCAGATCACTACATTTGTAGCTTTGGGGTAAATAAAATTGCTGGGTTGTAAGGGAGCTCTCTTTTAAGTTCTTGAGGAACCTCCATATTGTTTTCCAAAGTGGCTGTACCAGTTTTCATTCCCACTTAGAAGTGTAAGAGAGTTCCCCTTTCTCCTCACCAACATTTGTTATTTCTTCGCTTGTTAATTTTTGCAATTCTGACTGGTGTGAAGTGGTATCTCATTGTCATTTGGATTTCTTTTTCCCCATGCCAAGTGATGTTGAGCAGTTTGTCATATGTCTGTTGGCCATTTGTGTGTCTTCTTTGGAGAAATATCTGTTCATATCTTCTGCCCATTTCTTGACTCGCTTATTTGTTTTTTGGGTGTTGAGTTTGGGTGTTGAACGGTAGTAAAGCGTACGGCACATTCATGATGCTTCCACACCCACTTTTGGAAATGCTTCTCTCTCAAGGATACCTGAAGATGTTAGTGGAGAGTTCCGTATACGCAGACTTGCTTTTCCCAGGTGAGTGCATGGCACATTCCTTATTCACTCACGCGCGCGTGCGCGCACACACACAAACACACACACACACACACACAGAGTTGAACATGTTTCTGTCTCGTCAGGAAAGGAGGTGTTCGTTGAGAGACGGTTTCTCGCCAATGCTTTTGGGTGCTTGCCCTTTTCCCCCCGGAGAGTGAAGTGTATGCGCTTTTTGCCTAGGCTTCCGTACACACCCTTGAGAAGCCTTCCCTCAGCCAGAAACAAGCCGTGAGTTGAAAGAGGCGTTCCACAAAGACCTCCTTCTCAGAGCGAAGCCTGTCACACTTTTCCTTGAGCCTCCACAGGCACTTTAGTAAAACTTCCTCCGGGAAGCTGTGAGTTGAACGACGGGTTTCCTACAGCGGTTTTCCGTGGGGGTAAGGATATATGGCACTTGGCCTTAGGCTTCCACGCACACATTGGAAAGGCTTCTCTCTTCGTGAAACAAGATGTGCGCTGAACGTTGCGTTCTGCGCAGGCTTGGTTTTCACACATCAGCCCATGGTACTTTCCCTAGGCTTCCACACGCGCAGTGAGTATCCCTTCCCTAAACCTGAACCAAGACGCGGGGGAAAGCTGCCTTCTACACCACCTTCTTTTCCGAGTTTCGTATAGAACCCTTGCGTTGTGCTTCCACATCCACTTTTGTCACTGCTTCGATATATCCTCCGGAGAGGGGTTCGCTTGAAAGACGGTCTCCCTCCGTCACGCTTTCAAGGAGTTAAGGATAGGGCACTCTCCTTATGCCTGCACACGTCCACTTGCAATCTCGACTGACTTCATGACCCCGTCCATATGCTACCCTGAAAGTCCCATTGCGCGCGGCCTTGTTTCTAAGAGATGAGGACAGGGCACGGCACGTTCCTTGTGCTTCCACCACGACTATATAAAAGGCTCCCGTCTCCAAGGCAAAGGATGTCAGGTGCAAGACGGCTTCGCAAAAGCGAGGTTGCCTCTTAGAGGGCGGTCTACGGCGCTCTCCTGACGCTTCCACGCCTACATATGCAAACGCTTCTGGGCTCACGAAAGAAGACGTCCGTTGAAATCTGCCTTGTACCCCGACGCGTTTTCCGGAGTTAGGTCCAGGGAACGGTCCCTGTGCGATCACACGCAGCCTTGAGATGGCTCAGCTCTTTTCGATCGTCAGGGAGGACGTTTCTCGGAGTTAGGTCCAGGGAAAGTTAGTAAAGCGTACGGCACTTTCATGATGCTTCCACACCCACTTTTGGAAATGCTTCTCTCTCCAGGATACCTGAAGATGCTAGTGGCGAGTCGCTGTATACGCAGACTTGCTTTTCCCAGGTCAGTACATGGCACTCTCCTTATTCACTCACGCACGCGCGCGCGCGCGTGCCCTCACACACACACACAAACACACACACACACACACAGAGTTGAACATGTTTCTGTCTCGTCAGGAAAGAAGGTGATCGTTGAGAGACGGTTTCTCGCCGATGCTTTTGGGTTCTTGCTTTTTTCCCCCCGGAGAGAGAAGTGTAGCCGCTTTTTCCCTAGGCTTCCGTACACACCCTTGAGAAGCCTTCCGTCAGCCAGAAACAAGCCATGAGTTGAAAGAGGCGTTCCACGCAGACCTCCTTCTCAGAGCGAAGCCTGTCACACTTTTCCTTGTGAAGTAAACTAGAGAGATACAAATACTTTCTCAATGATTGCTTTAACAAAAAAGGACTAAATATCCCAATCAGAAAACATAGACTGTAAAGAGGAAGCAAGACCCATCTCTATGCTGCCTACCAGAGAATCACTTCAGATCTAAAAATAAAAGCAGATTGGAAGTAATGGGACACAAAACCATTTATCATGCAAATGGAAGTGAAAAGAAAGTTGGAGTCGTAATATTTTTATGAGACAAAATAAACTGAATTGTGGGGAAGATGGCAGAGTAGAAGGACCCTAAACTCACCTCATCCCACAGATACAACTAGGTAACACTCACACCAGAGTCATCCAGAAATGGACCTTCAGATTTCCCCACAAAACTATACAACTAAATGGAGAGAGGGAATCACATCAAAGATGATAGGAAGGACAAGGACTCTGTAGGAATCTAAACCCCATATTTCTGACCACCAGAGGGAGGGAACCACAGTCACAGAGGGGCCAGAAACAAACTACTACACCGGGGAGCCTCTAAAGCGTAGAGACATCCTCATAGCTTATGGCTTTGAAAATCAGAAGGGATGACATTTGTGAGCGTATACAACCAGCAGACTTAAAGCTTGGAACTTTTAAAAATCAGCTGTCTCAGCTCTGAGAGAGCACAGAAGGTGATAGGAAGCTGAGATCTGTCCTTAAAGATTAAGCAGAGCAAAGAGTGTGGAGAAGCTTGGGTGAAGCAGGTTGAAAGGTGCTTGAGGATTAAACAAGGGAGACATAGTTCCTGAACTCAGAGTTTGCTAAGGGACTTGTCCAGGAACAAAGGAGCTGGCAGGTGCCATTTCCCTCTACGGCCCCTCATTATAAACACACACCTACCTGCAAGACCAAGCACAATCTAGCAATCACTAACTTGCATAAACCATGGCCCATCCCCACACCTACCACACCTGCTTCAGTCCCAGTGCTGTGGATACCCTCCCTGATAAGACCCACACAATCCTTGACAACAATATGTCTCCCCATCACCCACAGAACACGCATGCATCTTGTTAAAACAGCACACCCCATGTGTTGTGCACAATGACACAGTCCAGATCCAGTCTCTGTTGTTGCTATGCATTACCTTCAGAGGAGAACCAGCATCACCAAGTGAAAAATGTATGTTCTGCCCCGTATTTTCAAGAACAAGCAATATATCTGACCTTCCTAACAGAGAGATATTCTCTGAGAAGTAGGCCAAATGAGCAGACAGAGGACTATGTCCTAAACGAAAGAAGAGGACAAAGCCACAGCAAGAGACCTAAACAAAATGGATATAAGGAACATGCCTGACAGAAAATTTAAGATAACAATTATAAAGATACTCACTGGGGAAATGAAAAGAGGGAGGACATCAGAAGGGGGAACATCATTGAGACTCTTAACAAAGAGATATGAAAGAAATAATCAGAGATGTGGAACACAAGAAATGAAATGAAGAATATACTAGATAGAATAATTAGCAGGATGGACGAAGCAGAGGAACAAATTAATGAACTAGAAGACAGTAATGGAAAGTAATCAAGCGGAACAAATGAGAGGAAAAAGAAGTATGCAAAAATGAGAAGAGACTTAGGGAATTCAGTGACTCCATCCAGTGTAACAACACCCACATGAGAGGGATCCCAGAAGGTGAAAAGGGTGAAAAGGGGGCAGAAAATCTATTTGACCAAAGAAGAGCTGAAAACTTAACCTAATCTGGTGAAGGAAACCTATACAAATCCATAAGGCATAGAGATCCCCTCCCACAAACTCAACCGAAGGAGGTCCACATCAAGACACATAGTAATCCAAATGGGAAAAGGTAGTGATAAAGAAAAAACATTTAAACCAGCACATAAAAGAAGACAGTTAACATGCAAGGGAAAGCCCATAAATCTATCAGCTGAGTTTTCAGCAGAAACTATGCAGGACAGAAGAAAGTGGCGTTAAATATTCAAAGTGCTGAATGAGAAAAATCTGCAGCAAGGAATAATTTATCCAGCAAGCCTATCCTTCAGAAAAGAAGGGGAGAAAAAGAGTTTCTTAGCCACACAAACTAAAAGAGTTCATGACCACTAAATTAACTACAAAAAATATTGAAGGGGACACTATGAGTGGAAAAAAATCGTAAGTGAGAGTATGACAATAATGAATCAAGGAAGCAGTAAAAATAAGTATTTCTGTAAAAATCAGTTAAGGGATTCACAAAATAAAAGTATGTAAAATATGAAAACGTATACCCTAACACATGAGGAGGAGTCAACAGTGGGTTTGAACTTAAACAGCATTCAACTTAATATAGACTGAAAAGGCTATATATAATCCAGGGGGTCACCACAAACCCAAACCTCTAATACACATGCAAAAGATAAAGGGAAAGAAATCCAAGAATATCATTAAAGAAAACGAGCAAACCATGAGAGAGAGAGCAAGAGAAGAAAGGATCAGAGAAAAACTGCACAAAAAACTATGAAACAAGTAACAAAACATCAATAAATACATGTCTAATGATAATTAGTTGGAATGTAAATGGACTAAATGCTCCAAGCAAAAGAGCATGACAGAGTTTGTATATATATATAAAAGATTTCACACCTAAAGACACCTGCAGATGGAAATTAAGAGATGGAGAAACATTAATCATGCAAGTGGATGTCAAGAGAAGTCAGAGTAGCAATCCTTATATCAGACAAAATAGACTTTTTTAACATTGAAATTGAATTAGCCAACATAGAGTACACCAGTAATTTCAAATGTAGCGTTCCACAATTCATCAGTTGTGTATAACACCCAGTGTTCACCACATCACATGCATTCCTTAATGCCCATCACACAGTTACTCCATCTCCCCACCCACCTTTCCTCCAGCAACCCTCAGTTTGTTTCCAATAGCTGGGAACCTGTCATGGATTTTCTTCCTCTCTGGTTTCTTCGCATTCATTTTCCCTCCCTTCCCCTATGATCCTCTGTGCTGTTCCTTCTATTCCACATATGAGTAAAACCATATAATAATTGTTTTTCTCTGACTGACTTATTTTGCTCAGCATAATACCCTCCAGTGCCTTCCACATCGATATGCTAAATATTGATCCTTTCTGATGGCTGAGTCACATTCCATTGTATATGTATATACCATGTTTTCTTTATCCATTTATCTGTCGATGGATGTCTTGGTTCCTTCCACGGTTTGGCTATTGTGGACAATGTCGCTATAAACATTCGGGGTGCAGTTGCCCCTTCAGATCACTACATTTGTAGCTTTGGGGTAAATAAAATTGCTGGGTTGTAAGGGAGCTCTCTTTTAAGTTCTTGAGGAACCTCCATATTGTTTTCCAAAGTGGCTGTACCAGTTTTCATTCCCACTTAGAAGTGTAAGAGAGTTCCCCTTTCTCCTCACCAACATTTGTTATTTCTTCGCTTGTTAATTTTTGCAATTCTGACTGGTGTGAAGTGGTATCTCATTGTCATTTGGATTTCTTTTTCCCCATGCCAAGTGATGTTGAGCAGTTTGTCATATGTCTGTTGGCCATTTGTGTGTCTTCTTTGGAGAAATATCTGTTCATATCTTCTGCCCATTTCTTGACTCGCTTATTTGTTTTTTGGGTGTTGAGTTTGGGTGTTGAACGGTAGTAAAGCGTACGGCACATTCATGATGCTTCCACACCCACTTTTGGAAATGCTTCTCTCTCAAGGATACCTGAAGATGTTAGTGGAGAGTTGCCGTATACGCAGACTTGCTTTTCCCAGGTGAGTGCATGGCACATTCCTTATTCACTCACGCGCGCGCGCGCGCGCGCACACACACACACACACACACACACACAGAGTTGAACATGTTTCTGTCTCGTCAGGAAAGGAGGTGTTCGTTGAGAGACGGTTTCTCGCCAATGCTTTTGGGTGCTTGCCCTTTTCCCCCCGGAGAGTGAAGTGTATGCGCTTTTTGCCTAGGCTTCCGTACACACCCTTGAGAAGCCTTCCCTCAGCCAGAAACAAGCCGTGAGTTGAAAGAGGCGTTCCACACAGACCTCCTTCTCAGAGCGAAGCCTGTCACACTTTTCCTTGGGCCTCCACACGCACTTTAGAAAAACTTCCTCCGGGAAGCTGTGAGTTGAACGACGGGTTTCCTACAGCGGTTTTCCGTGGGGGTAAGGATATATGGCACTTGGCCTTAGGCTTCCACGCACAGATTGGAAAGGCTTCTCTCTTCGTGAAACAAGATGTGCGCTGAACGTTGCGTTCTGCGCAGGCTTGGTTTTCACACATCAGCCCATGGTACTTTCCCTAGGCTTCCACACGTGCAGTGAGTATCCCTTCCCTAAACCTGAACCAAGACGCGGGGGAAAGCTGCCTTCTACACCACCTTCTTTTCCGAGTTTCGTATAGAACCCTTGCGTTGTGCTTCCACATCCACTTTTGTCACTGCTTCGATATATCCTCCGGAGAGGGGTTCGCTTGAAAGACGGTCTCCCTCCGTCACGCTTTCAAGGAGTTAAGGATAGGGCACTCTCCTTATGCCTGCACATGTCCACTTGCAATCTCGACTGACTTCATGACCCCATCCATATGCTACCCTGAAAGTCCCATTGCGCACGGCCTTGTTTCTAAGAGATGAGGACAGGGCACGGCACGTTCCTTGTGCTTCCACCACGACTATATAAAAGGCTCCCGTCTCCAAGGCAAAGGATGTCAGGTGCAAGACGGCTTCGCAAAAGCGAGGTTGCCTCTTAGAGGGCGGTCTACGGCGCTCTGTTGACGCTTCCACGCCTACATATGCAAACGCTTCTGGGCTCACGAAAGAAGACGTCCGTTGAAATCTGCCTTGTACCCCGACGCGTTTTCCGGAGTTAGGTCCAGGGAACGGTCCCTGTGGGATCACACGCAGCCTTGAGATGGCTCAGCTCTTTTCGATCGTCAGGGAGGACGTTTCTCGGAGTTAGGTCCAGGGAAAGTTAGTAAAGCGTACGGCACTTTCATGATGCTTCCACACCCACTTTTGGAAATGCTTCTCTCTCCAGGATACCTGAAGATGCTAGTGGCGAGTCGCTGTATACGCAGACTTGCTTTTCCCAGGTCAGTACATGGCACTATCCTTATTCACTCACGCACGCGCGCGCGCGCGTGCCCTCACACACACACACACACACACACACACACACACACACACACACAGAGTTGAACATGTTTCTGTCTCGTCAGGAAAGAAGGTGATCGTTGAGAGACGGTTTCTCGCCGATGCTTTTGGGTTCTTGCTTTTTTCCCCCCGGAGAGAGAAGTGTAGCCGCTTTTTCCCTAGGCTTCCGTACACACCCTTGAGAAGCCTTCCGTCAGCCAGAAACAAGCCATGAGTTGAAAGAGGCGTTCCACGCAGACCTCCTTCTCAGAGCGAAGCCTGTCACACTTTTCCTTGTGTAGTAAACTAGAGAGATACAAATACTTTCTCAATGATTGCTTTAACAAAAAAGGACTAAATATCCCAATCAGAAAACATAGACTGTAAAGAGGAAGCAAGACCCATCTCTATGCTGCCTACCAGAGAATCACTTCAGACCTAAAAATAAAAGCAGATTGGAAGTAATGGGACACAAAACCATTTATCATGCAAATGGAAGTGAAAAGAAAGTTGGAGTCGTAATATTTTTATGAGACAAAATAAACTGAATTGTGGGGAAGATGGCAGAGTAGAAGGACCCTAAACTCACCTCATCCCACAGATACAACTAGGTAACACTCACACCAGAGTCACCCAGAAATGGACCTTCAGATTTCCCCACAAAACTATACAACTAAATGGAGAGAGGGAATCACATCAAAGATGGTAGGAAGGACAAGGACTCTGTAGGAATCTAAAGCCCATATTTCTGACCACCAGAGGGAGGGAACCACAGTCACAGAGGGGCCAGAAACAAACTACTACACCGGGGAGCCTCTAAAGCGTAGAGACATCCTCATAGCTTATGGCATTGAAAATCAGAAGGGATGACATTTGTGAGCGTATACAACCAGCAGACTTAAAGCTTGGAACTTTTAAAAATCAGCTGTCTCAGCTCTGAGAGAGCACAGAAGGTGATAGGAAGCTGAGACCTGTCCTTAAAGATTAAGCAGAGCAAAGAGTGTGGAGAAGCTTGGGTGAAGCAGGTTGAAAGGTGCTTGAGGATTAAACAAGGGAGACATAGTTCCTGAACTCAGAGTTTGCTAAGGGACTTGTCCAGGAACAAAGGAGCTGGCAGGTGCCATTTCCCTCTACGGCCCCTCATTATAAACACACACCTACCTGCAAGACCAAGCACAATCTAGCAATCACTAACTTGCATAAACCATGGCCCATCCCCACACCTACCACACCTGCTTCAGTCCCAGTGCTGTGGATACCCTCCCTGATAAGACCCACACAATCCTTGACAACAATATATCTCCCCATCACCCACAGAACACGCATGCGTCTTGTTAAAACAGCACACCCCATGTGTTGTGCACAATGACACAGTCCAGATCCAGTCTCTGTTGTTGCTATGCATTACCTTCAGAGGAGAACCAGCATCACCAAGTGAAAAATGTATGTTCTGCCCCGTATTTTCAAGAACAAGCAATATATCTGACCTTCCTAACAGAGAGATATTCTCTGAGAAGTAGGCCAAATGAGCAGACAGAGGACTATGTCCTAAACGAAAGAAGAGGACAAAGCCACAGCAAGAGACCTAAACAAAATGGATATAAGGAACATGCCTGACAGAAAATTTAAGATAACAATTATAAAGATACTCACTGGGGAAATGAAAAGAGGGAGGACATCAGAAGGGGGAACATCATTGAGACTCTTAACAAAGAGATATGAAAGAAATAATCAGAGATGTGGAACACAAGAAATGAAATGAAGAATATACTAGATAGAATAATTAGCAGGATGGACGAAGCAGAGGAACAAATTAATGAACTAGAAGACAGTAATGGAAAGTAATCAAGCGGAACAAATGAGAGGAAAAAGAAGTATGCAAAAATGAGAAGAGACTTAGGGAATTCAGTGACTCCATCCAGTGTAACAACACCCACATGAGAGGGATCCCAGAAGGTGAAAAGGGGGAAAAGGGGGCAGAAAATCTATTTGACCAAAGAAGAGCTGAAAACTTAACCTAATCTGGTGAAGGAAACCTATACAAATCCATAAGGCAGAGAGATCCCCTCCCACAAACTCAACCGAAGGAGGTCCACATCAAGACACATAGTAATCCAAATGGGAAAAGGTAGTGATAAAGAAAAAACATTTAAAGCAGCAAGATAAAAGAAGACAGTTAACATGCAAGGGAAAGCCCATAAATCTATCAGCTGAGTTTTCAGCAGAAACTATGCAGGACAGAAGAAAGTGGCGTTAAATATTCAAAGTGCTGAAGGAGAAAAATCTGCAGCAAGGAATAATTTATCCAGCAAGCCTATCCTTCAGAAAAGAAGGGGAGAAAAAGAGTTTCTTAGCCACACAAACTAAAAGAGTTCATGACCACTAAATTAACTACAAAAAATATTGAAGGGGACACTATGAGTGGAAAAAAATCGTAAGTGAGAGTATGACAATAATGAATCAAGGAAGCAGTAAAAATAAGTATTTCTGTAAAAATCAGTTAAGGGATTCACAAAATAAAAGTATGTAAAATATGAAAACATATAACCTAACACATGAGGAGGAGTCAACAGTGGGTTTGAACTTAAACAGCATTCAACTTAATATAGACTGAAAAGGCTATATATAATCCAGGGGGTCACCACAAACCCAAACCTCTAATACACATGCAAAAGATAAAGGGAAAGAAATCCAAGAATATCATTAAAGAAAACGAGCAAACCATGAGAGAGAGAGCAAGAGAAGAAAGGATCAGAGAAAAACTACACAAAAAACTATGAAACAAGTAACAAAACATCAATAAATACATGTCTAATGATAATTAGTTGGAATGTAAATGGACTAAATGCTCCAAGCAAAAGAGCATGACAGAGTTTGTATATATATATAAAAGATTTCACACCTAAAGACACCTGCAGATGGAAATTAAGAGATGGAGAAACATTAATCATGCAAGTGGATGTCAAGAGAAGTCAGAGTAGCAATCCTTATATCAGACAAAATAGACTTTTTTAACATTGAAATTGAATTAGCCAACATAGAGTACACCAGTAATTTCAAATGTAGCGTTCCACAATTCATCAGTTGTGTATAACACCCAGTGTTCACCACATCACATGCATTCCTTAATGCCCATCACACAGTTACTCCATCTCCCCACCCACCTTTCCTCCAGCAACCCTCAGTTTGTTTCCAATAGCTGGGAACCTGTCATGGATTTTCTTCCTCTCTGGTTTCTTCGCATTCATTTTCCCTCCCTTCCCCTATGATCCTCTGTGCTGTTCCTTCTATTCCACATATGAGTAAAACCATATAATAATTGTTTTTCTCTGACTGACTTATTTTGCTCAGCATAATACCCTCCAGTGCCTTCCACATCGATATGCTAAATATTGATCCTTTCTGATGGCTGAGTCACATTCCATTGTATATGTATATACCATGTTTTCTTTATCCATTTATCTGTCGATGGATGTCTTGGTTCCTTCCACGGTTTGGCTATTGTGGACAATGTCGCTATAAACATTCGGGGTGCAGTTGCCCCTTCAGATCACTACATTTGTAGCTTTGGGGTAAATAAAATTGCTGGGTTGTAAGGGAGCTCTCTTTTAAGTTCTTGAGGAACCTCCATATTGTTTTCCAAAGTGGCTGTACCAGTTTTCATTCCCACTTAGAAGTGTAAGAGAGTTCCCCTTTCTCCTCACCAACATTTGTTATTTCTTCGCTTGTTAATTTTTGCAATTCTGACTGGTGTGAAGTGGTATCTCATTGTCATTTGGATTTCTTTTTCCCCATGCCAAGTGATGTTGAGCAGTTTGTCATATGTCTGTTGGCCATTTGTGTGTCTTCTTTGGAGAAATATCTGTTCATATCTTCTGCCCATTTCTTGACTCGCTTATTTGTTTTTTGGGTGTTGAGTTTGGGTGTTGAACGGTAGTAAAGCGTACGGCACATTCATGATGCTTCCACACCCACTTTTGGAAATGCTTCTCTCTCAAGGATACCTGAAGATGTTAGTGGAGAGTTCCGTATACGCAGACTTGCTTTTCCCAGGTGAGTGCATGGCACATTCCTTATTCACTCACGCGCGCGCGCGCGCGCACACACACACACACACACACACACAGAGAGTTGAACATGTTTCTGTCTCGTCAGGAAAGGAGGTGTTCGTTGAGAGACGGTTTCTCGCCAATGCTTTTGGGTGCTTGCCCTTTTCCCCCCGGAGAGTGAAGTGTATGCGCTTTTTGCCTAGGCTTCCGTACACACCCTTGAGAAGCCTTCCCTCAGCCAGAAACAAGCCGTGAGTTGAAAGAGGCGTTCCACACAGACCTCCTTCTCAGAGCGAAGCCTGTCACACTTTTCCTTGAGCCTCCACAGGCACTTTAGAAAAACTTCCTCCGGGAAGCTGTGAGTTGAACGACGGGTTTCCTACAGCGGTTTTCCGTGGGGGTAAGGATATATGGCACTTGGCCTTAGGCTTCCACGCACACATTGGAAAGGCTTCTCTCTTCGTGAAACAAGATGTGCGCTGAACGTTGCGTTCTGCGCAGGCTTGGTTTTCACACATCAGCCCATGGTACTTTCCCTAGGCTTCCACACGTGCAGTGAGTATCCCTTCCCTAAACCTGAACCAAGACGCGGGGGAAAGCTGCCTTCTACACCACCTTCTTTTCCGAGTTTCGTATAGAACCCTTGCGTTGTGCTTCCACATCCACTTTTGTCACTGCTTCGATATATCCTCCGGAGAGGGGTTCGCTTGAAAGACGGTCTCCCTCCGTCACGCTTTCAAGGAGTTAAGGATAGGGCACTCTCCTTATGCCTGCACACGTCCACTTGCAATCTCGACTGACTTCATGACCCCGTCCATATGCTACGCTGAAAGTCCCATTGCGCGCGGCCTTGTTTCTAAGAGATGAGGACAGGGCACGGCACGTTCCTTGTGCTTCCACCACGACTATATAAAAGGCTCCCGTCTCCAAGGCAAAGGATGTCAGGTGCAAGACGGCTTCGCAAAAGCGAGGTTGCCTCTTAGAGGGCGGTCTACGGCGCTCTCCTGACGCTTCCACGCCTACATATGCAAACGCTTCTGGGCTCACGAAAGAAGACGTCCGTTGAAAGCTGCCTTGTACCCCGACGCGTTTCTCAGAGTTAGGTCCAGGGAACGGTCCCTGTGCGATCACACGCAGCCTTGAGATGGCTCAGCTCTTTTCGATCGTCAGGGAGGACGTTTCTCGGAGTTAGGTCCAGGGAAATTTAGTAAAGCGTACGGCACTTTCATGATGCTTCCACACCCACTTTTGGAAATGCTTCTCTCTCCAGGATACCTGAAGATGCTAGTGGCGAGTCGACGTAGACGCAGACTTGCTTTTCCCAGGTCAGTACATGGCACTCTCCTTATTCACTCACGCACGCGCGCGCGCGCGTGCCCTCACACACACACACACACACACACACACACACACACAGAGTTGAACATGTTTCTGTCTCGTCAGGAAAGAAGGTGATCGTTGAGAGACGGTTTCTCGCCGATGCTTTTGGGTTCTTGCTTTTTTCCCCCCGGAGAGAGAAGTGTAGCCGCTTTTTCCCTAGGCTTCCGTACACACCCTTGAGAAGCCTTCCGTCAGCCAGAAACAAGCCATGAGTTGAAAGAGGCGTTCCACGCAGACCTCCTTCTCAGAGCGAAGCCTGTCACACTTTTCCTTGTGAAGTAAACTAGAGAGATACAAATACTTTCTCAATGATTGCTTTAACAAAAAAGGACTAAATATCCCAATCAGAAAACATAGACTGTAAAGAGGAAGCAAGACCCATCTCTATGCTGCCTACCAGAGAATCACTTCAGACCTAAAAATAAAAGCAGATTGGAAGTAATGGGACACAAAACCATTTATCATGCAAATGGAAGTGAAAAGAAAGTTGGAGTCGTAATATTTTTATGAGACAAAATAAACTGAATTGTGGGGAAGATGGCAGAGTAGAAGGACCCTAAACTCACCTCATCCCACAGATACAACTAGGTAACACTCACACCAGAGTCACCCAGAAATGGACCTTCAGATTTCCCCACAAAACTATACAACTAAATGGAGAGAGGGAATCACATCAAAGATGGTAGGAAGGACAAGGACTCTGTAGGAATCTAAAGCCCATATTTCTGACCACCAGAGGGAGGGAACCACAGTCACAGAGGGGCCAGAAACAAACTACTACACCGGGGAGCCTCTAAAGCGTAGAGACATCCTCATAGCTTATGGCTTTGAAAATCAGAAGGGATAACATTTGTGAGCGTATACAACCAGCAGACTTAAAGCTTGGAACTTTTAAAAATCAGCTGTCTCAGCTCTGAGAGAGCACAGAAGGTGATAGGAAGCTGAGACCTGTCCTTAAAGATTAAGCAGAGCAAAGAGTGTGGAGAAGCTTGGGTGAAGCAGGTTGAAAGGTGCTTGAGGATTAAACAAGGGAGACATAGTTCCTGAACTCAGAGTTTGCTAAGGGACTTGTCCAGGAACAAAGGAGCTGGCAGGTGCCATTTCCCTCTACGGCCCCTCATTATAAACACACACCTACCTGCAAGACCAAGCACAATCTAGCAATCACTAACTTGCATAAACCATGGCCCATCCCCACACCTACCACACCTGCTTCAGTCCCAGTGCTGTGGATACCCTCCCTGATAAGACCCACACAATCCTTGACAACAATATGTCTCCCCATCACCCACAGAACACGCATGCGTCTTGTTAAAACAGCACACCCCATGTGTTGTGCACAATGACACAGTCCAGATCCAGTCTCTGTTGTTGCTATGCATTACCTTCAGAGGAGAACCAGCATCACCAAGTGAAAAATGTATGTTCTGCCCCGTATTTTCAAGAACAAGCAATATATCTGACCTTCCTAACAGAGAGATATTCTCTGAGAAGTAGGCCAAATGAGCAGACAGAGGACTATGTCCTAAACGAAAGAAGAGGACAAAGCCACAGCAAGAGACCTAAACAAAATGGATATAAGGAACATGCCTGACAGAAAATTTAAGATAACAATTATAAAGATACTCACTGGGGAAATGAAAAGAGGGAGGACATCAGAAGGGGGAACATCATTGAGACTCTTAACAAAGAGATATGAAAGAAATAATCAGAGATGTGGAACACAAGAAATGAAATGAAGAATATACTAGATAGAATAATTAGCAGGATGGACGAAGCAGAGGAACAAATTAATGAACTAGAAGACAGTAATGGAAAGTAATCAAGCGGAACAAATGAGAGGAAAAAGAAGTATGCAAAAATGAGAAGAGACTTAGGGAATTCAGTGACTCCATCCAGTGTAACAACACCCACATTAGAGGGATCCCAGAAGGTGAAAAGGGGGAAAAGGGGGCAGAAAATCTATTGGACCAAAGAAGAGCTGAAAACTTAACCTAATCTGGTGAAGGAAACCTATACAAATCCATAAGGCATAGAGATCCCCTCCCACAAAATCAGCCTAAGGAGGTCCACATCAAGATACATAGAAATCAAAATGGGAAAAGGTAGTGATAAAGAAAAAACATTTAAAGCAGCAAGATAAAAGAAGACAGTTAACATGCAAGGGAAAGCCCATAAATCTATCAGCTGAGTTTTCAGCAGAAACTATGCAGGACAGAAGAAAGTGGCGTTAAATATTCAAAGTGCTGAAGGAGAAAAATCTGCAGCAAGGAATAATTTATCCAGCAAGCCTATCCTTCAGAAAAGAAGGGGAGAAAAAGAGTTTCTTAGCCACACAAACTAAAAGAGTTCATGACCACTAAATTAACTACAAAAAATATTGAAGGGGACACTATGAGTGGAAAAAAATCGTAAGTGAGAGTATGACAATAATGAATCAAGGAAGCAGTAAAAATAAGTATTTCTGTAAAAATCAGTTAAGGGATTCACAAAATAAAAGTATGTAAAATATGAAAACATATACCCTAACACATGAGGAGGAGTCAACAGTGGGTTTGAACTTAAACAGCATTCAACTTAATATAGACTGAAAAGGCTATATATAATCCAGGGGGTCACCACAAACCCAAACCTCTAATACACATGCAAAAGATAAAGGGAAAGAAATCCAAGAATATCATTAAAGAAAACGAGCAAACCATGAGAGAGAGAGCAAGAGAAGAAAGGATCAGAGAAAAACTACACAAAAAACTATGAAACAAGTAACAAAACATCAATAAATACATGTCTAATGATAATTAGTTTGAATGTAAATGGACTAAATGCTCCAAGCAAAAGAGCATCACAGAGTTTGTATATATATATAAAAGATTTCACACCTAAAGACACCTGCAGATGGAAATTAAGAGATGGAGAAACATTAATCATGCAAGTGGATGTCAAAAGAAGTCAGAGTAGCAATCCTTATATCAGACAAAATAGACTTTTTTAACATTGAAATTGAATTAGCCAACATAGAGTACACCAGTAATTTCAAATGTAGCGTTCCACAATTCATCAGTTGTGTATAACACCCAGTGTTCATCACATCGCATGCATTCCTTAATGCCCATCACACAGTTACTCCATCTCCCCACCCACCTTTCCTCCAGCAACCCTCAGTTTGTTTCCAATAGCTGGGAAACTGTCATGGATTTTCTTCCTCTCTGGTTTCTTCGCATTCATTTTCCCTCCCTTCCCCTATGATCCTCTGTGCTGTTCCTTCTATTCCACATATGAGTAAAACCATATAATAATTGTTTTTCTCTGACTGACTTATTTTGCTCAGCATAATACCCTCCAGTGCCATCCACATCGATATGCTAAATATTGATCCTTTCTGATGGCTGAGTCATATTCCATTGTATATGTATATACCATGTTTTCTTTATCCATTTATCTGTCGATGGATGTCTTGGTTCCTTCCACGGTTTGGCTATTGTGGACAATGTCGCTATAAACATTCGGGGTGCAGTTGCCCCTTCAGATCACTACATTTGTAGCTTTGGGGTAAATAAAATTGCTGGGTTGTAAGGGAGCTCTCTTTTAAGTTCTTGAGGAACCTCCATATTGTTTTCCAAAGTGGCTGTACCAGTTTTCATTCCCACTTAGAAGTGTAAGAGAGTTCCCCTTTCTCCTCACCAACATTTGTTATTTCTTCGCTTGTTAATTTTTGCAATTCTGACTGGTGTGAAGTGGTATCTCATTGTCATTTGGATTTCTTTTTCCCCATGCCAAGTGATGTTGAGCAGTTTGTCATATGTCTGTTGGCCATTTGTGTGTCTTCTTTGGAGAAATATCTGTTCATATCTTCTGCCCATTTCTTGACTCGCTTATTTGTTTTTTGGGTGTTGAGTTTGGGTGTTGAACGGTAGTAAAGCGTACGGCACATTCATGATGCTTCCACACCCACTTTTGGAAATGCTTCTCTCTCAAGGATACCTGAAGATGTTAGTGGAGAGTTCCGTATACGCAGACTTGCTTTTCCCAGGTGAGTGCATGGCACATTCCTTATTCACTCACGCGCGCGCGCGCGCGCACACACAAACACACACACACACACACACACAGAGTTGAACATGTTTCTGTCTCGTCAGGAAAGGAGGTGTTCGTTGAGAGACGGTTTCTCGCCAATGCTTTTGGGTGCTTGCCCTTTTCCCCCCGGAGAGTGAAGTGTATGCGCTTTTTGCCTAGGCTTCCGTACACACCCTTGAGAAGCCTTCCCTCAGCCAGAAACAAGCCGTGAGTTGAAAGAGGCGTTCCACACAGACCTCCTTCTCAGAGCGAAGCCTGTCACAATTTTCCTTGAGCCTCCACAGGCACTTTAGAAAAACTTCCTCCGGGAAGCTGTGAGTTGAACGACGGGTTTCCTACAGCGGTTTTCCGTGGGGGTAAGGATATATGGCACTTGGCCTTAGGCTTCCACGCACACATTGGAAAGGCTTCTCTCTTCGTGAAACAAGATGTGCGCTGAACGTTGCGTTCTGCGCAGGCTTGGTTTTCACACATCAGCCCATGGTACTTTCCCTAGGCTTCCACACGTGCAGTGAGTATCCCTTCCCTAAACCTGAACCAAGACGCGGGGGAAAGCTGCCTTCTACACCACCTTCTTTTCCGAGTTTCGTATAGAACCCTTGCGTTGTGCTTCCACATCCACTTTTGTCACTGCTTCGATATATCCTCCGGAGAGGGGTTCGCTTGAAAGACGGTCTCCCTCCGTCACGCTTTCAAGGAGTTAAGGATAGGGCACTCTCCTTATGCCTGCACACGTCCACTTGCAATCTCGACTGACTTCATGACCCCGTCCATATGCTACGCTGAAAGTCCCATTGCGCGCGGCCTTGTTTCTAAGAGATGAGGACAGGGCACGGCACGTTCCTTGTGCTTCCACCACGACTATATAAAAGGCTCCCGTCTCCAAGGCAAAGGATGTCAGGTGCAAGACGGCTTCGCAAAAGCGAGGTTGCCTCTTAGAGGGCGGTCTACGGCGCTCTCCTGACGCTTCCACGCCTACATATGCAAACGCTTCTGGGCTCACGAAAGAAGACGTCCGTTGAAAGCTGCCTTGTACCCCGACGCGTTTTCCGAAGTTAGGTCCAGGGAACGGTCCCTGTGCGATCACACGCAGCCTTGAGATGGCTCAGCTCTTTTCGATCGTCAGGGAGGACGTTTCTCGGAGTTAGGTCCAGGGAAATTTAGTAAAGCGTACGGCACTTTCATGATGCTTCCACACCCACTTTTGGAAATGCTTCTCTCTCCAGGATACCTGAAGATGCTAGTGGCGAGTCGCTGTATACGCAGACTTGCTTTTCCCAGGTCAGTACATGGCACTCTCCTTATTCACTCACGCACGCGCGCGCGCGCGTGCCCTCACACACACACACACACACACACACACACACACACACACACAGAGTTGAACATGTTTCTGTCTCGTCAGGAAAGAAGGTGATCGTTGAGAGACGGTTTCTCGCCGATGCTTTTGGGTTCTTGCTTTTTTCCCCCCGGAGAGAGAAGTGTAGCCGCTTTTTCCCTAGGCTTCCGTACACACCCTTGAGAAGCCTTCCGTCAGCCAGAAACAAGCCATGAGTTGAAAGAGGCGTTCCACGCAGACCTCCTTCTCAGAGCGAAGCCTGTCACACTTTTCCTTGTGAAGTCAACTAGAGAGATACAAATACTTTCTCAATGATTGCTTTAACAAAAAAGGACTAAATATCCCAATCAGAAAACATAGACTGTAAAGAGGACGCAAGACCCATCTCTATGCTGCCTACCAGAGAATCACTTCAGACCTAAAAATAAAAGCAGATTGGAAGTAATGGGACACAAAACCATTTATCATGCAAATGGAAGTGAAAAGAAAGTTGGAGTCGTAATATTTTTATGAGACAAAATAAACTGAATTGTGGGGAAGATGGCAGAGTAGAAGGACCCTAAACTCACCTCATCCCACAGATACAACTAGGTAACACTCACACCAGAGTCACCCAGAAATGGACCTTCAGATTTCCCCACAAAACTATACAACTAAATGGAGAGAGGGAATCACATCAAAGATGGTAGGAAGGACAAGGACTCTGTAGGAATCTAAAGCCCATATTTCTGACCACCAGAGGGAGGGAACCACAGTCACAGAGGGGCCAGAAACAAACTACTACACCGGGGAGCCTCTAAAGCGTAGAGACATCCTCATAGCTTATGGCTTTGAAAATCAGAAGGGATGACATTTGTGAGCGTATACAACCAGCAGACTTAAAGCTTGGAACTTTTAAAAATCAGCTGTCTCAGCTCTGAGAGAGCACAGAAGGTGATAGGAAGCTGAGATCTGTCCTTAAAGATTAAGCAGAGCAAAGAGTGTGGAGAAGCTTGGGTGAAGCAGGTTGAAAGGTGCTTGAGGATTAAACAAGGGAGACATAGTTCCTGAACTCAGAGTTTGCTAAGGGACTTGTCCAGGAACAAAGGAGCTGGCAGGTGCCATTTCCCTCTACGGCCCCTCATTATAAACACACACCTACCTGCAAGACCAAGCACAATCTAGCAATCACTAACTTGCATAAACCATGGCCCATCCCCACACCTACCACACCTGCTTCAGTCCCAGTGCTGTGGATACCCTCCCTGATAAGACCCACACAATCCTTGACAACAATATGTCTCCCCATCACCCACAGAACACGCATGCATCTTGTTAAAACAGCACACCCCATGTGTTGTGCACAATGACACAGTCCAGATCCAGTCTCTGTTGTTGCTATGCATTACCTTCAGAGGAGAACCAGCATCACCAAGTGAAAAATGTATGTTCTGCCCCGTATTTTCAAGAACAAGCAATATATCTGACCTTCCTAACAGAGAGATATTCTCTGAGAAGTAGGCCAAATGAGCAGACAGAGGACTATGTCCTAAACGAAAGAAGAGGACAAAGCCACAGCAAGAGACCTAAACAAAATGGATATAAGGAACATGCCTGACAGAAAATTTAAGATAACAATTATAAAGATACTCACTGGGGAAATGAAAAGAGGGAGGACATCAGAAGGGGGAACATCATTGAGACTCTTAACAAAGAGATATGAAAGAAATAATCAGAGATGTGGAACACAAGAAATGAAATGAAGAATATACTAGATAGAATAATTAGCAGGATGGACGAAGCAGAGGAACAAATTAATGAACTAGAAGACAGTAATGGAAAGTAATCAAGCGGAACAAATGAGAGGAAAAAGAAGTATGCAAAAATGAGAAGAGACTTAGGGAATTCAGTGACTCCATCCAGTGTAACAACACCCACATTAGAGGGATCCCAGAAGGTGAAAAGGGGGAAAAGGGGGCAGAAAATCTATTGGACCAAAGAAGAGCTGAAAACTTAACCTAATCTGGTGAAGGAAACCTATACAAATCCATAAGGCATAGAGATCCCCTCCCACAAAATCAGCCTAAGGAGGTCCACATCAAGATACATAGAAATCAAAATGGGAAAAGGTAGTGATAAAGAAAAAACATTTAAAGCAGCAAGATAAAAGAAGACAGTTAACATGCAAGGGAAAGCCCATAAATCTATCAGCTGAGTTTTCAGCAGAAACTATGCAGGACAGAAGAAAGTGGCGTTAAATATTCAAAGTGCTGAAGGAGAAAAATCTGCAGCAAGGAATAATTTATCCAGCAAGCCTATCCTTCAGAAAAGAAGGGGAGAAAAAGAGTTTCTTAGCCACACAAACTAAAAGAGTTCATGACCACTAAATTAACTACAAAAAATATTGAAGGGGACACTATGAGTGGAAAAAAATCGTAAGTGAGAGTATGACAATAATGAATCAAGGAAGCAGTAAAAATAAGTATTTCTGTAAAAATCAGTTAAGGGATTCACAAAATAAAAGTATGTAAAATATGAAAACATATACCCTAACACATGAGGAGGAGTCAACAGTGGGTTTGAACTTAAACAGCATTCAACTTAATATAGACTGAAAAGGCTATATATAATCCAGGGGGTCACCACAAACCCAAACCTCTAATACACATGCAAAAGATAAAGGGAAAGAAATCCAAGAATATCATTAAAGAAAACGAGCAAACCATGAGAGAGAGAGCAAGAGAAGAAAGGATCAGAGAAAAACTACACAAAAAACTATGAAACAAGTAACAAAACATCAATAAATACATGTCTAATGATAATTAGTTTGAATGTAAATGGACTAAATGCTCCAAGCAAAAGAGCATCACAGAGTTTGTATATATATATAAAAGATTTCACACCTAAAGACACCTGCAGATGGAAATTAAGAGATGGAGAAACATTAATCATGCAAGTGGATGTCAAAAGAAGTCAGAGTAGCAATCCTTATATCAGACAAAATAGACTTTTTTAACATTGAAATTGAATTAGCCAACATAGAGTACACCAGTAATTTCAAATGTAGCGTTCCACAATTCATCAGTTGTGTATAACACCCAGTGTTCATCACATCGCATGCATTCCTTAATGCCCATCACACAGTTACTCCATCTCCCCACCCACCTTTCCTCCAGCAACCCTCAGTTTGTTTCCAATAGCTGGGAAACTGTCATGGATTTTCTTCCTCTCTGGTTTCTTCGCATTCATTTTCCCTCCCTTCCCCTATGATCCTCTGTGCTGTTCCTTCTATTCCACATATGAGTAAAACCATATAATAATTGTTTTTCTCTGACTGACTTATTTTGCTCAGCATAATACCCTCCAGTGCCATCCACATCGATATGCTAAATATTGATCCTTTCTGATGGCTGAGTCATATTCCATTGTATATGTATATACCATGTTTTCTTTATCCATTTATCTGTCGATGGATGTCTTGGTTCCTTCCACGGTTTGGCTATTGTGGACAATGTCGCTATAAACATTCGGGGTGCAGTTGCCCCTTCAGATCACTACATTTGTAGCTTTGGGGTAAATAAAATTGCTGGGTTGTAAGGGAGCTCTCTTTTAAGTTCTTGAGGAACCTCCATATTGTTTTCCAAAGTGGCTGTACCAGTTTTCATTCCCACTTAGAAGTGTAAGAGAGTTCCCCTTTCTCCTCACCAACATTTGTTATTTCTTCGCTTGTTAATTTTTGCAATTCTGACTGGTGTGAAGTGGTATCTCATTGTCATTTGGATTTCTTTTTCCCCATGCCAAGTGATGTTGAGCAGTTTGTCATATGTCTGTTGGCCATTTGTGTGTCTTCTTTGGAGAAATATCTGTTCATATCTTCTGCCCATTTCTTGACTCGCTTATTTGTTTTTTGGGTGTTGAGTTTGGGTGTTGAACGGTAGTAAAGCGTACGGCACATTCATGATGCTTCCACACCCACTTTTGGAAATGCTTCTCTCTCAAGGATACCTGAAGATGTTAGTGGAGAGTTCCGTATACGCAGACTTGCTTTTCCCAGGTGAGTGCATGGCACATTCCTTATTCACTCACGCGCGCGCGCGCGCGCACACACAAACACACACACACACACACACACAGAGTTGAACATGTTTCTTTCTCGTCAGGAAAGGAGGTGTTCGTTGAGAGACGGTTTCTCGCCAATGCTTTTGGGTGCTTGCCCTTTTCCCCCCGGAGAGTGAAGTGTATGCGCTTTTTGCCTAGGCTTCCGTACACACCCTTGAGAAGCCTTCCCTCAGCCAGAAACAAGCCGTGAGTTGAAAGAGGCGTTCCACACAGACCTCCTTCTCAGAGCGAAGCCTGTCACAATTTTCCTTGAGCCTCCACAGGCACTTTAGAAAAACTTCCTCCGGGAAGCTGTGAGTTGAACGACGGGTTTCCTACAGCGGTTTTCCGTGGGGGTAAGGATATATGGCACTTGGCCTTAGGCTTCCACGCACACATTGGAAAGGCTTCTCTCTTCGTGAAACAAGATGTGCGCTGAACGTTGCGTTCTGCGCAGGCTTGGTTTTCACACATCAGCCCATGGTACTTTCCCTAGGCTTCCACACGTGCAGTGAGTATCCCTTCCCTAAACCTGAACCAAGACGCGGGGGAAAGCTGCCTTCTACACCACCTTCTTTTCCGAGTTTCGTATAGAACCCTTGCGTTGTGCTTCCACATCCACTTTTGTCACTGCTTCGATATATCCTCCGGAGAGGGGTTCGCTTGAAAGACGGTCTCCCTCCGTCACGCTTTCAAGGAGTTAAGGATAGGGCACTCTCCTTATGCCTGCACACGTCCACTTGCAATCTCGACTGACTTCATGACCCCGTCCATATGCTACGCTGAAAGTCCCATTGCGCGCGGCCTTGTTTCTAAGAGATGAGGACAGGGCACGGCACGTTCCTTGTGCTTCCACCACGACTATATAAAAGGCTCCCGTCTCCAAGGCAAAGGATGTCAGGTGCAAGACGGCTTCGCAAAAGCGAGGTTGCCTCTTAGAGGGCGGTCTACGGCGCTCTCCTGACGCTTCCACGCCTACATATGCAAACGCTTCTGGGCTCACGAAAGAAGACGTCCGTTGAAAGCTGCCTTGTACCCCGACGCGTTTCTCAGAGTTAGGTCCAGGGAACGGTCCCTGTGCGATCACACGCAGCCTTGAGATGGCTCAGCTCTTTTCGATCGTCAGGGAGGACGTTTCTCGGAGTTAGGTCCAGGGAAATTTAGTAAAGCGTACGGCACTTTCATGATGCTTCCACACCCACTTTTGGAAATTCTTCTCTCTCCAGGATACCTGAAGATGCTAGTGGCGAGTCGCTGTATACGCAGACTTGCTTTTCCCAGGTCAGTACATGGCACTCTCCTTATTCACTCACGCACGCGCGCGCGCGCGTGCCCTCACACACACACACACACACACACACACACACACACACACACAGAGTTGAACATGTTTCTGTCTCGTCAGGAAAGAAGGTGATCGTTGAGAGACGGTTTCTCGCCGATGCTTTTGGGTTCTTGCTTTTTTCCCCCCGGAGAGAGAAGTGTAGCCGCTTTTTCCCTAGGCTTCCGTACACACCCTTGAGAAGCCTTCCGTCAGCCAGAAACAAGCCATGAGTTGAAAGAGGCGTTCCACGCAGACCTCCTTCTCAGAGCGAAGCCTGTCACACTTTTCCTTGTGAAGTCAACTAGAGAGATACAAATACTTTCTCAATGATTGCTTTAACAAAAAAGGACTAAATATCCCAATCAGAAAACATAGACTGTAAAGAGGACGCAAGACCCATCTCTATGCTGCCTACCAGAGAATCACTTCAGACCTAAAAATAAAAGCAGATTGGAAGTAATGGGACACAAAACCATTTATCATGCAAATGGAAGTGAAAAGAAAGTTGGAGTCGTAATATTTTTATGAGACAAAATAAACTGAATTGTGGGGAAGATGGCAGAGTAGAAGGACCCTAAACTCACCTCATCCCACAGATACAACTAGGTAACACTCACACCAGAGTCACCCAGAAATGGACCTTCAGATTTCCCCACAAAACTATACAACTAAATGGAGAGAGGGAATCACATCAAAGATGGTAGGAAGGACAAGGACTCTGTAGGAATCTAAAGCCCATATTTCTGACCACCAGAGGGAGGGAACCACAGTCACAGAGGGGCCAGAAACAAACTACTACACCGGGGAGCCTCTAAAGCGTAGAGACATCCTCATAGCTTATGGCTTTGAAAATCAGAAGGGATGACATTTGTGAGCGTATACAACCAGCAGACTTAAAGCTTGGAACTTTTAAAAATCAGCTGTCTCAGCTCTGAGAGAGCACAGAAGGTGATAGGAAGCTGAGATCTGTCCTTAAAGATTAAGCAGAGCAAAGAGTGTGGAGAAGCTTGGGTGAAGCAGGTTGAAAGGTGCTTGAGGATTAAACAAGGGAGACATAGTTCCTGAACTCAGAGTTTGCTAAGGGACTTGTCCAGGAACAAAGGAGCTGGCAGGTGCCATTT
Organism: Eumetopias jubatus; assembly: GCF_037043125.1. NCBI lineage: Eukaryota > Metazoa > Chordata > Mammalia > Carnivora > Otariidae > Eumetopias > Eumetopias jubatus. The sequence goes on along the minus strand of NW_028274834.1, from coordinate 1,990,633 downwards.
CCCTCTACGGCCCCTCATTATAAACACACACCTACCTGCAAGACCAAGCACAATCTAGCAATCACTAACTTGCATAAACCATGGCCCATCCCCACACCTACCACACCTGCTTCAGTCCCAGTGCTGTGGATACCCTCCCTGATAAGACCCACACAATCCTTGACAACAATATGTCTCCCCATCACCCACAGAACACGCATGCATCTTGTTAAAACAGCACACCCCATGTGTTGTGCACAATGACACAGTCCAGATCCAGTCTCTGTTGTTGCTATGCATTACCTTCAGAGGAGAACCAGCATCACCAAGTGAAAAATGTATGTTCTGCCCCGTATTTTCAAGAACAAGCAATATATCTGACCTTCCTAACAGAGAGATATTCTCTGAGAAGTAGGCCAAATGAGCAGACAGAGGACTATGTCCTAAACGAAAGAAGAGGACAAAGCCACAGCAAGAGACCTAAACAAAATGGATATAAGGAACATGCCTGACAGAAAATTTAAGATAACAATTATAAAGATACTCACTGGGGAAATGAAAAGAGGGAGGACATCAGAAGGGGGAACATCATTGAGACTCTTAACAAAGAGATATGAAAGAAATAATCAGAGATGTGGAACACAAGAAATGAAATGAAGAATATACTAGATAGAATAATTAGCAGGATGGACGAAGCAGAGGAACAAATTAATGAACTAGAAGACAGTAATGGAAAGTAATCAAGCGGAACAAATGAGAGGAAAAAGAAGTATGCAAAAATGAGAAGAGACTTAGGGAATTCAGTGACTCCATCCAGTGTAACAACACCCACATTAGAGGGATCCCAGAAGGTGAAAAGGGGGAAAAGGGGGCAGAAAATCTATTGGACCAAAGAAGAGCTGAAAACTTAACCTAATCTGGTGAAGGAAACCTATACAAATCCATAAGGCATAGAGATCCCCTCCCACAAAATCAGCCTAAGGAGGTCCACATCAAGATACATAGAAATCAAAATGGGAAAAGGTAGTGATAAAGAAAAAACATTTAAAGCAGCAAGATAAAAGAAGACAGTTAACATGCAAGGGAAAGCCCATAAATCTATCAGCTGAGTTTTCAGCAGAAACTATGCAGGACAGAAGAAAGTGGCGTTAAATATTCAAAGTGCTGAAGGAGAAAAATCTGCAGCAAGGAATAATTTATCCAGCAAGCCTATCCTTCAGAAAAGAAGGGGAGAAAAAGAGTTTCTTAGCCACACAAACTAAAAGAGTTCATGACCACTAAATTAACTACAAAAAATATTGAAGGGGACACTATGAGTGGAAAAAAATCGTAAGTGAGAGTATGACAATAATGAATCAAGGAAGCAGTAAAAATAAGTATTTCTGTAAAAATCAGTTAAGGGATTCACAAAATAAAAGTATGTAAAATATGAAAACATATACCCTAACACATGAGGAGGAGTCAACAGTGGGTTTGAACTTAAACAGCATTCAACTTAATATAGACTGAAAAGGCTATATATAATCCAGGGGGTCACCACAAACCCAAACCTCTAATACACATGCAAAAGATAAAGGGAAAGAAATCCAAGAATATCATTAAAGAAAACGAGCAAACCATGAGAGAGAGAGCAAGAGAAGAAAGGATCAGAGAAAAACTACACAAAAAACTATGAAACAAGTAACAAAACATCAATAAATACATGTCTAATGATAATTAGTTTGAATGTAAATGGACTAAATGCTCCAAGCAAAAGAGCATCACAGAGTTTGTATATATATATAAAAGATTTCACACCTAAAGACACCTGCAGATGGAAATTAAGAGATGGAGAAACATTAATCATGCAAGTGGATGTCAAAAGAAGTCAGAGTAGCAATCCTTATATCAGACAAAATAGACTTTTTTAACATTGAAATTGAATTAGCCAACATAGAGTACACCAGTAATTTCAAATGTAGCGTTCCACAATTCATCAGTTGTGTATAACACCCAGTGTTCATCACATCGCATGCATTCCTTAATGCCCATCACACAGTTACTCCATCTCCCCACCCACCTTTCCTCCAGCAACCCTCAGTTTGTTTCCAATAGCTGGGAAACTGTCATGGATTTTCTTCCTCTCTGGTTTCTTCGCATTCATTTTCCCTCCCTTCCCCTATGATCCTCTGTGCTGTTCCTTCTATTCCACATATGAGTAAAACCATATAATAATTGTTTTTCTCTGACTGACTTATTTTGCTCAGCATAATACCCTCCAGTGCCATCCACATCGATATGCTAAATATTGATCCTTTCTGATGGCTGAGTCATATTCCATTGTATATGTATATACCATGTTTTCTTTATCCATTTATCTGTCGATGGATGTCTTGGTTCCTTCCACGGTTTGGCTATTGTGGACAATGTCGCTATAAACATTCGGGGTGCAGTTGCCCCTTCAGATCACTACATTTGTAGCTTTGGGGTAAATAAAATTGCTGGGTTGTAAGGGAGCTCTCTTTTAAGTTCTTGAGGAACCTCCATATTGTTTTCCAAAGTGGCTGTACCAGTTTTCATTCCCACTTAGAAGTGTAAGAGAGTTCCCCTTTCTCCTCACCAACATTTGTTATTTCTTCGCTTGTTAATTTTTGCAATTCTGACTGGTGTGAAGTGGTATCTCATTGTCATTTGGATTTCTTTTTCCCCATGCCAAGTGATGTTGAGCAGTTTGTCATATGTCTGTTGGCCATTTGTGTGTCTTCTTTGGAGAAATATCTGTTCATATCTTCTGCCCATTTCTTGACTCGCTTATTTGTTTTTTGGGTGTTGAGTTTGGGTGTTGAACGGTAGTAAAGCGTACGGCACATTCATGATGCTTCCACACCCACTTTTGGAAATGCTTCTCTCTCAAGGATACCTGAAGATGTTAGTGGAGAGTTCCGTATACGCAGACTTGCTTTTCCCAGGTGAGTGCATGGCACATTCCTTATTCACTCACGCGCGCGCGCGCGCGCACACACAAACACACACACACACACACACACAGAGTTGAACATGTTTCTTTCTCGTCAGGAAAGGAGGTGTTCGTTGAGAGACGGTTTCTCGCCAATGCTTTTGGGTGCTTGCCCTTTTCCCCCCGGAGAGTGAAGTGTATGCGCTTTTTGCCTAGGCTTCCGTACACACCCTTGAGAAGCCTTCCCTCAGCCAGAAACAAGCCGTGAGTTGAAAGAGGCGTTCCACACAGACCTCCTTCTCAGAGCGAAGCCTGTCACAATTTTCCTTGAGCCTCCACAGGCACTTTAGAAAAACTTCCTCCGGGAAGCTGTGAGTTGAACGACGGGTTTCCTACAGCGGTTTTCCGTGGGGGTAAGGATATATGGCACTTGGCCTTAGGCTTCCACGCACACATTGGAAAGGCTTCTCTCTTCGTGAAACAAGATGTGCGCTGAACGTTGCGTTCTGCGCAGGCTTGGTTTTCACACATCAGCCCATGGTACTTTCCCTAGGCTTCCACACGTGCAGTGAGTATCCCTTCCCTAAACCTGAACCAAGACGCGGGGGAAAGCTGCCTTCTACACCACCTTCTTTTCCGAGTTTCGTATAGAACCCTTGCGTTGTGCTTCCACATCCACTTTTGTCACTGCTTCGATATATCCTCCGGAGAGGGGTTCGCTTGAAAGACGGTCTCCCTCCGTCACGCTTTCAAGGAGTTAAGGATAGGGCACTCTCCTTATGCCTGCACACGTCCACTTGCAATCTCGACTGACTTCATGACCCCGTCCATATGCTACGCTGAAAGTCCCATTGCGCGCGGCCTTGTTTCTAAGAGATGAGGACAGGGCACGGCACGTTCCTTGTGCTTCCACCACGACTATATAAAAGGCTCCCGTCTCCAAGGCAAAGGATGTCAGGTGCAAGACGGCTTCGCAAAAGCGAGGTTGCCTCTTAGAGGGCGGTCTACGGCGCTCTCCTGACGCTTCCACGCCTACATATGCAAACGCTTCTGGGCTCACGAAAGAAGACGTCCGTTGAAAGCTGCCTTGTACCCCGACGCGTTTCTCAGAGTTAGGTCCAGGGAACGGTCCCTGTGCGATCACACGCAGCCTTGAGATGGCTCAGCTCTTTTCGATCGTCAGGGAGGACGTTTCTCGGAGTTAGGTCCAGGGAAATTTAGTAAAGCGTACGGCACTTTCATGATGCTTCCACACCCACTTTTGGAAATTCTTCTCTCTCCAGCATACCTGAAGATGCTAGTGGCGAGTCGCTGTATACGCAGACTTGCTTTTCCCAGGTCAGTACATGGCACTCTCCTTATTCACTCACGCACACGCGCGCGCGCGTGCCCTCACACACACACACACACACACACACACACACACACACACACACACAGAGTTGAACATGTTTCTGTCTCGTCAGGAAAGAAGGTGATCGTTGAGAGACGGTTTCTCGCCGATGCTTTTGGGTTCTTGCTTTTTTCCCCCCGGAGAGAGAAGTGTAGCCGCTTTTTCCCTAGGCTTCCGTACACACCCTTGAGAAGCCTTCCGTCAGCCAGAAACAAGCCATGAGTTGAAAGAGGCGTTCCACGCAGACCTCCTTCTCAGAGCGAAGCCTGTCACACTTTTCCTTGTGAAGTCAACTAGAGAGATACAAATACTTTCTCAATGATTGCTTTAACAAAAAAGGACTAAATATCCCAATCAGAAAACATAGACTGTAAAGAGGACGCAAGACCCATCTCTATGCTGCCTACCAGAGAATCACTTCAGACCTAAAAATAAAAGCAGATTGGAAGTAATGGGACACAAAACCATTTATCATGCAAATGGAAGTGAAAAGAAAGTTGGAGTCGTAATATTTTTATGAGACAAAATAAACTGAATTGTGGGGAAGATGGCAGAGTAGAAGGACCCTAAACTCACCTCATCCCACAGATACAACTAGGTAACACTCACACCAGAGTCACCCAGAAATGGACCTTCAGATTTCCCCACAAAACTATACAACTAAATGGAGAGAGGGAATCACATCAAAGATGGTAGGAAGGACAAGGACTCTGTAGGAATCTAAAGCCCATATTTCTGACCACCAGAGGGAGGGAACCACAGTCACAGAGGGGCCAGAAACAAACTACTACACCGGGGAGCCTCTAAAGCGTAGAGACATCCTCATAGCTTATGGCTTTGAAAATCAGAAGGGATGACATTTGTGAGCGTATACAACCAGCAGACTTAAAGCTTGGAACTTTTAAAAATCAGCTGTCTCAGCTCTGAGAGAGCACAGAAGGTGATAGGAAGCTGAGATCTGTCCTTAAAGATTAAGCAGAGCAAAGAGTGTGGAGAAGCTTGGGTGAAGCAGGTTGAAAGGTGCTTGAGGATTAAACAAGGGAGACATAGTTCCTGAACTCAGAGTTTGCTAAGGGACTTGTCCAGGAACAAAGGAGCTGGCAGGTGCCATTTCCCTCTACGGCCCCTCATTATAAACACACACCTACCTGCAAGACCAAGCACAATCTAGCAATCACTAACTTGCATAAACCATGGCCCATCCCCACACCTACCACACCTGCTTCAGTCCCAGTGCTGTGGATACCCTCCCTGATAAGACCCACACAATCCTTGACAACAATATGTCTCCCCATCACCCACAGAACACGCATGCATCTTGTTAAAACAGCACACCCCATGTGTTGTGCACAATGACACAGTCCAGATCCAGTCTCTGTTGTTGCTATGCATTACCTTCAGAGGAGAACCAGCATCACCAAGTGAAAAATGTATGTTCTGCCCCGTATTTTCAAGAACAAGCAATATATCTGACCTTCCTAACAGAGAGATATTCTCTGAGAAGTAGGCCAAATGAGCAGACAGAGGACTATGTCCTAAACGAAAGAAGAGGACAAAGCCACAGCAAGAGACCTAAACAAAATGGATATAAGGAACATGCCTGACAGAAAATTTAAGATAACAATTATAAAGATACTCACTGGGGAAATGAAAAGAGGGAGGACATCAGAAGGGGGAACATCATTGAGACTCTTAACAAAGAGATATGAAAGAAATAATCAGAGATGTGGAACACAAGAAATGAAATGAAGAATATACTAGATAGAATAATTAGCAGGATGGACGAAGCAGAGGAACAAATTAATGAACTAGAAGACAGTAATGGAAAGTAATCAAGCGGAACAAATGAGAGGAAAAAGAAGTATGCAAAAATGAGAAGAGACTTAGGGAATTCAGTGACTCCATCCAGTGTAACAACACCCACATTAGAGGGATCCCAGAAGGTGAAAAGGGGGAAAAGGGGGCAGAAAATCTATTGGACCAAAGAAGAGCTGAAAACTTAACCTAATCTGGTGAAGGAAACCTATACAAATCCATAAGGCATAGAGATCCCCTCCCACAAAATCAGCCTAAGGAGGTCCACATCAAGATACATAGAAATCAAAATGGGAAAAGGTAGTGATAAAGAAAAAACATTTAAAGCAGCAAGATAAAAGAAGACAGTTAACATGCAAGGGAAAGCCCATAAATCTATCAGCTGAGTTTTCAGCAGAAACTATGCAGGACAGAAGAAAGTGGCGTTAAATATTCAAAGTGCTGAAGGAGAAAAATCTGCAGCAAGGAATAATTTATCCAGCAAGCCTATCCTTCAGAAAAGAAGGGGAGAAAAAGAGTTTCTTAGCCACACAAACTAAAAGAGTTCATGACCACTAAATTAACTACAAAAAATATTGAAGGGGACACTATGAGTGGAAAAAAATCGTAAGTGAGAGTATGACAATAATGAATCAAGGAAGCAGTAAAAATAAGTATTTCTGTAAAAATCAGTTAAGGGATTCACAAAATAAAAGTATGTAAAATATGAAAACATATACCCTAACACATGAGGAGGAGTCAACAGTGGGTTTGAACTTAAACAGCATTCAACTTAATATAGACTGAAAAGGCTATATATAATCCAGTGGGTCACCACAAACCCAAACCTCTAATACACATGCAAAAGATAAAGGGAAAGAAATCCAAGAATATCATTAAAGAAAACGAGCAAACCATGAGAGAGAGAGCAAGAGAAGAAAGGATCAGAGAAAAACTACACAAAAAACTATGAAACAAGTAACAAAACATCAATAAATACATGTCTAATGATAATTAGTTTGAATGTAAATGGACTAAATGCTCCAAGCAAAAGAGCATCACAGAGTTTGTATATATATATAAAAGATTTCACACCTAAAGACACCTGCAGATGGAAATTAAGAGATGGAGAAACATTAATCATGCAAGTGGATGTCAAAAGAAGTCAGAGTAGCAATCCTTATATCAGACAAAATAGACTTTTTTAACATTGAAATTGAATTAGCCAACATAGAGTACACCAGTAATTTCAAATGTAGCGTTCCACAATTCATCAGTTGTGTATAACACCCAGTGTTCATCACATCGCATGCATTCCTTAATGCCCATCACACAGTTACTCCATCTCCCCACCCACCTTTCCTCCAGCAACCCTCAGTTTGTTTCCAATAGCTGGGAAACTGTCATGGATTTTCTTCCTCTCTGGTTTCTTCGCATTCATTTTCCCTCCCTTCCCCTATGATCCTCTGTGCTGTTCCTTCTATTCCACATATGAGTAAAACCATATAATAATTGTTTTTCTCTGACTGACTTATTTTGCTCAGCATAATACCCTCCAGTGCCATCCACATCGATATGCTAAATATTGATCCTTTCTGATGGCTGAGTCATATTCCATTGTATATGTATATACCATGTTTTCTTTATCCATTTATCTGTCGATGGATGTCTTGGTTCCTTCCACGGTTTGGCTATTGTGGACAATGTCGCTATAAACATTCGGGGTGCAGTTGCCCCTTCAGATCACTACATTTGTAGCTTTGGGGTAAATAAAATTGCTGGGTTGTAAGGGAGCTCTCTTTTAAGTTCTTGAGGAACCTCCATATTGTTTTCCAAAGTGGCTGTACCAGTTTTCATTCCCACTTAGAAGTGTAAGAGAGTTCCCCTTTCTCCTCACCAACATTTGTTATTTCTTCGCTTGTTAATTTTTGCAATTCTGACTGGTGTGAAGTGGTATCTCATTGTCATTTGGATTTCTTTTTCCCCATGCCAAGTGATGTTGAGCAGTTTGTCATATGTCTGTTGGCCATTTGTGTGTCTTCTTTGGAGAAATATCTGTTCATATCTTCTGCCCATTTCTTGACTCGCTTATTTGTTTTTTGGGTGTTGAGTTTGGGTGTTGAACGGTAGTAAAGCGTACGGCACATTCATGATGCTTCCACACCCACTTTTGGAAATGCTTCTCTCTCAAGGATACCTGAAGATGTTAGTGGAGAGTTCCGTATACGCAGACTTGCTTTTCCCAGGTGAGTGCATGGCACATTCCTTATTCACTCACGCGCGCGCGCGCGCGCACACACGAACACACACACACACACACACACAGAGTTGAACATGTTTCTTTCTCGTCAGGAAAGGAGGTGTTCGTTGAGAGACGGTTTCTCGCCAATGCTTTTGGGTGCTTGCCCTTTTCCCCCCGGAGAGTGAAGTGTATGCGCTTTTTGCCTAGGCTTCCGTACACACCCTTGAGAAGCCTTCCCTCAGCCAGAAACAAGCCGTGAGTTGAAAGAGGCGTTCCACACAGACCTCCTTCTCAGAGCGAAGCCTGTCACAATTTTCCTTGAGCCTCCACAGGCACTTTAGAAAAACTTCCTCCGGGAAGCTGTGAGTTGAACGACGGGTTTCCTACAGCGGTTTTCCGTGGGGGTAAGGATATATGGCACTTGGCCTTAGGCTTCCACGCACACATTGGAAAGGCTTCTCTCTTCGTGAAACAAGATGTGCGCTGAACGTTGCGTTCTGCGCAGGCTTGGTTTTCACACATCAGCCCATGGTACTTTCCCTAGGCTTCCACACGTGCAGTGAGTATCCCTTCCCTAAACCTGAACCAAGACGCGGGGGAAAGCTGCCTTCTACACCACCTTCTTTTCCGAGTTTCGTATAGAACCCTTGCGTTGTGCTTCCACATCCACTTTTGTCACTGCTTCGATATATCCTCCGGAGAGGGGTTCGCTTGAAAGACGGTCTCCCTCCGTCACGCTTTCAAGGAGTTAAGGATAGGGCACTCTCCTTATGCCTGCACACGTCCACTTGCAATCTCGACTGACTTCATGACCCCGTCCATATGCTACGCTGAAAGTCCCATTGCGCGCGGCCTTGTTTCTAAGAGATGAGGACAGGGCACGGCACGTTCCTTGTGCTTCCACCACGACTATATAAAAGGCTCCCGTCTCCAAGGCAAAGGATGTCAGGTGCAAGACGGCTTCGCAAAAGCGAGGTTGCCTCTTAGAGGGCGGTCTACGGCGCTCTCCTGACGCTTCCACGCCTACATATGCAAACGCTTCTGGGCTCACGAAAGAAGACGTCCGTTGAAAGCTGCCTTGTACCCCGACGCGTTTCTCAGAGTTAGGTCCAGGGAACGGTCCCTGTGCGATCACACGCAGCCTTGAGATGGCTCAGCTCTTTTCGATCGTCAGGGAGGACGTTTCTCGGAGTTAGGTCCAGGGAAATTTAGTAAAGCGTACGGCACTTTCATGATGCTTCCACACCCACTTTTGGAAATTCTTCTCTCTCCAGGATACCTGAAGATGCTAGTGGCGAGTCGCTGTATACGCAGACTTGCTTTTCCCAGGTCAGTACATGGCACTCTCCTTATTCACTCACGCACGCGCGCGCGCGCGTGCCCTCACACACACACACACACACACACACACACACACACACACACAGAGTTGAACATGTTTCTGTCTCGTCAGGAAAGAAGGTGATCGTTGAGAGACGGTTTCTCGCCGATGCTTTTGGGTTCTTGCTTTTTTCCCCCCGGAGAGAGAAGTGTAGCCGCTTTTTCCCTAGGCTTCCGTACACACCCTTGAGAAGCCTTCCGTCAGCCAGAAACAAGCCATGAGTTGAAAGAGGCGTTCCACGCAGACCTCCTTCTCAGAGCGAAGCCTGTCACACTTTTCCTTGTGAAGTCAACTAGAGAGATACAAATACTTTCTCAATGATTGCTTTAACAAAAAAGGACTAAATATCCCAATCAGAAAACATAGACTGTAAAGAGGACGCAAGACCCATCTCTATGCTGCCTACCAGAGAATCACTTCAGACCTAAAAATAAAAGCAGATTGGAAGTAATGGGACACAAAACCATTTATCATGCAAATGGAAGTGAAAAGAAAGTTGGAGTCGTAATATTTTTATGAGACAAAATAAACTGAATTGTGGGGAAGATGGCAGAGTAGAAGGACCCTAAACTCACCTCATCCCACAGATACAACTAGGTAACACTCACACCAGAGTCACCCAGAAATGGACCTTCAGATTTCCCCACAAAACTATACAACTAAATGGAGAGAGGGAATCACATCAAAGATGGTAGGAAGGACAAGGACTCTGTAGGAATCTAAAGCCCATATTTCTGACCACCAGAGGGAGGGAACCACAGTCACAGAGGGGCCAGAAACAAACTACTACACCGGGGAGCCTCTAAAGCGTAGAGACATCCTCATAGCTTATGGCTTTGAAAATCAGAAGGGATGACATTTGTGAGCGTATACAACCAGCAGACTTAAAGCTTGGAACTTTTAAAAATCAGCTGTCTCAGCTCTGAGAGAGCACAGAAGGTGATAGGAAGCTGAGATCTGTCCTTAAAGATTAAGCAGAGCAAAGAGTGTGGAGAAGCTTGGGTGAAGCAGGTTGAAAGGTGCTTGAGGATTAAACAAGGGAGACATAGTTCCTGAACTCAGAGTTTGCTAAGGGACTTGTCCAGGAACAAAGGAGCTGGCAGGTGCCATTTCCCTCTACGGCCCCTCATTATAAACACACACCTACCTGCAAGACCAAGCACAATCTAGCAATCACTAACTTGCATAAACCATGGCCCATCCCCACACCTACCACACCTGCTTCAGTCCCAGTGCTGTGGATACCCTCCCTGATAAGACCCACACAATCCTTGACAACAATATGTCTCCCCATCACCCACAGAACACGCATGCATCTTGTTAAAACAGCACACCCCATGTGTTGTGCACAATGACACAGTCCAGATCCAGTCTCTGTTGTTGCTATGCATTACCTTCAGAGGAGAACCAGCATCACCAAGTGAAAAATGTATGTTCTGCCCCGTATTTTCAAGAACAAGCAATATATCTGACCTTCCTAACAGAGAGATATTCTCTGAGAAGTAGGCCAAATGAGCAGACAGAGGACTATGTCCTAAACGAAAGAAGAGGACAAAGCCACAGCAAGAGACCTAAACAAAATGGATATAAGGAACATGCCTGACAGAAAATTTAAGATAACAACTATAAAGATACTCACTGGGGAAATGAAAAGAGGGAGGACATCAGAAGGGGGAACATCATTGAGACTCTTAACAAAGAGATATGAAAGAAATAATCAGAGATGTGGAACACAAGAAATGAAATGAAGAATATACTAGATAGAATAATTAGCAGGATGGACGAAGCAGAGGAACAAATTAATGAACTAGAAGACAGTAATGGAAAGTAATCAAGCGGAACAAATGAGAGGAAAAAGAAGTATGCAAAAATGAGAAGAGACTTAGGGAATTCAGTGACTCCATCCAGTGTAACAACACCCACATGAGAGGGATCCCAGAAGGTGAAAAGGGTGAAAAGGGGGCAGAAAATCTATTTGACCAAAGAAGAGCTGAAAACTTAACCTAATCTGGTGAAGGAAACCTATACAAATCCATAAGGCATAGAGATCCCCTCCCACAAACTCAACCGAAGGAGGTCCACATCAAGACACATAGTAATCCAAATGGGAAAAGGTAGTGATAAAGAAAAAACATTTAAAGCAGCACATAAAAGAGGACAGTTAACATGCAAGGGAAAGCCCATAAATCTATCAGCTGAGTTTTCAGCAGAAACTATGCAGGACAGAAGAAAGTGGCGTTAAATATTCAAAGTGCTGAAGGAGAAAAATCTGCAGCAAGGAATAATTTATCCAGCAAGCCTATCCTTCAGAAAAGAAGGGGAGAAAAAGAGTTTCTTAGCCACACAAACTAAAAGAGTTCATGACCACTAAATTAACTACAAAAAATATTGAAGGGGACACTATGAGTGGAAAAAAATCGTAAGTGAGAGTATGACAATAATGAATCAAGGAAGCAGTAAAAATAAGTATTTCTGTAAAAATCAGTTAAGGGATTCACAAAATAAAAGTATGTAAAATATGAAAACGTATACCCTAACACATGAGGAGGAGTCAACAGTGGGTTTGAACTTAAACAGCATTCAACTTAATATAGACTGAAAAGGCTATATATAATCCAGGGGGTCACCACAAACCCAAACCTCTAATACACATGCAAAAGATAAAGGGAAAGAAATCCAAGAATATCATTAAAGAAAACGAGCAAACCATGAGAGAGAGAGCACTAGAAGAAAGGATCTGAGAAAAACTACACAAAAAACTATGAAACAAGTAACAAAACATCAATAAATACATGTCTAATGATAATTAGTTTGAATGTAAATGGACTAAATGCTCCAAGCAAAAGAGCATGACAGAGTTTGTATATATATATAAAAGATTTCACACCTAAAGACACCTGCAGATGGAAATTAAGAGATGGAGAAACATTAATCATGCAAGTGGATGTCAAAAGAAGTCAGAGTAGCAATCCTTATATCAGACAAAATAGACTTTTTTAACATTGAAATTGAATTAGCCAACATAGAGTACACCAGTAATTTCAAATGTAGCGTTCCACAATTCATCAGTTGTGTATAACACCCAGTGTTCACCACATCACATGCATTCCTTAATGCCCATCATACAGTTACTCCATCTCCCCACCCACCTTTCCTCCAGCAACCCTCAGTTTGTTTCCAATAGCTGGGAACCTGTCATGGATTTTCTTCCTCTCTGGTTTCTTCGCATTCATTTTCCCTCCCTTCCCCTATGATCCTCTGTGCTGTTCCTTCTATTCCACATATGAGTAAAACCATATAATAATTGTTTTTCTCTGACTCACTTATTTTGCTCAGCATAATACCCTCCAGTGCCTTCCACATCGATATGCTAAATATTGATCCTTTCTGATGGCTGAGTCACATTCCATTGTATATGTATATACCATGTTTTCTTTATCCATTTATCTGTCGATGGATGTCTTGGTTCCTTCCACGGTTTGGCTATTGTGGACAATGTCGCTATAAACATTCGGGGTGCAGTTGCCCCTTCAGATCACTACATTTGTAGCTTTGGGGTAAATAAAATTGCTGGGTTGTAAGGGAGCTCTCTTTTAAGTTCTTGAGGAACCTCCATATTGTTTTCCAAAGTGGCTGTACCAGTTTTCATTCCCACTTAGAAGTGTAAGAGAGTTCCCCTTTCTCGTCACCAACATTTGTTATTTCTTCGCTTGTTAATTTTTGCAATTCTGACTGGTGTGAAGTGGTATCTCATTGTCATTTGGATTTCTTTTTCCCCATGCCAAGTGATGTTGAGCAGTTTGTCATATGTCTGTTGGCCATTTGTGTGTCTTCTTTGGAGAAATATCTGTTCATATCTTCTGCCCATTTCTTGACTCGCTTATTTGTTTTTTGGGTGTTGAGTTTGGGTGTTGAACGGTAGTAAAGCGTACGGCACATTCATGATGCTTCCACACCCACTTTTGGAAATGCTTCTCTCTCAAGGATACCTGAAGATGTTAGTGGAGAGTTGCTGTATACGCAGACTTGCTTTTCCCAGGTGAGTGCATGGCACATTCCTTATTCACTCACGCGCGCGCGCGCGCACACACACACACACACACACACACACAGAGAGTTGAACATGTTTCTGTCTCGTCAGGAAAGGAGGTGTTCGTTGAGAGACGGTTTCTCGCCAATGCTTTTGGGTGCTTGCCCTTTTCCCCCCGGAGAGTGAAGTGTATGCGCTTTTTGCCTAGGCTTCCGTACACACCCTTGAGAAGCCTTCCGTCAGTCAGAAACAAGCCGTGAGTTGAAAGAGGCGTTCCACACAGACCTCCTTCTCAGAGCGAAGCCTGTCACACTTTTCCTTGGGCCTCCACACGCACTTTAGAAAAACTTCCTCCGGGAAGCTGTGAGTTGAACGACGGGTTTCCTACAGCGGTTTTCCGTGGGGGTAAGGATATATGGCACTTGGCCTTAGGCTTCCACGCACACATTGGAAAGGCTTCTCTCTTCGTGAAACAAGATGTGCGCTGAACGTTGCGTTCTGCGCAGGCTTGGTTTTCACACATCAGCCCATGGTACTTTCCCTAGGCTTCCACACGCGCAGTGAGTATCCCTTCCCTAAACCTGAACCAAGACGCGGGGGAAAGCTGCCTTCTACACCACCTTCTTTTCCGAGTTTCGTATAGAACCCTTGCGTTGTGCTTCCACATCCACTTTTGTCACTGCTTCGATATATCCTCCGGAGAGGGGTTCGCTTGAAAGACGGTCTCCCTCCGTCACGCTTTCAAGGAGTTAAGGATAGGGCACTCTCCTTGTGCCTGCACACGTCCACTTGCAATCTCGACTGACTTCATGACCCCGTCCATATGCTACGCTGAAAGTCCCATTGCGCGCGGCCTTGTTTCTAAGAGATGAGGACAGGGCACGGCACGTTCCTTGTGCTTCCACCACGACTATATAAAAGGCTCCCGTCTCCAAGGCAAAGGATGTCAGGTGCAAGACGGCTTCGCAAAAGCGAGGTTGCCTCTTAGAGGGCGGTCTGCGGCGCTCTGTTGACGCTTCCACGCCTACATATGCAAACGCTTCTGGGCTCACGAAAGAAGACGTCCGTTGAAAGCTGCCTTGTACCCCGACGCGTTTTCCGGAGTTAGGTCCAGAGAACGGTCCCTGTGCGATCACACGCAGCCTTGAGATGGCTCAGCTCTTTTCGATCGTCAGGGAGGACGTTTCTCGGAGTTAGGTCCAGGGAAATTTAGTAAAGCGTACGGCACTTTCATGATGCTTCCACACCCACTTTGGGAAATGCTTCTCTCTCCAGGATACCTGAAGATGCTAGTGGCGAGTCGACGTAGACGCAGACTTGCTTTTCCCAGGTCAGTACATGGCACTCTCCTTATTCACTCACGCACGCGCGCGCGCGCGTGCCCTCACACACACACACACACACACACACACACACACACACACACACACACAGAGTTGAACATGTTTCTGTCTCGTCAGGAAAGAAGGTGATCGTTGAGAGACGGTGTCTCGCCGATGCTTTTGGGTTCTTGCTTTTTTCCCCCCGGAGAGAGAAGTGTAGCCGCTTTTTCCCTAGGCTTCCGTACACACCCTTGAGAAGCCTTCCGTCAGCCAGAAACAATCCATGAGTTGAAAGAGGCGTTCCACCCAGACCTCCTTCTCAGAGCGAAGCCTGTCACACTTTTCCTTGTGAAGTCAACTAGAGAGATACAAATACTTTCTCAATGATTGCTTTAACAAAAAAGGACTAAATATCCCAATCAGAAAACATAGACTGTAAAGAGGAAGCAAGACCCATCTCTATGCTGCCTAGCAGAGAATCACTTCAGACCTAAAAATAAAAGCAGATTGGAAGTAATGGGACACAAAACCATTTATCATGCAAATGGAAGTGAAAAGAAAGTTGGAGTCGTAATATTTTTATGAGACAAAATAAACTGAATTGTGGGGAAGATGGCAGAGTAGAAGGACCCTAAACTCACCTCATCCCACAGATACAACTAGGTAACACTCACACCAGAGTCACCCAGAAATGGACCTTCAGATTTCCCCACAAAACTATACAACTAAATGGAGAGAGGGAATCACATCAAAGATGGTAGGAAGGACAAGGACTCTGTAGGAATCTAAAGCCCATATTTCTGACCACCAGAGGGAGGGAACCACAGTCACAGAGGGGCCAGAAACAAACTACTACACCGGGGAGCCTCTAAAGCGTAGAGACATCCTCATAGCTTATGGCTTTGAAAATCAGAAGGGATGACATTTGTGAGCGTATACAACCAGCAGACTTAAAGCTTGGAACTTTTAAAAATCAGCTGTCTCAGCTCTGAGAGAGCACAGAAGGTGATAGGAAGCTGAGATCTGTCCTTAAAGATTAAGCAGAGCAAAGAGTGTGGAGAAGCTTGGGTGAAGCAGGTTGAAAGGTGCTTGAGGATTAAACAAGGGAGACATAGTTCCTGAACTCAGAGTTTGCTAAGGGACTTGTCCAGGAACAAAGGAGCTGGCAGGTGCCATTTCCCTCTACGGCCCCTCATTATAAACACACACCTACCTGAAAGACCAAGCACAATCTAGCAATCACTAACTTGCATAAACCATGGCCCATCCCCACACCTACCACACCTGCTTCAGTCCCAGTGCTGTGGATACCCTCCCTGATAAGACCCACACAATCCTTGACAACAATATGTCTCCCCATCACCCACAGAACACGCATGCGTCTTGTTAAAACAGCACACCCCATGTGTTGTGCACAATGACACAGTCCAGATCCAGTCTCTGTTGTTGCTATGCATTACCTTCAGAGGAGAAGCAGCATCACCAAGTGAAAAATGTATGTTCTGCCCCGTATTTTCAAGAACAAGCAATATATCTGACCTTCCTAACAGAGAGATATTCTCTGAGAAGTAGGCCAAATGAGCAGACAGAGGACTATGTCCTAAACGAAAGAAGAGGACAAAGCCACAGCAAGAGACCTAAACAAAATGGATATAAGGAACATGCCTGACAGAAAATTTAAGATAACAATTATAAAGATACTCACTGGGGAAATGAAAAGAGGGAGGACATCAGAAGGGGGAACATCATTGAGACTCTTAACAAAGAGATATGAAAGAAATAATCAGAGATGTGGAACACAAGAAATGAAATGAAGAATATACTAGATAGAATAATTAGCAGGATGGACGAAGCAGAGGAACAAATTAATGAACTAGAAGACAGTAATGGAAAGTAATCAAGCGGAACAAATGAGAGGAAAAAGAAGTATGCAAAAATGAGAAGAGACTTAGGGAATTCAGTGACTCCATCCAGTGTAACAACACCCACATGAGAGGGATCCCAGAAGGTGAAAAGGGTGAAAAGGGGGCAGAAAATCTATTTGACCAAAGAAGAGCTGAAAACTTAACCTAATCTGGTGAAGGAAACCTATACAAATCCATAAGGCATAGAGATCCCCTCCCACAAACTCAACCGAAGGAGGTCCACATCAAGACACATAGTAATCCAAATGGGAAAAGGTAGTGATAAAGAAAAAACATTTAAAGCAGCACATAAAAGAAGACAGTTAACATGCAAGGGAAAGCCCATAAATCTATCAGCTGAGTTTTCAGCAGAAACTATGCAGGACAGAAGAAAGTGGCGTTAAATATTCAAAGTGCTGAAGGAGAAAAATCTGCAGCAAGGAATAATTTATCCAGCAAGCCTATCCTTCAGAAAAGAAGGGGAGAAAAAGAGTTTCTTAGCCACACAAACTAAAAGAGTTCATGACCACTAAATTAACTACAAAAAATATTGAAGGGGACACTATGAGTGGAAAAAAATCGTAAGTGAGAGTATGACAATAATGAATCAAGGAAGCAGTAAAAATAAGTATTTCTGTAAAAATCAGTTAAGGGATTCACAAAATAAAAGTATGTAAAATATGAAAACGTATACCCTAACACATGAGGAGGAGTCAACAGTGGGTTTGAACTTAAACAGCATTCAACTTAATATAGACAGAAAAGGCTATATATAATCCAGGGGGTCACCACAAACCCAAACCTCTAATACACATGCAAAAGATAAAGGGAAAGAAATCCAAGAATATCATTAAAGAAAACGAGCAAACCATGAGAGAGAGAGCAAGAGAAGAAAGGATCAGAGAAAAACTACACAAAAAACTATGAAACAAGTAACAAAACATCAATAAATACATGTCTAATGATAATTAGTTGGAATGTAAATGGACTAAATGCTCCAAGCAAAAGAGCATGACAGAGTTTGTATATATATATAAAAGATTTCACACCTAAAGACACCTGCAGATGGAAATTAAGAGATGGAGAAACATTAATCATGCAAGTGGATGCCAAGAGAAGTCAGAGTAGCAATCCTTATATCAGACAAAATAGACTTTTTTAACATTGAAATTGAATTAGCCAACATAGAGTACACCAGTAATTTCAAATGTAGCGTTCCACAATTCATCAGTTGTGTATAACACCCAGTGTTCACCACATCACATGCATTCCTTAATGCCCATCACACAGTTACTCCATCTCCCCACCCACCTTTCCTCCAGCAACCCTCAGTTTGTTTCCAATAGCTGGGAACCTGTCATGGATTTTCTTCCTCTCTGGTTTCTTCGCATTCATTTTCCCTCCCTTCCCCTATGATCCTCTGTGCTGTTCCTTCTATTCCACATATGAGTAAAACCATATAATAATTGTTTTTCTCTGACTGACTTATTTTGCTCAGCATAATACCCTCCAGTGCCTT
This sequence comes from Eumetopias jubatus, assembly GCF_037043125.1. Lineage (NCBI taxonomy): Eukaryota > Metazoa > Chordata > Mammalia > Carnivora > Otariidae > Eumetopias > Eumetopias jubatus. The sequence goes on along the minus strand of NW_028274834.1, from coordinate 1,972,134 downwards.
CCACATAGATATGCTAAATATTGATCCTTTCTGATGGCTGAGTCACATTCCATTGTATATGTATATACCATGTTTTCTTTATCCATTTATCTGTCGATGGATGTCTTGGTTCCTTCCACGGTTTGGCTATTGTGGACAATGTCGCTATAAACATTCGGGGTGCAGTTGCCCCTTCAGATCACTACATTTGTAGCTTTGGGGAAAATAAAATTGCTGGGTTGTAAGGGAGCTCTGTTTTAAGTTCTTGAGGAACCTCCATATTGTTTTCCAAAGTGGCTGTACCAGTTTTCATTCCCACTTAGAAGTGTAAGAGAGTTCCCCTTTCTCCTCACCAACATTTGTTATTTCTTCGCTTGTTAATTTTTGCAATTCTGACTGGTGTGAAGTGGTATCTCATTGTCATTTGGATTTCTTTTTCCCCATGCCAAGTGCTGTTGAGCAGTTTCTCATATGTCTGTTGGCCATTTGTGTGTCTTCTTTGGAGAAATACCTGTTCATATCTTCTGCCCACTTCTTGACTCGGTTATTTGTATTTTGGGTGTTGAGTTTGGGTGTTGAACGGTAGTAAAGCGTACGGCACTTTCATGATGCTTCCACACCCACTTTTGGAAATGCTTCTCTCTCAAGGATACCTGAAGATGTTAGTGGAGAGTTGCCATATACGCAGACTTGCTTTTCCCAGGTGAGTGCATGGCACATTCCTTATTCACTCACGCGCGCGCGCGCGCGCACACACACACACACACACACACACACAGAGTTGAACATGTTTCTGTCTCGTCAGGAAAGGAGGTGTTCGTTGAGAGACGGTTTCTCGCCAATGCTTTTGGGTGCTTGCCCTTTTCCCCCCGGAGAGTGAAGTGTATGCGCTTTTTGCCTAGGCTTCCGTACACACCCTTGAGAAGCCTTCCCTCAGCCAGAAACAAGCCGTGAGTTGAAAGAGGCGTTCCACACAGACCTCCTTCTCAGAGCGAAGCCTGTCACACGTTTCCTTGGGCCTCCACACGCACTTTAGAAAAACTTCCTCCGGGAAGCTGTGAGTTGAACGACGGGTTTCCTACAGCGGTTTTCCGTGGGGGTAAGGATATATGGCACTTGGCCTTAGGCTTCCACGCACAGATTGGAAAGGCTTCTCTCTTCGTGAAACAAGATGTGCGCTGAACGTTGCGTTCTGCGCAGGCTTGGTTTTCACACATCAGCCCATGGTACTTTCCCTAGGCTTCCACACGTGCAGTGAGTATCCCTTCCCTAAACCTGAACCAAGACGAGGGGGAAAGCTGCCTTCTACACCACCTTCTTTTCCGAGTTTCGTATAGAACCCTTGCGTTGTGCTTCCACATCCACTTTTGTCACTGCTTCGATATATCCTCCGGAGAGGGGTTCGCTTGAAAGACGGTCTCCCTCCGTCACGCTTTCAAGGAGTTAAGGATAGGGCACTCTCCTTGTGCCTGCACACGTCCACTTGCAATCTCGACTGACTTCATGACCCCGTCCATATGCTACGCTGAAAGTCCCATTGCGCGCGGCCTTGTTTCTAAGAGATGAGGACAGGGCACGGCACGTTCCTTGTGCTTCCACCACGACTATATAAAAGGCTCCCGTCTCCAAGGCAAAGGATGTCAGGTGCAAGACGGCTTCGCAAAAGCGAGGTTGCCTCTTAGAGGGCGGTCTACGGCGCTCTGTTGACGCTTCCACGCCTACATATGCAAACGCTTCTGGGCTCACGAAAGAAGACGTCCGTTGAAATCTGCCTTGTACCCCGACGCGTTTTCCGGAGTTAGGTCCAGGGAACGGTCCCTGTGCGATCACACGCAGCCTTGAGATGGCTCAGCTCTTTTCGATCGTCAGGGAGGACGTTTCTCGGAGTTAGGTCCAGGGAATGTTAGTAAAGCGTACGGCACTTTCATGATGCTTCCACACCCACTTTTGGAAATGCTTCTCTCTCCAGGATACCTGAAGATGCTAGTGGCGAGTCGCTGTATACGCAGACTTGCTTTTCCCAGGTCAGTACATGGCACTCTCCTTATTCACTCACGCACGCGCGCGCGCGCGTGCCCTCACACACACACACACACACACACACACACACACACACACACAGAGTTGAACATGTTTCTGTCTCGTCAGGAAAGAAGGTGATCGTTGAGAGACGGTTTCTCGCCGATGCTTTTGGGTTCTTGCTTTTTTCCCCCCGGAGAGAGAAGTGTAGCCGCTTTTTCCCTAGGCTTCCGTACACACCCTTGAGAAGCCTTCCGTCAGCCAGAAACAAGCCTTGAGTTGAAAGAGGCGTTCCACGCAGACCTCCGTCTCAGAGCGAAGCCTGTCACACTTTTCCTTGTGTAGTAAACTAGAGAGATACAAATACTTTCTCAATGATTGCTTTAACAAAAAAGGACTAAATATCCCAATCAGAAAACATAGACTGTAAAGAGGAAGCAAGACCCATCTCTATGCTGCCTACCAGAGAATCACTTCAGACCTAAAAATAAAAGCAGATTGGAAGTAATGGGACACAAAACCATTTATCATGCAAATGGAAGTGAAAAGAAAGTTGGAGTCGTAATATTTTTATGAGACAAAATAAACTGAATTGTGGGGAAGATGGCAGAGTAGAAGGACCCTAAACTCACCTCATCCCACAGATACAACTAGGTAACACTCACACCAGAGTCACCCAGAAATGGACCTTCAGATTTCCCCACAAAACTATACAACTAAATGGAGAGAGGGAATCACATCAAAGATGGTAGGAAGGACAAGGACTCTGTAGGAATTTAAAGCCCATATTTCTGACCACCAGAGGGAGGGAACCACAGTCACAGAGGGGCCAGAAACAAACTACTACACCGGGGAGCCTCTAAAGCGTAGAGACATCCTCATAGCTTATGGCTTTGAAAATCAGAAGGGATGACATTTGTGAGCGTATACAACCAGCAGACTTAAAGCTTGGAACTTTTAAAAATCAGCTGTCTCAGCTCTGAGAGAGCACAGAAGGTGATAGGAAGCTGAGACCTGTCCTTAAAGATTAAGCAGAGCAAAGAGTGTGGAGAAGCTTGGGTGAAGCAGGTTGAAAGGTGCTTGAGGATTAAACAAGGGAGACATAGTTCCTGAACTCAGAGTTTGCTAAGGGACTTGTCCAGGAACAAAGGAGCTGGCAGGTGCCATTTCCCTCTACGGCCCCTCATTATAAACACACACCTACCTGCAAGACCAAGCACAATCTAGCAATCACTAACTTGCATAAACCATGGCCCATCCCCACACCTACCACACCTGCTTCAGTCCCAGTGCTGTGGATACCCTCCCTGATAAGACCCACACAATCCTTGACAACAATATGTCTCCCCATCACCCACAGAACACGCATGCGTCTTGTTAAAACAGCACACCCCATGTGTTGTGCACAATGACACAGTCCAGATCCAGTCTCTGTTGTTGCTATGCATTACCTTCAGAGGAGAACCAGCATCACCAAGTGAAAAATGTATGTTCTGCCCCGTATTTTCAAGAACAAGCAATATATCTGACCTTCCTAACAGAGAGATATTCTCTGAGAAGTAGGCCAAATGAGCAGACAGAGGACTATGTCCTAAACGAAAGAAGAGGACAAAGCCACAGCAAGAGACCTAAACAAAATGGATATAAGGAACATGCCTGACAGAAAATTTAAGATAACAATTATAAAGATACTCACTGGGGAAATGAAAAGAGGGAGGACATCAGAAGGGGGAACATCATTGAGACTCTTAACAAAGAGATATGAAAGAAATAATCAGAGATGTGGAACACAAGAAATGAAATGAAGAATATACTAGATAGAATAATTAGCAGGATGGACGAAGCAGAGGAACAAATTAATGAACTAGAAGACAGTAATGGAAAGTAATCAAGCGGAACAAATGAGAGGAAAAAGAAGTATGCAAAAATGAGAAGAGACTTAGGGAATTCAGTGACTCCATCCAGTGTAACAACACCCACATGAGAGGGATCCCAGAAGGTGAAAAGGGGGAAAAGGGGGCAGAAAATCTATTTGACCAAAGAAGAGCTGAAAACTTAACCTAATCTGGTGAAGGAAACCTATACAAATCCATAAGGCATAGAGATCCCCTCCCACAAAATCAACCTAAGGAGGTCCACATCAAGATACATAGTAATCCAAATGGGAAAAGGTAGTGATAAAGAAAAAACATTTAAAGCAGCAAGATAAAAGAAGACAGTTAACATGCAAGGGAAAGCCCATAAATCTATCAGCTGAGTTTTCAGCAGAAACTATGCAGGACAGAAGAAAGTGGCGTTAAATATTCAAAGTGCTGAATGAGAAAAATCTGCAGCAAGGAATAATTTATCCAGCAAGCCTATCCTTCAGAAAAGAAGGGGAGAAAAAGAGTTTCTTAGCCACACAAACTAAAAGAGTTCATGACCACTAAATTAACTACAAAAAATATTGAAGGGGACACTATGAGTGGAAAAAAATCGTAAGTGAGAGTATGACAATAATGAATCAAGGAAGCAGTAAAAATAAGTATTTCTGTAAAAATCAGTTAAGGGATTCACAAAATAAAAGTATGTAAAATATGAAAACATATACCCTAACACATGAGGAGGAGTCAACAGTGGGTTTGAACTTAAACAGCATTCAACTTAATATAGACTGAAAAGGCTATATACAATCCAGGGGGTCACCACAAACCCAAACCTCTAATACACATGCAAAAGATAAAGGGAAAGAAATCCAAGAATATCATTAAAGAAAACGAGCAAACCATGAGAGAGAGAGCAAGAGAAGAAAGGATCAGAGAAAAACTACACAAAAAACTATGAAACAAGTAACAAAACATCAATAAATACATGTCTAATGATAATTAGTTTGAATGTAAATGGATTAAATGCTCCAAGCAAAAGAGCATGACAGAGTTTGTATATATATATAAAAGATTTCACACCTAAAGACACCTGCAGATGGAAATTAAGAGATGGAGAAACATTAATCATGCAAGTGGATGTCAAAAGAAGTCAGAGTAGCAATCCTTATATCAGACAAAATAGACTTTTTTAACATTGAAATTGAATTAGCCAACATAGAGTACACCAGTAGTTTCAAATGTAGCGTTCCACAATTCATCAGTTGTGTATAACACCCAGTGTTCATCACATCGCATGCATTCCTTAATGCCCATCACACAGTTACTCCATCTCCCCACCCACCTTTCCTCCAGCAACCCTCAGTTTGTTTCCAATAGCTGGGAAACTGTCATGGATTTTCTTCCTCTCTGGTTTCTTCGCATTCATTTTCCCTCCCTTCCCCTATGATCCTCTGTGCTGTTCCTTCTATTCCACATATGAGTAAAACCATATAATAATTGTTTTTCTCTGACTGACTTATTTTGCTCAGCATAATACCCTCCAGTGCCATCCACATCGATATGCTAAATATTGATCCTTTCTGATGGCTGAGTCATATTCCATTGTATATGTATATACCATGTTGTCTTTATCCATTTGTCTGTCGATGGATGTCTTGGTTCCTTCCACGGTTTGGCTATTGTGGACAATGTCGCTATAAACATTCGGGGTGCAGTTGCCCCTTCAGATCACTACATTTGTAGCTTTGGGGTAAATAAAATTGCTGGGTTGTAAGGGAGCTCTCTTTTAAGTTCTTGAGGAACCTCCATATTGTTTTCCAAAGTGGCTGTACCAGTTTTCATTCCCACTTAGAAGTGTAAGAGAGTTCCCCTTTCTCCTCACCAACATTTGTTATTTCTTCGCTTGTTAATTTTTGCAATTCTGACTGGTGTGAAGTGGTATCTCATTGTCATTTGGATTTCTTTTTCCCCATGCCAAGTGATGTTGAGCAGTTTGTCATATGTCTGTTGGCCATTTGTGTGTCTTCTTTGGAGAAATATCTGTTCATATCTTCTGCCCATTTCTTGACTCGCTTATTTGTTTTTTGGGTGTTGAGTTTGGGTGTTGAACGGTAGTAAAGCGTACGGCACATTCATGATGCTTCCACACCCACTTTTGGAAATGCTTCTCTCTCAAGGATACCTGAAGATGTTAGTGGAGAGTTCCGTATACGCAGACTTGCTTTTCCCAGGTGAGTGCATGGCACATTCCTTATTCACTCACGCGCGCGTGCGCGCACACACACAAACACACACACACACACACACAGAGTTGAACATGTTTCTGTCTCGTCAGGAAAGGAGGTGTTCGTTGAGAGACGGTTTCTCGCCAATGCTTTTGGGTGCTTGCCCTTTTCCCCCCGGAGAGTGAAGTGTATGCGCTTTTTGCCTAGGCTTCCGTACACACCCTTGAGAAGCCTTCCCTCAGCCAGAAACAAGCCGTGAGTTGAAAGAGGCGTTCCACACAGACCTCCTTCTCAGAGCGAAGCCTGTCACACTTTTCCTTGAGCCTCCACAGGCACTTTAGGAAAACTTCCTCCGGGAAGCTGTGAGTTGAACGACGGGTTTCCTACAGCGGTTTTCCGTGGGGGTAAGGATATATGGCACTTGGCCTTAGGCTTCCACGCACACATTGGAAAGGCTTCTCTCTTCGTGAAACAAGATGTGCGCTGAACGTTGCGTTCTGCGCAGGCTTGGTTTTCACACATCAGCCCATGGTACTTTCCCTAGGCTTCCACACGCGCAGTGAGTATCCCTTCCCTAAACCTGAACCAAGACGCGGGGGAAAGCTGCCTTCTACACCACCTTCTTTTCCGAGTTTCGTATAGAACCCTTGCGTTGTGCTTCCACATCCACTTTTGTCACTGCTTCGATATATCCTCCGGAGAGGGGTTCGCTGGAAAGACGGTCTCCCTCCGTCACGCTTTCAAGGAGTTAAGGATAGGGCACTCTCCTTATGCCTGCACACGTCCACTTGCAATCTCGACTGACTTCATGACCCCGTCCATATGCTACCCTGAAAGTCCCATTGCGCGCGGCCTTGTTTCTAAGAGATGAGGACAGGGCACGGCACGTTCCTTGTGCTTCCACCACGACTATATAAAAGGCTCCCGTCTCCAAGGCAAAGGATGTCAGGTGCAAGACGGCTTCGCAAAAGCGAGGTTGCCTCTTAGAGGGCGGTCTACGGCGCTCTCCTGACGCTTCCACGCCTACATATGCAAACGCTTCTGGGCTCACGAAAGAAGACGTCCGTTGAAATCTGCCTTGTACCCCGACGCGTTTTCCGGAGTTAGGTCCAGGGAACGGTCCCTGTGCGATCACACGCAGCCTTGAGATGGCTCAGCTCTTTTCGATCGTCAGGGAGGACGTTTCTCGGAGTTAGGTCCAGGGAAAGTTAGTAAAGCGTACGGCACTTTCATGATGCTTCCACACCCACTTTTGGAAATGCTTCTCTCTCCAGGATACCTGAAGATGCTAGTGGCGAGTCGCTGTATACGCAGACTTGCTTTTCCCAGGTCAGTACATGGCACTCTCCTTATTCACTCACGCACGCGCGCGCGCGCGTGCCCTCACACACACACACAAACACACACACACACACACAGAGTTGAACATGTTTCTGTCTCGTCAGGAAAGAAGGTGATCGTTGAGAGACGGTTTCTCGCCGATGCTTTTGGGTTCTTGCTTTTTTCCCCCCGGAGAGAGAAGTGTAGCCGCTTTTTCCCTAGGCTTCCGTACACACCCTTGAGAAGCCTTCCGTCAGCCAGAAACAAGCCATGAGTTGAAAGAGGCGTTCCACGCAGACCTCCTTCTCAGAGCGAAGCCTGTCACACTTTTCCTTGTGAAGTAAACTAGAGAGATACAAATACTTTCTCAATGATTGCTTTAACAAAAAAGGACTAAATATCCCAATCAGAAAACATAGACTGTAAAGAGGAAGCAAGACCCATCTCTATGCTGCCTACCAGAGAATCACTTCAGACCTAAAAATAAAAGCAGATTGGAAGTAATGGGACACAAAACCATTTATCATGCAAATGGAAGTGAAAAGAAAGTTGGAGTCGTAATATTTTTATGAGACAAAATAAACTGAATTGTGGGGAAGATGGCAGAGTAGAAGGACCCTAAACTCACCTCATCCCACAGATACAACTAGGTAACACTCACACCAGAGTCATCCAGAAATGGACCTTCAGATTTCCCCACAAAACTATACAACTAAATGGAGAGAGGGAATCACATCAAAGATGATAGGAAGGACAAGGACTCTGTAGGAATCTAAACCCCATATTTCTGACCACCAGAGGGAGGGAACCACAGTCACAGAGGGGCCAGAAACAAACTACTACACCGGGGAGCCTCTAAAGCGTAGAGACATCCTCATAGCTTATGGCTTGGAAAATCAGAAGGGATGACATTTGTGAGCGTATACAACCAGCAGACTTAAAGCTTGGAACTTTTAAAAATCAGCTGTCTCAGCTCTGAGAGAGCACAGAAGGTGATAGGAAGCTGAGATCTGTCCTTAAAGATTAAGCAGAGCAAAGAGTGTGGAGAAGCTTGGGTGAAGCAGGTTGAAAGGTGCTTGAGGATTAAACAAGGGAGACATAGTTCCTGAACTCAGAGTTTGCTAAGGGACTTGTCCAGGAACAAAGGAGCTGGCAGGTGCCATTTCCCTCTACGGCCCCTCATTATAAACACACACCTACCTGCAAGACCAAGCACAATCTAGCAATCACTAACTTGCATAAACCATGGCCCATCCCCACACCTACCACACCTGCTTCAGTCCCAGTGCTGTGGATACCCTCCCTGATAAGACCCACACAATCCTTGACAACAATATGTCTCCCCATCACCCACAGAACACGCATGCATCTTGTTAAAACAGCACACCCCATGTGTTGTGCACAATGACACAGTCCAGATCCAGTCTCTGTTGTTGCTATGCATTACCTTCAGAGGAGAACCAGCATCACCAAGTGAAAAATGTATGTTCTGCCCCGTATTTTCAAGAACAAGCAATATATCTGACCTTCCTAACAGAGAGATATTCTCTGAGAAGTAGGCCAAATGAGCAGACAGAGGACTATGTCCTAAACGAAAGAAGAGGACAAAGCCACAGCAAGAGACCTAAACAAAATGGATATAAGGAACATGCCTGACAGAAAATTTAAGATAACAATTATAAAGATACTCACTGGGGAAATGAAAAGAGGGAGGACATCAGAAGGGGGAACATCATTGAGACTCTTAACAAAGAGATATGAAAGAAATAATCAGAGATGTGGAACACAAGAAATGAAATGAAGAATATACTAGATAGAATAATTAGCAGGATGGACGAAGCAGAGGAACAAATTAATGAACTAGAAGACAGTAATGGAAAGTAATCAAGCGGAACAAATGAGAGGAAAAAGAAGTATGCAAAAATGAGAAGAGACTTAGGGAATTCAGTGACTCCATCCAGTGTAACAACACCCACATGAGAGGGATCCCAGAAGGTGAAAAGGGTGAAAAGGGGGCAGAAAATCTATTTGACCAAAGAAGAGCTGAAAACTTAACCTAATCTGGTGAAGGAAACCTATACAAATCCATAAGGCATAGAGATCCCCTCCCACAAACTCAACCGAAGGAGGTCCACATCAAGACACATAGTAATCCAAATGGGAAAAGGTAGTGATAAAGAAAAAACATTTAAAGCAGCACATAAAAGAAGACAGTTAACATGCAAGGGAAAGCCCATAAATCTATCAGCTGAGTTTTCAGCAGAAACTATGCAGGACAGAAGAAAGTGGCGTTAAATATTCAAAGTGCTGAATGAGAAAAATCTGCAGCAAGGAATAATTTATCCAGCAAGCCTATCCTTCAGAAAAGAAGGGGAGAAAAAGAGTTTCTTAGCCACACAAACTAAAAGAGTTCATGACCACTAAATTAACTACAAAAAATATTGAAGGGGACACTATGAGTGGAAAAAAATCGTAAGTGAGAGTATGACAATAATGAATCAAGGAAGCAGTAAAAATAAGTATTTCTGTAAAAATCAGTTAAGGGATTCACAAAATAAAAGTATGTAAAATATGAAAACGTATACCCTAACACATGAGGAGGAGTCAACAGTGGGTTTGAACTTAAACAGCATTCAACTTAATATAGACTGAAAAGGCTATATATAATCCAGGGGGTCACCACAAACCCAAACCTCTAATACACATGCAAAAGATAAAGGGAAAGAAATCCAAGAATATCATTAAAGAAAACGAGCAAACCATGAGAGAGAGAGCAAGAGAAGAAAGGATCAGAGAAAAACTACACAAAAAACTATGAAACAAGTAACAAAACATCAATAAATACATGTCTAATGATAATTAGTTGGAATGTAAATGGACTAAATGCTCCAAGCAAAAGAGCATGACAGAGTTTGTATATATATATAAAAGATTTCACACCTAAAGACACCTGCAGATGGAAATTAAGAGATGGAGAAACATTAATCATGCAAGTGGATGTCAAGAGAAGTCAGAGTAGCAATCCTTATATCAGACAAAATAGACTTTTTTAACATTGAAATTGAATTAGCCAACATAGAGTACACCAGTAATTTCAAATGTAGCGTTCCACAATTCATCAGTTGTGTATAACACCCAGTGTTCACCACATCACATGCATTCCTTAATGCCCATCACACAGTTACTCCATCTCCCCACCCACCTTTCCTCCAGCAACCCTCAGTTTGTTTCCAATAGCTGGGAACCTGTCATGGATTTTCTTCCTCTCTGGTTTCTTCGCATTCATTTTCCCTCCCTTCCCCTATGATCCTCTGTGCTGTTCCTTCTATTCCACATATGAGTAAAACCATATAATAATTGTTTTTCTCTGACTGACTTATTTTGCTCAGCATAATACCCTCCAGTGCCTTCCACATCGATATGCTAAATATTGATCCTTTCTGATGGCTGAGTCACATTCCATTGTATATGTATATACCATGTTTTCTTTATCCATTTATCTGTCGATGGATGTCTTGGTTCCTTCCACGGTTTGGCTATTGTGGACAATGTCGCTATAAACATTCGGGGTGCAGTTGCCCCTTCAGATCACTACATTTGTAGCTTTGGGGTAAATAAAATTGCTGGGTTGTAAGGGAGCTCTCTTTTAAGTTCTTGAGGAACCTCCATATTGTTTTCCAAAGTGGCTGTACCAGTTTTCATTCCCACTTAGAAGTGTAAGAGAGTTCCCCTTTCTCCTCACCAACATTTGTTATTTCTTCGCTTGTTAATTTTTGCAATTCTGACTGGTGTGAAGTGGTATCTCATTGTCATTTGGATTTCTTTTTCCCCATGCCAAGTGATGTTGAGCAGTTTGTCATATGTCTGTTGGCCATTTGTGTGTCTTCTTTGGAGAAATATCTGTTCATATCTTCTGCCCATTTCTTGACTCGCTTATTTGTTTTTTGGGTGTTGAGTTTGGGTGTTGAACGGTAGTAAAGCGTACGGCACATTCATGATGCTTCCACACCCACTTTTGGAAATGCTTCTCTCTCAAGGATACCTGAAGATGTTAGTGGAGAGTTGCCGTATACGCAGACTTGCTTTTCCCAGGTGAGTGCATGGCACATTCCTTATTCACTCACGCGCGCGCGCGCGCGCACACACACACACACACACACACACACAGAGTTGAACATGTTTCTGTCTCGTCAGTAAAGGAGGTGTTCGTTGAGAGACGGTTTCTCGCCAATGCTTTTGGGTGCTTGCCCTTTTCCCCCCGGAGAGTGAAGTGTATGCGCTTTTTGCCTAGGCTTCCGTACACACCCTTGAGAAGCCTTCCCTCAGCCAGAAACAAGCCGTGAGTTGAAAGAGGCGTTCCACACAGACCTCCTTCTCAGAGCGAAGCCTGTCACACGTTTCCTTGGGCCTCCACACGCACTTTAGAAAAACTTCCTCCGGGAAGCTGTGAGTTGAACGACGGGTTTCCTACAGCGGTTTTCCGTGGGGGTAAGGATATATGGCACTTGGCCTTAGGCTTCCACGCACAGATTGGAAAGGCTTCTCTCTTCGTGAAACAAGATGTGCGCTGAACGTTGCGTTCTGCGCAGGCTTGGTTTTCACACATCAGCCCATGGTACTTTCCCTAGGCTTCCACACGTGCAGTGAGTATCCCTTCCCTAAACCTGAACCAAGACGCGGGGGAAAGCTGCCTTCTACACCACCTTCTTTTCCGAGTTTCGTATAGAACCCTTGCGTTGTGCTTCCACATCCACTTTTGTCACTGCTTCGATATATCCTCCGGAGAGGGGTTCGCTGGAAAGACGGTCTCCCTCCGTCACGCTTTCAAGGAGTTAAGGATAGGGCACTCTCCTTATGCCTGCACACGTCCACTTGCAATCTCGACTGACTTCATGACCCCGTCCATATGCTACCCTGAAAGTCCCATTGCGCACGGCCTTGTTTCTAAGAGATGAGGACAGGGCACGGCACGTTCCTTGTGCTTCCACCACGACTATATAAAAGGCTCCCGTCTCCAAGGCAAAGGATGTCAGGTGCAAGACGGCTTCGCAAAAGCGAGGTTGCCTCTTAGAGGGCGGTCTACGGCGCTCTGTTGACGCTTCCACGCCTACATATGCAAACGCTTCTGGGCTCACGAAAGAAGACGTCCGTTGAAATCTGCCTTGTACCCCGACGCGTTTTCCGGAGTTAGGTCCAGGGAACGGTCCCTGTGCGATCACACGCAGCCTTGAGATGGCTCAGCTCTTTTCGATCGTCAGGGAGGACGTTTCTCGGAGTTAGGTCCAGGGAAAGGTAGTAAAGCGTACGGCACTTTCATGATGCTTCCACACCCACTTTTGGAAATGCTTCTCTCTCCAGGATACCTGAAGATGCTAGTGGCGAGTCGCTGTATACGCAGACTTGCTTTTCCCAGGTCAGTACATGGCACTCTCCTTATTCACTCACGCACGCGCGCGCGCGCGTGCCCTCACACACACACACACACACACACACACACACACACACACACACAGAGTTGAACATGTTTCTGTCTCGTCAGGAAAGAAGGTGATCGTTGAGAGACGGTTTCTCGCCGATGCTTTTGGGTTCTTGCTTTTTTCCCCCCGGAGAGAGAAGTGTAGCCGCTTTTTCCCTAGGCTTCCGTACACACCCTTGAGAAGCCTTCCGTCAGCCAGAAACAAGCCATGAGTTGAAAGAGGCGTTCCACGCAGACCTCCTTCTCAGAGCGAAGCCTGTCACACTTTTCCTTGTGTAGTAAACTAGAGAGATACAAATACTTTCTCAATGATTGCTTTAACAAAAAAGGACTAAATATCCCAATCAGAAAACATAGACTGTAAAGAGGAAGCAAGACCCATCTCTATGCTGCCTACCAGAGAATCACTTCAGACCTAAAAATAAAAGCAGATTGGAAGTAATGGGACACAAAACCATTTATCATGCAAATGGAAGTGAAAAGAAAGTTGGAGTCGTAATATTTTTATGAGACAAAATAAACTGAATTGTGGGGAAGATGGCAGAGTAGAAGGACCCTAAACTCACCTCATCCCACAGATACAACTAGGTAACACTCACACCAGAGTCACCCAGAAATGGACCTTCAGATTTCCCCACAAAACTATACAACTAAATGGAGAGAGGGAATCACATCAAAGATGGTAGGAAGGACAAGGACTCTGTAGGAATCTAAAGCCCATATTTCTGACCACCAGAGGGAGGGAACCACAGTCACAGAGGGGCCAGAAACAAACTACTACACCGGGGAGCCTCTAAAGCGTAGAGACATCCTCATAGCTTATGGCATTGAAAATCAGAAGGGATGACATTTGTGAGCGTATACAACCAGCAGACTTAAAGCTTGGAACTTTTAAAAATCAGCTGTCTCAGCTCTGAGAGAGCACAGAAGGTGATAGGAAGCTGAGACCTGTCCTTAAAGATTAAGCAGAGCAAAGAGTGTGGAGAAGCTTGGGTGAAGCAGGTTGAAAGGTGCTTGAGGATTAAACAAGGGAGACATAGTTCCTGAACTCAGAGTTTGCTAAGGGACTTGTCCAGGAACAAAGGAGCTGGCAGGTGCCATTTCCCTCTACGGCCCCTCATTATAAACACACACCTACCTGCAAGACCAAGCACAATCTAGCAATCACTAACTTGCATAAACCATGGCCCATCCCCACACCTACCACACCTGCTTCAGTCCCAGTGCTGTGGATACCCTCCCTGATAAGACCCACACAATCCTTGACAACAATATGTCTCCCCATCACCCACAGAACACGCATGCGTCTTGTTAAAACAGCACACCCCATGTGTTGTGCACAATGACACAGTCCAGATCCAGTCTCTGTTGTTGCTATGCATTACCTTCAGAGGAGAACCAGCATCACCAAGTGAAAAATGTATGTTCTGCCCCGTATTTTCAAGAACAAGCAATATATCTGACCTTCCTAACAGAGAGATATTCTCTGAGAAGTAGGCCAAATGAGCAGACAGAGGACTATGTCCTAAACGAAAGAAGAGGACAAAGCCACAGCAAGAGACCTAAACAAAATGGATATAAGGAACATGCCTGACAGAAAATTTAAGATAACAATTATAAAGATACTCACTGGGGAAATGAAAAGAGGGAGGACATCAGAAGGGGGAACATCATTGAGACTCTTAACAAAGAGATATGAAAGAAATAATCAGAGATGTGGAACACAAGAAATGAAATGAAGAATATACTAGATAGAATAATTAGCAGGATGGACGAAGCAGAGGAACAAATTAATGAACTAGAAGACAGTAATGGAAAGTAATCAAGCGGAACAAATGAGAGGAAAAAGAAGTATGCAAAAATGAGAAGAGACTTAGGGAATTCAGTGACTCCATCCAGTGTAACAACACCCACATGAGAGGGATCCCAGAAGGTGAAAAGGGTGAAAAGGGGGCAGAAAATCTATTTGACCAAAGAAGAGCTGAAAACTTAACCTAATCTGGTGAAGGAAACCTATACAAATCCATAAGGCATAGAGATCCCCTCCCACAAACTCAACCGAAGGAGGTCCACATCAAGACACATAGTAATCCAAATGGGAAAAGGTAGTGATAAAGAAAAAACATTTAAAGCAGCACATAAAAGAAGACAGTTAACATGCAAGGGAAAGCCCATAAATCTATCAGCTGAGTTTTCAGCAGAAACTATGCAGGACAGAAGAAAGTGGCGTTAAATATTCAAAGTGCTGAATGAGAAAAATCTGCAGCAAGGAATAATTTATCCAGCAAGCCTATCCTTCAGAAAAGAAGGGGAGAAAAAGAGTTTCTTAGCCACACAAACTAAAAGAGTTCATGACCACTAAATTAACTACAAAAAATATTGAAGGGGACACTATGAGTGGAAAAAAATCGTAAGTGAGAGTATGACAATAATGAATCAAGGAAGCAGTAAAAATAAGTATTTCTGTAAAAATCAGTTAAGGGATTCACAAAATAAAAGTATGTAAAATATGAAAACGTATACCCTAACACATGAGGAGGAGTCAACAGTGGGTTTGAACTTAAACAGCATTCAACTTAATATAGACTGAAAAGGCTATATATAATCCAGGGGGTCACCACAAACCCAAACCTCTAATACACATGCAAAAGATAAAGGGAAAGAAATCCAAGAATATCATTAAAGAAAACGAGCAAACCATGAGAGAGAGAGCAAGAGAAGAAAGGATCAGAGAAAAACTACACAAAAAACTATGAAACAAGTAACAAAACATCAATAAATACATGTCTAATGATAATTAGTTGGAATGTAAATGGACTAAATGCTCCAAGCAAAAGAGCATGACAGAGTTTGTATATATATATAAAAGATTTCACACCTAAAGACACCTGCAGATGGAAATTAAGAGATGGAGAAACATTAATCATGCAAGTGGATGTCAAGAGAAGTCAGAGTAGCAATCCTTATATCAGACAAAATAGACTTTTTTAACATTGAAATTGAATTAGCCAACATAGAGTACACCAGTAATTTCAAATGTAGCGTTCCACAATTCATCAGTTGTGTATAACACCCAGTGTTCACCACATCACATGCATTCCTTAATGCCCATCACACAGTTACTCCATCTCCCCACCCACCTTTCCTCCAGCAACCCTCAGTTTGTTTCCAATAGCTGGGAACCTGTCATGGATTTTCTTCCTCTCTGGTTTCTTCGCATTCATTTTCCCTCCCTTCCCCTATGATCCTCTGTGCTGTTCCTTCTATTCCACATATGAGTAAAACCATATAATAATTGTTTTTCTCTGACTGACTTATTTTGCTCAGCATAATACCCTCCAGTGCCTTCCACATCGATATGCTAAATATTGATCCTTTCTGATGGCTGAGTCACATTCCATTGTATATGTATATACCATGTTTTCTTTATCCATTTATCTGTCGATGGATGTCTTGGTTCCTTCCACGGTTTGGCTATTGTGGACAATGTCGCTATAAACATTCGGGGTGCAGTTGCCCCTTCAGATCACTACATTTGTAGCTTTGGGGTAAATAAAATTGCTGGGTTGTAAGGGAGCTCTCTTTTAAGTTCTTGAGGAACCTCCATATTGTTTTCCAAAGTGGCTGTACCAGTTTTCATTCCCACTTAGAAGTGTAAGAGAGTTCCCCTTTCTCCTCACCAACATTTGTTATTTCTTCGCTTGTTAATTTTTGCAATTCTGACTGGTGTGAAGTGGTATCTCATTGTCATTTGGATTTCTTTTTCCCCATGCCAAGTGATGTTGAGCAGTTTGTCATATGTCTGTTGGCCATTTGTGTGTCTTCTTTGGAGAAATATCTGTTCATATCTTCTGCCCATTTCTTGACTCGCTTATTTGTTTTTTGGGTGTTGAGTTTGGGTGTTGAACGGTAGTAAAGCGTACGGCACATTCATGATGCTTCCACACCCACTTTTGGAAATGCTTCTCTCTCAAGGATACCTGAAGATGTTAGTGGAGAGTTGCCGTATACGCAGACTTGCTTTTCCCAGGTGAGTGCATGGCACATTCCTTATTCACTCACGCGCGCGCGCGCGCGCACACACACACACACACACACACACACAGAGTTGAACATGTTTCTGTCTCGTCAGGAAAGGAGGTGTTCGTTGAGAGACGGTTTCTCGCCAATGCTTTTGGGTGCTTGCCCTTTTCCCCCCGGAGAGTGAAGTGTATGCGCTTTTTGCCTAGGCTTCCGTACACACCCTTGAGAAGCCTTCCCTCAGCCAGAAACAAGCCGTGAGTTGAAAGAGGCGTTCCACACAGACCTCCTTCTCAGAGCGAAGCCTGTCACACTTTTCCTTGGGCCTCCACACGCACTTTAGAAAAACTTCCTCCGGGAAGCTGTGAGTTGAACGACGGGTTTCCTACAGCGGTTTTCCGTGGGGGTAAGGATATATGGCACTTGGCCTTAGGCTTCCACGCACAGATTGGAAAGGCTTCTCTCTTCGTGAAACAAGATGTGCGCTGAACGTTGCGTTCTGCGCAGGCTTGGTTTTCACACATCAGCCCATGGTACTTTCCCTAGGCTTCCACACGTGCAGTGAGTATCCCTTCCCTAAACCTGAACCAAGACGCGGGGGAAAGCTGCCTTCTACACCACCTTCTTTTCCGAGTTTCGTATAGAACCCTTGCGTTGTGCTTCCACATCCACTTTTGTCACTGCTTCGATATATCCTCCGGAGAGGGGTTCGCTTGAAAGACGGTCTCCCTCCGTCACGCTTTCAAGGAGTTAAGGATAGGGCACTCTCCTTATGCCTGCACACGTCCACTTGCAATCTCGACTGACTTCATGACCCCGTCCATATGCTACGCTGAAAGTCCCATTGCGCGCGGCCTTGTTTCTAAGAGATGAGGACAGGGCACGGCACGTTCCTTGTGCTTCCACCACGACTATATAAAAGGCTCCCGTCTCCAAGGCAAAGGATGTCAGGTGCAAGACGGCTTCGCAAAAGCGAGGTTGCCTCTTAGAGGGCGGTCTACGGCGCTCTGTTGACGCTTCCACGCCTACATATGTAAACGCTTCTGGGCTCACGAAAGAAGACGTCCGTTGAAATCTGCCTTGTACCCCGACGCGTTTTCCGGAGTTAGGTCCAGGGAACGGTCCCTGTGGGATCACACGCAGCCTTGAGATGGCTCAGCTCTTTTCGATCGTCAGGGAGGACGTTTCTCGGAGTTAGGTCCAGGGAAAGTTAGTAAAGCGTACGGCACTTTCATGATGCTTCCACACCCACTTTTGGAAATGCTTCTCTCTCCAGGATACCTGAAGATGCTAGTGGCGAGTCGCTGTATACGCAGACTTGCTTTTCCCAGGTCAGTACATGGCACTCTCCTTATTCACTCACGCACGCGCGCGCGCGCGTGCCCTCACACACACACACACACACACACACACACACACACACACACACAGAGTTGAACATGTTTCTGTCTCGTCAGGAAAGAAGGTGATCGTTGAGAGACGGTTTCTCGCCGATGCTTTTGGGTTCTTGCTTTTTTCCCCCCGGAGAGAGAAGTGTAGCCGCTTTTTCCCTAGGCTTCCGTACACACCCTTGAGAAGCCTTCCGTCAGCCAGAAACAAGCCATGAGTTGAAAGAGGCGTTCCACGCAGACCTCCTTCTCAGAGCGAAGCCTGTCACACTTTTCCTTGTGTAGTAAACTAGAGAGATACAAATACTTTCTCAATGATTGCTTTAACAAAAAAGGACTAAATATCCCAATCAGAAAACATAGACTGTAAAGAGGAAGCAAGACCCATCTCTATGCTGCCTACCAGAGAATCACTTCAGACCTAAAAATAAAAGCAGATTGGAAGTAATGGGACACAAAACCATTTATCATGCAAATGGAAGTGAAAAGAAAGTTGGAGTCGTAATATTTTTATGAGACAAAATAAACTGAATTGTGGGGAAGATGGCAGAGTAGAAGGACCCTAAACTCACCTCATCCCACAGATACAACTAGGTAACACTCACACCAGAGTCACCCAGAAATGGACCTTCAGATTTCCCCACAAAACTATACAACTAAATGGAGAGAGGGAATCACATCAAAGATGGTAGGAAGGACAAGGACTCTGTAGGAATCTAAAGCCCATATTTCTGACCACCAGAGGGAGGGAACCACAGTCACAGAGGGGCCAGAAACAAACTACTACACCGGGGAGCCTCTAAAGCGTAGAGACATCCTCATAGCTTATGGCATTGAAAATCAGAAGGGATGACATTTGTGAGCGTATACAACCAGCAGACTTAAAGCTTGGAACTTTTAAAAATCAGCTGTCTCAGCTCTGAGAGAGCACAGAAGGTGATAGGAAGCTGAGACCTGTCCTTAAAGATTAAGCAGAGCAAAGAGTGTGGAGAAGCTTGGGTGAAGCAGGTTGAAAGGTGCTTGAGGATTAAACAAGGGAGACATAGTTCCTGAACTCAGAGTTTGCTAAGGGACTTGTCCAGGAACAAAGGAGCTGGCAGGTGCCATTTCCCTCTACGGCCCCTCATTATAAACACACACCTACCTGCAAGACCAAGCACAATCTAGCAATCACTAACTTGCATAAACCATGGCCCATCCCCACACCTACCACACCTGCTTCAGTCCCAGTGCTGTGGATACCCTCCCTGATAAGACCCACACAATCCTTGACAACAATATGTCTCCCCATCACCCACAGAACACGCATGCGTCTTGTTAAAACAGCACACCCCATGTGTTGTGCACAATGACACAGTCCAGATCCAGTCTCTGTTGTTGCTATGCATTACCTTCAGAGGAGAACCAGCATCACCAAGTGAAAAATGTATGTTCTGCCCCGTATTTTCAAGAACAAGCAATATATCTGACCTTCCTAACAGAGAGATATTCTCTGAGAAGTAGGCCAAATGAGCAGACAGAGGACTATGTCCTAAACGAAAGAAGAGGACAAAGCCACAGCAAGAGACCTAAACAAAATGGATATAAGGAACATGCCTGACAGAAAATTTAAGATAACAATTATAAAGATACTCACTGGGGAAATGAAAAGAGGGAGGACATCAGAAGGGGGAACATCATTGAGACTCTTAACAAAGAGATATGAAAGAAATAATCAGAGATGTGGAACACAAGAAATGAAATGAAGAATATACTAGATAGAATAATTAGCAGGATGGACGAAGCAGAGGAACAAATTAATGAACTAGAAGACAGTAATGGAAAGTAATCAAGCGGAACAAATGAGAGGAAAAAGAAGTATGCAAAAATGAGAAGAGACTTAGGGAATTCAGTGACTCCATCCAGTGTAACAACACCCACATGAGAGGGATCCCAGAAGGTGAAAAGGGGGAAAAGGGGGCAGAAAATCTATTTGACCAAAGAAGAGCTGAAAACTTAACCTAATCTGGTGAAGGAAACCTATACAAATCCATAAGGCATAGAGATCCCCTCCCACAAAATCAACCGAAGGAGGTCCACATCAAGATACATAGTAATCAAAATGGGAAAAGGTAGTGATAAAGAAAAAACATTTAAAGCAGCAAGATAAAAGAAGACAGTTAACATGCAAGGGAAAGCCCATAAATCTATCAGCTGAGTTTTCAGCAGAAACTATGCAGGACAGAAGAAAGTGGCGTTAAATATTCAAAGTGCTGAAGGAGAAAAATCTGCAGCAAGGAATAATTTATCCAGCAAGCCTATCCTTCAGAAAAGAAGGGGAGAAAAAGAGTTTCTTAGCCACACAAACTAAAAGAGTTCATGACCACTAAATTAACTACAAAAAATATTGAAGGGGACACTATGAGTGGAAAAAAATCGTAAGTGAGAGTATGACAATAATGAATCAAGGAAGCAGTAAAAATAAGTATTTCTGTAAAAATCAGTTAAGGGATTCACAAAATAAAAGTATGTAAAATATGAAAACGTATACCCTAACACATGAGGAGGAGTCAACAGTGGGTTTGAACTTAAACAGCATTCAACTTAATATAGACTGAAAAGGCTATATATAATCCAGGGGGTCACCACAAACCCAAACCTCTAATACACATGAAAAGATAAAGGGAAAGAAATCCAAGAATATCATTAAAGAAAACGAGCAAACCATGAGAGAGAGAGCAAGAGAAGAAAGGATCAGAGAAAAACTACACAAAAAACTATGAAACAAGTAACAAAACATCAATAAATACATGTCTAATGATAATTAGTTTGAATGTAAATGGACTAAATGCTCCAAGCAAAAGAGCATCACAGAGTTTGTATATATATATAAAAGATTTCACACCTAAAGACACCTGCAGATGGAAATTAAGAGATGGAGAAACATTAATCATGCAAGTGGATGTCAAAAGAAGTCAGAGTAGCAATCCTTATATCAGACAAAATAGACTTTTTTAACATTGAAATTGAATTAGCCAACATAGAGTACACCAGTAATTTCAAATGTAGCGTTCCACAATTCATCAGTTGTGTATAACACCCAGTGTTCATCACATCGCATGCATTCCTTAATGCCCATCACACAGTTACTCCATCTCCCCACCCACCTTTCCTCCAGCAACCCTCAGTTTGTTTCCAATAGCTGGGAAACTGTCATGGATTTTCTTCCTCTCTGGTTTCTTCGCATTCATTTTCCCTCCCTTCCCCTATGATCCTCTGTGCTGTTCCTTCTATTCCACATATGAGTAAAACCATATAATAATTGTTTTTCTCTGACTGACTTATTTTGCTCAGCATAATACCCTCCAGTGCCATCCACATCGATATGCTAAATATTGATCCTTTCTGATGGCTGAGTCACATTCCATTGTATATGTATATACCATGTTTTCTTTATCCATTTATCTGTCGATGGATGTCTTGGTTCCTTCCACGGTTTGGCTATTGTGGACAATGTCGCTATAAACATTCGGGGTGCAGTTGCCCCTTCAGATCACTACATTTGTAGCTTTGGGGTAAATAAAATTGCTGGGTTGTAAGGGAGCTCTCTTTTAAGTTCTTGAGGAACCTCCATATTGTTTTCCAAAGTGGCTGTACCAGTTTTCATTCCCACTTAGAAGTGTAAGAGAGTTCCCCTTTCTCCTCAGCAACATTTGTTATTTCTTCGCTTGTTAATTTTTGCAATTCTGACTGGTGTGAAGTGGTATCTCATTGTCATTTGGATTTCTTTTTCCCCATGCCAAGTGATGTTGAGCAGTTTGTCATATGTCTGTTGGCCATTTGTGTGTCTTCTTTGGAGAAATATCTGTTCATATCTTCTGCCCATTTCTTGACTCGCTTATTTGTTTTTTGGGTGTTGAGTTTGGGTGTTGAACGGTAGTAAAGCGTACGGCACATTCATGATGCTTCCACACCCACTTTTGGAAATGCTTCTCTCTCAAGGATACCTGAAGATGTTAGTGGAGAGTTCCGTATACGCAGACTTGCTTTTCCCAGGTGAGTGCATGGCACATTCCTTATTCACTCACGCGCGCGCGCGCGCGCGCACACAAACACACACACACACACACACAGAGTTGAACATGTTTCTGTCTCGTCAGGAAAGGAGGTGTTCGTTGAGAGACGGTTTCTCGCCAATGCTTTTGGGTGCTTGCCATTTTCCCCCCGGAGAGTGAAGTGTATGCGCTTTTTGCCTAGGCTTCCGTACACACCCTTGAGAAGCCTTCCCTCAGCCAGAAACAAGCCGTGAGTTGAAAGAGGCGTTCCACACAGACCTCCTTCTCAGAGCGAAGCCTGTCACACTTTTCCTTGAGCCTCCACAGGCACTTTAGAAAAACTTCCTCCGGGAAGCTGTGAGTTGAACGACGGGTTTCCTGCAGCGGTTTTCCGTGGGGGTAAGGATATATGGCACTTGGCCTTAGGCTTCCACGCACACATTGGAAAGGCTTCTCTCTTCGTGAAACAAGATGTGCGCTGAACGTTGCGTTCTGCGCAGGCTTGGTTTTCACACATCAGCCCATGGTACTTTCCCTAGGCTTCCACACGCGCAGTGAGTATCCCTTCCCTAAACCTGAACCAAGACGCGGGGGAAAGCTGCCTTCTACACCACCTTCTTTTCCGAGTTTCGTATAGAACCCTTGCGTTGTGCTTCCACATCCACTTTTGTCACTGCTTCGATATATCCTCCGGAGAGGGGTTCGCTTGAAAGACGGTCTCCCTCCGTCACGCTTTCAAGGAGTTAAGGATAGGGCACTCTCCTTATGCCTGCACACGTCCACTTGCAATCTCGACTGACTTCATGACCCCGTCCATATGCTACGCTGAAAGTCCCATTGCGCGCGGCCTTGTTTCTAAGAGATGAGGACAGGGCACGGCACGTTCCTTGTGCTTCCACCACGACTATATAAAAGGCTCCCGTCTCCAAGGCAAAGGATGTCAGGTGCAAGACGGCTTCGCAAAAGCGAGGTTGCCTCTTAGAGGGCGGTCTACGGCGCTCTCCTGACGCTTCCACGCCTACATATGCAAACGCTTCTGGGCTCACGAAAGAAGACGTCCGTTGAAAGCTGCCTTGTACCCCGACGCGTTTCTCAGAGTTAGGTCCAGGGAACGGTCCCTGTGCGATCACACGCAGCCTTGAGATGGCTCAGCTCTTTTCGATCGTCAGGGAGGACGTTTCTCGGAGTTAGGTCCAGGGAAAGTTAGTAAAGCGTACGGCACTTTCATGATGCTTCCACACCCACTTTTGGAAATGCTTCTCTCTCCAGGATACCTGAAGATGCTAGTGGCGAGTCGACGTAGACGCAGACTTGCTTTTCCCAGGTCAGTACATGGCACTCTCCTTATTCACTCACGCACGCGCGCGCGCGCGTGCCCTCACACACACACAAACACACACACACACACACACACAGAGTTGAACCTGTTTCTGTCTCGTCAGGAAAGAAGGTGATCGTTGAGAGACGGTTTCTCGCCGATGCTTTTGGGTTCTTGCTTTTTTCCCCCCGGAGAGAGAAGTGTAGCCGCTTTTTCCCTAGGCTTCCGTACACACCCTTGAGAAGCCTTCCGTCAGCCAGAAACAAGCCATGAGTTGAAAGAGGCGTTCCACGCAGACCTCCTTCTCAGAGCGAAGCCTGTCACACTTTTCCTTGTGAAGTAAACTAGAGAGATACAAATACTTTCTCAATGATTGCTTTAACAAAAAAGGACTAAATATCCCAATCAGAAAACATAGACTGTAAAGAGGAAGCAAGACCCATCTCTATGCTGCCTACCAGAGAATCACTTCAGACCTAAAAATAAAAGCAGATTGGAAGTAATGGGACACAAAACCATTTATCATGCAAATGGAAGTGAAAAGAAAGTTGGAGTCGTAATATTTTTATGAGACAAAATAAACTGAATTGTGGGGAAGATGGCAGAGTAGAAGGACCCTAAACTCACCTCATCCCACAGATACAACTAGGTAACACTCACACCAGAGTCACCCAGAAATGGACCTTCAGATTTCCCCACAAAACTATACAACTAAATGGAGAGAGGGAATCACATCAAAGATGGTAGGAAGGACAAGGACTCTGTAGGAATCTAAAGCCCATATTTCTGACCACCAGAGGGAGGGAACCACAGTCACAGAGGGGCCAGAAACAAACTACTACACCGGGGAGCCTCTAAAGCGTAGAGACATCCTCATAGCTTATGGCTTTGAAAATCAGAAGGGATGACATTTGTGAGCGTATACAACCAGCAGACTTAAAGCTTGGAACTTTTAAAAATCAGCTGTCTCAGCTCTGAGAGAGCACAGAAGGTGATAGGAAGCTGAGATCTGTCCTTAAAGATTAAGCAGAGCAAAGAGTGTGGAGAAGCTTGGGTGAAGCAGGTTGAAAGGTGCTTGAGGATTAAACAAGGGAGACATAGTTCCTGAACTCAGAGTTTGCTAAGGGACTTGTCCAGGAACAAAGGAGCTGGCAGGTGCCATTTCCCTCTACGGCCCCTCATTATAAACACACACCTACCTGCAAGACCAAGCACAATCTAGCAATCACTAACTTGCATAAACCATGGCCCATCCCCACACCTACCACACCTGCTTCAGTCCCAGTGCTGTGGATACCCTCCCTGATAAGACCCACACAATCCTTGACAACAATATGTCTCCCCATCACCCACAGAACACGCATGCGTCTTGTTAAAACAGCACACCCCATGTGTTGTGCACAATGACACAGTCCAGATCCAGTCTCTGTTGTTGCTATGCATTACCTTCAGAGGAGAACCAGCATCACCAAGTGAAAAATGTATGTTCTGCCCCGTATTTTCAAGAACAAGCAATATATCTGACCTTCCTAACAGAGAGATATTCTCTGAGAAGTAGGCCAAATGAGCAGACAGAGGACTATGTCCTAAACGAAAGAAGAGGACAAAGCCACAGCAAGAGACCTAAACAAAATGGATATAAGGAACATGCCTGACAGAAAATTTAAGATAACAATTATAAAGATACTCACTGGGGAAATGAAAAGAGGGAGGACATCAGAAGGGGGAACATCATTGAGACTCTTAACAAAGAGATATGAAAGAAATAATCAGAGATGTGGAACACAAGAAATGAAATGAAGAATATACTAGATAGAATAATTAGCAGGATGGACGAAGCAGAGGAACAAATTAATGAACTAGAAGACAGTAATGGAAAGTAATCAAGCGGAACAAATGAGAGGAAAAAGAAGTATGCAAAAATGAGAAGAGACTTAGGGAATTCAGTGACTCCATCCAGTGTAACAACACCCACATGAGAGGGATCCCAGAAGGTGAAAAGGGGGAAAAGGGGGCAGAAAATCTATTTGACCAAAGAAGAGCTGAAAACTTAACCTAATCTGGTGAAGGAAACCTATACAAATCCATAAGGCATAGAGATCCCCTCCCACAAACTCAACCGAAGGAGGTCCACATCAAGACACATAGTAATCCAAATGGGAAAAGGTAGTGATAAAGAAAAAACATTTAAAGCAGCACATAAAAGAAGACAGTTAACATGCAAGGGAAAGCCCATAAATCTATCAGCTGAGTTTTCAGCAGAAACTATGCAGGACAGAA
The DNA here is from genome assembly GCF_037043125.1 of Eumetopias jubatus. Lineage (NCBI taxonomy): Eukaryota > Metazoa > Chordata > Mammalia > Carnivora > Otariidae > Eumetopias > Eumetopias jubatus. Next base: position 1,946,210 of record NW_028274834.1, on the reverse strand, counting down.
GAAAGTGGCGTTAAATATTCAAAGTGCTGAAGGAGAAAAATCTGCAGCAAGGAATAATTTATCCAGCAAGCCTATCCTTCAGAAAAGAAGGGGAGAAAAAGAGTTTCTTAGCCACACAAACTAAAAGAGTTCATGACCACTAAATTAACTACAAAAAATATTGAAGGGGACACTATGAGTGGAAAAAAATCGTAAGTGAGAGTATGACAATAATGAATCAAGGAAGCAGTAAAAATAAGTATTTCTGTAAAAATCAGTTAAGGGATTCACAAAATAAAAGTATGTAAAATATGAAAACGTATACCCTAACACATGAGGAGGAGTCAACAGTGGGTTTGAACTTAAACAGCATTCAACTTAATATAGACTGAAAAGGCTATATATAATCCAGGGGGTCACCACAAACCCAAACCTCTAATACACATGCAAAAGATAAAGGGAAAGAAATCCAAGAATATCATTAAAGAAAACGAGCAAACCATGAGAGAGAGAGCAAGAGAAGAAAGGATCAGAGAAAAACTACACAAAAAACTATGCAACAAGTAACAAAACATCAATAAATACATGTCTAATGATAATTAGTTGGAATGTAAATGGACTAAATGCTCCAAGCAAAAGAGCATGACAGAGTTTGTATATATATATAAAAGATTTCACACCTAAAGACACCTGCAGATGGAAATTAAGAGATGGAGAAACATTAATCATGCAAGTGGATGTCAAGAGAAGTCAGAGTAGCAATCCTTATATCAGACAAAATAGACTTTTTTAACATTGAAATTGAATTAGCCAACATAGAGTACACCAGTAATTTCAAATGTAGCGTTCCACAATTCATCAGTTGTGTATAACACCCAGTGTTCACCACATCACATGCATTCCTTAATGCCCATCACACAGTTACTCCATCTCCCCACCCACCTTTCCTCCAGCAACCCTCAGTTTGTTTCCAATAGCTGGGAATCTGTCATGGATTTTCTTCCTCTCTGGTTTCTTCGCATTCATTTTCCCTCCCTTCCCCTATGATCCTCTGTGCTGTTCCTTCTATTCCACATATGAGTAAAACCATATAATAATTGTTTTTCTCTGACTGACTTATTTTGCTCAGCATAATACCCTCCAGTGCCTTCCACATCGATATGCTAAATATTGATCCTTTCTGATGGCTGAGTCACATTCCATTGTATATGTATATACCATGTTTTCTTTATCCATTTATCTGTCGATGGATGTCTTGGTTCCTTCCACGGTTTGGCTATTGTGGACAATGTCGCTATAAACATTCGGGGTGCAGTTGCCCCTTCAGATCACTACATTTGTAGCTTTGGGGTAAATAAAATTGCTGGGTTGTAAGGGAGCTCTCTTTTAAGTTCTTGAGGAACCTCCATATTGTTTTCCAAAGTGGCTGTACCAGTTTTCATTCCCACTTAGAAGTGTAAGAGAGTTCCCCTTTCTCCTCACCAACATTTGTTATTTCTTCGCTTGTTAATTTTTGCAATTCTGACTGGTGTGAAGTGGTATCTCATTGTCATTTGGATTTCTTTTTCCCCATGCCAAGTGATGTTGAGCAGTTTGTCATATGTCTGTTGGCCATTTGTGTGTCTTCTTTGGAGAAATATCTGTTCATATCTTCTGCCCATTTCTTGACTCGCTTATTTGTTTTTTGGGTGTTGAGTTTGGGTGTTGAACGGTAGTAAAGCGTACGGCACATTCATGATGCTTCCACACCCACTTTTGGAAATGCTTCTCTCTCAAGGATACCTGAAGATGTTAGTGGAGAGTTGCCGTATACGCAGACTTGCTTTTCCCAGGTGAGTGCATGGCACATTCCTTATTCACTCACGCGCGCGCGCGCGCACACACACACACACACACACACACACACAGAGTTGAACATGTTTCTGTCTCGTCAGGAAAGGAGGTGTTCGTTGAGAGACGGTTTCTCGCCAATGCTTTTGGGTGCTTGCCCTTTTCCCCCCGGAGAGTGAAGTGTATGCGCTTTTTGCCTAGGCTTCCGTACACACCCTTGAGAAGCCTTCCCTCAGCCAGAAACAAGCCGTGAGTTGAAAGAGGCGTTCCACACAGACCTCCTTCTCAGAGCGAAGCCTGTCACACGTTTCCTTGGGCCTCCACACGCACTTTAGAAAAACTTCCTCCGGGAAGCTGTGAGTTGAACGACGGGTTTCCTACAGCGGTTTTCCGTGGGGGTAAGGATATATGGCACTTGGCCTTAGGCTTCCACGCACACATTGGAAAGGCTTCTCTCTTCGTGAAACAAGATGTGCGCTGAACGTTGCGTTCTGCGCAGGCTTGGTTTTCACACATCAGCCCATGGTACTTTCCCTAGGCTTCCACACGTGCAGTGAGTATCCCTTCCCTAAACCTGAACCAAGACGCGGGGGAAAGCTGCCTTCTACACCACCTTCTTTTCCGAGTTTCGTATAGAACCCTTGCGTTGTGCTTCCACATCCACTTTTGTCACTGCTTCGATATATCCTCCGGAGAGGGGTTCGCTTGAAAGACGGTCTCCCTCCGTCACGCTTTCAAGGAGTTAAGGATAGGGCACTCTCCTTGTGCCTGCACACGTCCACTTGCAATCTCGACTGACTTCATGACCCCGTCCATATGCTACCCTGAAAGTCCCATTGCGCGCGGCCTTGTTTCTAAGAGATGAGGACAGGGCACGGCACGTTCCTTGTGCTTCCACCACGACTATATAAAAGGCTCCCGTCTCCAAGGCAAAGGATGTCAGGTGCAAGACGGCTTCGCAAAAGCGAGGTTGCCTCTTAGAGGGCGGTCTACGGCGCTCTGTTGACGCTTCCACGCCTACATATGCAAACGCTTCTGGGCTCACGAAAGAAGACGTCCGTTGAAATCTGCCTTGTACCCCGACGCGTTTTCCGGAGTTAGGTCCAGGGAACGGTCCCTGTGCGATCACACGCAGCCTTGAGATGGCTCAGCTCTTTTCGATCGTCAGGGAGGACGTTTCTCGGAGTTAGGTCCAGGGAAAGTTAGTAAAGCGTACGGCACTTTCATGATGCTTCCACACCCACTTTTGGAAATTCTTCTCTCTCCAGGATACCTGAAGATGCTAGTGGCGAGTCGCTGTATACGCAGACTTGCTTTTCCCAGGTCAGTACATGGCACTCTCCTTATTCACTCACGCACGCGCGCGCGCGCGTGCCCTCACACACACACACACACACACACACACACACAGAGTTGAACATGTTTCTGTCTCGTCAGGAAAGAAGGTGATCGTTGAGAGACGGTTTCTCGCCGATGCTTTTGGGTTCTTGCTTTTTTCCCCCCGGAGAGAGAAGTGTAGCCGCTTTTTCCCTAGGCTTCCGTACACACCCTTGAGAAGCCTTCCGTCAGCCAGAAACAAGCCATGAGTTGAAAGAGGCGTTCCACGCAGACCTCCTTCTCAGAGCGAAGCCTGTCACACTTTTCCTTGTGAAGTCAACTAGAGAGATACAAATACTTTCTCAATGATTGCTTTAACAAAAAAGGACTAAATATTCCAATCAGAAAACATAGACTGTAAAGAGGAAGCAAGACCCATCTCTATGCTGCCTACCAGAGAATCACTTCAGACCTAAAAATAAAAGCAGATTGGAAGTAATGGGACACAAAACCATTTATCATGCAAATGGAAGTGAAAAGAAAGTTGGAGTCGTAATATTTTTATGAGACAAAATAAACTGAATTGTGGGGAAGATGGCAGAGTAGAAGGACCCTAAACTCACCTCATCCCACAGATACAACTAGGTAACACTCACACCAGAGTCACCCAGAAATGGACCTTCAGATTTCCCCACAAAACTATACAACTAAATGGAGAGAGGGAATCACATCAAAGATGGTAGGAAGGACAAGGACTCTGTAGGAATCTAAAGCCCATATTTCTGACCACCAGAGGGAGGGAACCACAGTCACAGAGGGGCCAGAAACAAACTACTACACCGGGGAGCCTCTAAAGCGTAGAGACATCCTCATAGCTTATGGCTTTGAAAATCAGAAGGGATGACATTTGTGAGCGTATACAACCAGCAGACTTAAAGCTTGGAACTTTTAAAAATCAGCTGTCTCAGCTCTGAGAGAGCACAGAAGGTGATAGGAAGCTGAGACCTGTCCTTAAAGATTAAGCAGAGCAAAGAGTGTGGAGAAGCTTGGGTGAAGCAGGTTGAAAGGTGCTTGAGGATTAAACAAGGGAGACATAGTTCCTGAACTCACAGTTTGCTAAGGGACTTGTCCAGGAACAAAGGAGCTGGCAGGTGCCATTTCCCTCTACGGCCCCTCATTATAAACACACACCTACCTGCAAGACCAAGCACAATCTAGCAATCACTAACTTGCATAAACCATGGCCCATCCCCACACCTACCACACCTGCTTCAGTCCCAGTGCTGTGGATACCCTCCCTGATAAGACCCACACAATCCTTGACAACAATATGTCTCCCCATCACCCACAGAACACGCATGCGTCTTGTTAAAACAGCACACCCCATGTGTTGTGCACAATGACACAGTCCAGATCCAGTCTCTGTTGTTGCTATGCATTACCTTCAGAGGAGAACCAGCATCACCAAGTGAAAAATGTATGTTCTGCCCCGTATTTTCAAGAACAAGCAATATATCTGACCTTCCTAACAGAGAGATATTCTCTGAGAAGTAGGCCAAATGAGCAGACAGAGGACTATGTCCTAAACGAAAGAAGAGGACAAAGCCACAGCAAGAGACCTAAACAAAATGGATATAAGGAACATGCCTGACAGAAAATTTAAGATAACAATTATAAAGATACTCACTGGGGAAATGAAAAGAGGGAGGACATCAGAAGGGGGAACATCATTGAGACTCTTAACAAAGAGATATGAAAGAAATAATCAGAGATGTGGAACACAAGAAATGAAATGAAGAATATACTAGATAGAATAATTAGCAGGATGGACGAAGCAGAGGAACAAATTAATGAACTAGAAGACAGTAATGGAAAGTAATCAAGCGGAACAAATGAGAGGAAAAAGAAGTATGCAAAAATGAGAAGAGACTTAGGGAATTCAGTGACTCCATCCAGTGTAACAACACCCACATGAGAGGGATCCCAGAAGGTGAAAAGGGGGAAAAGGGGGCAGAAAATCTATTTGACCAAAGAAGAGCTGAAAACTTAACCTAATCTGGTGAAGGAAACCTATACAAATCCATAAGGCATAGAGATCCCCTCCCACAAAATCAACCTAAGGAGGTCCACATCAAGACACATAGTAATCCAAATGGGAAAAGGTAGTGATAAAGAAAAAACATTTAAAGCAGCAAGATAAAAGAAGACAGTTAACATGCAAGGGAAAGCCCATAAATCTATCAGCTGAGTTTTCAGCAGAAACTATGCAGGACAGAAGAAAGTGGCGTTAAATATTCAAAGTGCTGAATGAGAAAAATCTGCAGCAAGGAATAATTTATCCAGCAAGCCTATCCTTCAGAAAAGAAGGGGAGAAAAAGAGTTTCTTAGCCACACAAACTAAAAGAGTTCATGACCACTAAATTAACTACAAAAAATATTGAAGGGGACACTATGAGTGGAAAAAAATCGTAAGTGAGAGTATGACAATAATGAATCAAGGAAGCAGTAAAAATAAGTATTTCTGTAAAAATCAGTTAAGGGATTCACAAAATAACAGTATGTAAAATATGAAAACATATACCCTAACACATGAGGAGGAGTCAACAGTGGGTTTGAACTTAAACAGCATTCAACTTAATATAGACTGAAAAGGCTATATATAATCCAGGGGGTCACCACAAACCCAAACCTCTAATACACATGCAAAAGATAAAGGGAAAGAAATCCAAAAATATCATTAAAGAAAACGAGCAAACCATGAGAGAGAGAGCAAGAGAAGAAAGGATCAGAGAAAAACTACACAAAAAACTATGAAACAAGTAACAAAACATCAATAAATACATGTCTAATGATAATTAGTTTGAATGTAAATGGACTAAATGCTCCAAGCAAAAGAGCATCACAGAGTTTGTATATATATATAAAAGATTTCACACCTAAAGACACCTGCAGATGGAAATTAAGAGATGGAGAAACATTAATCATGCAAGTGGATGTCAAAAGAAGTCAGAGTAGCAATCCTTATATCAGACAAAATAGACTTTTTTAACATTGAAATTGAATTAGCCAACATAGAGTACACCAGTAATTTCAAATGTAGCGTTCCACAATTCATCAGTTGTGTATAACACCCAGTGTTCATCACATCGCATGCATTCCTTAATGCCCATCACACAGTTACTCCATCTCCCCACCCACCTTTCCTCCAGCAACCCTCAGTTTGTTTCCAATAGCTGGGAAACTGTCATGGATTTTCTTCCTCTCTGGTTTCTTCGCATTCATTTTCCCTCCCTTCCCCTATGATCCTCTGTGCTGTTCCTTCTATTCCACATATGAGTAAAACCATATAATAATTGTTTTTCTCTGACTGACTTATTTTGCTCAGCATAATACCCTCCAGTGCCATCCACATCGATATGCTAAATATTGATCCTTTCTGATGGCTGAGTCATATTCCATTGTATATGTATATACCATGTTTTCTTTATCCATTTATCTGTCGATGGATGTCTTGGTTCCTTCCACGGTTTGGCTATTGTGGACAATGTCGCTATAAACATTCGGGGTGCAGTTGCCCCTTCAGATCACTACATTTGTAGCTTTGGGGTAAATAAAATTGCTGGGTTGTAAGGGAGCTCTCTTTTAAGTTCTTGAGGAACCTCCATATTGTTTTCCAAAGTGGCTGTACCAGTTTTCATTCCCACTTAGAAGTGTAAGAGAGTTCCCCTTTCTCCTCACCAACATTTGTTATTTCTTCGCTTGTTAATTTTTGCAATTCTGACTGGTGTGAAGTGGTATCTCATTGTCATTTGGATTTCTTTTTCCCCATGCCAAGTGATGTTGAGCAGTTTGTCATATGTCTGTTGGCCATTTGTGTGTCTTCTTTGGAGAAATATCTGTTCATATCTTCTGCCCATTTCTTGACTCGCTTATTTGTTTTTTGGGTGTTGAGTTTGGGTGTTGAACGGTAGTAAAGCGTACGGCACATTCATGATGCTTCCACACCCACTTTTGGAAATGCTTCTCTCTCAAGGATACCTGAAGATGTTAGTGGAGAGTTCCGTATACGCAGACTTGCTTTTCAAAGGTGAGTGCATGGCACATTCCTTATTCACTCACGCGCGCGCGCGCGCGCACACACAAACACACACACACACACACACACACAGAGTTGAACATGTTTCTGTCTCGTCAGGAAAGGAGGTGTTCGTTGAGAGACGGTTTCTCGCCAATGCTTTTGGGTGCTTGCCCTTTTCCCCCCGGAGAGTGAAGTGTATGCGCTTTTTGCCTAGGCTTCCGTACACACCCTTGAGAAGCCTTCCCTCAGCCAGAAACAAGCCGTGAGTTGAAAGAGGCGTTCCACACAGACCTCCTTCTCAGAGCGAAGCCTGTCACACTTTTCCTTGAGCCTCCACAGGCACTTTAGAAAAACTTCCTCCGGGAAGCTGTGAGTTGAACGACGGGTTTCCTACAGCGGTTTTCCGTGGGGGTAAGGATATATGGCACTTGGCCTTAGGCTTCCACGCACACATTGGAAAGGCTTCTCTCTTCGTGAAACAAGATGTGCGCTGAACGTTGCGTTCTGCGCAGGCTTGGTTTTCACACATCAGCCCATGGTACTTTCCCTAGGCTTCCACACGCGCAGTGAGTATCCCTTCCCTAAACCTGAACCAAGACGCGGGGGAAAGCTGCCTTCTACACCACCTTCTTTTCCGAGTTTCGTATAGAACCCTTGCGTTGTGCTTCCACATCCACTTTTGTCACTGCTTCGATATATCCTCCGGAGAGGGGTTCGCTTGAAAGACGGTCTCCCTCCGTCACGCTTTCAAGGAGTTAAGGATAGGGCACTCTCCTTATGCCTGCACACGTCCACTTGCAATCTCGACTGACTTCATGACCCCGTCCATATGCTACGCTGAAAGTCCCATTGCGCGCGGCCTTGTTTCTAAGAGATGAGGACAGGGCACGGCACGTTCCTTGTGCTTCCACCACGACTATATAAAAGGCTCCCGTCTCCAAGGCAAAGGATGTCAGGTGCAAGACGGCTTTGCAAAAGCGAGGTTGCCTCTTAGAGGGCGGTCTACGGCGCTCTCCTGACGCTTCCACGCCTACATATGCAAACGCTTCTGGGCTCACGAAAGAAGACGTCCGTTGAAAGCTGCCTTGTACCCCGACGCGTTTCTCAGAGTTAGGTCCAGGGAACGGTCCCTGTGCGATCACACGCAGCCTTGAGATGGCTCAGCTCTTTTCGATCGTCAGGGAGGACGTTTCTCGGAGTTAGGTCCAGGGAAAGTTAGTAAAGCGTACGGCACTTTCATGATGCTTCCACACCCACTTTTGGAAATGCTTCTCTCTCCAGGATACCTGAAGATGCTAGTGGCGAGTCGACGTAGACGCAGACTTGCTTTTCCCAGGTCAGTACATGGCACTCTCCTTATTCACTCACGCACGCGCGCGCGCGCGTGCCCTCACACACACACACACACACACACACACACACACACACACACACACACAGAGTTGAACCTGTTTCTGTCTCGTCAGGAAAGAAGGTGATCGTTGAGAGACGGTTTCTCGCCGATGCTTTTGGGTTCTTGCTTTTTTCCCCCCGGAGAGAGAAGTGTAGCCGCTTTTTCCCTAGGCTTCCATACACACCCTTGAGAAGCCTTCCGTCAGCCAGAAACAAGCCATGAGTTGAAAGAGGCGTTCCACGCAGACCTCCTTCTCAGAGCGAAGCCTGTCACACTTTTCCTTGTGAAGTAAACTAGAGAGATACAAATACTTTCTCAATGATTGCTTTAACAAAAAAGGACTAAATATCCCAATCAGAAAACATAGACTGTAAAGAGGAAGCAAGACCCATCTCTATGCTGCCTAGCAGAGAATCACTTCAGACCTAAAAATAAAAGCAGATTGGAAGTAATGGGACACAAAACCATTTATCATGCAAATGGAAGTGAAAAGAAAGTTGGAGTCGTAATATTTTTATGAGACAAAATAAACTGAATTGTGGGGAAGATGGCAGAGTAGAAGGACCCTAAACTCACCTCATCCCACAGATACAACTAGGTAACACTCACACCAGAGTCACCCAGAAATGGACCTTCAGATTTCCCCACAAAACTATACAACTAAATGGAGAGAGGGAATCACATCAAAGATGGTAGGAAGGACAAGGACTCTGTAGGAATCTAAAGCCCATATTTCTGACCACCAGAGGGAGGGAACCACAGTCACAGAGGGGCCAGAAACAAACTACTACACCGGGGAGCCTCTAAAGCGTAGAGACATCCTCATAGCTTATGGCTTTGAAAATCAGAAGGGATGACATTTGTGAGCGTATACAACCAGCAGACTTAAAGCTTGGAACTTTTAAAAATCAGCTGTCTCAGCTCTGAGAGAGCACAGAAGGTGATAGGAAGCTGAGATCTGTCCTTAAAGATTAAGCAGAGCAAAGAGTGTGGAGAAGCTTGGGTGAAGCAGGTTGAAAGGTGCTTGAGGATTAAACAAGGGAGACATAGTTCCTGAACTCAGAGTTTGCTAAGGGACTTGTCCAGGAACAAAGGAGCTGGCAGGTGCCATTTCCCTCTACGGCCCCTCATTATAAACACACACCTACCTGAAAGACCAAGCACAATCTAGCAATCACTAACTTGCATAAACCATGGCCCATCCCCACACCTACCACACCTGCTTCAGTCCCAGTGCTGTGGATACCCTCCCTGATAAGACCCACACAATCCTTGACAACAATATGTCTCCCCATCACCCACAGAACACGCATGCGTCTTGTTAAAACAGCACACCCCATGTGTTGTGCACAATGACACAGTCCAGATCCAGTCTCTGTTGTTGCTATGCATTACCTTCAGAGGAGAACCAGCATCACCAAGTGAAAAATGTATGTTCTGCCCCGTATTTTCAAGAACAAGCAATATATCTGACCTTCCTAACAGAGAGATATTCTCTGAGAAGTAGGCCAAATGAGCAGACAGAGGACTATGTCCTAAACGAAAGAAGAGGACAAAGCCACAGCAAGAGACCTAAACAAAATGGATATAAGGAACATGCCTGACAGAAAATTTAAGATAACAATTATAAAGATACTCACTGGGGAAATGAAAAGAGGGAGGACATCAGAAGGGGGAACATCATTGAGACTCTTAACAAAGAGATATGAAAGAAATAATCAGAGATGTGGAACACAAGAAATGAAATGAAGAATATACTAGATAGAATAATTAGCAGGATGGACGAAGCAGAGGAACAAATTAATGAACTAGAAGACAGTAATGGAAAGTAATCAAGCGGAACAAATGAGAGGAAAAAGAAGTATGCAAAAATGAGAAGAGACTTAGGGAATTCAGTGACTCCATCCAGTGTAACAACACCCACATGAGAGGGATCCCAGAAGGTGAAAAGGGTGAAAAGGGGGCAGAAAATCTATTTGACCAAAGAAGAGCTGAAAACTTAACCTAATCTGGTGAAGGAAACCTATACAAATCCATAAGGCATAGAGATCCCCTCCCACAAACTCAACCGAAGGAGGTCCACATCAGGACACATAGTAATCCAAATGGGAAAAGGTAGTGATAAAGAAAAAACATTTAAAGCAGCACATAAAAGAAGACAGTTAACATGCAAGGGAAAGCCCATAAATCTATCAGCTGAGTTTTCAGCAGAAACTATGCAGGACAGAAGAAAGTGGCGTTAAATATTCAAAGTGCTGAAGGAGAAAAATCTGCAGCAAGGAATAATTTATCCAGCAAGCCTATCCTTCAGAAAAGAAGGGGAGAAAAAGAGTTTCTTAGCCACACAAACTAAAAGAGTTCATGACCACTAAATTAACTACAAAAAATATTGAAGGGGACACTATGAGTGGAAAAAAATCGTAAGTGAGAGTATGACAATAATGAATCAAGGAAGCAGTAAAAATAAGTATTTCTGTAAAAATCAGTTAAGGGATTCACAAAATAAAAGTATGTAAAATATGAAAACGTATACCCTAACACATGAGGAGGAGTCAACAGTGGGTTTGAACTTAAACAGCATTCAACTTAATATAGACTGAAAAGGCTATATATAATCCAGGGGGTCACCACAAACCCAAACCTCTAATACACATGCAAAAGATAAAGGGAAAGAAATCCAAGAATATCATTAAAGAAAACGAGCAAACCATGAGAGAGAGAGCAAGAGAAGAAAGGATCAGAGAAAAACTACACAAAAAACTATGAAACAAGTAACAAAACATCAATAAATACATGTCTAATGATAATTAGTTGGAATGTAAATGGACTAAATGCTCCAAGCAAAAGAGCATGACAGAGTTTGTATATATATATAAAAGATTTCACACCTAAAGACACCTGCAGATGGAAATTAAGAGATGGAGAAACATTAATCATGCAAGTGGATGTCAAGAGAAGTCAGAGTAGCAATCCTTATATCAGACAAAATAGACTTTTTTAACATTGAAATTGAATTAGCCAACATAGAGTACACCAGTAATTTCAAATGTAGCGTTCCACAATTCATCAGTTGTGTATAACACCCAGTGTTCACCACATCACATGCATTCCTTAATGCCCATCACACAGTTACTCCATCTCCCCACCCACCTTTCCTCCAGCAACCCTCAGTTTGTTTCCAATAGCTGGGAACCTGTCATGGATTTTCTTCCTCTCTGGTTTCTTCGCATTCATTTTCCCTCCCTTCCCCTATGATCCTCTGTGCTGTTCCTTCTATTCCACATATGAGTAAAACCATATAATAATTGTTTTTCTCTGACTGACTTATTTTGCTCAGCATAATACCCTCCAGTGCCTTCCACATCGATATGCCAAATATTGATCCTTTCTGATGGCTGAGTCACATTCCATTGTATATGTATATACCATGTTTTCTTTATCCATTTATCTGTCGATGGATGTCTTGGTTCCTTCCACGGTTTGGCTATTGTGGACAATGTCGCTATAAACATTCGGGGTGCAGTTGCCCCTTCAGATCACTACATTTGTAGCTTTGGGGTAAATAAAATTGCTGGGTTGTAAGGGAGCTCTCTTTTAAGTTCTTGAGGAACCTCCATATTGTTTTCCAAAGTGGCTGTACCAGTTTTCATTCCCACTTAGAAGTGTAAGAGAGTTCCCCTTTCTCCTCACCAACATTTGTTATTTCTTCGCTTGTTAATTTTTGCAATTCTGACTGGTGTGAAGTGGTATCTCATTGTCATTTGGATTTCTTTTTCCCCATGCCAAGTGATGTTGAGCAGTTTGTCATATGTCTGTTGGCCATTTGTGTGTCTTCTTTGGAGAAATATCTGTTCATATCTTCTGCCCATTTCTTGACTCGCTTATTTGTTTTTTGGGTGTTGAGTTTGGGTGTTGAACGGTAGTAAAGCGTACGGCACATTCATGATGCTTCCACACCCACTTTTGGAAATGCTTCTCTCTCAAGGATACCTGAAGATGTTAGTGGAGTGTTGCCGTATACGCAGACTTGCTTTTCCCAGGTGAGTGCATGGCACATTCCTTATTCACTCACGCGCGCGCGCGCGCGCGCGCACACACACACACACACACACACAGAGTTGAACATGTTTCTGTCTCGTCAGGAAAGGAGGTGTTCGTTGAGAGACGGTTTCTCGCCAATGCTTTTGGGTGCTTGCCCTTTTCCCCCAGGAGAGTGAAGTGTATGCGCTTTTTGCCTAGGCTTCCGTACACACCCTTGAGAAGCCTTCCCTCAGCCAGAAACAAGCCGTGAGTTGAAAGAGGCGTTCCACACAGACCTCCTTCTCAGAGCGAAGCCTGTCACACGTTTCCTTGGGCCTCCACACGCACTTTAGAAAAACTTCCTCCGGGAAGCTGTGAGTTGAACGACGGGTTTCCTACAGCGGTTTTCCGTGGGGGTAAGGATATATGGCACTTGGCCTTAGGCTTCCACGCACAGATTGGAAAGGCTTCTCTCTTCATGAAACAAGATGTGCGCTGAACGTTGCGTTCTGCGCAGGCTTGGTTTTCACACATCAGCCCATGGTACTTTCCCTAGGCTTCCACACGTGCAGTGAGTATCCCTTCCCTAAACCTGAACCAAGACGCGGGGGAAAGCTGCCTTCTACACCACCTTCTTTTCCGAGTTTCGTATAGAACCCTTGCGTTGTGCTTCCACATCCACTTTTGTCACTGCTTCGATATATCCTCCGGAGAGGGGTTCGCTTGAAAGACGGTCTCCCTCCGTCACGCTTTCAAGGAGTTAAGGATAGGGCACTCTCCTTGTGCCTGCACACGTCCACTTGCAATCTCGACTGACTTCATGACCCCGTCCATATGCTACCCTGAAAGTCCCATTGCGCGCGGCCTTGTTTCTAAGAGATGAGGACAGGGCACGGCACGTTCCTTGTGCTTCCACCACGACTATATAAAAGGCTCCCGTCTCCAAGGCAAAGGATGTCAGGTGCAAGACGGCTTCGCAAAAGCGAGGTTGCCTCTTAGAGGGCGGTCTACGGCGCTCTGTTGACGCTTCCACGCCTACATATGCAAACGCTTCTGGGCTCACGAAAGAAGACGTCCGTTGAAATCTGCCTTGTACCCCGACGCGTTTTCCGGAGTTAGGTCCAGGGAACGGTCTCTGTGCGATCACACGCAGCCTTGAGATGGCTCAGCTCTTTTCGATCGTCAGGGAGGACGTTTCTCGGAGTTAGGTCCAGGGAAAGTTAGTAAAGCGTACGGCACTTTCATGATGCTTCCACACCCACTTTTGGAAATTCTTCTCTCTCCAGGATACCTGAAGATGCTAGTGGCGAGTCGCTGTATACGCAGACTTGCTTTTCCCAGGTCAGTACATGGCACTCTCCTTATTCACTCACGCACGCGCGCGCGCGCGTGCCCTCACACACACACACACACACACACACACACACACACAGAGTTCAACATGTTTCTGTCTCGTCAGGAAAGAAGGTGATCGTTGAGAGACGGTTTCTCGCCGATGCTTTTGGGTTCTTGCTTTTTTCCCCCCGGAGAGAGAAGTGTAGCCGCTTTTTCCCTAGGCTTCCGTACACACCCTTGAGAAGCCTTCCGTCAGCCAGAAACAAGCCATGAGTTGAAAGAGGCGTTCCACGCAGACCTCCTTCTCAGAGCGAAGCCTGTCACACTTTTCCTTGTGAAGTAAACTAGAGAGATACAAATACTTTCTCAATGATTGCTTTAACAAAAAAGGACCTAATATCCCAATCAGAAAACATAGACTGTAAAGAGGAAGCAAGACCCATCTCTATGCTGCCTAGCAGAGAATCACTTCAGACCTAAAAATAAAAGCAGATTGGAAGTAATGGGACACAAAACCATTTATCATGCAAATGGAAGTGAAAAGAAAGTTGGAGTCGTAATATTTTTATGAGACAAAATAAACTGAATTGTGGGGAAGATGGCAGAGTAGAAGGACCCTAAACTCACCTCATCCCACAGATACAACTAGGTAACACTCACACCAGAGTCACCCAGAAATGGACCTTCAGATTTCCCCACAAAACTATACAACTAAATGGAGAGAGGGAATCACATCAAAGATGGTAGGAAGGACAAGGACTCTGTAGGAATCTAAAGCCCATATTTCTGACCACCAGAGGGAGGGAACCACAGTCACAGAGGGGCCAGAAACAAACTACTACACCGGGGAGCCTCTAAAGCGTAGAGACATCCTCATAGCTTATGGCTTTGAAAATCAGAAGGGATGACATTTGTGAGCGTATACAACCAGCAGACTTAAAGCTTGGAACTTTTAAAAATCAGCTGTCTCAGCTCTGAGAGAGCACAGAAGGTGATAGGAAGCTGAGACCTGTCCTTAAAGATTAAGCAGAGCAAAGAGTGTGGAGAAGCTTGGGTGAAGCAGGTTGAAAGGTGCTTGAGGATTAAACAAGGGAGACATAGTTCCTGAACTCAGAGTTTGCTAAGGGACTTGTCCAGGAACAAAGGAGCTGGCAGGTGCCATTTCCCTCTACGGCCCCTCATTATAAACACACACCTACCTGCAAGACCAAGCACAATCTAGCAATCACTAACTTGCATAAACCATGGCCCATCCCCACACCTACCACACCTGTTCAGTCCCAGTGCTGTGGATACCCTCCCTGATAAGACCCACACAATCCTTGACAACAATATGTCTCCCCATCACCCACAGAACACGCATGCGTCTTGTTAAAACAGCACACCCCATGTGTTGTGCACAATGACACAGTCCAGATCCAGTCTCTGTTGTTGCTATGCATTACCTTCAGAGGAGAACCAGCATCACCAAGTGAAAAATGTATGTTCTGCCCCGTATTTTCAAGAACAAGCAATATATCTGACCTTCCTAACAGAGAGATATTCTCTGAGAAGTAGGCCAAATGAGCAGACAGAGGACTATGTCCTAAACGAAAGAAGAGGACAAAGCCACAGCAAGAGACCTAAACAAAATGGATATAAGGAACATGCCTGACAGAAAATTTAAGATAACAATTATAAAGATACTCACTGGGGAAATGAAAAGAGGGAGGACATCAGAAGGGGGAACATCATTGAGACTCTTAACAAAGAGATATGAAAGAAATAATCAGAGATGTGGAACACAAGAAATGAAATGAAGAATATACTAGATAGAATAATTAGCAGGATGGACGAAGCAGAGGAACAAATTAATGAACTAGAAGACAGTAATGGAAAGTAATCAAGCGGAACAAATGAGAGGAAAAAGAAGTATGCAAAAATGAGAAGAGACTTAGGGAATTCAGTGACTCCATCCAGTGTAACAACACCCACATGAGAGGGATCCCAGAAGGTGAAAAGGGGGAAAAGGGGGCAGAAAATCTATTTGACCAAAGAAGAGCTGAAAACTTAACCTAATCCGGTGAAGGAAACCTATACAAATCCATAAGGCATAGAGATCCCCTCCCACAAAATCAACCTAAGGAGGTCCACATCAAGATACATAGTAATCAAAATGGGAAAAGGTAGTGATAAAGAAAAAACATTTAAAGCAGCAAGATAAAAGAAGACAGTTAACATGCAAGGGAAAGCCCATAAATCTATCAGCTGAGTTTTCAGCAGAAACTATGCAGGACAGAAGAAAGTGGCGTTAAATATTCAAAGTGCTGAAGGAGAAAAATCTGCAGCAAGGAATAATTTATCCAGCAAGCCTATCCTTCAGAAAAGAAGGGGAGAAAAAGAGTTTCTTAGCCACACAAACTAAAAGAGTTCATGACCACTAAATTAACTACAAAAAATATTGAAGGGGACACTATGAGTGGAAAAAAATCGTAAGTGAGAGTATGACAATAATGAATCAAGGAAGCAGTAAAAATAAGTATTTCTGTAAAAATCAGTTAAGGGATTCACAAAATAAAAGTATGTAAAATATGAAAACATATACCCTAACACATGAGGAGGAGTCAACAGTGGGTTTGAACTTAAACAGCATTCAACTTAATATAGACTGAAAAGGCTATATATAATCCAGGGGGTCACCACAAACCCAAACCTCTAATACACATGCAAAAGATAAAGGGAAAGAAATCCAAGAATATCATTAAAGAAAACGAGCAAACCATGAGAGAGAGAGCAAGAGAAGAAAGGATCAGAGAAAAACTACACAAAAAACTATGAAACAAGTAACAAAATATCAATAAATACATGTCTAATGATAATTAGTTTGAATGTAAATGGACTAAATGCTCCAAGCAAAAGAGCATCACAGAGTTTGTATATATATATAAAAGATTTCACACCTAAAGACACCTGCAGATGGAAATTAAGAGATGGAGAAACATTAATCATGCAAGTGGATGTCAAAAGAAGTCAGAGTAGCAATCCTTATATCAGACAAAATAGACTTTTTTAACATTGAAATTGAATTAGCCAACATAGAGTACACCAGTAATTTCAAATGTAGCGTTCCACAATTCATCAGTTGTGTATAACACCCAGTGTTCATCACATCGCATGCATTCCTTAATGCCCATCACACAGTTACTCCATCTCCCCACCCACCTTTCCTCCAGCAACCCTCAGTTTGTTTCCAATAGCTGGGAAACTGTCATGGATTTTCTTCCTCTCTGGTTTCTTCGCATTCATTTTCCCTCCCTTCCCCTATGATCCTCTGTGCTGTTCCTTCTATTCCACATATGAGTAAAACCATATAATAATTGTTTTTCTCTGACTGACTTATTTTGCTCAGCATAATACCCTCCAGTGCCATCCACATCGATATGCTAAATATTGATCCTTTCTGATGGCTGAGTCATATTCCATTGTATATGTATATACCATGTTTTCTTTATCCATTTATCTGTCGATGGATGTCTTGGTTCCTTCCACGGTTTGGCTATTGTGGACAATGTCGCTATAAACATTCGGGGTGCAGTTGCCCCTTCAGATCACTACATTTGTAGCTTTGGGGTAAATTAAATTGCTGGGTTGTAAGGGAGCTCTCTTTTAAGTTCTTGAGGAACCTCCATATTGTTTTCCAAAGTGGCTGTACCAGTTTTCATTCCCACTTAGAAGTGTAAGAGAGTTCCCCTTTCTCCTCACCAACATTTGTTATTTCTTCGCTTGTTAATTTTTGCAATTCTGACTGGTGTGAAGTGGTATCTCATTGTCATTTGGATTTCTTTTTCCCCATGCCAAGTGATGTTGAGCAGTTTGTCATATGTCTGTTGGCCATTTGTGTGTCTTCTTTGGAGAAATATCTGTTCATATCTTCTGCCCATTTCTTGACTCGCTTATTTGTTTTTTGGGTGTTGAGTTTGGGTGTTGAACGGTAGTAAAGCGTACGGCACATTCATGATGCTTCCACACCCACTTTTGGAAATGCTTCTCTCTCAAGGATACCTGAAGATGTTAGTGGAGAGTTCCGTATACGCAGACTTGCTTTTCCCAGGTGAGTGCATGGCACATTCCTTATTCACTCACGCGCGCGCGCGCGCGCACACACAAACACACACACACACACACACACAGAGTTGAACATGTTTCTGTCTCGTCAGGAAAGGAGGTGTTCGTTGAGAGACGGTTTCTCGCCAATGCTTTTGGGTGCTTGCCCTTTTCCCCCCGGAGAGTGAAGTGTATGCGCTTTTTGCCTAGGCTTCCGTACACACCCTTGAGAAGCCTTCCCTCAGCCAGAAACAAGCCGTGAGTTGAAAGAGGCGTTCCACACAGACCTCCTTCTCAGAGCGAAGCCTGTCACACTTTTCCTTGAGCCTCCACAGGCACTTTAGAAAAACTTCCTCCGGGAAGCTGTGAGTTGAACGACGGGTTTCCTACAGCGGTTTTCCGTGGGGGTAAGGATATATGGCACTTGGCCTTAGGCTTCCACGCACACATTGGAAAGGCTTCTCTCTTCGTGAAACAAGATGTGCGCTGAACGTTGCGTTCTGCGCAGGCTTGGTTTTCACACATCAGCCCATGGTACTTTCCCTAGGCTTCCACACGCGCAGTGAGTATCCCTTCCCTAAACCTGAACCAAGACGCGGGGGAAAGCTGCCTTCTACACCACCTTCTTTTCCGAGTTTCGTATAGAACCCTTGCGTTGTGCTTCCACATCCACTTTTGTCACTGCTTCGATATATCCTCCGGAGAGGGGTTCGCTTGAAAGACGGTCTCCCTCCGTCACGCTTTCAAGGAGTTAAGGATAGGGCACTCTCCTTATGCCTGCACACGTCCACTTGCAATCTCGACTGACTTCATGACCCCGTCCATATGCTACGCTGAAAGTCCCATTGCGCGCGGCCTTGTTTCTAAGAGATGAGGACAGGGCACGGCACGTTCCTTGTGCTTCCACCACGACTATATAAAAGGCTCCCGTCTCCAAGGCAAAGGATGTCAGGTGCAAGACGGCTTCGCAAAAGCGAGGTTGCCTCTTAGAGGGCGGTCTACGGCGCTCTCCTGACGCTTCCACGCCTACATATGCAAACGCTTCTGGGCTCACGAAAGAAGACGTCCGTTGAAAGCTGCCTTGTACCCCGACGCGTTTCTCAGAGTTAGGTCCAGGGAACGGTCCCTGTGCGATCACACGCAGCCTTGAGATGGCTCAGCTCTTTTCGATCGTCAGGGAGGACGTTTCTCGGAGTTAGGTCCAGGGAAAGGTAGTAAAGCGTACGGCACTTTCATGATGCTTCCACACCCACTTTTGGAAATGCTTCTCTCTCCAGGATACCTGAAGATGCTAGTGGCGAGTCGCCGTAGACGCAGACTTGCTTTTCCCAGGTCAGTACATGGCACTCTCCTTATTCACTCACGCACGCGCGCGCGCGCGTGCCCTCACACACACACACACACACACACACACACACACACACACACAGAGTTGAACATGTTTCTGTCTCGTCAGGAAAGAAGGTGATCGTTGAGAGACGGTTTCTCGCCGATGCTTTTGGGTTCTTGCTTTTTTCCCCCCGGAGAGAGAAGTGTAGCCGCTTTTTCCCTAGGCTTCCGTACACACCCTTGAGAAGCCTTCCGTCAGCCAGAAACAAGCCATGAGTTGAAAGAGGCGTTCCACGCAGACCTCCTTCTCAGAGCGAAGCCTGTCACACTTTTCCTTGTGAAGTCAACTAGAGAGATACAAATACTTTCTCAATGATTGCTTTAACAAAAAAGGACTAAATATCCCAATCAGAAAACATAGACTGTAAAGAGGAAGCAAGACCCATCTCTATGCTGCCTACCAGAGAATCACTTCAGACCTAAAAATAAAAGCAGATTGGAAGTAATGGGACACAAAACCATTTATCATGCAAATGGAAGTGAAAAGAAAGTTGGAGTCGTAATATTTTTATGAGACAAAATAAACTGAATTGTGGGGAAGATGGCAGAGTAGAAGGACCCTAAACTCACCTCATCCCACAGATACAACTAGGTAACACTCACACCAGAGTCACCCAGAAATGGACCTTCAGATTTCCCCACAAAACTATACAACTAAATGGAGAGAGGGAATCACATCAAAGATGGTAGGAAGGACAAGGACTCTGTAGGAATCTAAAGCCCATATTTCTGACCACCAGAGGGAGGGAACCACAGTCACAGAGGGGCCAGAAACAAACTACTACACCGGGGAGCCTCTAAAGCGTAGAGACATCCTCATAGCTTATGGCTTTGAAAATCAGAAGGGATGACATTTGTGAGCGTATACAACCAGCAGACTTAAAGCTTGGAACTTTTAAAAATCAGCTGTCTCAGCTCTGAGAGAGCACAGAAGGTGATAGGAAGCTGAGATCTGTCCTTAAAGATTAAGCAGAGCAAAGAGTGTGGAGAAGCTTGGGTGAAGCAGGTTGAAAGGTGCTTGAGGATTAAACAAGGGAGACATAGTTCCTGAACTCAGAGTTTGCTAAGGGACTTGTCCAGGAACAAAGGAGCTGGCAGGTGCCATTTCCCTCTACGGCCCCTCATTATAAACACACACCTACCTGCAAGACCAAGCACAATCTAGCAATCACTAACTTGCATAAACCATGGCCCATCCCCACACCTACCACACCTGCTTCAGTCCCAGTGCTGTGGATACCCTCCCTGATAAGACCCACACAATCCTTGACAACAATATGTCTCCCCATCACCCACAGAACACGCATGCGTCTTGTTAAAACAGCACACCCCATGTGTTGTGCACAATGACACAGTCCAGATCCAGTCTCTGTTGTTGCTATGCATTACCTTCAGAGGAGAACCAGCATCACCAAGTGAAAAATGTATGTTCTGCCCCGTATTTTCAAGAACAAGCAATATATCTGACCTTCCTAACAGAGAGATATTCTCTGAGAAGTAGGCCAAATGAGCAGACAGAGGACTATGTCCTAAACGAAAGAAGAGGACAAAGCCACAGCAAGAGACCTAAACAAAATGGATATAAGGAACATGCCTGACAGAAAATTTAAGATAACAATTATAAAGATACTCACTGGGGAAATGAAAAGAGGGAGGACATCAGAAGGGGGAACATCATTGAGACTCTTAACAAAGAGATATGAAAGAAATAATCAGAGATGTGGAACACAAGAAATGAAATGAAGAATATACTAGATAGAATAATTAGCAGGATGGACGAAGCAGAGGAACAAATTAATGAACTAGAAGACAGTAATGGAAAGTAATCAAGCGGAACAAATGAGAGGAAAAAGAAGTATGCAAAAATGAGAAGAGACTTAGGGAATTCAGTGACTCCATCCAGTGTAACAACACCCACATGAGAGGGATCCCAGAAGGTGAAAAGGGGGAAAAGGGGGCAGAAAATCTATTGGACCAAAGAAGAGCTGAAAACTTAACCTAATCTGGTGAAGGAAACCTATACAAATCCATAAGGCATAGAGATCCCCTCCCACAAAATCAGCCTAAGGAGGTCCACATCAAGATACATAGAAATCAAAATGGGAAAAGGTAGTGATAAAGAAAAAACATTTAAAGCAGCAAGATAAAAGAAGACAGTTAACATGCAAGGGAAAGCCCATAAATCTATCAGCTGAGTTTTCAGCAGAAACTATGCAGGACAGAAGAAAGTGGCGTTAAATATTCAAAGTGCTGAAGGAGAAAAATCTGCAGCAAGGAATAATTTATCCAGCAAGCCTATCCTTCAGAAAAGAAGGGGAGAAAAAGAGTTTCTTAGCCACACAAACTAAAAGAGTTCATGACCACTAAATTAACTACAAAAAATATTGAAGGGGACACTATGAGTGGAAAAAAATCGTAAGTGAGAGTATGACAATAATGAATCAAGGAAGCAGTAAAAATAAGTATTTCTGTAAAAATCAGTTAAGGGATTCACAAAATAAAAGTATGTAAAATATGAAAACGTATACCCTAACACATGAGGAGGAGTCAACAGTGGGTTTGAACTTAAACAGCATTCAACTTAATATAGACTGAAAAGGCTATATATAATCCAGGGGGTCACCACAAACCCAAACCTCTAATACACATGCAAAAGATAAAGGGAAAGAAATCCAAGAATATCATTAAAGAAAACGAGCAAACCATGAGAGAGAGAGCAAGAGAAGAAAGGATCAGAGAAAAACTACACAAAAAACTATGCAACAAGTAACAAAACATCAATAAATACATGTCTAATGATAATTAGTTGGAATGTAAATGGACTAAATGCTCCAAGCAAAAGAGCATGACAGAGTTTGTATATATATATAAAAGATTTCACACCTAAAGACACCTGCAGATGGAAATTAAGAGATGGAGAAACATTAATCATGTAAGTGGATGTCAAGAGAAGTCAGAGTAGCAATCCTTATATCAGACAAAATAGACTTTTTTAACATTGAAATTGAATTAGCCAACATAGAGTACACCAGTAATTTCAAATGTAGCGTTCCACAATTCATCAGTTGTGTATAACACCCAGTGTTCACCACATCACATGCATTCCTTAATGCCCATCACACAGTTACTCCATCTCCCCACCCACCTTTCCTCCAGCAACCCTCAGTTTGTTTCCAATAGCTGGGAATCTGTCATGGATTTTCTTCCTCTCTGGTTTCTTCGCATTCATTTTCCCTCCCTTCCCCTATGATCCTCTGTGCTGTTCCTTCTATTCCACATATGAGTAAAACCATATAATAATTGTTTTTCTCTGACTGACTTATTTTGCTCAGCATAATACCCTCCAGTGCCTTCCACATCGATATGCTAAATATTGATCCTTTCTGATGGCTGAGTCACATTCCATTGTATATGTATATACCATGTTTTCTTTATCCATTTATCTGTCGATGGATGTCTTGGTTCCTTCCACGGTTTGGCTATTGTGGACAATGTCGCTATAAACATTCGGGGTGCAGTTGCCCCTTCAGATCACTACATTTGTAGCTTTGGGGTAAATAAAATTGCTGGGTTGTAAGGGAGCTCTCTTTTAAGTTCTTGAGGAACCTCCATATTGTTTTCCAAAGTGGCTGTACCAGTTTTCATTCCCACTTAGAAGTGTAAGAGAGTTCCCCTTTCTCCTCACCAACATTTGTTATTTCTTCGCTTGTTAATTTTTGCAATTCTGACTGGTGTGAAGTGGTATCTCATTGTCATTTGGATTTCTTTTTCCCCATGCCAAGTGATGTTGAGCAGTTTGTCATATGTCTGTTGGCCATTTGTGTGTCTTCTTTGGAGAAATATCTGTTCATATCTTCTGCCCATTTCTTGACTCGCTTATTTGTTTTTTGGGTGTTGAGTTTGGGTGTTGAACGGTAGTAAAGCGTACGGCACATTCATGATGCTTCCACACCCACTTTTGGAAATGCTTCTCTCTCAAGGATACCTGAAGATGTTAGTGGAGAGTTGCCGTATACGCAGACTTGCTTTTCCCAGGTGAGTGCATGGCACATTCCTTATTCACTCACGCGCGCGCGCGCGCGCACACACACACACACACACACACACACAGAGTTGAACATGTTTCTGTCTCGTCAGGAAAGGAGGTGTTCGTTGAGAGACGGTTTCTCGCCAATGCTTTTGGGTGCTTGCCCTTTTCCCCCCGGAGAGTGAAGTGTATGCGCTTTTTGCCTAGGCTTCCGTACACACCCTTGAGAAGCCTTCCCTCAGCCAGAAACAAGCCGTGAGTTGAAAGAGGCGTTCCACACAGACCTCCTTCTCAGAGCGAAGCCTGTCACACGTTTCCTTGGGCCTCCACACGCACTTTAGAAAAACTTCCTCCGGGAAGCTGTGAGTTGAACGACGGGTTTCCTACAGCGGTTTTCCGTGGGGGTAAGGATATATGGCACTTGGCCTTAGGCTTCCACGCACACATTGGAAAGGCTTCTCTCTTCGTGAAACAAGATGTGCGCTGAACGTTGCGTTCTGCGCAGGCTTGGTTTTCACACATCAGCCCATGGTACTTTCCCTAGGCTTCCACACGTGCAGTGAGTATCCCTTCCCTAAACCTGAACCAAGACGCGGGGGAAAGCTGCCTTCTACACCACCTTCTTTTCCGAGTTTCGTATAGAACCCTTGCGTTGTGCTTCCACATCCACTTTTGTCACTGCTTCGATATATCCTCCGGAGAGGGGTTCGCTTGAAAGACGGTCTCCCTCCGTCACGCTTTCAAGGAGTTAAGGATAGGGCACTCTCCTTGTGCCTGCACACGTCCACTTGCAATCTCGACTGACTTCATGACCCCGTCCATATGCTACCCTGAAAGTCCCATTGCGCGCGGCCTTGTTTCTAAGAGATGAGGACAGGGCACGGCACGTTCCTTGTGCTTCCACCACGACTATATAAAAGGCTCCCGTCTCCAAGGCAAAGGATGTCAGGTGCAAGACGGCTTCGCAAAAGCGAGGTTGCCTCTTAGAGGGCGGTCTACGGCGCTCTGTTGACGCTTCCACGCCTACATATGCAAACGCTTCTGGGCTCACGAAAGAAGACGTCCGTTGAAATCTGCCTTGTACCCCGACGCGTTTTCCGGAGTTAGGTCCAGGGAACGGTCCCTGTGCGATCACACGCAGCCTTGAGATGGCTCAGCTCTTTTCGATCGTCAGGGAGGACGTTTCTCGGAGTTAGGTCCAGGGAAAGTTAGTAAAGCGTACGGCACTTTCATGATGCTTCCACACCCACTTTTGGAAATTCTTCTCTCTCCAGGATACCTGAAGATGCTAGTGGCGAGTCGCTGTATACGCAGACTTGCTTTTCCCAGGTCAGTACATGGCACTCTCCTTATTCACTCACGCACGCGCGCGCGCGCGTGCCCTCACACACACACACACACACACACACACACACAGAGTTGAACATGTTTCTGTCTCGTCAGGAAAGAAGGTGATCGTTGAGAGACGGTTTCTCGCCGATGCTTTTGGGTTCTTGCTTTTTTCCCCCCGGAGAGAGAAGTGTAGCCGCTTTTTCCCTAGGCTTCCGTACACACCCTTGAGAAGCCTTCCGTCAGCCAGAAACAAGCCATGAGTTGAAAGAGGCGTTCCATGCAGACCTCCTTCTCAGAGCGAAGCCTGTCACACTTTTCCTTGTGAAGTAAACTAGAGAGATACAAATACTTTCTCAATGATTGCTTTAACAAAAAAGGACTAAATATTCCAATCAGAAAACATAGACTGTAAAGAGGAAGCAAGACCCATCTCTATGCTGCCTACCAGAGAATCACTTCAGACCTAAAAATAAAAGCAGATTGGAAGTAATGGGACACAAAACCATTTATCATGCAAATGGAAGTGAAAAGAAAGTTGGAGTCGTAATATTTTTATGAGACAAAATAAACTGAATTGTGGGGAAGATGGCAGAGTAGAAGGACCCTAAACTCACCTCATCCCACAGATACAACTAGGTAACACTCACACCAGAGTCACCCAGAAATGGACCTTCAGATTTCCCCACAAAACTATACAACTAAATGGAGAGAGGGAATCACATCAAAGATGGTAGGAAGGACAAGGACTCTGTAGGAATCTAAAGCCCATATTTCTGACCACCAGAGGGAGGGAACCACAGTCACAGAGGGGCCAGAAACAAACTACTACACCGGGGAGCCTCTAAAGCGTAGAGACATCCTCATAGCTTATGGCTTTGAAAATCAGAAGGGATGACATTTGTGAGCGTATACAACCAGCAGACTTAAAGCTTGGAACTTTTAAAAATCAGCTGTCTCAGCTCTGAGAGAGCACAGAAGGTGATAGGAAGCTGAGACCTGTCCTTAAAGATTAAGCAGAGCAAAGAGTGTGGAGAAGCTTGGGTGAAGCAGGTTGAAAGGTGCTTGAGGATTAAACAAGGGAGACATAGTTCCTGAACTCACAGTTTGCTAAGGGACTTGTCCAGGAACAAAGGAGCTGGCAGGTGCCATTTCCCTCTACGGCCCCTCATTATAAACACACACCTACCTGCAAGACCAAGCACAATCTAGCAATCACTAACTTGCATAAACCATGGCCCATCCCCACACCTACCACACCTGCTTCAGTCCCAGTGCTGTGGATACCCTCCCTGATAAGACCCACACAATCCTTGACAACAATATGTCTCCCCATCACCCACAGAACACGCATGCGTCTTGTTAAAACAGCACACCCCATGTGTTGTGCACAATGACACAGTCCAGATCCAGTCTCTGTTGTTGCTATGCATTACCTTCAGAGGAGAACCAGCATCACCAAGTGAAAAATGTATGTTCTGCCCCGTATTTTCAAGAACAAGCAATATATCTGACCTTCCTAACAGAGAGATCTTCTCTGAGAAGTAGGCCAAATGAGCAGACAGAGGACTATGTCCTAAACGAAAGAAGAGGACAAAGCCACAGCAAGAGACCTAAACAAAATGGATATAAGGAACATGCCTGACAGAAAATTTAAGATAACAATTATAAAGATACTCACTGGGGAAATGAAAAGAGGGAGGACATCAGAAGGGGGAACATCATTGAGACTCTTAACAAAGAGATATGAAAGAAATAATCAGAGATGTGGAACACAAGAAATGAAATGAAGAATATACTAGATAGAATAATTAGCAGGATGGACGAAGCAGAGGAACAAATTAATGAACTAGAAGACAGTAATGGAAAGTAATCAAGCGGAACAAATGAGAGGAAAAAGAAGTATGCAAAAATGAGAAGAGACTTAGGGAATTCAGTGACTCCATCCAGTGTAACAACACCCACATGAGAGGGATCCCAGAAGGTGAAAAGGGGGAAAAGGGGGCAGAAAATCTATTTGACCAAAGAAGAGCTGAAAACTTAACCTAATCTGGTGAAGGAAACCTATACAAATCCATAAGGCATAGAGATCCCCTCCCACAAAATCAACCTAAGGAGGTCCACATCAAGACACATAGTAATCCAAATGGGAAAAGGTAGTGATAAAGAAAAAACATTTAAAGCAGCAAGATAAAAGAAGACAGTTAACATGCAAGGGAAAGCCCATAAAGCTATCAGCTGAGTTTTCAGCAGAAACTATGCAGGACAGAAGAAAGTGGCGTTAAATATTCAAAGTGCTGAATGAGAAAAATCTGCAGCAAGGAATAATTTATCCAGCAAGCCTATCCTTCAGAAAAGAAGGGGAGAAAAAGAGTTTCTTAGCCACACAAACTAAAAGAGTTCATGACCACTAAATTAACTACAAAAAATATTGAAGGGGACACTATGAGTGGAAAAAAATCGTAAGTGAGAGTATGACAATAATGAATCAAGGAAGCAGTAAAAATAAGTATTTCTGTAAAAATCAGTTAAGGGATTCACAAAATAACAGTATGTAAAATATGAAAACATATACCCTAACACATGAGGAGGAGTCAACAGTGGGTTTGAACTTAAACAGCATTCAACTTAATATAGACTGAAAAGGCTATATATAATCCAGGGGGTCACCACAAACCCAAACCTCTAATACACATGCAAAAGATAAAGGGAAAGAAATCCAAGAATATCATTAAAGAAAACGAGCAAACCATGAGAGAGAGAGCAAGAGAAGAAAGGATCAGAGAAAAACTACACAAAAAACTATGAAACAAGTAACAAAACATCAATAAATACATGTCTAATGATAATTAGTTTGAATGTAAATGGACTAAATGCTCCAAGCAAAAGAGCATCACAGAGTTTGTATATATATATAAAAGATTTCACACCTAAAGACACCTGCAGATGGAAATTAAGAGATGGAGAAACATTAATCATGCAAGTGGATGTCAAAAGAAGTCAGAGTAGCAATCCTTATATCAGACAAAATAGACTTTTTTAACATTGAAATTGAATTAGCCAACATAGAGTACACCAGTAATTTCAAATGTAGCGTTCCACAATTCATCAGTTGTGTATAACACCCAGTGTTCATCACATCGCATGCATTCCTTAATGCCCATCACACAGTTACTCCATCTCCCCACCCACCTTTCCTCCAGCAACCCTCAGTTTGTTTCCAATAGCTGGGAAACTGTCATGGATTTTCTTCCTCTCTGGTTTCTTCGCATTCATTTTCCCTCCCTTCCCCTATGATCCTCTGTGCTGTTCCTTCTATTCCACATATGAGTAAAACCATATAATAATTGTTTTTCTCTGACTGACTTATTTTGCTCAGCATAATACCCTCCAGTGCCATCCACATCGATATGCTAAATATTGATCCTTTCTGATGGCTGAGTCATATTCCATTGTATATGTATATACCATGTTTTCTTTATCCATTTATCTGTCGATGGATGTCTTGGTTCCTTCCACGGTTTGGCTATTGTGGACAATGTCGCTATAAACATTCGGGGTGCAGTTGCCCCTTCAGATCACTACATTTGTAGCTTTGGGGTAAATAAAATTGCTGGGTTGTAAGGGAGCTCTCTTTTAAGTTCTTGAGGAACCTCCATATTGTTTTCCAAAGTGGCTGTAGCAGTTTTCATTCCCACTTAGAAGTGTAAGACAGTTCCCCTTTCTCCTCACCAACATTTGTTATTTCTTCGCTTGTTAATTTTTGCAATTCTGACTGGTGTGAAGTGGTATCTCATTGTCATTTGGATTTCTTTTTCCCCATGCCAAGTGATGTTGAGCAGTTTGTCATATGTCTGTTGGCCATTTGTGTGTCTTCTTTGGAGAAATATCTGTTCATATCTTCTGCCCATTTCTTGACTCGCTTATTTGTTTTTTGGGTGTTGAGTTTGGGTGTTGAACGGTAGTAAAGCGTACGGCACATTCATGATGCTTCCACACCCACTTTTGGAAATGCTTCTCTCTCAAGGATACCTGAAGATGTTAGTGGAGAGTTCCGTATACGCAGACTTGCTTTTCCCAGGTGAGTGCATGGCACATTCCTTATTCACTCACGCGCGCGCGCGCGCGCACACACAAACACACACACACACACACACACACAGAGTTGAACATGTTTCTGTCTCGTCAGGAAAGGAGCTGTTCGTTGAGAGACGGTTTCTCGCCAATGCTTTTGGGTGCTTGCCCTTTTCCCCCCGGAGAGTGAAGTGTATGCGCTTTTTGCCTAGGCTTCCGTACACACCCTTGAGAAGCCTTCCCTCAGCCAGAAACAAGCCGTGAGTTGAAAGAGGCGTTCCACACAGACCTCCTTCTCAGAGCGAAGCCTGTCACACTTTTCCTTGAGCCTCCACAGGCACTTTAGAAAAACTTCCTCCGGGAAGCTGTGAGTTGAACGACGGGTTTCCTACAGCGGTTTTCCGTGGGGGTAAGGATATATGGCACTTGGCCTTAGGCTTCCACGCACACATTGGAAAGGCTTCTCTCTTCGTGAAACAAGATGTGCGCTGAACGTTGCGTTCTGCGCAGGCTTGGTTTTCACACATCAGCCCATGGTACTTTCCCTAGGCTTCCACACGCGCAGTGAGTATCCCTTCCCTAAACCTGAACCAAGACGCGGGGGAAAGCTGCCTTCTACACCACCTTCTTTTCCGAGTTTCGTATAGAACCCTTGCGTTGTGCTTCCACATCCACTTTTGTCACTGCTTCGATATATCCTCCGGAGAGGGGTTCGCTTGAAAGACGGTCTCCCTCCGTCACGCTTTCAAGGAGTTAAGGATAGGGCACTCTCCTTATGCCTGCACACGTCCACTTGCAATCTCGACTGACTTCATGACCCCGTCCATATGCTACGCTGAAAGTCCCATTGCGCGCGGCCTTGTTTCTAAGAGATGAGGACAGGGCACGGCACGTTCCTTGTGCTTCCACCACGACTATATAAAAGGCTCCCGTCTCCAAGGCAAAGGATGTCAGGTGCAAGACGGCTTTGCAAAAGCGAGGTTGCCTCTTAGAGGGCGGTCTACGGCGCTCTCCTGACGCTTCCACGCCTACATATGCAAACGCTTCTGGGCTCACGAAAGAAGACGTCCGTTGAAAGCTGCCTTGTACCCCGACGCGTTTCTCAGAGTTAGGTCCAGGGAACGGTCCCTGTGCGATCACACGCAGCCTTGAGATGGCTCAGCTCTTTTCGATCGTCAGGGAGGACGTTTCTCGGAGTTAGGTCCACGGAAAGTTAGTAAAGCGTACGGCACTTTCATGATGCTTCCACACCCACTTTTGGAAATGCTTCTCTCTCCAGGATACCTGAAGATGCTAGTGGCGAGTCGACGTAGACGCAGACTTGCTTTTCCCAGGTCAGTACATGGCACTCTCCTTATTCACTCACGCACGCGCGCGCGCGCGTGCCCTCACACACACACACACACACACACACACACACACACACACACACACAGAGTTGAACCTGTTTCTGTCTCGTCAGGAAAGAAGGTGATCGTTGAGAGACGGTTTCTCGCCGATGCTTTTGGGTTCTTGCTTTTTTCCCCCCGGAGAGAGAAGTGTAGCCGCTTTTTCCCTAGGCTTCCATACACACCCTTGAGAAGCCTTCCGTCAGCCAGAAACAAGCCATGAGTTGAAAGAGGCGTTCCACGCAGACCTCCTTCTCAGAGCGAAGCCTGTCACACTTTTCCTTGTGAAGTAAACTAGAGAGATACAAATACTTTCTCAATGATTGCTTTAACAAAAAAGGACTAAATATCCCAATCAGAAAACATAGACTGTAAAGAGGAAGCAAGACCCATCTCTATGCTGCCTAGCAGAGAATCACTTCAGACCTAAAAATAAAAGCAGATTGGAAGTAATGGGACACAAAACCATTTATCATGCAAATGGAAGTGAAAAGAAAGTTGGAGTCGTAATATTTTTATGAGACAAAATAAACTGAATTGTGGGGAAGATGGCAGAGTAGAAGGACCCTAAACTCACCTCATCCCACAGATACAACTAGGTAACACTCACACCAGAGTCACCCAGAAATGGACCTTCAGATTTCCCCACAAAACTATACAACTAAATGGAGAGAGGGAATCACATCAAAGATGGTAGGAAGGACAAGGACTCTGTAGGAATCTAAAGCCCATATTTCTGACCACCAGAGGGAGGGAACCACAGTCACAGAGGGGCCAGAAACAAACTACTACACCGGGGAGCCTCTAAAGCGTAGAGACATCCTCATAGCTTATGGCTTTGAAAATCAGAAGGGATGACATTTGTGAGCGTATACAACCAGCAGACTTAAAGCTTGGAACTTTTAAAAATCAGCTGTCTCAGCTCTGAGAGAGCACAGAAGGTGATAGGAAGCTGAGATCTGTCCTTAAAGATTAAGCAGAGCAAAGAGTGTGGAGAAGCTTGGGTGAAGCAGGTTGAAAGGTGCTTGAGGATTAAACAAGGGAGACATAGTTCCTGAACTCAGAGTTTGCTAAGGGACTTGTCCAGGAACAAAGGAGCTGGCAGGTGCCATTTCCCTCTACGGCCCCTCATTATAAACACACACCTACCTGAAAGACCAAGCACAATCTAGCAATCACTAACTTGCATAAACCATGGCCCATCCCCACACCTACCACACCTGCTTCAGTCCCAGTGCTGTGGATACCCTCCCTGATAAGACCCACACAATCCTTGACAACAATATGTCTCCCCATCACCCACAGAACACGCATGCGTCTTGTTAAAACAGCACACCCCATGTGTTGTGCACAATGACACAGTCCAGATCCAGTCTCTGTTGTTGCTATGCATTACCTTCAGAGGAGAACCAGCATCACCAAGTGAAAAATGTATGTTCTGCCCCGTATTTTCAAGAACAAGCAATATATCTGACCTTCCTAACAGAGAGATATTCTCTGAGAAGTAGGCCAAATGAGCAGACAGAGGACTATGTCCTAAACGAAAGAAGAGGACAAAGCCACAGCAAGAGACCTAAACAAAATGGATATAAGGAACATGCCTGACAGAAAATTTAAGATAACAATTATAAAGATACTCACTGGGGAAATGAAAAGAGGGAGGACATCAGAAGGGGGAACATCATTGAGACTCTTAACAAAGAGATATGAAAGAAATAATCAGAGATGTGGAACACAAGAAATGAAATGAAGAATATACTAGATAGAATAATTAGCAGGATGGACGAAGCAGAGGAACAAATTAATGAACTAGAAGACAGTAATGGAAAGTAATCAAGCGGAACAAATGAGAGGAAAAAGAAGTATGCAAAAATGAGAAGAGACTTAGGGAATTCAGTGACTCCATCCAGTGTAACAACACCCACATGAGAGGGATCCCAGAAGGTGAAAAGGGTGAAAAGGGGGCAGAAAATCTATTTGACCAAAGAAGAGCTGAAAACTTAACCTAATCTGGTGAAGGAAACCTATACAAATCCATAAGGCATAGAGATCCCCTCCCACAAACTCAACCGAAGGAGGTCCACATCAGGACACATAGTAATCCAAATGGGAAAAGGTAGTGATAAAGAAAAAACATTTAAAGCAGCAAGATAAAAGAAGACAGTTAACATGCAAGGGAAAGCCCATAAATCTATCAGCTGAGTTTTCAGCAGAAACTATGCAGGACAGAAGAAAGTGGCGTTAAATATTCAAAGTGCTGAAGGAGAAAAATCTGCAGCAAGGAATAATTTATCCAGCAAGCCTATCCTTCAGAAAAGAAGGGGAGAAAAAGAGTTTCTTAGCCACACAAACTAAAAGAGTTCATGACCACTAAATTAACTACAAAAAATATTGAAGGGGACACTATGAGTGGAAAAAAATCGTAAGTGAGAGTATGACAATAATGAATCAAGGAAGCAGTAAAAATAAGTATTTCTGTAAAAATCAGTTAAGGGATTCACAAAATAAAAGTATGTAAAATATGAAAACGTATACCCTAACACATGAGGAGGAGTCAACAGTGGGTTTGAACTTAAACAGCATTCAACTTAATATAGACTGAAAAGGCTATATATAATCCAGGGGGTCACCACAAACCCAAACCTCTAATACACATGCAAAAGATAAAGGGAAAGAAATCCAAGAATATCATTAAAGAAAACGAGCAAACCATGAGAGAGAGAGCAAGAGAAGAAAGGATCAGAGAAAAACTACACAAAAAACTATGAAACAAGTAACAAAACATCAATAAATACATGTCTAATGATAATTAGTTGGAATGTAAATGGACTAAATGCTCCAAGCAAAAGAGCATGACAGAGTTTGTATATATATATAAAAGATTTCACACCTAAAGACACCTGCAGATGGAAATTAAGAGATGGAGAAACATTAATCATGCAAGTGGATGTCAAGAGAAGTCAGAGTAGCAATCCTTATATCAGACAAAATAGACTTTTTTAACATTGAAATTGAATTAGCCAACATAGAGTACACCAGTAATTTCAAATGTAGCGTTCCACAATTCATCAGTTGTGTATAACACCCAGTGTTCACCACATCACATGCATTCCTTAATGCCCATCACACAGTTACTCCATCTCCCCACCCACCTTTCCTCCAGCAACCCTCAGTTTGTTTCCAATAGCTGGGAACCTGTCATGGATTTTCTTCCTCTCTGGTTTCTTCGCATTCATTTTCCCTCCCTTCCCCTATGATCCTCTGTGCTGTTCCTTCTATTCCACATATGAGTAAAACCATATAATAATTGTTTTTCTCTGACTGACTTATTTTGCTCAGCATAATACCCTCCAGTGCCTTCCACATCGATATGCCAAATATTGATCCTTTCTGATGGCTGAGTCACATTCCATTGTATATGTATATACCATGTTTTCTTTATCCATTTATCTGTCGATGGATGTCTTGGTTCCTTCCACGGTTTGGCTATTGTGGACAATGTCGCTATAAACATTCGGGGTGCAGTTGCCCCTTCAGATCACTACATTTGTAGCTTTGGGGTAAATAAAATTGCTGGGTTGTAAGGGAGCTCTCTTTTAAGTTCTTGAGGAACCTCCATATTGTTTTCCAAAGTGGCTGTACCAGTTTTCATTCCCACTTAGAAGTGTAAGAGAGTTCCCCTTTCTCCTCACCAACATTTGTTATTTCTTCGCTTGTTAATTTTTGCAATTCTGACTGGTGTGAAGTGGTATCTCATTGTCATTTGGATTTCTTTTTCCCCATGCCAAGTGATGTTGAGCAGTTTGTCATATGTCTGTTGGCCATTTGTGTGTCTTCTTTGGAGAAATATCTGTTCATATCTTCTGCCCATTTCTTGACTCGCTTATTTGTTTTTTGGGTGTTGAGTTTGGGTGTTGAACGGTAGTAAAGCGTACGGCACATTCATGATGCTTCCACACCCACTTTTGGAAATGCTTCTCTCTCAAGGATACCTGAAGATGTTAGTGGAGTGTTGCCGTATACGCAGACTTGCTTTTCCCAGGTGAGTGCATGGCACATTCCTTATTCACTCACGCGCGCGCGCGCGCGCACACACACACACACACACACACACACAGAGTTGAACATGTTTCTGTCTCGTCAGGAAAGGAGGTGTTCGTTGAGAGACGGTTTCTCGCCAATGCTTTTGGGTGCTTGCCCTTTTCCCCCAGGAGAGTGAAGTGTATGCGCTTTTTGCCTAGGCTTCCGTACACACCCTTGAGAAGCCTTCCCTCAGCCAGAAACAAGCCGTGAGTTGAAAGAGGCGTTCCACACAGACCTCCTTCTCAGAGCGAAGCCTGTCACACGTTTCCTTGGGCCTCCACACGCACTTTAGAAAAACTTCCTCCGGGAAGCTGTGAGTTGAACGACGGGTTTCCTACAGCGGTTTTCCGTGGGGGTAAGGATATATGGCACTTGGCCTTAGGCTTCCACGCACAGATTGGAAAGGCTTCTCTCTTCATGAAACAAGATGTGCGCTGAACGTTGCGTTCTGCGCAGGCTTGGTTTTCACACATCAGCCCATGGTACTTTCCCTAGGCTTCCACACGTGCAGTGAGTATCCCTTCCCTAAACCTGAACCAAGACGCGGGGGAAAGCTGCCTTCTACACCACCTTCTTTTCCGAGTTTCGTATAGAACCCTTGCGTTGTGCTTCCACATCCACTTTTGTCACTGCTTCGATATATCCTCCGGAGAGGGGTTCGCTTGAAAGACGGTCTCCCTCCGTCACGCTTTCAAGGAGTTAAGGATAGGGCACTCTCCTTGTGCCTGCACACGTCCACTTGCAATCTCGACTGACTTCATGACCCCGTCCATATGCTACCCTGAAAGTCCCATTGCGCGCGGCCTTGTTTCTAAGAGATGAGGACAGGGCACGGCACGTTCCTTGTGCTTCCACCACGACTATATAAAAGGCTCCCGTCTCCAAGGCAAAGGATGTCAGGTGCAAGACGGCTTCGCAAAAGCGAGGTTGCCTCTTAGAGGGCGGTCTACGGCGCTCTGTTGACGCTTCCACGCCTACATATGCAAACGCTTCTGGGCTCACGAAAGAAGACGTCCGTTGAAATCTGCCTTGTACCCCGACGCGTTTTCCGGAGTTAGGTCCAGGGAACGGTCTCTGTGCGATCACACGCAGCCTTGAGATGGCTCAGCTCTTTTCGATCGTCAGGGAGGACGTTTCTCGGAGTTAGGTCCAGGGAAAGTTAGTAAAGCGTACGGCACTTTCATGATGCTTCCACACCCACTTTTGGAAATTCTTCTCTCTCCAGGATACCTGAAGATGCTAGTGGCGAGTCGCTGTATACGCAGACTTGCTTTTCCCAGGTCAGTACATGGCACTCTCCTTATTCACTCACGCACGCGCGCGCGCGCGTGCCCTCACACACACACACACACACACACACACACACACACAGAGTTGAACATGTTTCTGTCTCGTCAGGAAAGAAGGTGATCGTTGAGAGACGGTTTCTCGCCGATGCTTTTGGGTTCTTGCTTTTTTCCCCCCGGAGAGAGAAGTGTAGCCGCTTTTTCCCTAGGCTTCCGTACACACCCTTGAGAAGCCTTCCGTCAGCCAGAAACAAGCCATGAGTTGAAAGAGGCGTTCCACGCAGACCTCCTTCTCAGAGCGAAGCCTGTCACACTTTTCCTTGTGAAGTAAACTAGAGAGATACAAATACTTTCTCAATGATTGCTTTAACAAAAAAGGACCTAATATCCCAATCAGAAAACATAGACTGTAAAGAGGAAGCAAGACCCATCTCTATGCTGCCTAGCAGAGAATCACTTCAGACCTAAAAATAAAAGCAGATTGGAAGTAATGGGACACAAAACCATTTATCATGCAAATGGAAGTGAAAAGAAAGTTGGAGTCGTAATATTTTTATGAGACAAAATAAACTGAATTGTGGGGAAGATGGCAGAGTAGAAGGACCCTAAACTCACCTCATCCCACAGATACAACTAGGTAACACTCACACCAGAGTCACCCAGAAATGGACCTTCAGATTTCCCCACAAAACTATACAACTAAATGGAGAGAGGGAATCACATCAAAGATGGTAGGAAGGACAAGGACTCTGTAGGAATCTAAAGCCCATATTTCTGACCACCAGAGGGAGGGAACCACAGTCACAGAGGGGCCAGAAACAAACTACTACACCGGGGAGCCTCTAAAGCGTAGAGACATCCTCATAGCTTATGGCTTTGAAAATCAGAAGGGATGACATTTGTGAGCGTATACAACCAGCAGACTTAAAGCTTGGAACTTTTAAAAATCAGCTGTCTCAGCTCTGAGAGAGCACAGAAGGTGATAGGAAGCTGAGACCTGTCCTTAAAGATTAAGCAGAGCAAAGAGTGTGGAGAAGCTTGGGTGAAGCAGGTTGAAAGGTGCTTGAGGATTAAACAAGGGAGACATAGTTCCTGAACTCAGAGTTTGCTAAGGGACTTGTCCAGGAACAAAGGAGCTGGCAGGTGCCATTTCCCTCTACGGCCCCTCATTATAAACACACACCTACCTGCAAGACCAAGCACAATCTAGCAATCACTAACTTGCATAAACCATGGCCCATCCCCACACCTACCACACCTGTTCAGTCCCAGTGCTGTGGATACCCTCCCTGATAAGACCCACACAATCCTTGACAACAATATGTCTCCCCATCACCCACAGAACACGCATGCGTCTTGTTAAAACAGCACACCCCATGTGTTGTGCACAATGACACAGTCCAGATCCAGTCTCTGTTGTTGCTATGCATTACCTTCAGAGGAGAACCAGCATCACCAAGTGAAAAATGTATGTTCTGCCCCGTATTTTCAAGAACAAGCAATATATCTGACCTTCCTAACAGAGAGATATTCTCTGAGAAGTAGGCCAAATGAGCAGACAGAGGACTATGTCCTAAACGAAAGAAGAGGACAAAGCCACAGCAAGAGACCTAAACAAAATGGATATAAGGAACATGCCTGACAGAAAATTTAAGATAACAATTATAAAGATACTCACTGGGGAAATGAAAAGAGGGAGGACATCAGAAGGGGGAACATCATTGAGACTCTTAACAAAGAGATATGAAAGAAATAATCAGAGATGTGGAACACAAGAAATGAAATGAAGAATATACTAGATAGAATAATTAGCAGGATGGACGAAGCAGAGGAACAAATTAATGAACTAGAAGACAGTAATGGAAAGTAATCAAGCGGAACAAATGAGAGGAAAAAGAAGTATGCAAAAATGAGAAGAGACTTAGGGAATTCAGTGACTCCATCCAGTGTAACAACACCCACATGAGAGGGATCCCAGAAGGTGAAAAGGGGGAAAAGGGGGCAGAAAATCTATTTGACCAAAGAAGAGCTGAAAACTTAACCTAATCCGGTGAAGGAAACCTATACAAATCCATAAGGCATAGAGATCCCCTCCCACAAAATCAACCTAAGGAGGTCCACATCAAGATACATAGTAATCAAAATGGGAAAAGGTAGTGATAAAGAAAAAACATTTAAAGCAGCAAGATAAAAGAAGACAGTTAACATGCAAGGGAAAGCCCATAAATCTATCAGCTGAGTTTTCAGCAGAAACTATGCAGGACAGAAGAAAGTGGCGTTAAATATTCAAAGTGCTGAAGGAGAAAAATCTGCAGCAAGGAATAATTTATCCAGCAAGCCTATCCTTCAGAAAAGAAGGGGAGAAAAAGAGTTTCTTAGCCACACAAACTAAAAGAGTTCATGACCACTAAATTAACTACAAAAAATATTGAAGGGGACACTATGAGTGGAAAAAAATCGTAAGTGAGAGTATGACAATAATGAATCAAGGAAGCAGTAAAAATAAGTATTTCTGTAAAAATCAGTTAAGGGATTCACAAAATAAAAGTATGTAAAATATGAAAACATATACCCTAACACATGAGGAGGAGTCAACAGTGGGTTTGAACTTAAACAGCATTCAACTTAATATAGACTGAAAAGGCTATATATAATCCAGGGGGTCACCACAAACCCAAACCTCTAATACACATGCAAAAGATAAAGGGAAAGAAATCCAAGAATATCATTAAAGAAAACGAGCAAACCATGAGAGAGAGAGCAAGAGAAGAAAGGATCAGAGAAAAACTACACAAAAAACTATGAAACAAGTAACAAAATATCAATAAATACATGTCTAATGATAATTAGTTTGAATGTAAATGGACTAAATGCTCCAAGCAAAAGAGCATCACAGAGTTTGTATATATATATAAAAGATTTCACACCTAAAGACACCTGCAGATGGAAATTAAGAGATGGAGAAACATTAATCATGCAAGTGGATGTCAAAAGAAGTCAGAGTAGCAATCCTTATATCAGACAAAATAGACTTTTTTAACATTGAAATTGAATTAGCCAACATAGAGTACACCAGTAATTTCAAATGTAGCGTTCCACAATTCATCAGTTGTGTATAACACCCAGTGTTCATCACATCGCATGCATTCCTTAATGCCCATCACACAGTTACTCCATCTCCCCACCCACCTTTCCTCCAGCAACCCTCAGTTTGTTTCCAATAGCTGGGAAACTGTCATGGATTTTCTTCCTCTCTGGTTTCTTCGCATTCATTTTCCCTCCCTTCCCCTATGATCCTCTGTGCTGTTCCTTCTATTCCACATATGAGTAAAACCATATAATAATTGTTTTTCTCTGACTGACTTATTTTGCTCAGCATAATACCCTCCAGTGCCATCCACATCGATATGCTAAATATTGATCCTTTCTGATGGCTGAGTCATATTCCATTGTATATGTATATACCATGTTTTCTTTATCCATTTATCTGTCGATGGATGTCTTGGTTCCTTCCACGGTTTGGCTATTGTGGACAATGTCGCTATAAACATTCGGGGTGCAGTTGCCCCTTCAGATCACTACATTTGTAGCTTTGGGGTAAATTAAATTGCTGGGTTGTAAGGGAGCTCTCTTTTAAGTTCTTGAGGAACCTCCATATTGTTTTCCAAAGTGGCTGTACCAGTTTTCATTCCCACTTAGAAGTGTAAGAGAGTTCCCCTTTCTCCTCACCAACATTTGTTATTTCTTCGCTTGTTAATTTTTGCAATTCTGACTGGTGTGAAGTGGTATCTCATTGTCATTTGGATTTCTTTTTCCCCATGCCAAGTGATGTTGAGCAGTTTGTCATATGTCTGTTGGCCATTTGTGTGTCTTCTTTGGAGAAATATCTGTTCATATCTTCTGCCCATTTCTTGACTCGCTTATTTGTTTTTTGGGTGTTGAGTTTGGGTGTTGAACGGTAGTAAAGCGTACGGCACATTCATGATGCTTCCACACCCACTTTTGGAAATGCTTCTCTCTCAAGGATACCTGAAGATGTTAGTGGAGAGTTCCGTATACGCAGACTTGCTTTTCCCAGGTGAGTGCATGGCACATTCCTTATTCACTCACGCGCGCGCGCGCGCGCACACACAAACACACACACACACACACACACAGAGTTGAACATGTTTCTGTCTCGTCAGGAAAGGAGGTGTTCGTTGAGAGACGGTTTCTCGCCAATGCTTTTGGGTGCTTGCCCTTTTCCCCCCGGAGAGTGAAGTGTATGCGCTTTTTGCCTAGGCTTCCGTACACACCCTTGAGAAGCCTTCCCTCAGCCAGAAACAAGCCGTGAGTTGAAAGAGGCGTTCCACACAGACCTCCTTCTCAGAGCGAAGCCTGTCACACGTTTCCTTGAGCCTCCACAGGCACTTTAGAAAAACTTCCTCCGGGAAGCTGTGAGTTGAACGACGGGTTTCCTACAGCGGTTTTCCGTGGGGGTAAGGATATATGGCACTTGGCCTTAGGCTTCCACGCACACATTGGAACGGCTTCTCTCTTCGTGAAACAAGATGTGCGCTGAACGTTGCGTTCTGCGCAGGCTTGGTTTTCACACATCAGCCCATGGTACTTTCCCTAGGCTTCCACACGCGCAGTGAGTATCCCTTCCCTAAACCTGAACCAAGACGCGGGGGAAAGCTGCCTTCTACACCACCTTCTTTTCCGAGTTTCGTATAGAACCCTTGCGTTGTGCTTCCACATCCACTTTTGTCACTGCTTCGATATATCCTCCGGAGAGGGGTTCGCTTGAAAGACGGTCTCCCTCCGTCACGCTTTCAAGGAGTTAAGGATAGGGCACTCTCCTTATGCCTGCACACGTCCACTTGCAATCTCGACTGACTTCATGACCCCGTCCATATGCTACGCTGAAAGTCCCATTGCGCGCGGCCTTGTTTCTAAGAGATGAGGACAGGGCACGGCACGTTCCTTGTGCTTCCACCACGACTATATAAAAGGCTCCCGTCTCCAAGGCAAAGGATGTCAGGTGCAAGACGGCTTCGCAAAAGCGAGGTTGCCTCTTAGAGGGCGGTCTACGGCGCTCTCCTGACGCTTCCACGCCTACATATGCAAACGCTTCTGGGCTCACGAAAGAAGACGTCCGTTGAAAGCTGCCTTGTACCCCGACGCGTTTCTCAGAGTTAGGTCCAGGGAACGGTCCCTGTGCGATCACACGCAGCCTTGAGATGGCTCAGCTCTTTTCGATCGTCAGGGAGGACGTTTCTCGGAGTTAGGTCCAGGGAAAGGTAGTAAAGCGTACGGCACTTTCATGATGCTTCCACACCCACTTTTGGAAATGCTTCTCTCTCCAGGATACCTGAAGATGCTAGTGGCGAGTCGCCGTAGACGCAGACTTGCTTTTCCCAGGTCAGTACATGGCACTCTCCTTATTCACTCACGCACGCGCGCGCGCGCGTGCCCTCACACACACACACACACACACACACACACACACACACACACAGAGTTGAACATGTTTCTGTCTCGTCAGGAAAGAAGGTGATCGTTGAGAGACGGTTTCTCGCCGATGCTTTTGGGTTCTTGCTTTTTTCCCCCCGGAGAGAGAAGTGTAGCCGCTTTTTCCCTAGGCTTCCGTACACACCCTTGAGAAGCCTTCCGTCAGCCAGAAACAAGCCATGAGTTGAAAGAGGCGTTCCACGCAGACCTCCTTCTCAGAGCGAAGCCTGTCACACTTTTCCTTGTGAAGTCAACTAGAGAGATACAAATACTTTCTCAATGATTGCTTTAACAAAAAAGGACTAAATATCCCAATCAGAAAACATAGACTGTAAAGAGGAAGCAAGACCCATCTCTATGCTGCCTACCAGAGAATCACTTCAGACCTAAAAATAAAAGCAGATTGGAAGTAATGGGACACAAAACCATTTATCATGCAAATGGAAGTGAAAAGAAAGTTGGAGTCGTAATATTTTTATGAGACAAAATAAACTGAATTGTGGGGAAGATGGCAGAGTAGAAGGACCCTAAACTCACCTCATCCCACAGATACAACTAGGTAACACTCACACCAGAGTCACCCAGAAATGGACCTTCAGATTTCCCCACAAAACTATACAACTAAATGGAGAGAGGGAATCACATCAAAGATGGTAGGAAGGACAAGGACTCTGTAGGAATCTAAAGCCCATATTTCTGACCACCAGAGGGAGGGAACCACAGTCACAGAGGGGCCAGAAACAAACTACTACACCGGGGAGCCTCTAAAGCGTAGAGACATCCTCATAGCTTATGGCTTTGAAAATCAGAAGGGATGACATTTGTGAGCGTATACAACCAGCAGACTTAAAGCTTGGAACTTTTAAAAATCAGCTGTCTCAGCTCTGAGAGAGCACAGAAGGTGATAGGAAGCTGAGACCTGTCCTTAAAGATTAAGCAGAGCAAGGAGTGTGGAGAAGCTTGGGTGAAGCAGGTTGAAAGGTGCTTGAGGATTAAACAAGGGAGACATAGTTCCTGAACTCAGAGTTTGCTAAGGGACTTGTCCAGGAACAAAGGAGCTGGCAGGTGCCATTTCCCTCTACGGCCCCTCATTATAAACACACACCTACCTGCAAGACCAAGCACAATCTAGCAATCACTAACTTGCATAAACCATGGCCCATCCCCACACCTACCACACCTGCTTCAGTCCCAGTGCTGTGGATACCCTCCCTGATAAGACCCACACAATCCTTGACAACAATATGTCTCCCCATCACCCACAGAACACGCATGCGTCTTGTTAAAACAGCACACCCCATGTGTTGTGCACAATGACACAGTCCAGATCCAGTCTCTGTTGTTGCTATGCATTACCTTCAGAGGAGAACCAGCATCACCAAGTGAAAAATGTATGTTCTGCCCCGTATTTTCAAGAACAAGGAATATATCTGACCTTCCTAACAGAGAGATATTCTCTGAGAAGTCGGCCAAATGAGCAGACAGAGGACTATGTCCTAAACGAAAGAAGAGGACAAAGCCACAGCAAGAGACCTAAACAAAATGGATATAAGGAACATGCCTGACAGAAAATTTAAGATAACAATTATAAAGATACTCACTGGGGAAATGAAAAGAGGGACGACATCAGAAGGGGGAACATCATTGAGA
This sequence comes from Eumetopias jubatus, assembly GCF_037043125.1. NCBI lineage: Eukaryota > Metazoa > Chordata > Mammalia > Carnivora > Otariidae > Eumetopias > Eumetopias jubatus. Next base: position 1,903,456 of record NW_028274834.1, on the reverse strand, counting down.
CTCTTAACAAAGAGATATGAAAGAAATAATCAGAGATGTGGAACACAAGAAATGAAATGAAGAATATACTAGATAGAATAATTAGCAGGATGGACGAAGCAGAGGAACAAATTAATGAACTAGAAGACAGTAATGGAAAGTAATCAAGCGGAACAAATGAGAGGAAAAAGAAGTATGCAAAAATGAGAAGAGACTTAGGGAATTCAGTGACTCCATCCAGTGTAACAACACCCACATGAGAGGGATCCCAGAAGGTGAAAAGGGTGAAAAGGGGGCAGAAAATCTATTTGACCAAAGAAGAGCTGAAAACTTAACCTAATCTGGTGAAGGAAACCTATACAAATCCATAAGGCATAGAGATCCCCTCCCACAAACTCAACCGAAGGAGGTCCACATCAAGACACATAGTAATCCAAATGGGAAAAGGTAGTGATAAAGAAAAAACATTTAAAACAGCACATAAAAGAAGACAGTTAACATGCAAGGGAAAGCCCATAAATCTATCAGCTGAGTTTTCAGCAGAAACTATGCAGGACAGAAGAAAGTGGCGTTAAATATTCAAAGTGCTGAATGAGAAAAATCTGCAGCAAGGAATAATTTATCCAGCAAGCCTATCCTTCAGAAAAGAAGGGGAGAAAAAGAGTTTCTTAGCCACACAAACTAAAAGAGTTCATGACCACTAAATTAACTACAAAAAATATTGAAGGGGACACTATGAGTGGAAAAAAATCGTAAGTGAGAGTATGACAATAATGAATCAAGGAAGCAGTAAAAATAAGTATTTCTGTAAAAATCAGTTAAGGGATTCACAAAATAAAAGTATGTAAAATATGAAAACGTATACCCTAACACATGAGGAGGAGTCAACAGTGGGTTTGAACTTAAACAGCATTCAACTTAATATAGACTGAAAAGGCTATATATAATCCAGGGGGTCACCACAAACCCAAACCTCTAATACACATGCAAAAGATAAAGGGAAAGAAATCCAAGAATATCATTAAAGAAAACGAGCAAACCATGAGAGAGAGAGCAAGAGAAGAAAGGATCAGAGAAAAACTACACAAAAAACTATGAAACAAGTAACAAAACATCAATAAATACATGTCTAATGATAATTAGTTGGAATGTAAATGGACTAAATGCTCCAAGCAAAAGAGCATGATAGAGTTTGTATATATATATAAAAGATTTCACACCTAAAGACACCTGCAGATGGAAATTAAGAGATGGAGAAACATTAATCATGCAAGTGGATGTCAAGAGAAGTCAGAGTAGCAATCCTTATATCAGACAAAATAGACTTTTTTAACATTGAAATTGAATTAGCCAACATAGAGTACACCAGTAATTTCAAATGTAGCGTTCCACAATTCATCAGTTGTGTATAACACCCAGTGTTCACCACATCACATGCATTCCTTAATGCCCATCACACAGTTACTCCATCTCCCCACCCACCTTTCCTCCAGCAACCCTCAGTTTGTTTCCAATAGCTGGGAACCTGTCATGGATTTTCTTCCTCTCTGGTTTCTTCGCATTCATTTTCCCTCCCTTCCCCTATGATCCTCTGTGCTGTTCCTTCTATTCCACATATGAGTAAAACCATATAATAATTGTTTTTCTCTGACTGACTTATTTTGCTCAGCATAATACCCTCCAGTGCCTTCCACATCGATATGCTAAATATTGATCCTTTCTGATGGCTGAGTCACATTCCATTGTATATGTATATACCATGTTTTCTTTATCCATTTATCTGTCGATGGATGTCTTGGTTCCTTCCACGGTTTGGCTATTGTGGACAATGTCGCTATAAACATTCGGGGTGCAGTTGCCCCTTCAGATCACTACATTTGTAGCTTTGGGGTAAATAAAATTGCTGGGTTGTAAGGGAGCTCTCTTTTAAGTTCTTGAGGAACCTCCATATTGTTTTCCAAAGTGGCTGTACCAGTTTTCATTCCCACTTAGAAGTGTAAGAGAGTTCCCCTTTCTCCTCACCAACATTTGTTATTTCTTCGCTTGTTAATTTTTGCAATTCTGACTGGTGTGAAGTGGTATCTCATTGTCATTTGGATTTCTTTTTCCCCATGCCAAGTGATGTTGAGCAGTTTGTCATATGTCTGTTGGCCATTTGTGTGTCTTCTTTGGAGAAATACCTGTTCATATCTTCTGCCCATTTCTTGACTCGCTTATTTGTTTTTGGGTGTTGAGTTTGGGTGTTGAACGGTAGTAAAGCGTACGGCACATTCATGATGCTTCCACACCCACTTTTGGAAATGCTTCTCTCTCAAGGATACCTGAAGATGTTAGTGGAGAGTTGCCGTATACGCAGACTTGCTTTTCCCAGGTGAGTGCATGGCACATTCCTTATTCACTCACGCGCGCGCGCGCGCGCACACACACACACACACACACACACACAGAGTTGAACATGTTTCTGTCTCGTCAGGAAAGGAGGTGTTCGTTGAGAGACGGTTTCTCGCCAATGCTTTTGGGTGCTTGCCCTTTTCCCCCCGGAGAGTGAAGTGTATGCGCTTTTTGCCTAGGCTTCCGTACACACCCTTGAGAAGCCTTCCCTCAGCCAGAAACAAGCCGTGAGTTGAAAGAGGCGTTCCACACAGACCTCCTTCTCAGAGCGAAGCCTGTCACACGTTTCCTTGGGCCTCCACACGCACTTTAGAAAAACTTCCTCCGGGAAGCTGTGAGTTGAACGACGGGTTTCCTACAGCGGTTTTCCGTGGGGGTAAGGATATATGGCACTTGGCCTTAGGCTTCCACGCACAGATTGGAAAGGCTTCTCTCTTCGTGAAACAAGATGTGCGTTGAACGTTGCGTTCTGCGCAGGCTTGGTTTTCACACATCAGCCCATGGTACTTTCCCTAGGCTTCCACACGCGCAGTGAGTATCCCTTCCCTAAACCTGAACCAAGACGCGGGGGAAAGCTGCCTTCTACACCACCTTCTTTTCCGAGTTTCGTATAGAACCCTTGCGTTGTGCTTCCACATCCACTTTTGTCACTGCTTCGATATATCCTCCGGAGAGGGGTTCGCTTGAAAGACGGTCTCCCTCCGTCACGCTTTCAAGGAGTTAAGGATAGGGCACTCTCCTTGTGCCTGCACACGTCCACTTGCAATCTCGACTGACTTCATGACCCCGTCCATATGCTACCCTGAAAGTCCCATTGCGCGCGGCCTTGTTTCTAAGAGATGAGGACAGGGCACGGCACGTTCCTTGTGCTTCCACCACGACTATATAAAAGGCTCCCGTCTCCAAGGCAAAGGATGTCAGGTGCAAGACGGCTTCGCAAAAGCGAGGTTGCCTCTTAGAGGGCGGTCTACGGCGCTCTGTTGACGCTTCCACGCCTACATATGCAAACGCTTCTGGGCTCACGAAAGAAGACGTCCGTTGAAATCTGCCTTGTACCCCGACGCGTTTTCCGGAGTTAGGTCCAGGGAACGGTCCCTGTGCGATCACACGCAGCCTTGAGATGGCTCAGCTCTTTTCGATCGTCAGGGAGGACGTTTCTCGGAGTTAGGTCCAGGGAAAGTTAGTAAAGCGTACGGCACTTTCATGATGCTTCCACACCCACTTTTGGAAATTCTTCTCTCCCCAGGATACCTGAAGATGCTAGTGGCGAGTCGCTGTATACGCAGACTTGCTTTTCCCAGGTCAGTACATGGCACTCTCCTTATTCACTCACGCACGCGCGCGCGCGCGTGCCCTCACACACACACACACACACACACACACACACACACACACAGAGTTGAACATGTTTCTGTCTCGTCAGGAAAGAAGGTGATCGTTGAGAGACGGTTTCTCGCCGATGCTTTTGGGTTCTTGCTTTTTTCCCCCCGGAGAGAGAAGTGTAGCCGCTTTTTCCCTAGGCTTCCGTACACACCCTTGAGAAGCCTTCCGTCAGCCAGAAACAAGCCATGAGTTGAAAGAGGCGTTCCACGCAGACCTCCTTCTCAGAGCGAAGCCTGTCACACTTTTCCTTGTGACGTCAACTAGAGAGATACAAATACTTTCTCAATGATTGCTTTAACAAAAAAGGACTAAATATCCCAATCAGAAAACATAGACTGTAAAGAGGAAGCAAGACCCATCTCTATGCTGCCTACCAGAGAATCACTTCAGACCTAAAAATAAAAGCAGATTGGAAGTAATGGGACACAAAACCATTTATCATGCAAATGGAAGTGAAAAGAAAGTTGGAGTCGTAATATTTTTATGAGACAAAATAAAGTGAATTGTGGGGAAGATGGCAGAGTAGAAGGACCCTAAACTCACCTCATCCCACAGATACAACTAGGTAACACTCACACCAGAGTCACCCAGAAATGGACCTTCAGATTTCCCCACAAAACTATACAACTAAATGGAGAGAGGGAATCACATCAAAGATGGTAGGAAGGACAAGGACTCTGTAGGAATCTAAAGCCCATATTTCTGACCACCAGAGGGAGGGAACCACAGTCACAGAGGGGCCAGAAACAAACTACTACACCGGGGAGCCTCTAAAGCGTAGAGACATCCTCATAGCTTATGGCTTTGAAAATCAGAAGGGATGACATTTGTGAGCGTATACAACCAGCAGACTTAAAGCTTGGAACTTTTAAAAATCAGCTGTCTCAGCTCTGAGAGAGCACAGAAGGTGATAGGAAGCTGAGACCTGTCCTTAAAGATTAAGCAGAGCAAAGAGTGTGGAGAAGCTTGGGTGAAGCAGGTTGAAAGGTGCTTGAGGATTAAACAAGGGAGACATAGTTCCTGAACTCACAGTTTGCTAAGGGACTTGTCCAGGAACAAAGGAGCTGGCAGGTGCCATTTCCCTCTACGGCCCCTCATTATAAACACACACCTACCTGCAAGACCAAGCACAATCTAGCAATCACTAACTTGCATAAACCATGGCCCATCCCCACACCTACCACACCTGCTTCAGTCCCAGTGCTGTGGATACCCTCCCTGATAAGACCCACACAATCCTTGACAACAATATGTCTCCCCATCACCCACAGAACACGCATGCGTCTTGTTAAAACAGCACACCCCATGTGTTGTGCACAATGACACAGTCCAGATCCAGTCTCTGTTGTTGCTATGCATTACCTTCAGAGGAGAACCAGCATCACCAAGTGAAAAATGTATGTTCTGCCCCGTATTTTCAAGAACAAGCAATATATCTGACCTTCCTAACAGAGAGATATTCTCTGAGAAGTAGGCCAAATGAGCAGACAGAGGACTATGTCCTAAACGAAAGAAGAGGACAAAGCCACAGCAAGAGACCTAAACAAAATGGATATAAGGAACATGCCTGACAGAAAATTTAAGATAACAATTATAAAGATACTCACTGGGGAAATGAAAAGAGGGAGGACATCAGAAGGGGGAACATCATTGAGACTCTTAACAAAGAGATATGAAAGAAATAATCAGAGATGTGGAACACAAGAAATGAAATGAAGAATATACTAGATAGAATAATTAGCAGGATGGACGAAGCAGAGGAACAAATTAATGAACTAGAAGACAGTAATGGAAAGTAATCAAGCGGAACAAATGAGAGGAAAAAGAAGTATGCAAAAATGAGAAGAGACTTAGGGAATTCAGTGACTCCATCCAGTGTAACAACACCCACATGAGAGGGATCCCAGAAGGTGAAAAGGGGGAAAAGGGGGCAGAAAATCTATTTGACCAAAGAAGAGCTGAAAACTTAACCTAATCTGGTGAAGGAAACCTATACAAATCCATAAGGCATAGAGATCCCCTCCCACAAAATCAACCTAAGGAGGTCCACATCAAGATACATAGTAATCAAAATGGGAAAAGGTAGTGATAAAGAAAAAACATTTAAAGCAGCAAGATAAAAGAAGACAGTTAACATGCAAGGGAAAGCCCATAAATCTATCAGCTGAGTTTTCAGCAGAAACTATGCAGGACAGAAGAAAGTGGCGTTAAATATTCAAAGTGCTGAAGGAGAAAAATCTGCAGCAAGGAATAATTTATCCAGCAAGCCTATCCTTCAGAAAAGAAGGGGAGAAAAAGAGTTTCTTAGCCACACAAACTAAAAGAGTTCATGACCACTAAATTAACTACAAAAAATATTGAAGGGGACACTATGAGTGGAAAAAAATCGTAAGTGAGAGTATGACAATAATGAATCAAGGAAGCAGTAAAAATAAGTATTTCTGTAAAAATCAGTTAAGGGATTCACAAAATAAAAGTATGTAAAATATGAAAACATATACCCTAACACATGAGGAGGAGTCAACAGTGGGTTTGAACTTAAACAGCATTCAACTTAATATAGACTGAAAAGGCTATATATAATCCAGGGGGTCACCACAAACCCAAACCTCTAATACACATGCAAAAGATAAAGGGAAAGAAATCCAAGAATATCATTAAAGAAAACGAGCAAACCATGAGAGAGAGAGCAAGAGAAGAAAGGATCAGAGAAAAACTACACAAAAAACTATGAAACAAGTAACAAAACATCAATAAATACATGTCTAATGATAATTAGTTTGAATGTAAATGGACTAAATGCTCCAAGCAAAAGAGCATGACAGAGTTTGTATATATATATAAAAGATTTCACACCTAAAGACACCTGCAGATGGAAATTAAGAGATGGAGAAACATTAATCATGCAAGTGGATGTCAAAAGAAGTCAGAGTAGCAATCCTTATATCAGACAAAATAGACTTTTTTAACATTGAAATTGAATTAGCCAACATAGAGTACACCAGTAATTTCAAATGTAGCGTTCCACAATTCATCAGTTGTGTATAACACCCAGTGTTCATCACATCGCATGCATTCCTTAATGCCCATCACACAGTTACTCCATCTCCCCACCCACCTTTCCTCCAGCAACCCTCAGTTTGTTTCCAATAGCTGGGAAACTGTCATGGATTTTCTTCCTCTCTGGTTTCTTCGCATTCATTTTCCCTCCCTTCCCCTATGATCCTCTGTGCTGTTCCTTCTATTCCACATATGAGTAAAACCATATAATAATTGTTTTTCTCTGACTGACTTATTTTGCTCAGCATAATACCCTCCAGTGCCATCCACATCGATATGCTAAATATTGATCCTTTCTGATGGCTGAGTCATATTCCATTGTATATGTATATACCATGTTTTCTTTATCCATTTATCTGTCGATGGATGTCTTGGTTCCTTCCACGGTTTGGCTATTGTGGACAATGTCGCTATAAACATTCGGGGTGCAGTTGCCCCTTCAGATCACTACATTTGTAGCTTTGGGGTAAATAAAATTGCTGGGTTGTAAGGGAGCTCTCTTTTAAGTTCTTGAGGAACCTCCATATTGTTTTCCAAAGTGGCTGTACCAGTTTTCATTCCCACTTAGAAGTGTAAGAGAGTTCCCCTTTCTCCTCACCAACATTTGTTATTTCTTCGCTTGTTAATTTTTGCAATTCTGACTGGTGTGAAGTGGTATCTCATTGTCATTTGGATTTCTTTTTCCCCATGCCAAGTGATGTTGAGCAGTTTGTCATATGTCTGTTGGCCATTTGTGTGTCTTCTTTGGAGAAATATCTGTTCATATCTTCTGCCCATTTCTTGACTCGCTTATTTGTTTTTTGGGTGTTGAGTTTGGGTGTTGAACGGTAGTAAAGCGTACGGCACATTCATGATGCTTCCACACCCACTTTTGGAAATGCTTCTCTCTCAAGGATACCTGAAGATGTTAGTGGAGAGTTCCGTATACGCAGACTTGCTTTTCCCAGGTGAGTGCATGGCACATTCCTTATTCACTCACGCGCGCGCGCGCGCGCACACACAAACACACACACACACACACACAGAGTTGAACATGTTTCTGTCTCGTCAGGAAAGGAGGTGTTCGTTGAGAGACGGTTTCTCGCCAATGCTTTTGGGTGCTTGCCCTTTTCCCCCCGGAGAGTGAAGTGTATGCGCTTTTTGCCTAGGCTTCCGTACACACCCTTGAGAAGCCTTCCCTCAGCCAGAAACAAGCCGTGAGTTGAAAGAGGCGTTCCACACAGACCTCCTTCTCAGAGCGAAGCCTGTCACACTTTTCCTTGAGCCTCCACAGGCACTTTAGAAAAACTTCCTCCGGGAAGCTGTGAGTTGAACGACGGGTTTCCTACAGCGGTTTTCCGTGGGGGTAAGGATATATGGCACTTGGCCTTAGGCTTCCACGCACACATTGGAAAGGCTTCTCTCTTCGTGAAACAAGATGTGCGCTGAACGTTGCGTTCTGCGCAGGCTTGGTTTTCACACATCAGCCCATGGTACTTTCCCTAGGCTTCCACACGTGCAGTGAGTATCCCTTCCCTAAACCTGAACCAAGACGCGGGGGAAAGCTGCCTTCTACACCACCTTCTTTTCCGAGTTTCGTATAGAACCCTTGCGTTGTGCTTCCACATCCACTTTTGTCACTGCTTCGATATATCCTCCGGAGAGGGGTTCGCTTGAAAGACGGTCTCCCTCCGTCACGCTTTCAAGGAGTTAAGGATAGGGCACTCTCCTTATGCCTGCACACGTCCACTTGCAATCTCGACTGACTTCATGACCCCGTCCATATGCTACGCTGAAAGTCCCATTGCGCGCGGCCTTGTTTCTAAGAGATGAGGACAGGGCACGGCACGTTCCTTGTGCTTCCACCACGACTATATAAAAGGCTCCCGTCTCCAAGGCAAAGGATGTCAGGTGCAAGACGGCTTCGCAAAAGCGAGGTTGCCTCTTAGAGGGCGGTCTACGGCGCTCTCCTGACGCTTCCACGCCTACATATGCAAACGCTTCTGGGCTCACGAAAGAAGACGTCCGTTGAAAGCTGCCTTGTACCCCGACGCGTTTCTCAGAGTTAGGTCCAGGGAACGGTCCCTGTGCGATCACACGCAGCCTTGAGATGGCTCAGCTCTTTTCGATCGTCAGGGAGGACGTTTCTCGGAGTTAGGTCCAGGGAAATTTAGTAAAGCGTACGGCACTTTCATGATGCTTCCACACCCACTTTTGGAAATGCTTCTCTCTCCAGGATACCTGAAGATGCTAGTGGCGAGTCGACGTAGACGCAGACTTGCTTTTCCCAGGTCAGTACATGGCACTCTCCTTATTCACTCACGCACGCGCGCGCGCGCGTGCCCTCACACACACACACACACACACACACACACACACAGAGTTGAACATGTTTCTGTCTCGTCAGGAAAGAAGGTGATCGTTGAGAGACGGTTTCTCGCCGATGCTTTTGGGTTCTTGCTTTTTTCCCCCCGGAGAGAGAAGTGTAGCCGCTTTTTCCCTAGGCTTCCGTACACACCCTTGAGAAGCCTTCCGTCAGCCAGAAACAAGCCATGAGTTGAAAGAGGCGTTCCACGCAGACCTCCTTCTCAGAGCGAAGCCTGTCACACTTTTCCTTGTGAAGTCAACTAGAGAGATACAAATACTTTCTCAATGATTGCTTTAACAAAAAAGGACTAAATATCCCAATCAGAAAACATAGACTGTAAAGAGGAAGCAAGACCCATCTCTATGCTGCCTACCAGAGAATCACTTCAGACCTAAAAATAAAAGCAGATTGGAAGTAATGGGACACAAAACCATTTATCATGCAAATGGAAGTGAAAAGAAAGTTGGAGTCGTAATATTTTTATGAGACAAAATAAACTGAATTGTGGGGAAGATGGCAGAGTAGAAGGACCCTAAACTCACCTCATCCCACAGATACAACTAGGTAACACTCACACCAGAGTCACCCAGAAATGGACCTTCAGATTTCCCCACAAAACTATACAACTAAATGGAGAGAGGGAATCACATCAAAGATGGTAGGAAGGACAAGGACTCTGTAGGAATCTAAAGCCCATATTTCTGACCACCAGAGGGAGGGAACCACAGTCACAGAGGGGCCAGAAACAAACTACTACACCGGGGAGCCTCTAAAGCGTAGAGACATCCTCATAGCTTATGGCTTTGAAAATCAGAAGGGATGACATTTGTGAGCGTATACAACCAGCAGACTTAAAGCTTGGAACTTTTAAAAATCAGCTGTCTCAGCTCTGAGAGAGCACAGAAGGTGATAGGAAGCTGAGATCTGTCCTTAAAGATTAAGCAGAGCAAAGAGTGTGGAGAAGCTTGGGTGAAGCAGGTTGAAAGGTGCTTGAGGATTAAACAAGGGAGACATAGTTCCTGAACTCAGAGTTTGCTAAGGGACTTGTCCAGGAACAAAGGAGCTGGCAGGTGCCATTTCCCTCTACGGCCCCTCATTATAAACACACACCTACCTGCAAGACCAAGCACAATCTAGCAATCACTAACTTGCATAAACCATGGCCCATCCCCACACCTACCACACCTGCTTCAGTCCCAGTGCTGTGGATACCCTCCCTGATAAGACCCACACAATCCTTGACAACAATATGTCTCCCCATCACCCACAGAACACGCATGCGTCTTGTTAAAACAGCACACCCCATGTGTTGTGCACAATGACACAGTCCAGATCCAGTCTCTGTTGTTGCTATGCATTACCTTCAGAGGAGAACCAGCATCACCAAGTGAAAAATGTATGTTCTGCCCCGTATTTTCAAGAACAAGCAATATATCTGACCTTCCTAACAGAGAGATATTCTCTGAGAAGTAGGCCAAATGAGCAGACAGAGGACTATGTCCTAAACGAAAGAAGAGGACAAAGCCACAGCAAGAGACCTAAACAAAATGGATATAAGGAACATGCCTGACAGAAAATTTAAGATAACAATTATAAAGATACTCACTGGGGAAATGAAAAGAGGGAGGACATCAGAAGGGGGAACATCATTGAGACTCTTAACAAAGAGATATGAAAGAAATAATCAGAGATGTGGAACACAAGAAATGAAATGAAGAATATACTAGATAGAATAATTAGCAGGATGGACGAAGCAGAGGAACAAATTAATGAACTAGAAGACAGTAATGGAAAGTAATCAAGCGGAACAAATGAGAGGAAAAAGAAGTATGCAAAAATGAGAAGAGACTTAGGGAATTCAGTGACTCCATCCAGTGTAACAACACCCACATGAGAGGGATCCCAGAAGGTGAAAAGGGGGAAAAGGGGGCAGAAAATCTATTTGACCAAAGAAGAGCTGAAAACTTAACCTAATCTGGTGAAGGAAACCTATACAAATCCATAAGGCATAGAGATCCCCTCCCACAAAATCAACCTAAGGAGGTCCACATCAAGATACATAGTAATCAAAATGGGAAAAGGTAGTGATAAAGAAAAAACATTTAAAGCAGCAAGATAAAAGAAGACAGTTAACATGCAAGGGAAAGCCCATAAATCTATCAGCTGAGTTTTCAGCAGAAACTATGCAGGACAGAAGAAAGTGGCGTTAAATATTCAAAGTGCTGAAGGAGAAAAATCTGCAGCAAGGAATAATTTATCCAGCAAGCCTATCCTTCAGAAAAGAAGGGGAGAAAAAGAGTTTCTTAGCCACACAAACTAAAAGAGTTCATGACCACTAAATTAACTACAAAAAATATTGAAGGGGACACTATGAGTGGAAAAAAATCGTAAGTGAGAGTATGACAATAATGAATCAAGGAAGCAGTAAAAATAAGTATTTCTGTAAAAATCAGTTAAGGGATTCACAAAATAAAAGTATGTAAAATATGAAAACATATACCCTAACACATGAGGAGGAGTCAACAGTGGGTTTGAACTTAAACAGCATTCAACTTAATATAGACTGAAAAGGCTATATATAATCCAGGGGGTCACCACAAACCCAAACCTCTAATACACATGCAAAAGATAAAGGGAAAGAAATCCAAGAATATCATTAAAGAAAACGAGCAAACCATGAGAGAGAGAGCAAGAGAAGAAAGGATCAGAGAAAAACTACACAAAAAACTATGAAACAAGTAACAAAACATCAATAAATACATGTCTAATGATAATTAGTTTGAATGTAAATGGACTAAATGCTCCAAGCAAAAGAGCATCACAGAGTTTGTATATATATATATAAAAGATTTCACACCTAAAGACACCTGCAGATGGAAATTAAGAGATGGAGAAACATTAATCATGCAAGTGGATGTCAAAAGAAGTCAGAGTAGCAATCCTTATATCAGACAAAATAGACTTTTTTAACATTGAAATTGAATTAGCCAACATAGAGTACACCAGTAATTTCAAATGTAGCGTTCCACAATTCATCAGTTGTGTATAACACCCAGTGTTCATCACATCGCATGCATTCCTTAATGCCCATCACACAGTTACTCCATCTCCCCACCCCCCTTTCCTCCAGCAACCCTCAGTTTGTTTCCAATAGCTGGGAAACTGTCATGGATTTTCTTCCTCTCTGGTTTCTTCGCATTCATTTTCCCTCCCTTCCCCTATGATCCTCTGTGCTGTTCCTTCTATTCCACATATGAGTAAAACCATATAATAATTGTTTTTCTCTGACTGACTTATTTTGCTCAGCATAATACCCTCCAGTGCCATCCACATCGATATGCTAAATATTGATCCTTTCTGATGGCTGAGTCATATTCCATTGTATATGTATATACCATGTTTTCTTTATCCATTTATCTGTCGATGGATGTCTTGGTTCCTTCCACGGTTTGGCTATTGTGGACAATGTCGCTATAAACATTCGGGGTGCAGTTGCCCCTTCAGATCACTACATTTGTAGCTTTGGGGTAAATAAAATTGCTGGGTTGTAAGGGAGCTCTCTTTTAAGTTCTTGAGGAACCTCCATATTGTTTTCCAAAGTGGCTGTACCAGTTTTCATTCCCACTTAGAAGTGTAAGAGAGTTCCCCTTTCTCCTCACCAACATTTGTTATTTCTTCGCTTGTTAATTTTTGCAATTCTGACTGGTGTGAAGTGGTATCTCATTGTCATTTGGATTTCTTTTTCCCCATGCCAAGTGATGTTGAGCAGTTTGTCATATGTCTGTTGGCCATTTGTGTGTCTTCTTTGGAGAAATATCTGTTCATATCTTCTGCCCATTTCTTGACTCGCTTATTTGTTTTTTGGGTGTTGAGTTTGGGTGTTGAACGGTAGTAAAGCGTACGGCACATTCATGATGCTTCCACACCCACTTTTGGAAATGCTTCTCTCTCAAGGATACCTGAAGATGTTAGTGGAGAGTTCCGTATACGCAGACTTGCTTTTCCCAGGTGAGTGCATGGCACATTCCTTATTCACTCACGCGCGCGCGCGCGCGCACACACAAACACACACACACACACACACAGAGTTGAACATGTTTCTGTCTCGTCAGGAAAGGAGGTGTTCGTTGAGAGACGGTTTCTCGCCAATGCTTTTGGGTGCTTGCCCTTTTCCCCCCGGAGAGTGAAGTGTATGCGCTTTTTGCCTAGGCTTCCGTACACACCCTTGAGAAGCCTTCCCTCAGCCAGAAACAAGCCGTGAGTTGAAAGAGGCGTTCCACACAGACCTCCTTCTCAGAGCGAAGCCTGTCACACTTTTCCTTGAGCCTCCACAGGCACTTTAGAAAAACTTCCTCCGGGAAGCTGTGAGTTGAACGACGGGTTTCCTACAGCGGTTTTCCGTGGGGGTAAGGATATATGGCACTTGGCCTTAGGCTTCCACGCACACATTGGAAAGGCTTCTCTCTTCGTGAAACAAGATGTGCGCTGAACGTTGCGTTCTGCGCAGGCTTGGTTTTCACACATCAGCCCATGGTACTTTCCCTAGGCTTCCACACGCGCAGTGAGTATCCCTTCCCTAAACCTGAACCAAGACGCGGGGGAAAGCTGCCTTCTACACCACCTTCTTTTCCGAGTTTCGTATAGAACCCTTGCGTTGTGCTTCCACATCCACTTTTGTCACTGCTTCGATATATCCTCCGGAGAGGGGTTCGCTTGAAAGACGGTCTCCCTCCGTCACGCTTTCAAGGAGTTAAGGATAGGGCACTCTCCTTGTGCCTGCACACGTCCACTTGCAATCTCGACTGACTTCATGACCCCGTCCATATGCTACGCTGAAAGTCCCATTGCGCGCGGCCTTGTTTCTAAGAGATGAGGACAGGGCACGGCACGTTCCTTGTGCTTCCACCACGACTATATAAAAGGCTCCCGTCTCCAAGGCAAAGGATGTCAGGTGCAAGACGGCTTCGCAAAAGCGAGGTTGCCTCTTAGAGGGCGGTCTACGGCGCTCTCCTGACGCTTCCACGCCTACATATGCAAACGCTTCTGGGCTCACGAAAGAAGACGTCCGTTGAAAGCTGCCTTATACCCCGACGCGTTTCTCAGAGTTAGGTCCAGGGAACGGTCCCTGTGCGATCACACGCAGCCTTGAGATGGCTCAGCTCTTTTCGATCGTCAGGGAGGACGTTTCTCGGAGTTAGGTCCAGGGAAAGGTAGTAAAGCGTACGGCACTTTCATGATGCTTCCACACCCACATTTGGAAATGCTTCTCTCTCCAGGATACCTGAAGATGCTAGTGGCGAGTCGCTGTATACGCAGACTTGCTTTTCCCAGGTCAGTACATGGCACTCTCCTTATTCACTCACGCACGCGCGCGCGCGCGTGCCCTCACACACACACACACACACACACACACACACACACACACAGAGTTGAACATGTTTCTGTCTCGTCAGGAAAGAAGGGGATCGTTGAGAGACGGTTTCTCGCCGATGCTTTTGGGTTCTTGCTTTTTTCCCCCCGGAGAGAGAAGTGTAGCCGCTTTTTCCCTAGGCTTCCGTACACACCCTTGAGAAGCCTTCCGTCAGCCAGAAACAAGCCATGAGTTGAAAGAGGCGTTCCACGCAGACCTCCTTCTCAGAGCGAAGCCTGTCACACTTTTCCTTGTGAAGTCAACTAGAGAGATACAAATACTTTCTCAATGATTGCTTTAACAAAAAAGGACTAAATATCCCAATCAGAAAACATAGACTGTAAAGAGGAAGCAAGACCCATCTCTATGCTGCCTACCAGAGAATCACTTCAGACCTAAAAATAAAAGCAGATTGGAAGTAATGGGACACAAAACCATTTATCATGCAAATGGAAGTGAAAAGAAAGTTGGAGTCGTAATATTTTTATGAGACAAAATAAACTGAATTGTGGGGAAGATGGCAGAGTAGAAGGACCCTAAACTCACCTCATCCCACAGATACAACTAGGTAACACTCACACCAGAGTCACCCAGAAATGGACCTTCAGATTTCCCCACAAAACTATACAACTAAATGGAGAGAGGGAATCACATCAAAGATGGTAGGAAGGACAAGGACTCTGTAGGAATCTAAAGCCCATATTTCTGACCACCAGAGGGAGGGAACCACAGTCACAGAGGGGCCAGAAACAAACTACTACACCGGGGAGCCTCTAAAGCGTAGAGACATCCTCATAGCTTATGGCTTTGAAAATCAGAAGGGATGACATTTGTGAGCGTATACAACCAGCAGACTTAAAGTTGGAACTTTTAAAAATCAGCTGTCTCAGCTCTGAGAGAGCACAGAAGGTGATAGGAAGCAGAGATCTGTCCTTAAAAATTAAGCAGAGCAAAGAGTGTGGAGAAGCTTGGGTGAAGCAGGTTGAAAGGTGCTTGAGGATTAAACAAGGGAGACATAGTTCCTGAACTCAGAGTTTGCTAAGGGACTTGTCGAGGAACAAAGGAGCTGGCAGGTGCCATTTCCCTCTACGGCCCCTCATTATAAACACACACCTACCTGCAAGACCAAGCACAATCTAGCAATCACTAACTTGCATAAACCATGGCCCATCCCCACACCTACCACACCTGCTTCAGTCCCAGTGCTGTGGATACCCTCCCTGATAAGACCCACACAATCCTTGACAACAATATGTCTCCCCATCACCCACAGAACACGCATGCGTCTTGTTAAAACAGCACACCCCATGTGTTGTGCACAATGACACAGTCCAGATCCAGTCTCTGTTGTTGCTATGCATTACCTTCAGAGGAGAACCAGCATCACCAAGTGAAAAATGTATGTTCTGCCCCGTATTTTCAAGAACAAGCAATATATCTGACCTTCCTAACAGAGAGATATTCTCTGAGAAGTAGGCCAAATGAGCAGACAGAGGACTATGTCCTAAACGAAAGAAGAGGACAAAGCCACAGCAAGAGACCTAAACAAAATGGATATAAGGAACATGCCTGACAGAAAATTTAAGATAACAATTATAAAGATACTCACTGGGGAAATGAAAAGAGGGAGGACATCAGAAGGGGGAACATCATTGAGATTCTTAACAAAGAGATATGAAAGAAATAATCAGAGATGTGGAACACAAGAAATGAAATGAAGAATATACTAGATAGAATAATTAGCAGGATGGACGAAGCAGAGGAACAAATTAATGAACTAGAAGACAGTAATGGAAAGTAATCAAGCGGAACAAATGAGAGGAAAAAGAAGTATGCAAAAATGAGAAGAGACTTAGGGAATTCAGTGACTCCATCCAGTGTAACAACACCCACATTAGAGGGATCCCAGAAGGTGAAAAGGGGGAAAAGGGGGCAGAAAATCTATTGGACCAAAGAAGAGCTGAAAACTTAACCTAATCTGGTGAAGGAAACCTATACAAATCCATAAGGCATAGAGATCCCCTCCCACAAAATCAGCCTAAGGAGGTCCACATCAAGATACATAGAAATCAAAATGGGAAAAGGTAGTGATAAAGAAAAAACATTTAAAGCAGCAAGATAAAAGAAGACAGTTAACATGCAAGGGAAAGCCCATAAATCTATCAGCTGAGTTTTCAGCAGAAACTATGCAGGACAGAAGAAAGTGGCGTTAAATATTCAAAGTGCTGAAGGAGAAAAATCTGCAGCAAGGAATAATTTATCCAGCAAGCCTATCCTTCAGAAAAGAAGGGGAGAAAAAGAGTTTCTTAGCCACACAAACTAAAAGAGTTCATGACCACTAAATTAACTACAAAAAATATTGAAGGGGACACTATGAGTGGAAAAAAATCGTAAGTGAGAGTATGACAATAATGAATCAAGGAAGCAGTAAAAATAAGTATTTCTGTAAAAATCAGTTAAGGGATTCACAAAATAAAAGTATGTAAAATATGAAAACATATACCCTAACACATGAGGAGGAGTCAACAGTGGGTTTGAACTTAAACAGCATTCAACTTAATATAGACTGAAAAGGCTATATATAATCCAGGGGGTCACCACAAACCCAAACCTCTAATACACATGCAAAAGATAAAGGGAAAGAAATCCAAGAATATCATTAATGAAAACGAGCAAACCATGAGAGAGAGAGCAAGAGAAGAAAGTATCAGAGAAAAACTACACAAAAAACTATGAAACAAGTAACAAAACATCAATAAATACATGTCTAATGATAATTAGTTTGAATGTAAATGGACTAAATGCTCCAAGCAAAAGAGCATCACAGAGTTTGTATATATATATAAAAGATTTCACACCTAAAGACACCTGCAGATGGAAATTAAGAGATGGAGAAACATTAATCATGCAAGTGGATGTCAAAAGAAGTCAGAGTAGCAATCCTTATATCAGACAAAATAGACTTTTTTAACATTGAAATTGAATTAGCCAACATAGAGTACACCAGTAATTTCAAATGTAGCGTTCCACAATTCATCAGTTGTGTATAACACCCAGTGTTCATCACATCGCATGCATTCCTTAATGCCCATCACACAGTTACTCCATCTCCCCACCCACCTTTCCTCCAGCAACCCTCAGTTTGTTTCCAATAGCTGGGAAACTGTCATGGATTTTCTTCCTCTCTGGTTTCTTCGCATTCATTTTCCCTCCCTTCCCCTATGATCCTCTGTGCTGTTCCTTCTATTCCACATATGAGTAAAACCATATAATAATTGTTTTTCTCTGACTGACTTATTTTGCTCAGCATAATACCCTCCAGTGCCATCCACATCGATATGCTAAATATTGATCCTTTCTGATGGCTGAGTCATATTCCATTGTATATGTATATACCATGTTTTCTTTATCCATTTATCTGTCGATGGATGTCTTGGTTCCTTCCACGGTTTGGCTATTGTGGACAATGTCGCTATAAACATTCGGGGTGCAGTTGCCCCTTCAGATCACTACATTTGTAGCTTTGGGGTAAATAAAATTGCTGGGTTGTAAGGGAGCTCTCTTTTAAGTTCTTGAGGAACCTCCATATTGTTTTCCAAAGTGGCTGTACCAGTTTTCATTCCCACTTAGAAGTGTAAGAGAGTTCCCCTTTCTCCTCACCAACATTTGTTATTTCTTCGCTTGTTAATTTTTGCAATTCTGACTGGTGTGAAGTGGTATCTCATTGTCATTTGGATTTCTTTTTCCCCATGCCAAGTGATGTTGAGCAGTTTGTCATATGTCTGTTGGCCATTTGTGTGTCTTCTTTGGAGAAATATCTGTTCATATCTTCTGCCCATTTCTTGACTCGCTTATTTGTTTTTTGGGTGTTGAGTTTGGGTGTTGAACGGTAGTAAAGCGTACGGCACATTCATGATGCTTCCACACCCACTTTTGGAAATGCTTCTCTCTCAAGGATACCTGAAGATGTTAGTGGAGAGTTCCGTATACGCAGACTTGCTTTTCCCAGGTGAGTGCATGGCACATTCCTTATTCACTCACGCGCGCGCGCGCGCGCACACACAAACACACACACACACACACACAGAGTTGAACATGTTTCTGTCTCGTCAGGAAAGGAGGTGTTCGTTGAGAGACGGTTTCTCGCCAATGCTTTTGGGTGCTTGCCCTTTTCCCCCCGGAGAGTGAAGTGTATGCGCTTTTTGCCTAGGCTTCCGTACACACCCTTGAGAAGCCTTCCCTCAGCCAGAAACAAGCCGTGAGTTGAAAGAGGCGTTCCACACAGACCTCCTTCTCAGAGCGAAGCCTGTCACACTTTTCCTTGAGCCTCCACAGGCACTTTAGAAAAACTTCCTCCGGGAAGCTGTGAGTTGAACGACGGGTTTCCTACAGCGGTTTTCCGTGGGGGTAAGGATATATGGCACTTGGCCTTAGGCTTCCACGCACACATTGGAAAGGCTTCTCTCTTCGTGAAACAAGATGTGCGCTGAACGTTGCGTTCTGCGCAGGCTTGGTTTTCACACATCAGCCCATGGTACTTTCCCTAGGCTTCCACACGCGCAGTGAGTATCCCTTCCCTAAACCTGAACCAAGACGCGGGGGAAAGCTGCCTTCTACACCACCTTCTTTTCCGAGTTTCGTATAGAACCCTTGCGTTGTGCTTCCACATCCACTTTTGTCACTGCTTCGATATATCCTCCGGAGAGGGGTTCGCTTGAAAGACGGTCTCCCTCCGTCACGCTTTCAAGGAGTTAAGGATAGGGCACTCTCCTTATGCCTGCACACGTCCACTTGCAATCTCGACTGACTTCATGACCCCGTCCATATGCTAAGCTGAAAGTCCCATTGCGCGCGGCCTTGTTTCTAAGAGATGAGGACAGGGCACGGCACGTTCCTTGTGCTTCCACCACGACTATATAAAAGGCTCCCGTCTCCAAGGCAAAGGATGTCAGGTGCAAGACGGCTTCGCAAAAGCGAGGTTGCCTCTTAGAGGGCGGTCTACGGCGCTCTCCTGACGCTTCCACGCCTACATATGCAAACGCTTCTGGGCTCACGAAAGAAGACGTCCGTTGAAAGCTGCCTTGTACCCCGACGCGTTTCTCAGAGTTAGGTCCAGGGAACGGTCCCTGTGCGATCACACGCAGCCTTGAGATGGCTCAGCTCTTTTCGATCGTCAGGGAGGACGTTTCTCGGAGTTAGGTCCAGGGAAATTTAGTAAAGCGTACGGCACTTTCATGATGCTTCCACACCCACTTTTGGAAATGCTTCTCTCTCCAGGATACCTGAAGATGCTAGTGGCGAGTCGACGTAGACGCAGACTTGCTTTTCCCAGGTCAGTACATGGCACTCTCCTTATTCACTCACGCACGCGCGCGCGCGCGTGCCCTCACACACACACACACACACACACACACACAGAGTTGAACATGTTTCTGTCTCGTCAGGAAAGAAGGTGATCGTTGAGAGACGGTTTCTCGCCGATGCTTTTGGGTTCTTGCTTTTTTCCCCCCGGAGAGAGAAGTGTAGCCGCTTTTTCCCTAGGCTTCCGTACACACCCTTGAGAAGCCTTCCGTCAGCCAGAAACAAGCCATGAGTTGAAAGAGGCGTTCCACGCAGACCTCCTTCTCAGAGCGAAGCCTGTCACACTTTTCCTTGTGAAGTAAACTAGAGAGATACAAATACTTTCTCAATGATTGCTTTAACAAAAAAGGACTAAATATCCCAATCAGAAAACATAGACTGTAAAGAGGAAGCAAGACCCATCTCTATGCTGCCTACCAGAGAATCACTTCAGACCTAAAAATAAAAGCAGATTGGAAGTAATGGGACACAAAACCATTTATCATGCAAATGGAAGTGAAAAGAAAGTTGGAGTCGTAATATTTTTATGAGACAAAATAAACTGAATTGTGGGGAAGATGGCAGAGTAGAAGGACCCTAAACTCACCTCATCCCACAGATACAACTAGGTAACACTCACACCAGAGTCACCCAGAAATGGACCTTCAGATTTCCCCACAAAACTATACAACTAAATGGAGAGAGGGAATCACATCAAAGATGGTAGGAAGGACAAGGACTCTGTAGGAATCTAAAGCCCATATTTCTGACCACCAGAGGGAGGGAACCACAGTCACAGAGGGGCCAGAAACAAACTACTACACCGGGGAGCCTCTAAAGCGTAGAGACATCCTCATAGCTTATGGCTTTGAAAATCAGAAGGGATGACATTTGTGAGCGTATACAACCAGCAGACTTAAAGCTTGGAACTTTTAAAAATCAGCTGTCTCAGCTCTGAGAGAGCACAGAAGGTGATAGGAAGCTGAGATCTGTCCTTAAAGATTAAGCAGAGCAAAGAGTGTGGAGAAGCTTGGGTGAAGCAGGTTGAAAGGTGCTTGAGGATTAAACAAGGGAGACATAGTTCCTGAACTCAGAGTTTGCTAAGGGACTTGTCCAGGAACAAAGGAGCTGGCAGGTGCCATTTCCCTCTACGGCCCCTCATTATAAACACACACCTACCTGCAAGACCAAGCACAATCTAGCAATCACTAACTTGCATAAACCATGGCCCATCCCCACACCTACCACACCTGCTTCAGTCCCAGTGCTGTGGATACCCTCCCTGATAAGACCCACACAATCCTTGACAACAATATGTCTCCCCATCACCCACAGAACACGCATGCGTCTTGTTAAAACAGCACACCCCATGTGTTGTGCACAATGACACAGTCCAGATCCAGTCTCTGTTGTTGCTATGCATTACCTTCAGAGGAGAACCAGCATCACCAAGTGAAAAATGTATGTTCTGCCCCGTATTTTCAAGAACAAGCAATATATCTGACCTTCCTAACAGAGAGATATTCTCTGAGAAGTAGGCCAAATGAGCAGACAGAGGACTATGTCCTAAACGAAAGAAGAGGACAAAGCCACAGCAAGAGACCTAAACAAAATGGATATAAGGAACATGCCTGACAGAAAATTTAAGATAACAATTATAAAGATACTCACTGGGGAAATGAAAAGAGGGAGGACATCAGAAGGGGGAACATCATTGAGACTCTTAACAAAGAGATATGAAAGAAATAATCAGAGATGTGGAACACAAGAAATGAAATGAAGAATATACTAGATAGAATAATTAGCAGGATGGACGAAGCAGAGGAACAAATTAATGAACTAGAAGACAGTAATGGAAAGTAATCAAGCGGAACAAATGAGAGGAAAAAGAAGTATGCAAAAATGAGAAGAGACTTAGGGAATTCAGTGACTCCATCCAGTGTAACAACACCCACATTAGAGGGATCCCAGAAGGTGAAAAGGGGGAAAAGGGGGCAGAAAATCTATTGGACCAAAGAAGAGCTGAAAACTTAACCTAATCTGGTGAAGGAAACCTATACAAATCCATAAGGCATAGAGATCCCCTCCCACAAAATCAGCCTAAGGAGGTCCACATCAAGATACATAGAAATCAAAATGGGAAAAGGTAGTGATAAAGAAAAAACATTTAAAGCAGCAAGATAAAAGAAGACAGTTAACATGCAAGGGAAAGCCCATAAATCTATCAGCTGAGTTTTCAGCAGAAACTATGCAGGACAGAAGAAAGTGGCGTTAAATATTCAAAGTGCTGAAGGAGAAAAATCTGCAGCAAGGAATAATTTATCCAGCAAGCCTATCCTTCAGAAAAGAAGGGGAGAAAAAGAGTTTCTTAGCCACACAAACTAAAAGAGTTCATGACCACTAAATTAACTACAAAAAATATTGAAGGGGACACTATGAGTGGAAAAAAATCGTAAGTGAGAGTATGACAATAATGAATCAAGGAAGCAGTAAAAATAAGTATTTCTGTAAAAATCAGTTAAGGGATTCACAAAATAAAAGTATGTAAAATATGAAAACATATACCCTAACACATGAGGAGGAGTCAACAGTGGGTTTGAACTTAAACAGCATTCAACTTAATATAGACTGAAAAGGCTATATATAATCCAGGGGGTCACCACAAACCCAAACCTCTAATACACATGCAAAAGATAAAGGGAAAGAAATCCAAGAATATCATTAATGAAAACGAGCAAACCATGAGAGAGAGAGCAAGAGAAGAAAGTATCAGAGAAAAACTACACAAAAAACTATGAAACAAGTAACAAAACATCAATAAATACATGTCTAATGATAATTAGTTTGAATGTAAATGGACTAAATGCTCCAAGCAAAAGAGCATCACAGAGTTTGTATATATATATAAAAGATTTCACACCTAAAGACACCTGCAGATGGAAATTAAGAGATGGAGAAACATTAATCATGCAAGTGGATGTCAAAAGAAGTCAGAGTAGCAATCCTTATATCAGACAAAATAGACTTTTTTAACATTGAAATTGAATTAGCCAACATAGAGTACACCAGTAATTTCAAATGTAGCGTTCCACAATTCATCAGTTGTGTATAACACCCAGTGTTCATCACATCGCATGCATTCCTTAATGCCCATCACACAGTTACTCCATCTCCCCACCCACCTTTCCTCCAGCAACCCTCAGTTTGTTTCCAATAGCTGGGAAACTGTCATGGATTTTCTTCCTCTCTGGTTTCTTCGCATTCATTTTCCCTCCCTTCCCCTATGATCCTCTGTGCTGTTCCTTCTATTCCACATATGAGTAAAACCATATAATAATTGTTTTTCTCTGACTGACTTATTTTGCTCAGCATAATACCCTCCAGTGCCATCCACATCGATATGCTAAATATTGATCCTTTCTGATGGCTGAGTCATATTCCATTGTATATGTATATACCATGTTTTCTTTATCCATTTATCTGTCGATGGATGTCTTGGTTCCTTCCACGGTTTGGCTATTGTGGACAATGTCGCTATAAACATTCGGGGTGCAGTTGCCCCTTCAGATCACTACATTTGTAGCTTTGGGGTAAATAAAATTGCTGGGTTGTAAGGGAGCTCTCTTTTAAGTTCTTGAGGAACCTCCATATTGTTTTCCAAAGTGGCTGTACCAGTTTTCATTCCCACTTAGAAGTGTAAGAGAGTTCCCCTTTCTCCTCACCAACATTTGTTATTTCTTCGCTTGTTAATTTTTGCAATTCTGACTGGTGTGAAGTGGTATCTCATTGTCATTTGGATTTCTTTTTCCCCATGCCAAGTGATGTTGAGCAGTTTGTCATATGTCTGTTGGCCATTTGTGTGTCTTCTTTGGAGAAATATCTGTTCATATCTTCTGCCCATTTCTTGACTCGCTTATTTGTTTTTTGGGTGTTGAGTTTGGGTGTTGAACGGTAGTAAAGCGTACGGCACATTCATGATGCTTCCACACCCACTTTTGGAAATGCTTCTCTCTCAAGGATACCTGAAGATGTTAGTGGAGAGTTCCGTATACGCAGACTTGCTTTTCCCAGGTGAGTGCATGGCACATTCCTTATTCACTCACGCGCGCGCGCGCGCGCACACACAAACACACACACACACACACACAGAGTTGAACATGTTTCTGTCTCGTCAGGAAAGGAGGTGTTCGTTGAGAGACGGTTTCTCGCCAATGCTTTTGGGTGCTTGCCCTTTTCCCCCCGGAGAGTGAAGTGTATGCGCTTTTTGCCTAGGCTTCCGTACACACCCTTGAGAAGCCTTCCCTCAGCCAGAAACAAGCCGTGAGTTGAAAGAGGCGTTCCACACAGACCTCCTTCTCAGAGCGAAGCCTGTCACACTTTTCCTTGAGCCTCCACAGGCACTTTAGAAAAACTTCCTCCGGGAAGCTGTGAGTTGAACGACGGGTTTCCTACAGCGGTTTTCCGTGGGGGTAAGGATATATGGCACTTGGCCTTAGGCTTCCACGCACACATTGGAAAGGCTTCTCTCTTCGTGAAACAAGATGTGCGCTGAACGTTGCGTTCTGCGCAGGCTTGGTTTTCACACATCAGCCCATGGTACTTTCCCTAGGCTTCCACACGTGCAGTGAGTATCCCTTCCCTAAACCTGAACCAAGACGCGGGGGAAAGCTGCCTTCTACACCACCTTCTTTTCCGAGTTTCGTATAGAACCCTTGCGTTGTGCTTCCACATCCACTTTTGTCACTGCTTCGATATATCCTCCGGAGAGGGGTTCGCTTGAAAGACGGTCTCCCTCCGTCACGCTTTCAAGGAGTTAAGGATAGGGCACTCTCCTTATGCCTGCACACGTCCACTTGCAATCTCGACTGACTTCATGACCCCGTCCATATGCTACGCTGAAAGTCCCATTGCGCGCGGCCTTGTTTCTAAGAGATGAGGACAGGGCACGGCACGTTCCTTGTGCTTCCACCACGACTATATAAAAGGCTCCCGTCTCCAAGGCAAAGGATGTCAGGTGCAAGACGGCTTCGCAAAAGCGAGGTTGCCTCTTAGAGGGCGGTCTACGGCGCTCTCCTGACGCTTCCACGCCTACATATGCAAACGCTTCTGGGCTCACGAAAGAAGACGTCCGTTGAAAGCTGCCTTGTACCCCGACGCGTTTCTCAGAGTTAGGTCCAGGGAACGGTCCCTGTGCGATCACACGCAGCCTTGAGATGGCTCAGCTCTTTTCGATCGTCAGGGAGGACGTTTCTCGGAGTTAGGTCCAGGGAAATTTAGTAAAGCGTACGGCACTTTCATGATGCTTCCACACCCACTTTTGGAAATGCTTCTCTCTCCAGGATACCTGAAGATGCTAGTGGCGAGTCGACGTAGACGCAGACTTGCTTTTCCCAGGTCAGTACATGGCACTCTCCTTATTCACTCACGCACGCGCGCGCGCGCGTGCCCTCACACACACACACACACACACACACACACACAGAGTTGAACATGTTTCTGTCTCGTCAGGAAAGAAGGTGATCGTTGAGAGACGGTTTCTCGCCGATGCTTTTGGGTTCTTGCTTTTTTCCCCCCGGAGAGAGAAGTGTAGCCGCTTTTTCCCTAGGCTTCCGTACACACCCTTGAGAAGCCTTCCGTCAGCCAGAAACAAGCCATGAGTTGAAAGAGGCGTTCCACGCAGACCTCCTTCTCAGAGCGAAGCCTGTCACACTTTTCCTTGTGAAGTCAACTAGAGAGATACAAATACTTTCTCAATGATTGCTTTAACAAAAAAGGACTAAATATCCCAATCAGAAAACATAGACTGTAAAGAGGACGCAAGACCCATCTCTATGCTGCCTACCAGAGAATCACTTCAGACCTAAAAATAAAAGCAGATTGGAAGTAATGGGACACAAAACCATTTATCATGCAAATGGAAGTGAAAAGAAAGTTGGAGTCGTAATATTTTTATGAGACAAAATAAACTGAATTGTGGGGAAGATGGCAGAGTATAAGGACCCTAAACTCACCTCATCCCACAGATACAACTAGGTAACACTCACACCAGAGTCACCCAGAAATGGACCTTCAGATTTCCCCACAAAACTATACAACTAAATGGAGAGAGGGAATCACATCAAAGATGGTAGGAAGGACAAGGACTCTGTAGGAATCTAAAGCCCATATTTCTGACCACCAGAGGGAGGGAACCACAGTCACAGAGGGGCCAGAAACAAACTACTACACCGGGGAGCCTCTAAAGCGTAGAGACATCCTCATAGCTTATGGCTTTGAAAATCAGAAGGGATGACATTTGTGAGCGTATACAACCAGCAGACTTAAAGCTTGGAACTTTTAAAAATCAGCTGTCTCAGCTCTGAGAGAGCACAGAAGGTGATAGGAAGCTGAGATCTGTCCGTAAAGATTAAGCAGAGCAAAGAGTGTGGAGAAGCTTGGGTGAAGCAGGTTGAAAGGTGCTTGAGGATTAAACAAGGGAGACATAGTTCCTGAACTCACAGTTTGCTAAGGGACTTGTCCAGAAACAAAGGAGCTGGCAGGTGCCATTTCCCTCTACGGCCCCTCATTATAAACACACACCTACCTGCAAGACCAAGCACAATCTAGCAATCACTAACTTGCATAAACCATGGCCCATCCCCACACCTACCACACCTGCTTCAGTCCCAGTGCTGTGGATACCCTCCCTGATAAGACCCACACAATCCTTGACAACAATATGTCTCCCCATCACCCACAGAACACGCATGCGTCTTGTTAAAACAGCACACCCCATGTGTTGTGCACAATGACACAGTCCAGATCCAGTCTCTGTTGTTGCTATGCATTACCTTCAGAGGAGAACCAGCATCACCAAGTGAAAAATGTATGTTCTGCCCCGTATTTTCAAGAACAAGCAATATATCTGACCTTCCTAACAGAGAGATATTCTCTGAGAAGTAGGCCAAATGAGCAGACAGAGGACTATGTCCTAAACGAAAGAAGAGGACAAAGCCACAGCAAGAGACCTAAACAAAATGGATATAAGGAACATGCCTGACAGAAAATTTAAGATAACAATTATAAAGATACTCACTGGGGAAATGAAAAGAGGGAGGACATCAGAAGGGGGAACATCATTGAGACTCTTAACAAAGAGATATGAAAGAAATAATCAGAGATGTGGAACACAAGAAATGAAATGAAGAATATACTAGATAGAATAATTAGCAGGATGGACGAAGCAGAGGAACAAATTAATGAACTAGAAGACAGTAATGGAAAGTAATCAAGCGGAACAAATGAGAGGAAAAAGAAGTATGCAAAAATGAGAAGAGACTTAGGGAATTCAGTGACTCCATCCAGTGTAACAACACCCACATGAGAGGGATCCCAGAAGGTGAAAAGGGGGAAAAGGGGGCAGAAAATCTATTGGACCAAAGAAGAGCTGAAAACTTAACCTAATCTGGTGAAGGAAACCTATACAAATCCATAAGGCATAGAGATCCCCTCCCACAAAATCAGCCTAAGGAGGTCCACATCAAGATACATAGAAATCAAAATGGGAAAAGGTAGTGATAAAGAAAAAACATTTAAAGCAGCAAGATAAAAGAAGACAGTTAACATGCAAGGGAAAGCCCATAAATCTATCAGCTGAGTTTTCAGCAGAAACTATGCAGGACAGAAGAAAGTGGCGTTAAATATTCAAAGTGCTGAAGGAGAAAAATCTGCAGCAAGGAATAATTTATCCAGCAAGCCTATCCTTCAGAAAAGAAGGGGAGAAAAAGAGTTTCTTAGCCACACAAACTAAAAGAGTTCATGACCACTAAATTAACTACAAAAAATATTGAAGGGGACACTATGAGTGGAAAAAAATCGTAAGTGAGAGTATGACAATAATGAATCAAGGAAGCAGTAAAAATAAGTATTTCTGTAAAAATCAGTTAAGGGATTCACAAAATAAAAGTATGTAAAATATGAAAACATATACACTAACACATGAGGAGGAGTCAACAGTGGGTTTGAACTTAAACAGCATTCAACTTAATATAGACTGAAAAGGCTATATATAATCCAGGGGGTCACCACAAACCCAAACCTCTAATACACATGCAAAAGATAAAGGGAAAGAAATCCAAGAATATCATTAAAGAAAACGAGCAAACCATGAGAGAGAGAGCAAGAGAAGAAAGGATCAGAGAAAAACTACACAAAAAACTATGAAACAAGTAACAAAACATCAATAAATACATGTCTAATGATAATTAGTTTGAATGTAAATGGACTAAATGCTCCAAGCAAAAGAGCATCACAGAGTTTGTATATATATATAAAAGATTTCACACCTAAAGACACCTGCAGATGGAAATTAAGAGATGGAGAAACATTAATCATGCAAGTGGATGTCAAAAGAAGTCAGAGTAGCAATCCTTATATCAGACAAAATAGACTTTTTTAACATTGAAATTGAATTAGCCAACATAGAGTACACCAGTAATTTCAAATGTAGCGTTCCACAATTCATCAGTTGTGTATAACACCCAGTGTTCATCACATCGCATGCATTCCTTAATGCCCATCACACAGTTACTCCATCTCCCCACCCACCTTTCCTCCAGCAACCCTCAGTTTGTTTCCAATAGCTGGGAAACTGTCATGGATTTTCTTCCTCTCTGGTTTCTTCGCATTCATTTTCCCTCCCTTCCCCTATGATCCTCTGTGCTGTTCCTTCTATTCCACATATGAGTAAAACCATATAATAATTGTTTTTCTCTGACTGACTTATTTTGCTCAGCATAATACCCTCCAGTGCCATCCACATCGATATGCTAAATATTGATCCTTTCTGATGGCTGAGTCATATTCCATTGTATATGTATATACCATGTTTTCTTTATCCATTTATCTGTCGATGGATGTCTTGGTTCCTTCCACGGTTTGGCTATTGTGGACAATGTCGCTATAAACATTCGGGGTGCAGTTGCCCCTTCAGATCACTACATTTGTAGCTTTGGGGTAAATAAAATTGCTAGGTTGTAAGGGAGCTCTCTTTTAAGTTCTTGAGGAACCTCCATATTGTTTTCCAAAGTGGCTGTACCAGTTTTCATTCCCACTTAGAAGTGTAAGAGAGTTCCCCTTTCTCCTCACCAACATTTGTTATTTCTTCGCTTGTTAATTTTTGCAATTCTGACTGGTGTGAAGTGGTATCTCATTGTCATTTGGATTTCTTTTTCCCCATGCCAAGTGATGTTGAGCAGTTTGTCATATGTCTGTTGGCCATTTGTGTGTCTTCTTTGGAGAAATATCTGTTCATATCTTCTGCCCATTTCTTGACTCGCTTATTTGTTTTTTGGGTGTTGAGTTTGGGTGTTGAACGGTAGTAAAGCGTACGGCACATTCATGATGCTTCCACACCCACTTTTGGAAATGCTTCTCTCTCAAGGATACCTGAAGATGTTAGTGGAGAGTTCCGTATACGCAGACTTGCTTTTCCCAGGTGAGTGCATGGCACATTCCTTATTCACTCACGCGCGCGCGCGCACACACAAACACGCACACACACACACACACAGAGTTGAACATGTTTCTGTCTCGTCAGGAAAGGAGGTGTTCGTTGAGAGACGGTTTCTCGCCAATGCTTTTGGGTGCTTGCCCTTTTCCCCCCGGAGAGTGAAGTGTATGCGCTTTTTGCCTAGGCTTCCGTACACACCCTTGAGAAGCCTTCCCTCAGCCAGAAACAAGCCGTGAGTTGAAAGAGGCGTTCCACACAGACCTCCTTCTCAGAGCGAAGCCTGTCACACTTTTCCTTGAGCCTCCACAGGCACTTTAGAAAAACTTCCTCCGGGAAGCTGTGAGTTGAACGACGGGTTTCCTACAGCGGTTTTCCGTGGGGGTAAGGATATATGGCACTTGGCCTTAGGCTTCCACGCACACATTGGAAAGGCTTCTCTCTTCGTGAAACAAGATGTGCGCTGAACGTTGCGTTCTGCGCAGGCTTGGTTTTCACACATCAGCCCATGGTACTTTCCCTAGGCTTCCACACGTGCAGTGAGTATCCCTTCCCTAAACCTGAACCAAGACGCGGGGGAAAGCTGCCTTCTACACCACCTTCTTTTCCGAGTTTCGTATAGAACCCTTGCGTTGTGCTTCCACATCCACTTTTGTCACTGCTTCGATATATCCTCCGGAGAGGGGTTCGCTTGAAAGACGGTCTCCCTCCGTCACGCTTTCAAGGAGTTAAGGATAGGGCACTTTCCTTATGCCTGCACACGTCCACTTGCAATCTCGACTGACTTCATGACCCCGTCCATATGCTACGCTGAAAGTCCCATTGCGCGCGGCCTTGTTTCTAAGAGATGAGGACAGGGCACGGCACGTTCCTTGTGCTTCCACCACGACTATATAAAAGGCTCCCGTCTCCAAGGCAAAGGATGTCAGGTGCAAGACGGCTTCGCAAAAGCGAGGTTGCCTCTTAGAGGGCGGTCTACGGCGCTCTCCTGACGCTTCCACGCCTACATATGCAAACGCTTCTGGGCTCACGAAAGAAGACGTCCGTTGAAAGCTGCCTTGTACCCCGACGCGTTTCTCAGAGTTAGGGCCAGGGAACGGTCCCTGTGCGATCACACGCAGCCTTGAGATGGCTCAGCTCTTTTCGATCGTCAGGGAGGACGTTTCTCGGAGTTAGGTCCAGGGAAAGGTAGTAAAGCGTACGGCACTTTCATGATGCTTCCACACCCACTTTTGGAAATGCTTCTCTCTCCAGGATACCTGAAGATGCTAGTGGCGAGTCGCCGTAGACGCAGACTTGCTTTTCCCAGGTCAGTACATGGCACTCTCCTTATTCACTCACGCACGCGCGCGCGCGCGTGCCCTCACACACACACACACACACACACACACACACACACACACACACACAGAGTTGAACATGTTTCTGTCTCGTCAGGAAAGAAGGGGATCGTTGAGAGACGGTTTCTCGCCGATGCTTTTGGGTTCTTGCTTTTTTCCCCCCGGAGAGAGAAGTGTAGCCGCTTTTTCCCTAGGCTTCCGTACACACCCTTGAGAAGCCTTCCGTCAGCCAGAAACAAGCCATGAGTTGAAAGAGGCGTTCCATGCAGACCTCCTTCTCAGAGCGAAGCCTGTCACACTTTTCCTTGTGAAGTAAACTAGAGAGATACAAATACTTTCTCAATGATTGCTTTAACAAAAAAGGACTAAATATCCCAATCAGAAAACATAGACTGTAAAGAGGAAGTAAGACCCATCTCTATGCTGCCTACCAGAGAATCACTTCAGACCTAAAAATAAAAGCAGATTGGAAGTAATGGGACACAAAACCATTTATCATGCAAATGGAAGTGAAAAGAAAGTTGGAGTCGTAATATTTTTATGAGACAAAATAAACTGAATTGTGGGGAAGATGGCAGAGTAGAAGGACCCTAAACTCACCTCATCCCACAGATACAACTAGGTAACACTCACACCAGAGTCACCCAGAAATGGACCTTCAGATTTCCCCACAAAACTATACAACTAAATGGAGAGAGGGAATCACATCAAAGATGGTAGGAAGGACAAGGACTCTGTAGGAATCTAAAGCCCATATTTCTGACCACCAGAGGGAGGGAACCACAGTCACAGAGGGGCCAGAAACAAACTACTACACCGGGGAGCCTCTAAAGCGTAGAGACATCCTCATAGCTTATGGCTTTGAAAATCAGAAGGGATGACATTTGTGAGCGTATACAACCAGCAGACTTAAAGCTTGGAACTTTTAAAAATCAGCTGTCTCAGCTCTGAGAGAGCACAGAAGGTGATAGGAAGCTGAGATCTGTCCGTAAAGATTAAGCAGAGCAAAGAGTGTGGAGAAGCTTGGGTGAAGCAGGTTGAAAGGTGCTTGAGGATTAAACAAGGGAGACATAGTTCCTGAACTCAGAGTTTGCTAAGGGACTTGTCCAGGAACAAAGGAGCTGGCAGGTGCCATTTCCCTCTACGGCCCCTCATTATAAACACACACCTACCTGCAAGACCAAGCACAATCTAGCAATCACTAACTTGCATAAACCATGGCCCATCCCCACACCTACCACACCTGCTTCAGTCCCAGTGCTGTGGATACCCTCCCTGATAAGACCCACACAATCCTTGACAACAATATGTCTCCCCATCACCCACAGAACACGCATGCGTCTTGTTAAAACAGCACACCCCATGTGTTGTGCACAATGACACAGTCCAGATCCAGTCTCTGTTGTTGCTATGCATTACCTTCAGAGGAGAACCAGCATCACCAAGTGAAAAATGTATGTTCTGCCCCGTATTTTCAAGAACAAGCAATATATCTGACCTTCCTAACAGAGAGATATTCTCTGAGAAGTAGGCCAAATGAGCAGACAGAGGACTATGTCCTAAACGAAAGAAGAGGACAAAGCCACAGCAAGAGACCTAAACAAAATGGATATAAGGAACATGCCTGACAGAAAATTTAAGATAACAATTATAAAGATACTCACTGGGGAAATGAAAAGAGGGACGACATCAGAAGGGGGAACATCATTGAGACTCTTAACAAAGAGATATGAAAGAAATAATCAGAGATGTGGAACACAAGAAATGAAATGAAGAATATACTAGATAGAATAATTAGCAGGATGGACGAAGCAGAGGAACAAATTAATGAACTAGAAGACAGTAATGGAAAGTAATCAAGCGGAACAAATGAGAGGAAAAAGAAGTATGCAAAAATGAGAAGAGACTTAGGGAATTCAGTGACTCCATCCAGTGTAACAACACCCACATGAGAGGGATCCCAGAAGGTGAAAAGGGTGAAAAGGGGGCAGAAAATCTATTTGACCAAAGAAGAGCTGAAAACTTAACCTAATCTGGTGAAGGAAACCTATACAAATCCATAAGGCATAGAGATCCCCTCCCACAAACTCAACCGAAGGAGGTCCACATCAAGACACATAGTAATCCAAATGGGAAAAGGTAGTGATAAAGAAAAAACATTTAAAGCAGCACATAAAAGAAGACAGTTAACATGCAAGGGAAAGCCCATAAATCTATCAGCTGAGTTTTCAGCAGAAACTATGCAGGACAGAAGAAAGTGGCGTTAAATATTCAAAGTGCTGAATGAGAAAAATCTGCAGCAAGGAATAATTTATCCAGCAAGCCTATCCTTCAGAAAAGAAGGGGAGAAAAAGAGTTTCTTAGCCACACAAACTAAAAGAGTTCATGACCACTAAATTAACTACAAAAAATATTGAAGGGGACACTATGAGTGGAAAAAAATCGTAAGTGAGAGTATGACAATAATGAATCAAGGAAGCAGTAAAAATAAGTATTTCTGTAAAAATCAGTTAAGGGATTCACAAAATAAAAGTATGTAAAATATGAAAACATATACCCTAACACATGAGGAGGAGTCAACAGTGGGTTTGAACTTAAACAGCATTCAACTTAATATAGACTGAAAAGGCTATATATAATCCAGGGGGTCACCACAAACCCAAACCTCTAATACACATGCAAAAGATAAAGGGAAAGAAATCCAAGAATATCATTAAAGAAAACGAGCAAACCATGAGAGAGAGAGCAAGAGAAGAAAGGATCAGAGAAAAACTACACAAAAAACTATGAAACAAGTAACAAAACATCAATAAATACATGTCTAATGATAATTAGTTGGAATGTAAATGGACTAAATGCTCCAAGCAAAAGAGCATGACAGAGTTTGTATATATATATAAAAGATTTCACACCTAAAGACACCTGCAGATGGAAATTAAGAGATGGAGAAACATTAATCATGCAAGTGGATGTCAAGAGAAGTCAGAGTAGCAATCCTTATATCAGACAAAATAGACTTTTTTAACATTGAAATTGAATTAGCCAACATAGAGTACACCAGTAATTTCAAATGTAGCGTTCCACAATTCATCAGTTGTGTATAACACCCAGTGTTCACCACATCACATGCATTCCTTAATGCCCATCACACAGTTACTCCATCTCCCCACCCACCTTTCCTCCAGCAACCCTCAGTTTGTTTCCAATAGCTGGGAACCTGTCATGGATTTTCTTCCTCTCTGGTTTCTTCGCATTCATTTTCCCTCCCTTCCCCTATGATCCTCTGTGCTGTTCCTTCTATTCCACATATGAGTAAAACCATATAATAATTGTTTTTCTCTGACTGACTTATTTTGCTCAGCATAATACCCTCCAGTGCCTTCCACATCGATATGCTAAATATTGATCCTTTCTGATGGCTGAGTCACATTCCATTGTATATGTATATACCATGTTTTCTTTATCCATTTATCTGTCGATGGATGTCTTGGTTCCTTCCACGGTTTGGCTATTGTGGACAATGTCGCTATAAACATTTGGGGTGCAGTTGCCCCTTCAGATCACTACATTTGTAGCTTTGGGGTAAATAAAATTGCTGGGGTGTAAGGGAGCTCTGTTTTAAGTTCTTGAGGAACCTCCATATTGTTTTCCAAAGTGGCTGTACCAGTTTTCATTCCCACTTAGAAGTGTAAGAGAGTTCCCCTTTCTCCTCACCAATATTTGTTATTTCTCCGCTTGTTAATTTTTGCAATTCTGACTGGTGTGAAGTGGTATCTCATTGTCATTTGGATTTCTTTTTCCCCTTGCCAAGTGCTGTTGAGCAGTTTCTCATATGTCTGTTGGCCCTTTGTGTGTCTTCTTTGGAGAAATTCCTGTTCATATCTTCTGCCCATTTCTTGACTCGGTTATTTGTATTTTGGGTGTTGAGTTTGGGTGTTGAACGGTAGTAAAGCGTACGGCGCTTTCATGATGCTTCCACACCCACTTTTGGAAATGCTTCTCTCTCAAGGATACCTGAAGATGTTAGTGGAGAGTTGCCGTATACGCAGACTTGCTTTTCCCAGGTGAGTGCATGGCACATTCCTTATTCACTCACGCGCGCGCGCGCGCACACACACACACACACACACACACAGAGAGTTGAACATGTTTCTGTCTCGTCAGGAAAGGAGGTGTTCGTTGAGAGACGGTTTCTCGCCAATGCTTTTGGGTGCTTGCCCTTTTCCCCCCGGAGAGTGAAGTGTATGCGCTTTTTCCGTAGGCTTCAGTACACACCCTTGAGAAGCCTTCCGTCAGTCAGAAACAGGCCGTGAGTTGAAAGAGGCGTTCCACACAGACCTCCTTCTCAGAGCGAAGCCTGTCACACTTTTCCTTGGGCCTCCACACGCACTTTAGAAAAACTTACTCCGGGAAGCTGTGAGTTGAACGACGGGTTTCCTACAGCGGTTTTCCGTGGGGGTAAGGATATATGGCACTTGGCCTTAGGCTTCCACGCACACATTGGAAAGGCTTCTCTCTTCGTGAAACAAGATGTGCGCTGAACGTTGCGTTCTGCGCAGGCTTGGTTTTCACACATCAGCCCATGGTACTTTCCCTAGGCTTCCACACGTGCAGTGAGTATCCCTTCCCTAAACCTGAACCAAGACGCGGGGGAAAGCTGCCTTCTACACCACCTTCTTTTCCGAGTTTCGTATAGAACCCTTGCGTTGTGCTTCCACATCCACTTTTGTCACTGCTTCGATATATCCTCCGGAGAGGGGTTCGCTTGAAAGACGGTCTCCCTCCGTCACGCTTTCAAGGAGTTAAGGATAGGGCACTCTCCTTATGCCTGCACACGTCCACTTGCAATCTCGACTGACTTCATGACCCCGTCCATATGCTACGCTGAAAGTCCCATTGCGCGCGGCCTTGTTTCTAAGAGATGAGGACAGGGCACGGCACGTTCCTTGTGCTTCCACCACGACTATATAAAAGGCTCCCGTCTCCAAGGCAAAGGATGTCAGGTGCAAGACGGCTTCGCAAAAGCGAGGTTGCCTCTTAGAGAGCGGTCTACGGCGCTCTCCTGACGCTTCCACGCCTACATATGCAAACGCTTCTGGGCTCACGAAAGAAGACGTCCGTTGAAAGCTGCCTTGTACCCCGACGCGTTTCTCAGAGTTAGGTCCAGGGAACGGTCCCTGTGCGATCACACGCAGCCTTGAGATGGCTCAGCTCTTTTCGATCGTCAGGGAGGACGTTTCTCGGAGTTAGGTCCAGGGAAATTTAGTAAAGCGTACGGCACTTTCATGATGCTTCCACACCCACTTTTGGAAATGCTTCTCTCTCCAGGATACCTGAAGATGCTAGTGGCGAGTCGACGTAGACGCAGACTTGCTTTTCCCAGGTCAGTACATGGCACTCTCCTTATTCACTCACGCACGCGCGCGCGCGCGTGCCCTCACACACACACACACACACACACACACACACACAGAGTTGAACATGTTTCTGTCTCGTCAGGAAAGAAGGTGATCGTTGAGAGACGGTTTCTCGCCGATGCTTTTGGGTTCTTGCTTTTTTCCCCCCGGAGAGAGAAGTGTAGCCGCTTTTTCCCTAGGCTTCCGTACACACCCTTGAGAAGCCTTCCGTCAGCCAGAAACAAGCCATGAGTTGAAAGAGGCGTTCCACGCAGACCTCCTTCTCAGAGCGAAGCCTGTCACACTTTTCCTTGTGAAGTAAACTAGAGAGATACAAATACTTTCTCAATGATTGCTTTAACAAAAAAGGACTAAATATCCCAATCAGAAAACATAGACTGTAAAGAGGACGCAAGACCCATCTCTATGCTGCCTACCAGAGAATCACTTCAGACCTAAAAATAAAAGCAGATTGGAAGTAATGGGACACAAAACCATTTATCATGCAAATGGAAGTGAAAAGAAAGTTGGAGTCGTAATATTTTTATGAGACAAAATAAACTGAATTGTGGGGAAGATGGCAGAGTATAAGGACCCTAAACTCACCTCATCCCACAGATACAACTAGGTAACACTCACACCAGAGTCACCCAGAAATGGACCTTCAGATTTCCCCACAAAACTATACAACTAAATGGAGAGAGGGAATCACATCAAAGATGGTAGGAAGGACAAGGACTCTGTAGGAATCTAAAGCCCATATTTCTGACCACCAGAGGGAGGGAACCACAGTCACAGAGGGGCCAGAAACAAACTACTACACCGGGGAGCCTCTAAAGCGTAGAGACATCCTCATAGCTTATGGCTTTGAAAATCAGAAGGGATGACATTTGTGAGCGTATACAACCAGCAGACTTAAAGCTTGGAACTTTTAAAAATCAGCTGTCTCAGCTCTGAGAGAGCACAGAAGGTGATAGGAAGCTGAGATCTGTCCGTAAAGATTAAGCAGAGCAAAGAGTGTGGAGAAGCTTGGGTGAAGCAGGTTGAAAGGTGCTTGAGGATTAAACAAGGGAGACATAGTTCCTGAACTCACAGTTTGCTAAGGGACTTGTCCAGGAACAAAGGAGCTGGCAGGTGCCATTTCCCTCTACGGCCCCTCATTATAAACACACACCTACCTGCAAGACCAAGCACAATCTAGCAATCACTAACTTGCATAAACCATGGCCCATCCCCACACCTACCACACCTGCTTCAGTCCCAGTGCTGTGGATACCCTCCCTGATAAGACCCACACAATCCTTGACAACAATATGTCTCCCCATCACCCACAGAACACGCATGCGTCTTGTTAAAACAGCACACCCCATGTGTTGTGCACAATGACACAGTCCAGATCCAGTCTCTGTTGTTGCTATGCATTACCTTCAGAGGAGAACCAGCATCACCAAGTGAAAAATGTATGTTCTGCCCCGTATTTTCAAGAACAAGCAATATATCTGACCTTCCTAACAGAGAGATATTCTCTGAGAAGTAGGCCAAATGAGCAGACAGAGGACTATGTCCTAAACGAAAGAAGAGGACAAAGCCACAGCAAGAGACCTAAACAAAATGGATATAAGGAACATGCCTGACAGAAAATTTAAGATAACAATTATAAAGATACTCACTGGGGAAATGAAAAGAGGGAGGACATCAGAAGGGGGAACATCATTGAGACTCTTAACAAAGAGATATGAAAGAAATAATCAGAGATGTGGAACACAAGAAATGAAATGAAGAATATACTAGATAGAATAATTAGCAGGATGGACGAAGCAGAGGAACAAATTAATGAACTAGAAGACAGTAATGGAAAGTAATCAAGCGGAACAAATGAGAGGAAAAAGAAGTATGCAAAAATGAGAAGAGACTTAGGGAATTCAGTGACTCCATCCAGTGTAACAACACCCACATGAGAGGGATCCCAGAAGGTGAAAAGGGGGAAAAGGGGGCAGAAAATCTATTGGACCAAAGAAGAGCTGAAAACTTAACCTAATCTGGTGAAGGAAACCTATACAAATCCATAAGGCATAGAGATCCCCTCCCACAAAATCAGCCTAAGGAGGTCCACATCAAGATACATAGAAATCAAAATGGGAAAAGGTAGTGATAAAGAAAAAACATTTAAAGCAGCAAGATAAAAGAAGACAGTTAACATGCAAGGGAAAGCCCATAAATCTATCAGCTGAGTTTTCAGCAGAAACTATGCAGGACAGAAGAAAGTGGCGTTAAATATTCAAAGTGCTGAAGGAGAAAAATCTGCAGCAAGGAATAATTTATCCAGCAAGCCTATCCTTCAGAAAAGAAGGGGAGAAAAAGAGTTTCTTAGCCACACAAACTAAAAGAGTTCATGACCACTAAATTAACTACAAAAAATATTGAAGGGGACACTATGAGTGGAAAAAAATCGTAAGTGAGAGTATGACAATAATGAATCAAGGAAGCAGTAAAAATAAGTATTTCTGTAAAAATCAGTTAAGGGATTCACAAAATAAAAGTATGTAAAATATGAAAACATATACACTAACACATGAGGAGGAGTCAACAGTGGGTTTGAACTTAAACAGCATTCAACTTAATATAGACTGAAAAGGCTATATATAATCCAGGGGGTCACCACAAACCCAAACCTCTAATACACATGCAAAAGATAAAGGGAAAGAAATCCAAGAATATCATTAAAGAAAACGAGCAAACCATGAGAGAGAGAGCAAGAGAAGAAAGGATCAGAGAAAAACTACACAAAAAACTATGAAACAAGTAACAAAACATCAATAAATACATGTCTAATGATAATTAGTTTGAATGTAAATGGACTAAATGCTCCAAGCAAAAGAGCATCACAGAGTTTGTATATATATATAAAAGATTTCACACCTAAAGACACCTGCAGATGGAAATTAAGAGATGGAGAAACATTAATCATGCAAGTGGATGTCAAAAGAAGTCAGAGTAGCAATCCTTATATCAGACAAAATAGACTTTTTTAACATTGAAATTGAATTAGCCAACATAGAGTACACCAGTAATTTCAAATGTAGCGTTCCACAATTCATCAGTTGTGTATAACACCCAGTGTTCATCACATCGCATGCATTCCTTAATGCCCATCACACAGTTACTCCATCTCCCCACCCACCTTTCCTCCAGCAACCCTCAGTTTGTTTCCAATAGCTGGGAAACTGTCATGGATTTTCTTCCTCTCTGGTTTCTTCGCATTCATTTTCCCTCCCTTCCCCTATGATCCTCTGTGCTGTTCCTTCTATTCCACATATGAGTAAAACCATATAATAATTGTTTTTCTCTGACTGACTTATTTTGCTCAGCATAATACCCTCCAGTGCCATCCACATCGATATGCTAAATATTGATCCTTTCTGATGGCTGAGTCATATTCCATTGTATATGTATATACCATGTTTTCTTTATCCATTTATCTGTCGATGGATGTCTTGGTTCCTTCCACGGTTTGGCTATTGTGGACAATGTCGCTATAAACATTCGGGGTGCAGTTGCCCCTTCAGATCACTACATTTGTAGCTTTGGGGTAAATAAAATTGCTGGGTTGTAAGGGAGCTCTCTTTTAAGTTCTTGAGGAACCTCCATATTGTTTTCCAAAGTGGCTGTACCAGTTTTCATTCCCACTTAGAAGTGTAAGAGAGTTCCCCTTTCTCCTCACCAACATTTGTTATTTCTTCGCTTGTTAATTTTTGCAATTCTGACTGGTGTGAAGTGGTATCTCATTGTCATTTGGATTTCTTTTTCCCCATGCCAAGTGATGTTGAGCAGTTTGTCATATGTCTGTTGGCCATTTGTGTGTCTTCTTTGGAGAAATATCTGTTCATATCTTCTGCCCATTTCTTGACTCGCTTATTTGTTTTTTGGGTGTTGAGTTTGGGTGTTGAACGGTAGTAAAGCGTACGGCACATTCATGATGCTTCCACACCCACTTTTGGAAATGCTTCTCTCTCAAGGATACCTGAAGATGTTAGTGGAGAGTTCCGTATACGCAGACTTGCTTTTCCCAGGTGAGTGCATGGCACATTCCTTATTCACTCACGCGCGCGCGCGCACACACAAACACGCACACACACACACACACAGAGTTGAACATGTTTCTGTCTCGTCAGGAAAGGAGGTGTTCGTTGAGAGACGGTTTCTCGCCAATGCTTTTGGGTGCTTGCCCTTTTCCCCCCGGAGAGTGAAGTGTATGCGCTTTTTGCCTAGGCTTCCGTACACACCCTTGAGAAGCCTTCCCTCAGCCAGAAACAAGCCGTGAGTTGAAAGAGGCGTTCCACACAGACCTCCTTCTCAGAGCGAAGCCTGTCACACTTTTCCTTGAGCCTCCACAGGCACTTTAGAAAAACTTCCTCCGGGAAGCTGTGAGTTGAACGACGGGTTTCCTACAGCGGTTTTCCGTGGGGGTAAGGATATATGGCACTTGGCCTTAGGCTTCCACGCACACATTGGAAAGGCTTCTCTCTTCGTGAAACAAGATGTGCGCTGAACGTTGCGTTCTGCGCAGGCTTGGTTTTCACACATCAGCCCATGGTACTTTCCCTAGGCTTCCACACGTGCAGTGAGTATCCCTTCCCTAAACCTGAACCAAGA
This sequence comes from Eumetopias jubatus, assembly GCF_037043125.1. NCBI lineage: Eukaryota > Metazoa > Chordata > Mammalia > Carnivora > Otariidae > Eumetopias > Eumetopias jubatus. The sequence continues at coordinate 1,862,670 of NW_028274834.1, read as the reverse complement.
CGCGGGGGAAAGCTGCCTTCTACACCACCTTCTTTTCCGAGTTTCGTATAGAACCCTTGCGTTGTGCTTCCACATCCACTTTTGTCACTGCTTCGATATATCCTCCGGAGAGGGGTTCGCTTGAAAGACGGTCTCCCTCCGTCACGCTTTCAAGGAGTTAAGGATAGGGCACTTTCCTTATGCCTGCACACGTCCACTTGCAATCTCGACTGACTTCATGACCCCGTCCATATGCTACGCTGAAAGTCCCATTGCGCGCGGCCTTGTTTCTAAGAGATGAGGACAGGGCACGGCACGTTCCTTGTGCTTCCACCACGACTATATAAAAGGCTCCCGTCTCCAAGGCAAAGGATGTCAGGTGCAAGACGGCTTCGCAAAAGCGAGGTTGCCTCTTAGAGGGCGGTCTACGGCGCTCTCCTGACGCTTCCACGCCTACATATGCAAACGCTTCTGGGCTCACGAAAGAAGACGTCCGTTGAAAGCTGCCTTGTACCCCGACGCGTTTCTCAGAGTTAGGTCCAGGGAACGGTCCCTGTGCGATCACACGCAGCCTTGAGATGGCTCAGCTCTTTTCGATCGTCAGGGAGGACGTTTCTCGGAGTTAGGTCCAGGGAAAGGTAGTAAAGCGTACGGCACTTTCATGATGCTTCCACACCCACTTTTGGAAATGCTTCTCTCTCCAGGATACCTGAAGATGCTAGTGGCGAGTCGCCGTAGACGCAGACTTGCTTTTCCCAGGTCAGTACATGGCACTCTCCTTATTCACTCACGCACGCGCGCGCGCGCGTGCCCTCACACACACACACACACACACACACACACACACACACACACAGAGTTGAACATGTTTCTGTCTCGTCAGGAAAGAAGGGGATCGTTGAGAGACGGTTTCTCGCCGATGCTTTTGGGTTCTTGCTTTTTTCCCCCCGGAGAGAGAAGTGTAGCCGCTTTTTCCCTAGGCTTCCGTACACACCCTTGAGAAGCCTTCCGTCAGCCAGAAACAAGCCATGAGTTGAAAGAGGCGTTCCATGCAGACCTCCTTCTCAGAGCGAAGCCTGTCACACTTTTCCTTGTGAAGTAAACTAGAGAGATACAAATACTTTCTCAATGATTGCTTTAACAAAAAAGGACTAAATATCCCAATCAGAAAACATAGACTGTAAAGAGGAAGTAAGACCCATCTCTATGCTGCCTACCAGAGAATCACTTCAGACCTAAAAATAAAAGCAGATTGGAAGTAATGGGACACAAAACCATTTATCATGCAAATGGAAGTGAAAAGAAAGTTGGAGTCGTAATATTTTTATGAGACAAAATAAACTGAATTGTGGGGAAGATGGCAGAGTAGAAGGACCCTAAACTCACCTCATCCCACAGATACAACTAGGTAACACTCACACCAGAGTCACCCAGAAATGGACCTTCAGATTTCCCCACAAAACTATACAACTAAATGGAGAGAGGGAATCACATCAAAGATGGTAGGAAGGACAAGGACTCTGTAGGAATCTAAAGCCCATATTTCTGACCACCAGAGGGAGGGAACCACAGTCACAGAGGGGCCAGAAACAAACTACTACACCGGGGAGCCTCTAAAGCGTAGAGACATCCTCATAGCTTATGGCTTTGAAAATCAGAAGGGATGACATTTGTGAGCGTATACAACCAGCAGACTTAAAGCTTGGAACTTTTAAAAATCAGCTGTCTCAGCTCTGAGAGAGCACAGAAGGTGATAGGAAGCTGAGATCTGTCCGTAAAGATTAAGCAGAGCAAAGAGTGTGGAGAAGCTTGGGTGAAGCAGGTTGAAAGGTGCTTGAGGATTAAACAAGGGAGACATAGTTCCTGAACTCAGAGTTTGCTAAGGGACTTGTCCAGGAACAAAGGAGCTGGCAGGTGCCATTTCCCTCTACGGCCCCTCATTATAAACACACACCTACCTGCAAGACCAAGCACAATCTAGCAATCACTAACTTGCATAAACCATGGCCCATCCCCACACCTACCACACCTGCTTCAGTCCCAGTGCTGTGGATACCCTCCCTGATAAGACCCACACAATCCTTGACAACAATATGTCTCCCCATCACCCACAGAACACGCATGCGTCTTGTTAAAACAGCACACCCCATGTGTTGTGCACAATGACACAGTCCAGATCCAGTCTCTGTTGTTGCTATGCATTACCTTCAGAGGAGAACCAGCATCACCAAGTGAAAAATGTATGTTCTGCCCCGTATTTTCAAGAACAAGCAATATATCTGACCTTCCTAACAGAGAGATATTCTCTGAGAAGTAGGCCAAATGAGCAGACAGAGGACTATGTCCTAAACGAAAGAAGAGGACAAAGCCACAGCAAGAGACCTAAACAAAATGGATATAAGGAACATGCCTGACAGAAAATTTAAGATAACAATTATAAAGATACTCACTGGGGAAATGAAAAGAGGGACGACATCAGAAGGGGGAACATCATTGAGACTCTTAACAAAGAGATATGAAAGAAATAATCAGAGATGTGGAACACAAGAAATGAAATGAAGAATATACTAGATAGAATAATTAGCAGGATGGACGAAGCAGAGGAACAAATTAATGAACTAGAAGACAGTAATGGAAAGTAATCAAGCGGAACAAATGAGAGGAAAAAGAAGTATGCAAAAATGAGAAGAGACTTAGGGAATTCAGTGACTCCATCCAGTGTAACAACACCCACATGAGAGGGATCCCAGAAGGTGAAAAGGGTGAAAAGGGGGCAGAAAATCTATTTGACCAAAGAAGAGCTGAAAACTTAACCTAATCTGGTGAAGGAAACCTATACAAATCCATAAGGCATAGAGATCCCCTCCCACAAACTCAACCGAAGGAGGTCCACATCAAGACACATAGTAATCCAAATGGGAAAAGGTAGTGATAAAGAAAAAACATTTAAAGCAGCACATAAAAGAAGACAGTTAACATGCAAGGGAAAGCCCATAAATCTATCAGCTGAGTTTTCAGCAGAAACTATGCAGGACAGAAGAAAGTGGCGTTAAATATTCAAAGTGCTGAATGAGAAAAATCTGCAGCAAGGAATAATTTATCCAGCAAGCCTATCCTTCAGAAAAGAAGGGGAGAAAAAGAGTTTCTTAGCCACACAAACTAAAAGAGTTCATGACCACTAAATTAACTACAAAAAATATTGAAGGGGACACTATGAGTGGAAAAAAATCGTAAGTGAGAGTATGACAATAATGAATCAAGGAAGCAGTAAAAATAAGTATTTCTGTAAAAATCAGTTAAGGGATTCACAAAATAAAAGTATGTAAAATATGAAAACATATACCCTAACACATGAGGAGGAGTCAACAGTGGGTTTGAACTTAAACAGCATTCAACTTAATATAGACTGAAAAGGCTATATATAATCCAGGGGGTCACCACAAACCCAAACCTCTAATACACATGCAAAAGATAAAGGGAAAGAAATCCAAGAATATCATTAAAGAAAACGAGCAAACCATGAGAGAGAGAGCAAGAGAAGAAAGGATCAGAGAAAAACTACACAAAAAACTATGAAACAAGTAACAAAACATCAATAAATACATGTCTAATGATAATTAGTTGGAATGTAAATGGACTAAATGCTCCAAGCAAAAGAGCATGACAGAGTTTGTATATATATATAAAAGATTTCACACCTAAAGACACCTGCAGATGGAAATTAAGAGATGGAGAAACATTAATCATGCAAGTGGATGTCAAGAGAAGTCAGAGTAGCAATCCTTATATCAGACAAAATAGACTTTTTTAACATTGAAATTGAATTAGCCAACATAGAGTACACCAGTAATTTCAAATGTAGCGTTCCACAATTCATCAGTTGTGTATAACACCCAGTGTTCACCACATCACATGCATTCCTTAATGCCCATCACACAGTTACTCCATCTCCCCACCCACCTTTCCTCCAGCAACCCTCAGTTTGTTTCCAATAGCTGGGAACCTGTCATGGATTTTCTTCCTCTCTGGTTTCTTCGCATTCATTTTCCCTCCCTTCCCCTATGATCCTCTGTGCTGTTCCTTCTATTCCACATATGAGTAAAACCATATAATAATTGTTTTTCTCTGACTGACTTATTTTGCTCAGCATAATACCCTCCAGTGCCTTCCACATCGATATGCTAAATATTGATCCTTTCTGATGGCTGAGTCACATTCCATTGTATATGTATATACCATGTTTTCTTTATCCATTTATCTGTCGATGGATGTCTTGGTTCCTTCCACGGTTTGGCTATTGTGGACAATGTCGCTAAAAACATTTGGGGTGCAGTTGCCCCTTCAGATCACTACATTTGTAGCTTTGGGGTAAATAAAATTGCTGGGGTGTAAGGGAGCTCTGTTTTAAGTTCTTGAGGAACCTCCATATTGTTTTCCAAAGTGGCTGTACCAGTTTTCATTCCCACTTAGAAGTGTAAGAGAGTTCCCCTTTCTCCTCACCAACATTTGTTATTTCTACGCTTGTTAATTTTTGCAATTCTGACTGGTGTGAAGTGGTATCTCATTGTCATTTGGATTTCTTTTTCCCCTTGCCAAGTGCTGTTGAGCAGTTTCTCATATGTCTGTTGGCCCTTTGTGTGTCTTCTTTGGAGAAATTCCTGTTCATATCTTCTGCCCATTTCTTGACTCGGTTATTTGTATTTTGGGTGTTGAGTTTGGGTGTTGAACGGTAGTAAAGCGTACGGCGCTTTCATGATGCTTCCACACCCACTTTTGGAAATGCTTCTCTCTCAAGGATACCTGAAGATGTTAGTGGAGAGTTGCCGTATACGCAGACTTGCTTTTCCCAGGTGAGTGCATGGCACATTCCTTATTCACTCACGCGCGCGCGCGCGCACACACACACACACACACACACACAGAGAGTTGAACATGTTTCTGTCTCGTCAGGAAAGGAGGTGTTCGTTGAGAGACGGTTTCTCGCCAATGCTTTTGGGTGCTTGCCCTTTTCCCCCCGGAGAGTGAAGTGTATGCGCTTTTTCCGTAGGCTTCAGTACACACCCTTGAGAAGCCTTCCGTCAGTCAGAAACAGGCCGTGAGTTGAAAGAGGCGTTCCACACAGACCTCCTTCTCAGAGCGAAGCCTGTCACACTTTTCCTTGGGCCTCCACACGCACTTTAGAAAAACTTACTCCGGGAAGCTGTGAGTTGAACGACGGGTTTCCTACAGCGGTTTTCCGTGGGGGTAAGGATATATGGCACTTGGCCTTAGGCTTCCACGCACACATTGGAAACGGCTTCTCTCTTCGTGAAACAAGATGTGCGCTGAACGTTGCGTTCTGCGCAGGCTTGCTTTTCACACATCAGCCGATGGTACTTTCCCTAGGCTTCCACACGCGCAGTGAGTATCCCTTCCCTAAACCTGAACCAAGACGCGGGGGAAAGCTGCCTTCTACACCACCTTCTTTTCCGAGTTTCGTATAGAACCCTTGCGTTGTGCTTCCACATCCACTTTTGTCACTGCTTCGATATATCCTCCGGAGAGGGGTTCGCTTGAAAGACGGTCTCCCTCCGTCACGCTTTCAAGGAGTTAAGGATAGGGCACTCTCCTTATGCTTGCACACGTCCACTTGCAATCTCGACTGACTTCATGACCCCGTCCATATGCTACGCTGAAAGTCCCATTGCGCGCGGCCTTGTTTCTAAGAGATGAGGACAGGGCACGGCACGTTCCTTGTGCTTCCACCACGACTATATAAAAGGCTCCCGTCTCCAAGGCAAAGGATGTCAGGTGCAAGACGGCTTCGCAAAAGCGAGGTTGCCTCTTAGAGGGCGGTCTACGGCGCTCTGCTGACGCTTCCACGCCTACATATGCAAACGCTTCTGGGCTCACGAAAGAAGACGTCCGTTGAAAGCTGCCTTGTACCCCGACGCGTTTCTCGGAGTTAGGTCCAGGGAACGGTCCCTGTGCGATCACACGCAGCCTTGAGATGGCTCAGCTCTTTTCGATCGTCAGGGAGGACGTTTCTCGGAGTTAGGTCCAGGGAAAGGTAGTAAAGCGTACGGCACTTTCATGATGCTTCCACACCCACTTTTGGAAATGCTTCTCTCTCCAGGATACCTGAAGATGCTAGTGGCGAGTCGCCGTAGACGCAGACTTGCTTTTCCCAGGTCAGTACATGGCACTCTCCTTATTCACTCACGCACGCGCGCGCGCGCGTGCCCTCACACACACACACACACACACACACACACACACACACACACACACAGAGTTGAACATGTTTCTGTCTCGTCAGGAAAGAAGGTGATCGTTGAGAGACGGTTTCTCGCCGATGCTTTTGGGTTCTTGCTTTTCTCCCCCCGGAGAGAGAAGTGTAGCCGCTTTTTCCCTAGGCTTCCGTACACACCCTTGAGAAGCCTTCCGTCAGCCAGAAACAAGCCATGAGTTGAAAGAGGCGTTCCACGCAGACCTCCTTCTCAGAGCGAAGCCTGTCACACTTTTCCTTGTGAAGTAAACTAGAGAGATACAAATACTTTCTCAATGATTGCTTTAACAAAAAAGGACTAAATATCCCAATCAGAAAACATAGACTGTAAAGAGGAAGCAAGACCCATCTCTATGCTGCCTACCAGAGAATCACTTCAGACCTAAAAATAAAAGCAGATTGGAAGTAATGGGACACAAAACCATTTATCATGCAAATGGAAGTGAAAAGAAAGTTGGAGTCGTAATATTTTTATGAGACAAAATAAACTGAATTGTGGGGAAGATGGCAGAGTAGAAGGACCCTAAACTCACCTCATCCCACAGATACAACTAGGTAACACTCACACCAGAGTCACCCAGAAATGGACCTTCAGATTTCCCCACAAAACTATACAACTAAATGGAGAGAGGGAATCACATCAAAGATGGTAGGAAGGACAAGGACTCTGTAGGAATCTAAAGCCCATATTTCTGACCACCAGAGGGAGGGAACCACAGTCACAGAGGGGCCAGAAACAAACTACTACACCGGGGAGCCTCTAAAGCGTAGAGACATCCTCATAGCTTATGGCTTTGAAAATCAGAAGGGATGACATTTGTGAGCGTATACAACCGGCAGACTTAAAGCTTGGAACTTTTAAAAATCAGCTGTCTCAGCTCTGAGAGAGCACAGAAGGTGATAGGAAGCTGAGATCTGTCCTTAAAGATTAAGCAGAGCAAAGAGTGTGGAGAAGCTTGGGTGAAGCAGGTTGAAAGGTGCTTGAGGATTAAACAAGGGAGACATAGTTCCTGAACTCAGAGTTTGCTAAGGGACTTGTCCAGGAACAAAGGAGCTGGCAGGTGCCATTTCCCTCTACGGCCCCTCATTATAAACACACACCTACCTGCAAGACCAAGCACAATCTAGCAATCACTAACTTGCATAAACCATGGCCCATCCCCACACCTACCACACCTGCTTCAGTCCCAGTGCTGTGGATACCCTCCCTGATAAGACCCACACAATCCTTGACAACAATATGTCTCCCCATCACCCACAGAACACGCATGCGTCTTGTTAAAACAGCACACCCCATGTGTTGTGCACAATGACACAGTCCAGATCCAGTCTCTGTTGTTGCTATGCATTACCTTCAGAGGAGAACCAGCATCACCAAGTGAAAAATGTATGTTCTGCCCCGTATTTTCAAGAACAAGCAATATATCTGACCTTCCTAACAGAGAGATATTCTCTGAGAAGTAGGCCAAATGAGCAGACAGAGGACTATGTCCTAAACGAAAGAAGAGGACAAAGCCACAGCAAGAGACCTAAACAAAATGGATATAAGGAACATGCCTGACAGAAAATTTAAGATAACAATTATAAAGATACTCACTGGGGAAATGAAAAGAGGGAGGACATCAGAAGGGGGAACATCATTGAGACTCTTAACAAAGAGATATGAAAGAAATAATCAGAGATGTGGAACACAAGAAATGAAATGAAGAATATACTAGATAGAATAATTAGCAGGATGGACGAAGCAGAGGAACAAATTAATGAACTAGAAGACAGTAATGGAAAGTAATCAAGCGGAACAAATGAGAGGAAAAAGAAGTATGCAAAAATGAGAAGAGACTTAGGGAATTCAGTGACTCCATCCAGTGTAACAACACCCACATGAGAGGGATCCCAGAAGGTGAAAAGGGGGAAAAGGGGGCAGAAAATCTATTTGACCAAAGAAGAGCTGAAAACTTAACCTAATCTGGTGAAGGAAACCTATACAAATCCATAAGGCATAGAGATCCCCTCCCACAAAATCAACCTAAGGAGGTCCACATCAAGATACATAGTAATCAAAATGGGAAAAGGTAGTGATAAAGAAAAAACATTTAAAGCAGCAAGATAAAAGAAGACAGTTAACATGCAAGGGAAAGCCCATAAATCTATCAGCTGAGTTTTCAGCAGAAACTATGCAGGACAGAAGAAAGTGGCGTTAAATATTCAAAGTGCTGAAGGAGAAAAATCTGCAGCAAGGAATAATTTATCCAGCAAGCCTATCCTTCAGAAAAGAAGGGGAGAAAAAGAGTTTCTTAGCCACACAAACTAAAAGAGTTCATGACCACTAAATTAACTACAAAAAATATTGAAGGGGACACTATGAGTGGAAAAAAATCGTAAGTGAGAGTATGACAATAATGAATCAAGGAAGCAGTAAAAATAAGTATTTCTGTAAAAATCAGTTAAGGGATTCACAAAATAAAAGTATGTAAAATATGAAAACATATACCCTAACACATGAGGAGGAGTCAACAGTGGGTTTGAACTTAAACAGCATTCAACTTAATATAGACTGAAAAGGCTATATATAATCCAGGGGGTCACCACAAACCCAAACCTCTAATACACATGCAAAAGATAAAGGGAAAGAAATCCAAGAATATCATTAAAGAAAACGAGCAAACCATGAGAGAGAGAGCAAGAGAAGAAAGGATCAGAGAAAAACTACACAAAAAATTATGAAACAAGTAACAAAACATCAATAAATACATGTCTAATGATAATTAGTTTGAATGTAAATGGACTAAATGCTCCAAGCAAAAGAGCATGACAGAGTTTGTATATATATATAAAAGATTTCACACCTAAAGACACCTGCAGATGGAAATTAAGAGATGGAGAAACATTAATCATGCAAGTGGATGTCAAGAGAAGTCAGAGTAGCAATCCTTATATCAGACAAAATAGACTTTTTTAACATTGAAATTGAATTAGCCAACATAGAGTACACCAGTAATTTCAAATGTAGCGTTCCACAATTCATCAGTTGTGTATAACACCCAGTGTTCATCACATCGCATGCATTCCTTAATGCCCATCACACAGTTACTCCATCTCCCCACCCACCTTACCTCCAGCAACCCTCAGTTTGTTTCCAATAGTTAGGAACCTGTCATGGATTTTCTTCCTCTCTGGTTTCTTCGCATTCATTTTCCCTCCCTTCCCCTATGATCCTCTGTGCTGTTCCTTCTATTCCACATATGAGTAAAACCATATAATAATTGTTTTTCTCTGACTGACTTATTTTGCTCAGCATAATACCCTCCAGTGCCTTCCACATCGATATGCTAAATATTGATCCTTTCTGATGGCTGAGTCACATTCCTTTGTATATGTATATACCATGTTTTCTTTATCCATTTATCTGTCGATGGATGTCTTGGTTCCTTCCACGGTTTGGCTATTGTGGACAATGTCGCTATAAACATTTGGGGTGCAGTTGCCCCTTCAGATCACTACATTTGTAGCTTTGGGGTAAATAAAATTGCTGGGGTGTAAGGGAGCTCTGTTTTAAGTTCTTGAGGAACCTCCATATTGTTTTCCAAAGTGGCTGTACCAGTTTTCATTCCCACTTAGAAGTGTAAGAGAGTTCCCCTTTCTCCTCACCAACATTTGTTATTTCTCCGCTTGTTAATTTTTGCAATTCTGACTGGTGTGAAGTGGTATCTCATTGTCATTTGGATTTCTTTTTCCCCTTGCCAAGTGCTGTTGAGCAGTTTCTCATATGTCTGTTGGCCCTTTGTGTGTCTTCTTTGGAGAAATTCCTGTTCATATCTTCTGCCCATTTCTTGACTCGGTTATTTGTATTTTGGGTGTTGAGTTTGGGTGTTGAACGGTAGTAAAGCGTACGGAAATTTCATGATGCTTCCACACCCACTTTTGGAAATGCTTCTCTCTCAAGGATACCTGAAGATGTTAGTGGAGAGTTGCCGTATACGCAGACTTGCTTTTCCCAGGTGAGTGCATGGCACATTCCTTATTCACTCACGCGCGCGCGCGCGCGCACACACACACACACACAGAGTTGAACATGTTTCTGTCTCGTCAGGAAAGGAGGTGTTCGTTGAGAGACGGTTTCTCGCCAATGCTTTTGGGTGCTTGCCCTTTTCCCCCCGGAGAGTGAAGTGTATGCGCTTTTTGCCTAGGCTTCCGTACACACCCTTGAGAAGCCTTCCCTCAGCCAGAAACAAGCCGTGAGTTGAAAGAGGCGTTCCACACAGACCTCCTTCTCAGAGCGAAGCCTGTCACACTTTTCCTTGAGCCTCCACAGGCACTTTAGAAAAACTTCCTCCGGGAAGCTGTGAGTTGAACGACGGGTTTCCTACAGCGGTTTTCCGTGGGGGTAAGGATATATGGCACTTGGCCTTAGGCTTCCACGCACACATTGGAAAGGCTTCTCTCTTCGTGAAACAAGATGTGCGCTGAACGTTGCGTTCTGCGCAGGCTTGCTTTTCACACATCAGCCCATGGTACTTTCCCTAGGCTTCCACACGCGCAGTGAGTATCCCTTCCCTAAACCTGAACCAAGACGCGGGGGAAAGCTGCCTTCTACACCACCTTCTTTTCCGAGTTTCGTATAGAACCCTTGCGTTGTGCTTCCACATCCACTTTTGTCACTGCTTCGATATATCCTCCGGAGAGGGGTTCGCTTGAAAGACGGTCTCCCTCCGTCACGCTTTCAAGGAGTTAAGGATAGGGCACTCTCCTTATGCCTGCACACGTCCACTTGCAATCTCGACTGACTTCATGACCCCGTCCATATGCTACGCTGAAAGTCCCATTGCGCGCGGCCTTGTTTCTAAGAGATGAGGACAGGGCACGGCACGTTCCTTGTGCTTCCACCACGACTATATAAAAGGCTCCCGTCTCCAAGGCAAAGGATGTCAGGTGCAAGACGGCTTCGCAAAAGCGAGGTTGCCTCTTAGAGGGCGGTCTACGGCGCTCTCCTGACGCTTCCACGCCTACATATGCAAACGCTTCTGGGCTCACGAAAGAAGACGTCCGTTGAAAGCTGCCTTGTACCCCGACGCGTTTCTCAGAGTTAGGTCCAGGGAACGGTCCCTGTGCGATCACACGCAGCCTTGAGATGGCTCAGCTCTTTTCGATCGTCAGGGAGGACGTTTCTCGGAGTTAGGTCCAGGGAAAGGTAGTAAAGCGTACGGCACTTTCATGATGCTTCCACACCCACTTTTGGAAATGCTTCTCTCTCCAGGATACCTGAAGATGCTAGTGGCGAGTCGCCGTAGACGCAGACTTGCTTTTCCCAGGTCAGTACATGGCACTCTCCTTATTCACTCACGCACGCGCGCGCGCGCGTGCCCTCACACACACACACACACACACACACACACACACACACACACACACAGAGTTGAACATGTTTCTGTCTCGTCAGGAAAGAAGGTGATCGTTGAGAGACGGTTTCTCGCCGATGCTTTTGGGTTCTTGCTTTTTTCCCCCCGGAGAGAGAAGTGTAGCCGCTTTTTCCCTAGGCTTCCGTACACACCCTTGAGAAGCCTTCCGTCAGCCAGAAACAAGCCATGAGTTGAAAGAGGCGTTCCACGCAGACCTCCTTCTCAGAGCGAAGCCTGTCACACTTTTCCTTGTGAAGTCAACTAGAGAGATACAAATACTTTCTCAATGATTGCTTTAACAAAAAAGGACTAAATATCCCAATCAGAAAACATAGACTGTAAAGAGGAAGCAAGACCCATCTCTATGCTGCCTACCAGAGAATCACTTCAGACCTAAAAATAAAAGCAGATTGGAAGTAATGGGACACAAAACCATTTATCATGCAAATGGAAGTGAAAAGAAAGTTGGAGTCGTAATATTTTTATGAGACAAAATAAACTGAATTGTGGGGAAGATGGCAGAGTAGAAGGACCCTAAACTCACCTCATCCCACAGATACAACTAGGTAACACTCACACCAGAGTCACCCAGAAATGGACCTTCAGATTTCCCCACAAAACTATACAACTAAATGGAGAGAGGGAATCACATCAAAGATGGTAGGAAGGACAAGGACTCTGTAGGAATCTAAAGCCCATATTTCTGACCACCAGAGGGAGGGAACCACAGTCACAGAGGGGCCAGAAACAAACTACTACACCGGGGAGCCTCTAAAGCGTAGAGACATCCTCATAGCTTATGGCTTTGAAAATCAGAAGGGATGACATTTGTGAGCGTATACAACCAGCAGACTTAAAGCTTGGAACTTTTAAAAATCAGCTGTCTCAGCTCTGAGAGAGCACAGAAGGTGATAGGAAGCTGAGACCTGTCCTTAAAGATTAAGCAGAGCAAAGAGTGTGGAGAAGCTTGGGTGAAGCAGGTTGAAAGGTGCTTGAGGATTAAACAAGGGAGACATAGTTCCTGAACTCAGAGTTTGCTAAGGGACTTGTCCAGGAACAAAGGAGCTGGCAGGTGCCATTTCCCTCTACGGCCCCTCATTATAAACACACACCTACCTGCAAGACCAAGCACAATCTAGCAATCACTAACTTGCATAAACCATGGCCCATCCCCACACCTACCACACCTGCTTCAGTCCCAGTGCTGTGGATACCCTCCCTGATAAGACCCACACAATCCTTGACAACAATATGTCTCCCCATCACCCACAGAACACGCATGCATCTTGTTAAAACAGCACACCCCATGTGTTGTGCACAATGACACAGTCCAGATCCAGTCTCTGTTGTTGCTATGCATTACCTTCAGAGGAGAACCAGCATCACCAAGTGAAAAATGTATGTTCTGCCCCGTATTTTCAAGAACAAGCAATATATCTGACCTTCCTAACAGAGAGATATTCTCTGAGAAGTAGGCCAAATGAGCAGACAGAGGACTATGTCCTAAACGAAAGAAGAGGACAAAGCCACAGCAAGAGACCTAAACAAAATGGATATAAGGAACATGCCTGACAGAAAATTTAAGATAACAATTATAAAGATACTCACTGGGGAAATGAAAAGAGGGAGGACATCAGAAGGGGGAACATCATTGAGACTCTTAACAAAGAGATATGAAAGAAATAATCAGAGATGTGGAACACAAGAAATGAAATGAAGAATATACTAGATAGAATAATTAGCAGGATGGACGAAGCAGAGGAACAAATTAATGAACTAGAAGACAGTAATGGAAAGTAATCAAGCGGAACAAATGAGAGGAAAAAGAAGTATGCAAAAATGAGAAGAGACTTAGGGAATTCAGTGACTCCATCCAGTGTAACAACACCCACATGAGAGGGATCCCAGAAGGTGAAAAGGGGGAAAAGGGGGCAGAAAATCTAATTGACCAAAGAAGAGCTGAAAACTTAACCTAATCTGGTGAAGGAAACCTATACAAATCCATAAGGCATAGAGATCCCCTCCCACAAAATCAACCTAAGGAGGTCCACATCAAGATACATAGTAATTAAAATGGGAAAGGGTAGTGATAAAGAAAAAACATTTAAAGCAGCAAGATAAAAGAAGACAGTTAACATGCAAGGGAAAGCCCATAAATCTATCAACTGAGTTTTCAGCAGAAACTATGCAGGACAGAAGAAAGTGGCGTTAAATATTCAAAGTGCTGAAGGAGAAAAATCTGCAGCAAGGAATAATTTATCCAGCAAGCCTATCCTTCAGAAAAGAAGGGGAGAAAAAGAGTTTCTTAGCCACACAAACTAAAAGAGTTCATGACCACTAAATTAACTACAAAAAATATTGAAGGGGACACTATGAGTGGAAAAAAATCGTAAGTGAGAGTATGACAATAATGAATCAAGGAAGCAGTAAAAATAAGTATTTCTGTAAAAATCAGTTAAGGGATTCACAAAATAAAAGTATGTAAAATATGAAAACATATACCCTAACACATGAGGAGGAGTCAACAGTGGGTTTGAACTTAAACGGCATTCAACTTAATATAGACTGAAAAGGCTATATATAATCCAGGGGGTCACCACAAACCCAAACCTCTAATACACATGCAAAAGATAAAGGGAAAGAAATCCAAGAATATCATTAAAGAAAACGAGCAAACCATGAGAGAGAGAGCAAGAGAAGAAAGGATCAGAGAAAAACTACACAAAAAACTATGAAACAAGTAACAAAACATCAATAAATACATGTCTAATGATAATTAGTTTGAATGTAAATGGACTAAATGCTCCAAGCAAAAGAGCATGACAGAGTTTGTATATATATATAAAAGATTTCACACCTAAAGACACCTGCAGTTGGAAATTAAGAGATGGAGAAACATTAATCATGCAAGTGGATGTCAAGAGAAGTCAGAGTAGCAATCCTTATATCAGACAAAATAGACTTTTTTAACATTGAAATTGAATTAGCCAACATAGAGTACACCAGTAATTTCAAATGTAGCGTTCCACAATTCATCAGTTGTGTATAACACCCAGTGTTCACCACATCACATGCATTCCTTAATGCCCATCACACAGTTACTCCATCTCCCCACCCACCTTTCCTCCAGCAACCCTCAGTTTGTTTCCAATAGCTGGGAACCTGTCATGGATTTTCTTCCTCTCTGGTTTCTTCGCATTCATTTTCCCTCCCTTCCCCTATGATCCTCTGTGCTGTTCCTTCTATTCCACATATGAGTAAAACCATATAATAATTGTTTTTCTCTGACTGACTTATTTTGCTCAGCATAATACCCTCCAGTGCCTTCCACATCGATATGCTAAATATTGATCCTTTCTGATGGCTGAGTCACATTCCATTGTATATGTATATACCATGTTTTCCTTATCCATTTATCTGTCGATGGATGTCTTGGTTCCTTCCACGGTTTGGCTATTGTGGACAATGTCGCTATAAACATTCGGGGTGCAGTTGCCCCTTCAGATCACTACATTTGTAGCTTTGGGGTAAATAAAATTGCTGGGTTGTAAGGGAGCTCTCTTTTAAGTTCTTGAGGAACCTCCATATTGTTTTCCAAAGTGGCTGTACCAGTTTTCATTCCCACTTAGAAGTGTAAGAGAGTTCCCCTTTCTCCTCACCAACATTTGTTATTTCTTCGCTTGTTAATTTTTGCAATTCTGACTGGTGTGAAGTGGTATCTCATTGTCATTTGGATTTCTTTTTCCCCATGCCAAGTGATGTTGAGCAGTTTGTCATATGTCTGTTGGCCATTTGTGTGTCTTCTTTGGAGAAATATCTGTTCATATCTTCTGCCCATTTCTTGACTCGCTTATTTGTTTTTTGGGTGTTGAGTTTGGGTGTTGAACGGTAGTAAAGCGTACGGCACATACATGATGCTTCCACACCCACTTTTGGAAATGCTTCTCTCTCAAGGATACCTGAAGATGTTAGTGGAGAGTTGCCGTATACGCAGACTTGCTTTTCCCAGGTGAGTGCATGGCACATTCCTTATTCACTCACGCGCGCGCGCGCGCGCACACACACACACACACACACACACAGAGTTGAACATGTTTCTGTCTCGTCAGGAAAGGAGGTGTTCGTTGAGAGACGGTTTCTCGCCAATGCTTTTGGGTGCTTGCCCTTTTCCCCCCGGAGAGTGAAGTGTATGCGCTTTTTGCCTAGGCTTCCGTACACACCCTTGAGAAGCCTTCCCTCAGCCAGAAACAAGCCGTGAGTTGAAAGAGGCGTTCCACACAGACCTCCATCTCAGAGCGAAGCCTGTCACACTTTTCCTTGAGCCTCCACAGGCACTTTAGAAAAACTTCCTCCGGGAAGCTGTGAGTTGAACGACGGGTTTCCTACAGCGGTTTTCCGTGGGGGTAAGGATATATGGCACTTGGCCTTAGGCTTCCACGCACACATTGGAAAGGCTTCTCTCTTCGTGAAACAAGATGTGCGCTGAACGTTGCGTTCTGCGCAGGCTTGGTTTTCACACATCAGCCCATGGTACTTTCCCTAGGCTTCCACACGCGCAGTGAGTATCCCTTCCCTAAACCTGAACCAAGACGCGGGGGAAAGCTGCCTTCTACACCACCTTCTTTTCCGAGTTTCGTATAGAACCCTTGCGTTGTGCTTCCACATCCACTTTTGTCACTGCTTCGATATATCCTCCGGAGAGGGGTTCGCTTGAAAGACGGTCTCCCTCCGTCACGCTTTCAAGGAGTTAAGGATAGGGCACTCTCCTTATGCCTGCACACGTCCACTTGCAATCTCGACTGACTTCATGACCCCGTCCATATGCTACGCTGAAAGTCCCATTGCGCGCGGCCTTGTTTCTAAGAGATGAGGACAGGGCACGGCACGTTCCTTGTGCTTCCACCACGACTATATAAAAGGCTCCCGTCTCCAAGGCAAAGGATGTCAGGTGCAAGACGGCTTCGCAAAAGCGAGGTTGCCTCTTAGAGGGCGGTCTACGGCGCTCTCCTGACGCTTCCACGCCTACATATGCAAACGCTTCTGGGCTCACGAAAGAAGACGTCCGTTGAAAGCTGCCTTGTACCCCGACGCGTTTCTCAGAGTTAGGTCCAGGGAACGGTCCCTGTGCGATCACACGCAGCCTTGAGATGGCTCAGCTCTTTTCGATCGTCAGGGAGGACGTTTCTCGGAGTTAGGTCCAGGGAAAGGTAGTAAAGCGTACGGCACTTTCATGATGCTTCCACACCCAATTTTGGAAATGCTTCTCTCTCCAGGATACCTGAAGATGCTAGTGGCGAGTCGACGTAGACGCAGACTTGCTTTTCCCAGGTCAGTACATGGCACTCTCCTTATTCACTCACGCACGCGCGCGCGCGCGTGCCCTCACACACACACACACACACACACACACACACACAAACACACACAGAGTTGAACATGTTTCTGTCTCGTCAGGAAAGAAGGTGATCGTTGAGAGACGGTTTCTCGCCGATGCTTTTGGGTTCTTGCTTTTTTCCCCCCGGAGAGAGAAGTGTAGCCGCTTTTTCCCTAGGCTTCCGTACACACCCTTGAGAAGCCTTCCGTCAGCCAGAAACAAGCCATGAGTTGAAAGAGGCGTTCCACGCAGACCTCCTTCTCAGAGCGAAGCCTGTCACACTTTTCCTTGTGAAGTAAACTAGAGAGATACAAATACTTTCTCAATGATTGCTTTAACAAAAAAGGACTAAATATCCCAATCAGAAAACATAGACTGTAAAGAGGAAGCAAGACCCATCTCTATGCTGCCTACCAGAGAATCACTTCAGACCTAAAAATAAAAGCAGATTGGAAGTAATGGGACACAAAACCATTTATCATGCAAATGGAAGTGAAAAGAAAGTTGGAGTCGTAATATTTTTATGAGACAAAATAAACTGAATTGTGGGGAAGATGGCAGAGTAGAAGGACCCTAAACTCACCTCATCCCACAGATACAACTAGGTAACACTCACACCAGAGTCACCCAGAAATGGACCTTCAGATTTCCCCACAAAACTATACAACTAAATGGAGAGAGGGAATCACATCAAAGATGGTAGGAAGGACAAGGACTCTGTAGGAATCTAAAGCCCATATTTCTGACCACCAGAGGGAGGGAACCACAGTCACAGAGGGGCCAGAAACAAACTACTACACCGGGGAGCCTCTAAAGCGTAGAGACATCCTCATAGCTTATGGCTTTGAAAATCAGAAGGGATGACATTTGTGAGCGTATACAACCAGCAGACTTAAAGCTCGGAACTTTTAAAAATCAGCTGTCTCAGCTCTGAGAGAGCACAGAAGGTGATAGGAAGCTGAGACCTGTCCTTAAAGATTAAGCAGAGCAAAGAGTGTGGAGAAGCTTGGGTGAAGCAGGTTGAAAGGTGCTTGAGGATTAAACAAGGGAGACATAGTTCCTGAACTCAGAGTTTGCTAAGGGACTTGTCCAGGAACAAAGGAGCTGGCAGGTGCCATTTCCCTCTACGGCCCCTCATTATAAACACACACCTACCTGCAAGACCAAGCACAATCTAGCAATCACTAACTTGCATAAACCATGGCCCATCCCCACACCTACCACACCTGCTTCAGTCCCAGTGCTGTGGATACCCTCCCTGATAAGACCCACACAATCCTTGACAACAATATGTCTCCCCATCACCCACAGAACACGCATGCATCTTGTTAAAACAGCACACCCCATGTGTTGTGCACAATGACACAGTCCAGATCCAGTCTCTGTTGTTGCTATGCATTACCTTCAGAGGAGAACCAGCATCACGAAGTGAAAAATGTATGTTCTGCCCCGTATTTTCAAGAACAAGCAATATATCTGACCTTCCTAACAGAGAGATATTCTCTGAGAAGTAGGCCAAATGAGCAGACAGAGGACTATGTCCTAAACGAAAGAAGAGGACAAAGCCACAGCAAGAGACCTAAACAAAATGGATATAAGGAACATGCCTGACAGAAAATTTAAGATAACAATTATAAAGATACTCACTGGGGAAATGAAAAGAGGGAGGACATCAGAAGGGGGAACATCATTGAGACTCTTAACAAAGAGATATGAAAGAAATAATCAGAGATGTGGAACACAAGAAATGAAATGAAGAATATACTAGATAGAATAATTAGCAGGATGGACGAAGCAGAGGAACAAATTAATGAACTAGAAGACAGTAATGGAAAGTAATCAAGCGGAACAAATGAGAGGAAAAAGAAGTATGCAAAAATGAGAAGAGACTTAGGGAATTCAGTGACTCCATCCAGTGTAACAACACCCACATGAGAGGGATCCCAGAAGGTGAAAAGGGGGAAAAGGGGGCAGAAAATCTATTTGACCAAAGAAGAGCTGAAAACTTAACCTAATCTGGTGAAGGAAACCTATACAAATCCATAAGGCATAGAGATCCCCTCCCACAAACTCAACCGAAGGAGGTCCACATCAAGACACATAGTAATCCAAATGGGAAAAGGTAGTGATAAAGAAAAAACATTTAAAACAGCACATAAAAGAAGACAGTTAACATGCAAGGGAAAGCCCATAAATCTATCAGCTGAGTTTTCAGCAGAAACTATGCAGGACAGAAGAAAGTGGCGTTAAATATTCAAAGTGCTGAAGGAGAAAAATCTGCAGCAAGGAATAATTTATCCAGCAAGCCTATCCTTCAGAAAAGAAGGGGAGAAAAAGAGTTTCTTAGCCACACAAACTAAAAGAGTTCATGACCACTAAATTAACTACAAAAAATATTGAAGGGGACACTATGAGTGGAAAAAATTGTAAGTGAGAGTATGACAATAATGAATCAAGGAAGCAGTAAAAATAAGTATTTCTGTAAAAATCAGTTAAGGGATTCACAAAATAAAAGTATGTAAAATATGAAAACGTATACCCTAACACATGAGGAGGAGTCAACAGTGGGTTTGAACTTAAACAGCATTCAACTTAATATAGACTGAAAAGGCTATATATAATCCAGGGGGTCACCACAAACCCAAACCTCTAATACACATGCAAAAGATAAAGGGAAAGAAATCCAAGAATATCATTAAAGAAAACGAGCAAACCATGAGAGAGAGAGCAAGAGAAGAAAGGATCAGAGAAAAACTACACAAAAAACTATGAAACAAGTAACAAAACATCAATAAATACATGTCTAATGATAATTAGTTGGAATGTAAATGGACTAAATGCTCCAAGCAAAAGAGCATGACAGAGTTTGTATATATATATAAAAGATTTCACACCTAAAGACACCTGCAGATGGAAATTAAGAGATGGAGAAACATTAATCATGCAAGTGGATGTCAAGAGAAGTCAGAGTAGCAATCCTTATATCAGACAAAATAGACTTTTTTAACATTGAAATTGAATTAGCCAACATAGAGTACACCAGTAATTTCAAATGTAGCGTTCCACAATTCATCAGTTGTGTATAACACCCAGTGTTCACCACATCACATGCATTCCTTAATGCCCATCACACAGTTACTCCATCTCCCCACCCACCTTTCCTCCAGCAACCCTCAGTTTGTTTCCAATAGCTGGGAACCTGTCATGGATTTTCTTCCTCTCTGGTTTCTTCGCATTCATTTTCCCTCCCTTCCCCTATGATCCTCTGTGCTGTTCCTTCTATTCCACATATGAGTAAAACCATATAATAATTGTTTTTCTCTGACTGACTTATTTTGCTCAGCATAATACCCTCCAGTGCCTTCCACATCGATATGCTAAATATTGATCCTTTCTGATGGCTGAGTCACATTCCATTGTATATGTATATACCATGTTTTCCTTATCCATTTATCTGTCGATGGATGTCTTGGTTCCTTCCACGGTTTGGCTATTGTGGACAATGTCGCTATAAACATTCGGGGTGCAGTTGCCCCTTCAGATCACTACATTTGTAGCTTTGGGGTAAATAAAATTGCTGGGTTGTAAGGGAGCTCTCTTTTAAGTTCTTGAGGAACCTCCATATTGTTTTCCAAAGTGGCTGTACCAGTTTTCATTCCCACTTAGAAGTGTAAGAGAGTTCCCCTTTCTCCTCACCAACATTTGTTATTTCTTCGCTTGTTAATTTTTGCAATTCTGACTGGTGTGAAGTGGTATCTCATTGTCATTTGGATTTCTTTTTCCCCATGCCAAGTGATGTTGAGCAGTTTGTCATATGTCTGTTGGCCATTTGTGTGTCTTCTTTGGAGAAATATCTGTTCATATCTTCTGCCCATTTCTTGACTCGCTTATTTGTTTTTTGGGTGTTGAGTTTGGGTGTTGAACGGTAGTAAAGCGTACGGCACATTCATGATGCTTCCACACCCACTTTTGGAAATGCTTCTCTCTCCAGGATACCTGAAGATGTTAGTGGAGAGTTGCCGTATACGCAGACTTGCTTTTCCCAGGTGAGTGCATGGCACATTCCTTATTCACTCACGCGCGCGCGCGCGCGCACACACACACACACACACACACACAGAGTTGAACATGTTTCTGTCTCGTCAGGAAAGGAGGTGTTCGTTGAGAGACGGTTTCTCGCCAATGCTTTTGGGTGCTTGCCCTTTTCCCCCCGGAGAGTGAAGTGTATGCGCTTTTTGCCTAGGCTTCCGTACACACCCTTGAGAAGCCTTCCCTCAGCCAGAAAGAAGCCGTGAGTTGAAAGAGGCGTTCCACACAGACCTCCATCTCAGAGCGAAGCCTGTCACACGTTTCCTTGAGCCTCCACAGGCACTTTAGAAAAACTTCCTCCGGGAAGCTGTGAGTTGAACGACGGGTTTCCTACAGCGGTTTTCCGTGGGGGTAAGGATATATGGCACTTGGCCTTAGGCTTCCACGCACACATTGGAAAGGCTTCTCTCTTCGTGAAACAAGATGTGCGCTGAACGTTGCGTTCTGCGCAGGCTTGGTTTTCACACATCAGCCCATGGTACTTTCCCTAGGCTTCCACACGCGCAGTGAGTATCCCTTCCCTAAACCTGAACCAAGACGCGGGGGAAAGCTGCCTTCTACACCACCTTCTTTTCCGAGTTTCGTATAGAACCCTTGCGTTGTGCTTCCACATCCACTTTTGTCACTGCTTCGATATATCCTCCGGAGAGGGGTTCGCTTGAAAGACGGTCTCCCTCCGTCACGCTTTCAAGGAGTTAAGGATAGGGCACTCTCCTTATGCCTGCACACGTCCACTTGCAATCTCGACTGACTTCATGACCCCGTCCATATGCTACGCTGAAAGTCCCATTGCGCGCGGCCTTGTTTCTAAGAGATGAGGACAGGGCACGGCACGTTCCTTGTGCTTCCACCACGACTATATAAAAGGCTCCCGTCTCCAAGGCAAAGGATGTCAGGTGCAAGACGGCTTCGCAAAAGCGAGGTTGCCTCTTAGAGGGCGGTCTACGGCGCTCTCCTGACGCTTCCACGCCTACATATGCAAACGCTTCTGGGCTCACGAAAGAAGACGTCCGTTGAAAGCTGCCTTGTACCCCGACGCGTTTCTCAGAGTTAGGTCCAGGGAACGGTCCCTGTGCGATCACACGCAGCTTTGAGATGGCTCAGCTCTTTTCGATCGTCAGGGAGGACGTTTCTCGGAGTTAGGTCCAGGGAAAGGTAGTAAAGCGTACGGCACTTTCATGATGCTTCCACACCCACTTTTGGAAATGCTTCTCTCTCCAGGATACCTGAAGATGCTAGTGGCGAGTCGCCGTAGACGCAGACTTGCTTTTCCCAGGTCAGTACATGGCACTCTCCTTATTCACTCACGCACGCGCGCGCGCGCGTGCCCTCACACACACACACACACACACACACACACAGAGTTGAACATGTTTCTGTCTCGTCAGGAAAGAAGGTGATCGTTGAGAGACGGTTTCTCGCCGATGCTTTTGGGTTCTTGCTTTTTTCCCCCCGGAGAGAGAAGTGTAGCCGCTTTTTCCCTAGGCTTCCGTACACACCCTTGAGAAGCCTTCCGTCAGCCAGAAACAAGCCATGAGTTGAAAGAGGCGTTCCACGCAGACCTCCTTCTCAGAGCGAAGCCTGTCACACTTTTCCTTGTGAAGTAAACTAGAGAGATACAAATACTTTCTCAATGATTGCTTTAACAAAAAAGGACTAAATATCCCAATCAGAAAACATAGACTGTAAAGAGGAAGCAAGACCCATCTCTATGCTGCCTACCAGAGAATCACTTCAGACCTAAAAATAAAAGCAGATTGGAAGTAATGGGACACAAAACCATTTATCATGCAAATGGAAGTGAAAAGAAAGTTGGAGTCGTAATATTTTTATGAGACAAAATAAACTGAATTGTGGGGAAGATGGCAGAGTAGAAGGACCCTAAACTCACCTCATCCCACAGATACAACTAGGTAACACTCACACCAGAGTCACCCAGAAATGGACCTTCAGATTTCCCCACAAAACTATACAACTAAATGGAGAGAGGGAATCACATCAAAGATGGTAGGAAGGACAAGGACTCTGTAGGAATCTAAAGCCCATATTTCTGACAACCAGAGGGAGGGAACCACAGTCACAGAGGGGCCAGAAACAAACTACTACACCGGGGAGCCTCTAAAGCGTAGAGACATCCTCATAGCTTATGGCTTTGAAAATCAGAAGGGATGACATTTGTGAGCGTATACAACCAGCAGACTTAAAGCTTGGAACTTTTAAAAATCAGCTGTCTCAGCTCTGAGAGAGCACAGAAGGTGATAGGAAGCTGAGACCTGTCCTTAAAGATTAAGCAGAGCAAAGAGTGTGGAGAAGCTTGGGTGAAGCAGGTTGAAAGGTGCTTGAGGATTAAACAAGGGAGACATAGTTCCTGAACTCAGAGTTTGCTAAGGGACTTGTCCAGGAACAAAGGAGCTGGCAGGTGCCATTTCCCTCTACGGCCCCTCATTATAAACACACACCTACCTGCAAGACCAAGCACAATCTAGCAATCACTAACTTGCATAAACCATGGCCCATCCCCACACCTACCACACCTGCTTCAGTCCCAGTGCTGTGGATACCCTCCCTGATAAGACCCACACAATCCTTGACAACAATATGTCTCCCCATCACCCACAGAACACGCATGCGTCTTGTTAAAACAGCACACCCCATGTGTTGTGCACAATGACACAGTCCAGATCCAGTCTCTGTTGTTGCTATGCATTACCTTCAGAGGAGAACCAGCATCACCAAGTGAAAAATGTATGTTCTGCCCCGTATTTTCAAGAACAAGCAATATATCTGACCTTCCTAACAGAGAGATATTCTCTGAGAAGTAGGCCAAATGAGCAGACAGAGGACTATGTCCTAAACGAAAGAAGAGGACAAAGCCACAGCAAGAGACCTAAACAAAATGGATATAAGGAACATGCCTGACAGAAAATTTAAGATAACAATTATAAAGATACTCACTGGGGAAATGAAAAGAGGGAGGACATCAGAAGGGGGAACATCATTGAGACTCTTAACAAAGAGATATGAAAGAAATAATCAGAGATGTGGAACACAAGAAATGAAATGAAGAATATACTAGATAGAATAATTAGCAGGATGGACGAAGCAGAGGAACAAATTAATGAACTAGAAGACAGTAATGGAAAGTAATCAAGCGGAACAAATGAGAGGAAAAAGAAGTATGCAAAAATGAGAAGAGACTTAGGGAATTCAGTGACTCCATCCAGTGTAACAACACCCACATGAGAGGGATCCCAGAAGGTGAAAAGGGTGAAAAGGGGGCAGAAAATCTATTTGACCAAAGAAGAGCTGAAAACTTAACCTAATCTGGTGAAGGAAACCTATACAAATCCATAAGGCATAGAGATCCCCTCCCACAAACTCAACCGAAGGAGGTCCACATCAAGACACATAGTAATCCAAATGGGAAAAGGTAGTGATAAAGAAAAAACATTTAAAACAGCACATAAAAGAAGATAGTTAACATGCAAGGGAAAGTCCATAAATCTATCAGCAGAGTTTTCAGCAGAAACTATGCAGGACAGAATAAAGTGGCGTTAAATATTCAAAGTGCTGAATGAGAAAAATCTGCAGCAAGGAATAATTTATCCAGCAAGCCTATCCTTCAGAAAAGAAGGGGAGAAAAAGAGTTTCTTAGCCACACAAACTAAAAGAGTTCATGACCACTAAATTAACTACAAAAAATATTGAAGGGGACACTATGAGTGGAAAAAAATCGTAAGTGAGAGTATGACAATAATGAATCAAGGAAGCAGTAAAAATAAGTATTTCTGTAAAAATCAGTTAAGGGATTCACAAAATAAAAGTATGTAAAATATGAAAACGTATACCCTAACACATGAGGAGGAGTCAACAGTGGGTTTGAACTTAAACAGCATTCAACTTAATATAGACTGAAAAGGCTATATATAATCCAGGGGGTCACCACAAACCCAAACCTCTAATACACATGCAAAAGATAAAGGGAAAGAAATCCAAGAATATCATTAAAGAAAACGAGCAAACCATGAGAGAGAGAGCAAGAGAAGAAAGGATCAGAGAAAAACTACACAAAAAACTATGAAACAAGTAACAAAACATCAATAAATACATGTCTAATGATAATTAGTTGGAATGTAAATGGACTAAATGCTCCAAGCAAAAGAGCATGACAGAGTTTGTATATATATATAAAAGATTTCACACCTAAAGACACCTGCAGATGGAAATTAAGAGATGGAGAAACATTAATCATGCAAGTGGATGTCAAGAGAAGTCAGAGTAGCAATCCTTATATCAGACAAAATAGACTTTTTTAACATTGAAATTGAATTAGCCAACATAGAGTACACCAGTAATTTCAAATGTAGCGTTCCACAATTCATCAGTTGTGTATAACACCCAGTGTTCACCACATCACATGCATTCCTTAATGCCCATCACACAGTTACTCCATCTCCCCACCCACCTTTCCTCCAGCAACCCTCAGTTTGTTTCCAATAGCTGGGAACCTGTCATGGATTTTCTTCCTCTCTGGTTTCTTCGCATTCATTTTCCCTCCCTTCCCCTATGATCCTCTGTGCTGTTCCTTCTATTCCACATATGAGTAAAACCATATAATAATTGTTTTTCTCTGACTGACTTATTTTGCTCAGCATAATACCCTCCAGTGCCTTCCACATCGATATGCTAAATATTGATCCTTTCTGATGGCTGAGTTACATTCCATTGTATATGTATATACCATGTTTTCTTTATCCATTTATCTGTCGATGGATGTCTTGGTTCCTTCCACGGTTTGGCTATTGTGGACAATGTCGCTATAAACATTCGGGGTGCAGTTGCCCCTTCAGATCACTACATTTGTAGCTTTGGGGTAAATAAAATTGCTGGGTTGTAAGGGAGCTCTCTTTTAAGTTCTTGAGGAACCTCCATATTGTTTTCCAAAGTGGCTGTACCAGTTTTCATTCCCACTTAGAAGTGTAAGAGAGTTCCCCTTTCTCCTCACCAACATTTGTTATTTCTTCGCTTGTTAATTTTTGCAATTCTGACTGGTGTGAAGTGGTATCTCATTGTCATTTGGATTTCTTTTTCCCCATGCCAAGTGATGTTGAGCAGTTTGTCATATGTCTGTTGGCCATTTGTGTGTCTTCTTTGGAGAAATACCTGTTCATATCTTCTGCCCATTTCTTGACTCGCTTATTTGTTTTTTGGGTGTTGAGTTTGGGTGTTGAACGGTAGTAAAGCGTACGGCACATTCATGATGCTTCCACACCCACTTTTGGAAATGCTTCTCTCTCAAGGATACCTGAAGATGTTAGTGGAGAGTTGCCGTATACGCAGACTTGCTTTTCCCAGGTGAGTGCATGGCACATTCCTTATTCACTCACGCGCGCGCGCGCGCGCACACACACACACACACACACACACACAGAGTTGAACATGTTTCTGTCTCGTCAGGAAAGGAGGTGTTCGTTGAGAGACGGTTTCTCGCCAATGCTTTTGGGTGCTTGCCCTTTTCCCCCCGGAGAGTGAAGTGTATGCGCTTTTTGCCTAGGCTTCCGTACACACCCTTGAGAAGCCTTCCCTCAGCCAGAAACAAGCCGTGAGTTGAAAGAGGCGTTCCACACAGACCTCCTTCTCAGAGCGAAGCCTGTCACACTTTTCCTTGGGCCTCCACACGCACTTTAGAAAAACTTCCTCCGGGAAGCTGTGAGTTGAACGACGGGTTTCCTACAGCGGTTTTCCGTGGGGGTAAGGATATATGGCACTTGGCCTTAGGCTTCCACGCACAGATTGGAAAGGCTTCTCTCTTCGTGAAACAAGATGTGCGCTGAACGTTGCGTTCTGCGCAGGCTTGGTTTTCACACATCAGCCCATGGTACTTTCCCTAGGCTTCCACACGCGCAGTGAGTATCCCTTCCCTAAACCTGAACCAAGACGCGGGGGAAAGCTGCCTTCTACACCACCTTCTTTTCCGAGTTTCGTATAGAACCCTTGCGTTGTGCTTCCACATCCACTTTTGTCACTGCTTCGATATATCCTCCGGAGAGGGGTTCGCTTGAAAGACGGTCTCCCTCCGTCACGCTTTCAAGGAGTTAAGGATAGGGCACTCTCCTTGTGCCTGCACACGTCCACTTGCAATCTCGACGGACTTCATGACCCCGTCCATATGCTATGCTGAAAGTCCCATTGCGCGCGGCCTTGTTTCTAAGAGATGAGGACAGGGCACGGCACGTTCCTTGTGCTTCCACCACGACTATATAAAAGGCTCCCGTCTCCAAGGCAAAGGATGTCAGGTGCAAGACGGCTTCGCAAAAGCGAGGTTGCCTCTTAGAGGGCGGTCTACGGCGCTCTGTTGACGCTTCCACGCCTACATATGGAAACGCTTCTGGGCTCACGAAAGAAGACGTCCGTTGAAAGCTGCCTTGTACCCCGACGCGTTTTCCGGAGTTAGGTCCAGGGAACGGTCCCTGTGCGATCACACGCAGCCTTGAGATGGCTCAGCTCTTTTCGATCGTCAGGGAGGACGTTTCTCGGAGTTAGGTCCAGGGAAAGGTAGTAAAGCGTACGGCACTTTCATGATGCTTCCACACCCACTTTTGGAAATGCTTCTCTCTCCAGGATACCTGAAGATGCTAGTGGCGAGTCGCCGTAGACGCAGACTTGCTTTTCCCAGGTCAGTACATGGCACTCTCCTTATTCACTCACGCACGCGCGCGCGCGCGTGCCCTCACACACACACACACACACACACACACACAGAGTTGAACATGTTTCTGTCTCGTCAGGAAAGAAGGTGATCGTTGAGAGACGGTTTCTCGCCGATGCTTTTGGGTTCTTGCTTTTTTCCCCCCGGAGAGAGAAGTGTAGCCGCTTTTTCCCTAGGCTTCCGTACACACCCTTGAGAAGCCTTCCGTCAGCCAGAAACAAGCCATGAGTTGAAAGAGGCGTTCCACGCAGACCTCCTTCTCAGAGCGAAGCCTGTCACACTTTTCCTTGTGAAGTAAACTAGAGAGATACAAATACTTTCTCAATGATTGCTTTAACAAAAAAGGACTAAATATCCCAATCAGAAAACATAGACTGTAAAGAGGAAGCAAGACCCATCTCTATGCTGCCTACCAGAGAATCACTTCAGACCTAAAAATAAAAGCAGATTGGAAGTAATGGGACACAAAACCATTTATCATGCAAATGGAAGTGAAAAGAAAGTTGGAGTCGTAATATTTTTATGAGACAAAATAAACTGAATTGTGGGGAAGATGGCAGAGTAGAAGGACCCTAAACTCACCTCATCCCACAGATACAACTAGGTAACACTCACACCAGAGTCACCCAGAAATGGACCTTCAGATTTCCCCACAAAACTATACAACTAAATGGAGAGAGGGAATCACATCAAAGATGGTAGGAAGGACAAGGACTCTGTAGGAATCTAAAGCCCATATTTCTGACAACCAGAGGGAGGGAACCACAGTCACAGAGGGGCCAGAAACAAACTACTACACCGGGGAGCCTCTAAAGCGTAGAGACATCCTCATAGCTTATGGCTTTGAAAATCAGAAGGGATGACATTTGTGAGCGTATACAACCAGCAGACTTAAAGCTTGGAACTTTTAAAAATCAGCTGTCTCAGCTCTGAGAGAGCACAGAAGGTGATAGGAAGCTGAGACCTGTCCTTAAAGATTAAGCAGAGCAAAGAGTGTGGAGAAGCTTGGGTGAAGCAGGTTGAAAGGTGCTTGAGGATTAAACAAGGGAGACATAGTTCCTGAACTCAGAGTTTGCTAAGGGACTTGTCCAGGAACAAAGGAGCTGGCAGGTGCCATTTCCCTCTACGGCCCCTCATTATAAACACACACCTACCTGCAAGACCAAGCACAATCTAGCAATCACTAACTTGCATAAACCATGGCCCATCCCCACACCTACCACACCTGCTTCAGTCCCAGTGCTGTGGATACCCTCCCTGATAAGACCCACACAATCCTTGACAACAATATGTCTCCCCATCACCCACAGAACACGCATGCGTCTTGTTAAAACAGCACACCCCATGTGTTGTGCACAATGACACAGTCCAGATCCAGTCTCTGTTGTTGCTATGCATTACCTTCAGAGGAGAACCAGCATCACCAAGTGAAAAATGTATGTTCTGCCCCGTATTTTCAAGAACAAGCAATATATCTGACCTTCCTAACAGAGAGATATTCTCTGAGAAGTAGGCCAAATGAGCAGACAGAGGACTATGTCCTAAACGAAAGAAGAGGACAAAGCCACAGCAAGAGACCTAAACAAAATGGATATAAGGAACATGCCTGACAGAAAATTTAAGATAACAATTATAAAGATACTCACTGGGGAAATGAAAAGAGGGAGGACATCAGAAGGGGGAACATCATTGAGACTCTTAACAAAGAGATATGAAAGAAATAATCAGAGATGTGGAACACAAGAAATGAAATGAAGAATATACTAGATAGAATAATTAGCAGGATGGACGAAGCAGAGGAACAAATTAATGAACTAGAAGACAGTAATGGAAAGTAATCAAGCGGAACAAATGAGAGGAAAAAGAAGTATGCAAAAATGAGAAGAGACTTAGGGAATTCAGTGACTCCATCCAGTGTAACAACACCCACATGAGAGGGATCCCAGAAGGTGAAAAGGGTGAAAAGGGGGCAGAAAATCTATTTGACCAAAGAAGAGCTGAAAACTTAACCTAATCTGGTGAAGGAAACCTATACAAATCCATAAGGCATAGAGATCCCCTCCCACAAACTCAACCGAAGGAGGTCCACATCAAGACACATAGTAATCCAAATGGGAAAAGGTAGTGATAAAGAAAAAACATTTAAAACAGCACATAAAAGAAGATAGTTAACATGCAAGGGAAAGTCCATAAATCTATCAGCAGAGTTTTCAGCAGAAACTATGCAGGACAGAATAAAGTGGCGTTAAATATTCAAAGTGCTGAATGAGAAAAATCTGCAGCAAGGAATAATTTATCCAGCAAGCCTATCCTTCAGAAAAGAAGGGGAGAAAAAGAGTTTCTTAGCCACACAAACTAAAAGAGTTCATGACCACTAAATTAACTACAAAAAATATTGAAGGGGACACTATGAGTGGAAAAAAATCGTAAGTGAGAGTATGACAATAATGAATCAAGGAAGCAGTAAAAATAAGTATTTCTGTAAAAATCAGTTAAGGGATTCACAAAATAAAAGTATGTAAAATATGAAAACGTATACCCTAACACATGAGGAGGAGTCAACAGTGGGTTTGAACTTAAACAGCATTCAACTTAATATAGACTGAAAAGGCTATATATAATCCAGGGGGTCACCACAAACCCAAACCTCTAATACACATGCAAAAGATAAAGGGAAAGAAATCCAAGAATATCATTAAAGAAAACGAGCAAACCATGAGAGAGAGAGCAAGAGAAGAAAGGATCAGAGAAAAACTACACAAAAAACTATGAAACAAGTAACAAAACATCAATAAATACATGTCTAATGATAATTAGTTGGAATGTAAATGGACTAAATGCTCCAAGCAAAAGAGCATGACAGAGTTTGTATATATATATAAAAGATTTCACACCTAAAGACACCTGCAGATGGAAATTAAGAGATGGAGAAACATTAATCATGCAAGTGGATGTCAAGAGAAGTCAGAGTAGCAATCCTTATATCAGACAAAATAGACTTTTTTAACATTGAAATTGAATTAGCCAACATAGAGTACACCAGTAATTTCAAATGTAGCGTTCCACAATTCATCAGTTGTGTATAACACCCAGTGTTCACCACATCACATGCATTCCTTAATGCCCATCACACAGTTACTCCATCTCCCCACCCACCTTTCCTCCAGCAACCCTCAGTTTGTTTCCAATAGCTGGGAACCTGTCATGGATTTTCTTCCTCTCTGGTTTCTTCGCATTCATTTTCCCTCCCTTCCCCTATGATCCTCTGTGCTGTTCCTTCTATTCCACATATGAGTAAAACCATATAATAATTGTTTTTCTCTGACTGACTTATTTTGCTCAGCATAATACCCTCCAGTGCCTTCCACATCGATATGCTAAATATTGATCCTTTCTGATGGCTGAGTTACATTCCATTGTATATGTATATACCATGTTTTCTTTATCCATTTATCTGTCGATGGATGTCTTGGTTCCTTCCACGGTTTGGCTATTGTGGACAATGTCGCTATAAACATTCGGGGTGCAGTTGCCCCTTCAGATCACTACATTTGTAGCTTTGGGGTAAATAAAATTGCTGGGTTGTAAGGGAGCTCTCTTTTAAGTTCTTGAGGAACCTCCATATTGTTTTCCAAAGTGGCTGTACCAGTTTTCATTCCCACTTAGAAGTGTAAGAGAGTTCCCCTTTCTCCTCACCAACATTTGTTATTTCTTCGCTTGTTAATTTTTGCAATTCTGACTGGTGTGAAGTGGTATCTCATTGTCATTTGGATTTCTTTTTCCCCATGCCAAGTGATGTTGAGCAGTTTGTCATATGTCTGTTGGCCATTTGTGTGTCTTCTTTGGAGAAATACCTGTTCATATCTTCTGCCCATTTCTTGACTCGCTTATTTGTTTTTTGGGTGTTGAGTTTGGGTGTTGAACGGTAGTAAAGCGTACGGCACATTCATGATGCTTCCACACCCACTTTTGGAAATGCTTCTCTCTCAAGGATACCTGAAGATGTTAGTGGAGAGTTGCCGTATACGCAGACTTGCTTTTCCCAGGTGAGTGCATGGCACATTCCTTATTCACTCACGCGCGCGCGCGCGCGCACACACACACACACACACACACACACAGAGTTGAACATGTTTCTGTCTCGTCAGGAAAGGAGGTGTTCGTTGAGAGACGGTTTCTCGCCAATGCTTTTGGGTGCTTGCCCTTTTCCCCCCGGAGAGTGAAGTGTATGCGCTTTTTGCCTAGGCTTCCGTACACACCCTTGAGAAGCCTTCCGTCAGCCAGAAACAAGCCGTGAGTTGAAAGAGGCGTTCCACACAGACCTCCTTCTCAGAGCGAAGCCTGTCACACTTTTCCTTGGGCCTCCACACGCACTTTAGAAAAACTTCCTCCGGGAAGCTGTGAGTTGAACGACGGGTTTCCTACAGCGGTTTTCCGTGGGGGTAAGGATATATGGCACTTGGCCTTAGGCTTCCACGCACAGATTGGAAAGGCTTCTCTCTTCGTGAAACAAGATGTGCGCTGAACGTTGCGTCCTGCGCAGGCTTGGTTTTCACACATCAGCCCATGGTACTTTCCCTAGGCTTCCACACGTGCAGTGAGTATCCCTTCCCTAAACCTGAACCAAGACGCGGGGGAAAGCTGCCTTCTACACCACCTTCTTTTCCGAGTTTCGTATAGAACCCTTGCGTTGTGCTTCCACATCCACTTTTGTCACTGCTTCGATATATCCTCCGGAGAGGGGTTCGCTTGAAAGACGGTCTCCCTCCGTCACGCTTTCAAGGAGTTAAGGATAGGGCACTCTCCTTGTGCCTGCACACGTCCACTTGCAATCTCGACGGACTTCATGACCCCGTCCATATGCTATGCTGAAAGTCCCATTGCGCGCGGCCTTGTTTCTAAGAGATGAGGACAGGGCACGGCACGTTCCTTGTGCTTCCACCACGACTATATAAAAGGCTCCCGTCTCCAAGGCAAAGGATGTCAGGTGCAAGACGGCTTCGCAAAAGCGAGGTTGCCTCTTAGAGGGCGGTCTACGGCGCTCTGTTGACGCTTCCACGCCTACATATGGAAACGCTTCTGGGCTCACGAAAGAAGACGTCCGTTGAAAGCTGCCTTGTACCCCGACGCGTTTTCCGGAGTTAGGTCCAGGGAACGGTCCCTGTGCGATCACACGCAGCCTTGAGATGGCTCAGCTCTTTTCGATCGTCAGGGAGGACGTTTCTCGGAGTTAGGTCCAGGGAAAGTTAGTAAAGCGTACGGCACTTTCATGATGCTTCCACACCCACTTTTGGAAATGCTTCTCTCTCCAGGATACCTGAAGATGCTAGTGGCGAGTCGCTGTATACGCAGACTTGCTTTTCCCAGGTCAGTACATGGCACTCTCCTTATTCACTCACGCACGCGCGCGCGCGCGTGCCCTCACACACACACACACACACACACACACACACACACACAGAGTTGAACATGTTTCTGTCTCGTCAGGAAAGAAGGGGATCGTTGAGAGACGGTTTCTCGCCGATGCTTTTGGGTTCTTGCTTTTTTCCCCCCGGAGAGAGAAGTGTAGCCCCTTTTTCGTAGGCTTCCGTACACACCCTTGAGAAGCCTTCCGTCAGCCAGAAACAAGCCATGAGTTGAAAGAGGCGTTCCACGCAGACCTCCTTCTCAGAGCGAAGCCTGTCACACTTTTCCTTGTGAAGTAAACTAGAGAGATACAAATACTTTCTCAATGATTGCTTTAACAAAAAAGGACTAAATATCCCAATCAGAAAACATAGACTGTAAAGAGGAAGCAAGACCCATCTCTATGCTGCCTACCAGAGAATCACTTCAGACCTAAAAATAAAAGCAGATTGGAAGTAATGGGACACAAAACCATTTATCATGCAAATGGAAGTGAAAAGAAAGTTGGAGTCGTAATATTTTTATGAGACAAAATAAACTGAATTGTGGGGAAGATGGCAGAGTAGAAGGACCCTAAACTCACCTCATCCCACAGATACAACTAGGTAACACTCACACCAGAGTCACCCAGAAATGGACCTTCAGATTTCCCCACAAAACTATACAACTAAATGGAGAGAGGGAATCACATCAAAGATGGTAGGAAGGACAAGGACTCTGTAGGAATCTAAAGCCCATATTTCTGACCACCAGAGGGAGGGAACCACAGTCACAGAGGGGCCAGAAACAAACTACTACACCGGGGAGCCTCTAAAGCGTAGAGACATCCTCATAGCTTATGGCTTTGAAAATCAGAAGGGATGACATTTGTGAGCGTATACAACCAGCAGACTTAAAGCTTGGAACTTTTAAAAATCAGCTGTCTCAGCTCTGGGAGAGCACAGAAGGTGATAGGAAGCTGAGACCTGTCCTTAAAGATTAAGCAGAGCAAAGAGTGTGGAGAAGCTTGGGTGAAGCAGGTTGAAAGGTGCTTGAGGATTAAACAAGGGAGACATAGTTCCTGAACTCAGAGTTTGCTAAGGGACTTGTCCAGGAACAAAGGAGCTGGCAGGTGCCATTTCCCTCTACGGCCCCTCATTATAAACACACACCTACCTGCAAGACCAAGCACAATCTAGCAATCACTAACTTGCATAAACCATGGCCCATCCCCACACCTACCACACCTGCTTCAGTCCCAGTGCTGTGGATACCCTCCCTGATAAGACCCACACAATCCTTGACAACAATATGTCTCCCCATCACCCACAGAACACGCATGCATCTTGTTAAAACAGCACACCCCATGTGTTGTGCACAATGACACAGTCCAGATCCAGTCTCTGTTGTTGCTATGCATTACCTTCAGAGGAGAACCAGCATCACCAAGTGAAAAATGTATGTTCTGCCCCGTATTTTCAAGAACAAGCAATATATCTGACCTTCCTAACAGAGAGATATTCTCTGAGAAGTAGGCCAAATGAGCAGACAGAGGACTATGTCCTAAACGAAAGAAGAGGACAAAGCCACAGCAAGAGACCTAAACAAAATGGATATAAGGAACATGCCTGACAGAAAATTTAAGATAACAATTATAAAGATACTCACTGGGGAAATGAAAAGAGGGAGGACATCAGAAGGGGGAACATCATTGAGACTCTTAACAAAGAGATATGAAAGAAATAATCAGAGATGTGGAACACAAGAAATGAAATGAAGAATATACTAGATAGAATAATTAGCAGGATGGACGAAGCAGAGGAACAAATTAATGAACTAGAAGACAGTAATGGAAAGTAATCAAGCGGAACAAATGAGAGGAAAAAGAAGTATGCAAAAATGAGAAGAGACTTAGGGAATTCAGTGACTCCATCCAGTGTAACAACACCCACATGAGAGGGATCCCAGAAGGTGAAAAGGGTGAAAAGGGGGCAGAAAATCTATTTGACCAAAGAAGAGCTGAAAACTTAACCTAATCTGGTGAAGGAAACCTATACAAATCCATAAGGCATAGAGATCCCCTCCCACAAACTCAACCGAAGGAGGTCCACATCAAGACACATAGTAATCCAAATGGGAAAAGGTAGTGATAAAGAAAAAACATTTAAAACAGCACATAAAAGAAGATAGTTAACATGCAAGGGAAAGTCCATAAATCTATCAGCAGAGTTTTCAGCAGAAACTATGCAGGACAGAATAAAGTGGCGTTAAATATTCAAAGTGCTGAATGAGAAAAATCTGCAGCAAGGAATAATTTATCCAGCAAGCCTATCCTTCAGAAAAGAAGGGGAGAAAAAGAGTTTCTTAGCCACACAAACTAAAAGAGTTCATGACCACTAAATTAACTACAAAAAATATTGAAGGGGACACTATGAGTGGAAAAAAATCGTAAGTGAGAGTATGACAATAATGAATCAAGGAAGCAGTAAAAATAAGTATTTCTGTAAAAATCAGTTAAGGGATTCACAAAATAAAAGTATGTAAAATATGAAAACGTATACCCTAACACATGAGGAGGAGTCAACAGTGGGTTTGAACTTAAACAGCATTCAACTTAATATAGACTGAAAAGGCTATATATAATCCAGGGGGTCACCACAAACCCAAACCTCTAATACACATGCAAAAGATAAAGGGAAAGAAATCCAAGAATATCATTAAAGAAAACGAGCAAACCATGAGAGAGAGAGCAAGAGAAGAAAGGATCAGAGAAAAACTACACAAAAAACTATGAAACAAGTAACAAAACATCAATAAATACATGTCTAATGATAATTAGTTGGAATGTAAATGGACTAAATGCTCCAAGCAAAAGAGCATGACAGAGTTTGTATATATATATAAAAGATTTCACACCTAAAGACACCTGCAGATGGAAATTAAGAGATGGAGAAACATTAATCATGCAAGTGGATGTCAAGAGAAGTCAGAGTAGCAATCCTTATATCAGACAAAATAGACTTTTTTAACATTGAAATTGAATTAGCCAACATAGAGTACACCAGTAATTTCAAATGTAGCGTTCCACAATTCATCAGTTGTGTATAACACCCAGTGTTCACCACATCACATGCATTCCTTAATGCCCATCACACAGTTACTCCATCTCCCCACCCACCTTTCCTCCAGCAACCCTCAGTTTGTTTCCAATAGCTGGGAACCTGTCATGGATTTTCTTCCTCTCTGGTTTCTTCGCATTCATTTTCCCTCCCTTCCCCTATGATCCTCTGTGCTGTTCCTTCTATTCCACATATGAGTAAAACCATATAATAATTGTTTTTCTCTGACTGACTTATTTTGCTCAGCATAATACCCTCCAGTGCCTTCCACATCGATATGCTAAATATTGATCCTTTCTGATGGCTGAGTTACATTCCATTGTATATGTATATACCATGTTTTCTTTATCCATTTATCTGTCGATGGATGTCTTGGTTCCTTCCACGGTTTGGCTATTGTGGACAATGTCGCTATAAACATTCGGGGTGCAGTTGCCCCTTCAGATCACTACATTTGTAGCTTTGGGGTAAATAAAATTGCTGGGTTGTAAGGGAGCTCTCTTTTAAGTTCTTGAGGAACCTCCATATTGTTTTCCAAAGTGGCTGTACCAGTTTTCATTCCCACTTAGAAGTGTAAGAGAGTTCCCCTTTCTCCTCACCAACATTTGTTATTTCTTCGCTTGTTAATTTTTGCAATTCTGACTGGTGTGAAGTGGTATCTCATTGTCATTTGGATTTCTTTTTCCCCATGCCAAGTGATGTTGAGCAGTTTGTCATATGTCTGTTGGCCATTTGTGTGTCTTCTTTGGAGAAATACCTGTTCATATCTTCTGCCCATTTCTTGACTCGCTTATTTGTTTTTTGGGTGTTGAGTTTGGGTGTTGAACGGTAGTAAAGCGTACGGCACATTCATGATGCTTCCACACCCACTTTTGGAAATGCTTCTCTCTCAAGGATACCTGAAGATGTTAGTGGAGAGTTGCCGTATACGCAGACTTGCTTTTCCCAGGTGAGTGCATGGCACATTCCTTATTCACTCACGCGCGCGCGCGCGCGCACACACACACACACACACACACACACAGAGTTGAACATGTTTCTGTCTCGTCAGGAAAGGAGGTGTTCGTTGAGAGACGGTTTCTCGCCAATGCTTTTGGGTGCTTGCCCTTTTCCCCCCGGAGAGTGAAGTGTATGCGCTTTTTGCCTAGGCTTCCGTACACACCCTTGAGAAGCCTTCCGTCAGCCAGAAACAAGCCGTGAGTTGAAAGAGGCGTTCCACACAGACCTCCTTCTCAGAGCGAAGCCTGTCACACTTTTCCTTGGGCCTCCACACGCACTTTAGAAAAACTTCCTCCGGGAAGCTGTGAGTTGAACGACGGGTTTCCTACAGCGGTTTTCCGTGGGGGTAAGGATATATGGCACTTGGCCTTAGGCTTCCACGCACAGATTGGAAAGGCTTCTCTCTTCGTGAAACAAGATGTGCGCTGAACGTTGCGTCCTGCGCAGGCTTGGTTTTCACACATCAGCCCATGGTACTTTCCCTAGGCTTCCACACGTGCAGTGAGTATCCCTTCCCTAAACCTGAACCAAGACGCGGGGGAAAGCTGCCTTCTACACCACCTTCTTTTCCGAGTTTCGTATAGAACCCTTGCGTTGTGCTTCCACATCCACTTTTGTCACTGCTTCGATATATCCTCCGGAGAGGGGTTCGCTTGAAAGACGGTCTCCCTCCGTCACGCTTTCAAGGAGTTAAGGATAGGGCACTCTCCTTGTGCCTGCACACGTCCACTTGCAATCTCGACGGACTTCATGACCCCGTCCATATGCTATGCTGAAAGTCCCATTGCGCGCGGCCTTGTTTCTAAGAGATGA
Source organism: Eumetopias jubatus (assembly GCF_037043125.1). NCBI lineage: Eukaryota > Metazoa > Chordata > Mammalia > Carnivora > Otariidae > Eumetopias > Eumetopias jubatus. The sequence goes on along the minus strand of NW_028274834.1, from coordinate 1,824,539 downwards.
GGACAGGGCACGGCACGTTCCTTGTGCTTCCACCACGACTATATAAAAGGCTCCCGTCTCCAAGGCAAAGGATGTCAGGTGCAAGACGGCTTCGCAAAAGCGAGGTTGCCTCTTAGAGGGCGGTCTACGGCGCTCTGTTGACGCTTCCACGCCTACATATGGAAACGCTTCTGGGCTCACGAAAGAAGACGTCCGTTGAAAGCTGCCTTGTACCCCGACGCGTTTTCCGGAGTTAGGTCCAGGGAACGGTCCCTGTGCGATCACACGCAGCCTTGAGATGGCTCAGCTCTTTTCGATCGTCAGGGAGGACGTTTCTCGGAGTTAGGTCCAGGGAAAGTTAGTAAAGCGTACGGCACTTTCATGATGCTTCCACACCCACTTTTGGAAATGCTTCTCTCTCCAGGATACCTGAAGATGCTAGTGGCGAGTCGCTGTATACGCAGACTTGCTTTTCCCAGGTCAGTACATGGCACTCTCCTTATTCACTCACGCACGCGCGCGCGCGCGTGCCCTCACACACACACACACACACACACACACACACACACACAGAGTTGAACATGTTTCTGTCTCGTCAGGAAAGAAGGGGATCGTTGAGAGACGGTTTCTCGCCGATGCTTTTGGGTTCTTGCTTTTTTCCCCCCGGAGAGAGAAGTGTAGCCCCTTTTTCGTAGGCTTCCGTACACACCCTTGAGAAGCCTTCCGTCAGCCAGAAACAAGCCATGAGTTGAAAGAGGCGTTCCACGCAGACCTCCTTCTCAGAGCGAAGCCTGTCACACTTTTCCTTGTGAAGTAAACTAGAGAGATACAAATACTTTCTCAATGATTGCTTTAACAAAAAAGGACTAAATATCCCAATCAGAAAACATAGACTGTAAAGAGGAAGCAAGACCCATCTCTATGCTGCCTACCAGAGAATCACTTCAGACCTAAAAATAAAAGCAGATTGGAAGTAATGGGACACAAAACCATTTATCATGCAAATGGAAGTGAAAAGAAAGTTGGAGTCGTAATATTTTTATGAGACAAAATAAACTGAATTGTGGGGAAGATGGCAGAGTAGAAGGACCCTAAACTCACCTCATCCCACAGATACAACTAGGTAACACTCACACCAGAGTCACCCAGAAATGGACCTTCAGATTTCCCCACAAAACTATACAACTAAATGGAGAGAGGGAATCACATCAAAGATGGTAGGAAGGACAAGGACTCTGTAGGAATCTAAAGCCCATATTTCTGACCACCAGAGGGAGGGAACCACAGTCACAGAGGGGCCAGAAACAAACTACTACACCGGGGAGCCTCTAAAGCGTAGAGACATCCTCATAGCTTATGGCTTTGAAAATCAGAAGGGATGACATTTGTGAGCGTATACAACCAGCAGACTTAAAGCTTGGAACTTTTAAAAATCAGCTGTCTCAGCTCTGGGAGAGCACAGAAGGTGATAGGAAGCTGAGACCTGTCCTTAAAGATTAAGCAGAGCAAAGAGTGTGGAGAAGCTTGGGTGAAGCAGGTTGAAAGGTGCTTGAGGATTAAACAAGGGAGACATAGTTCCTGAACTCAGAGTTTGCTAAGGGACTTGTCCAGGAACAAAGGAGCTGGCAGGTGCCATTTCCCTCTACGGCCCCTCATTATAAACACACACCTACCTGCAAGACCAAGCACAATCTAGCAATCACTAACTTGCATAAACCATGGCCCATCCCCACACCTACCACACCTGCTTCAGTCCCAGTGCTGTGGATACCCTCCCTGATAAGACCCACACAATCCTTGACAACAATATGTCTCCCCATCACCCACAGAACACGCATGCATCTTGTTAAAACAGCACACCCCATGTGTTGTGCACAATGACACAGTCCAGATCCAGTCTCTGTTGTTGCTATGCATTACCTTCAGAGGAGAACCAGCATCACCAAGTGAAAAATGTATGTTCTGCCCCGTATTTTCAAGAACAAGCAATATATCTGACCTTCCTAACAGAGAGATATTCTCTGAGAAGTAGGCCAAATGAGCAGACAGAGGACTATGTCCTAAACGAAAGAAGAGGACAAAGCCACAGCAAGAGACCTAAACAAAATGGATATAAGGAACATGCCTGACAGAAAATTTAAGATAACAATTATAAAGATACTCACTGGGGAAATGAAAAGAGGGAGGACATCAGAAGGGGGAACATCATTGAGACTCTTAACAAAGAGATATGAAAGAAATAATCAGAGATGTGGAACACAAGAAATGAAATGAAGAATATACTAGATAGAATAATTAGCAGGATGGACGAAGCAGAGGAACAAATTAATGAACTAGAAGACAGTAATGGAAAGTAATCAAGCGGAACAAATGAGAGGAAAAAGAAGTATGCAAAAATGAGAAGAGACTTAGGGAATTCAGTGACTCCATCCAGTGTAACAACACCCACATGAGAGGGATCCCAGAAGGTGAAAAGGGTGAAAAGGGGGCAGAAAATCTATTTGACCAAAGAAGAGCTGAAAACTTAACCTAATCTGGTGAAGGAAACCTATACAAATCCATAAGGCATAGAGATCCCCTCCCACAAACTCAACCGAAGGAGGTCCACATCAAGACACATAGTAATCCAAATGGGAAAAGGTAGTGATAAAGAAAAAACATTTAAAACAGCACATAAAAGAAGATAGTTAACATGCAAGGGAAAGTCCATAAATCTATCAGCAGAGTTTTCAGCAGAAACTATGCAGGACAGAATAAAGTGGCGTTAAATATTCAAAGTGCTGAATGAGAAAAATCTGCAGCAAGGAATAATTTATCCAGCAAGCCTATCCTTCAGAAAAGAAGGGGAGAAAAAGAGTTTCTTAGCCACACAAACTAAAAGAGTTCATGACCACTAAATTAACTACAAAAAATATTGAAGGGGACACTATGAGTGGAAAAAAATCGTAAGTGAGAGTATGACAATAATGAATCAAGGAAGCAGTAAAAATAAGTATTTCTGTAAAAATCAGTTAAGGGATTCACAAAATAAAAGTATGTAAAATATGAAAACGTATACCCTAACACATGAGGAGGAGTCAACAGTGGGTTTGAACTTAAACAGCATTCAACTTAATATAGACTGAAAAGGCTATATATAATCCAGGGGGTCACCACAAACCCAAACCTCTAATACACATGCAAAAGATAAAGGGAAAGAAATCCAAGAATATCATTAAAGAAAACGAGCAAACCATGAGAGAGAGAGCAAGAGAAGAAAGGATCAGAGAAAAACTACACAAAAAACTATGAAACAAGTAACAAAACATCAATAAATACATGTCTAATGATAATTAGTTGGAATGTAAATGGACTAAATGCTCCAAGCAAAAGAGCATGACAGAGTTTGTATATATATATAAAAGATTTCACACCTAAAGACACCTGCAGATGGAAATTAAGAGATGGAGAAACATTAATCATGCAAGTGGATGTCAAGAGAAGTCAGAGTAGCAATCCTTATATCAGACAAAATAGACTTTTTTAACATTGAAATTGAATTAGCCAACATAGAGTACACCAGTAATTTCAAATGTAGCGTTCCACAATTCATCAGTTGTGTATAACACCCAGTGTTCACCACATCACATGCATTCCTTAATGCCCATCACACAGTTACTCCATCTCCCCACCCACCTTTCCTCCAGCAACCCTCAGTTTGTTTCCAATAGCTGGGAACCTGTCATGGATTTTCTTCCTCTCTGGTTTCTTCGCATTCATTTTCCCTCCCTTCCCCTATGATCCTCTGTGCTGTTCCTTCTATTCCACATATGAGTAAAACCATATAATAATTGTTTTTCTCTGACTGACTTATTTTGCTCAGCATAATACCCTCCAGTGCCTTCCACATCGATATGCTAAATATTGATCCTTTCTGATGGCTGAGTTACATTCCATTGTATATGTATATACCATGTTTTCTTTATCCATTTATCTGTCGATGGATGTCTTGGTTCCTTCCACGGTTTGGCTATTGTGGACAATGTCGCTATAAACATTCGGGGTGCAGTTGCCCCTTCAGATCACTACATTTGTAGCTTTGGGGTAAATAAAATTGCTGGGTTGTAAGGGAGCTCTCTTTTAAGTTCTTGAGGAACCTCCATATTGTTTTCCAAAGTGGCTGTACCAGTTTTCATTCCCACTTAGAAGTGTAAGAGAGTTCCCCTTTCTCCTCACCAACATTTGTTATTTCTTCGCTTGTTAATTTTTGCAATTCTGACTGGTGTGAAGTGGTATCTCATTGTCATTTGGATTTCTTTTTCCCCATGCCAAGTGATGTTGAGCAGTTTGTCATATGTCTGTTGGCCATTTGTGTGTCTTCTTTGGAGAAATACCTGTTCATATCTTCTGCCCATTTCTTGACTCGCTTATTTGTTTTTTGGGTGTTGAGTTTGGGTGTTGAACGGTAGTAAAGCGTACGGCACATTCATGATGCTTCCACACCCACTTTTGGAAATGCTTCTCTCTCAAGGATACCTGAAGATGTTAGTGGAGAGTTGCCGTATACGCAGACTTGCTTTTCCCAGGTGAGTGCATGGCACATTCCTTATTCACTCACGCGCGCGCGCGCGCGCACACACACACACACACACACACACACAGAGTTGAACATGTTTCTGTCTCGTCAGGAAAGGAGGTGTTCGTTGAGAGACGGTTTCTCGCCAATGCTTTTGGGTGCTTGCCCTTTTCCCCCCGGAGAGTGAAGTGTATGCGCTTTTTGCCTAGGCTTCCGTACACACCCTTGAGAAGCCTTCCGTCAGCCAGAAACAAGCCGTGAGTTGAAAGAGGCGTTCCACACAGACCTCCTTCTCAGAGCGAAGCCTGTCACACTTTTCCTTGGGCCTCCACACGCACTTTAGAAAAACTTCCTCCGGGAAGCTGTGAGTTGAACGACGGGTTTCCTACAGCGGTTTTCCGTGGGGGTAAGGATATATGGCACTTGGCCTTAGGCTTCCACGCACACATTGGAAAGGCTTCTCTCTTCGTGAAACAAGATGTGCGCTGAACGTTGCGTTCTGCGCAGGCTTGGTTTTCACACATCAGCCCATGGTACTTTCCCTAGGCTTCCACACGCGCAGTGAGTATCCCTTCCCTAAACCTGAACCAAGACGCGGGGGAAAGCTGCCTTCTACACCACCTTCTTTTCCGAGTTTCGTATAGAACCCTTGCGTTGTGCTTCCACATCCACTTTTGTCACTGCTTCGATATATCCTCCGGAGAGGGGTTCGCTTGAAAGACGGTCTCCCTCCGTCACGCTTTCAAGGAGTTAAGGATAGGGCACTCTCCTTGTGCCTGCACACGTCCACTTGCAATCTCGACGGACTTCATGACCCCGTCCATATGCTATGCTGAAAGTCCCATTGCGCGCGGCCTTGTTTCTAAGAGATGAGGACAGGGCACGGCACGTTCCTTGTGCTTCCACCACGACTATATAAAAGGCTCCCGTCTCCAAGGCAAAGGATGTCAGGTGCAAGACGGCTTCGCAAAAGCGAGGTTGCCTCTTAGAGGGCGGTCTACGGCGCTCTGTTGACGCTTCCACGCCTACATATGGAAACGCTTCTGGGCTCACGAAAGAAGACGTCCGTTGAAAGCTGCCTTGTACCCCGACGCGTTTTCCGGAGTTAGGTCCAGGGAACGGTCCCTGTGCGATCACACGCAGCCTTGAGATGGCTCAGCTCTTTTCGATCGTCAGGGAGGACGTTTCTCGGAGTTAGGTCCAGGGAAAGGTAGTAAAGCGTACGGCACTTTCATGATGCTTCCACACCCACTTTTGGAAATGCTTCTCTCTCCAGGATACCTGAAGATGCTAGTGGCGAGTCGCCGTAGACGCAGACTTGCTTTTCCCAGGTCAGTACATGGCACTCTCCTTATTCACTCACGCACGCGCGCGCGCGCGTGCCCTCACACACACACACACACACACACACACACAGAGTTGAACATGTTTCTGTCTCGTCAGGAAAGAAGGTGATCGTTGAGAGACGGTTTCTCGCCGATGCTTTTGGGTTCTTGCTTTTTTCCCCCCGGAGAGAGAAGTGTAGCCGCTTTTTCCCTAGGCTTCCGTACACACCCTTGAGAAGCCTTCCGTCAGCCAGAAACAAGCCATGAGTTGAAAGAGGCGTTCCACGCAGACCTCCTTCTCAGAGCGAAGCCTGTCACACTTTTCCTTGTGAAGTAAACTAGAGAGATACAAATACTTTCTCAATGATTGCTTTAACAAAAAAGGACTAAATATCCCAATCAGAAAACATAGACTGTAAAGAGGAAGCAAGACCCATCTCTATGCTGCCTACCAGAGAATCACTTCAGACCTAAAAATAAAAGCAGATTGGAAGTAATGGGACACAAAACCATTTATCATGCAAATGGAAGTGAAAAGAAAGTTGGAGTCGTAATATTTTTATGAGACAAAATAAACTGAATTGTGGGGAAGATGGCAGAGTAGAAGGACCCTAAACTCACCTCATCCCACAGATACAACTAGGTAACACTCACACCAGAGTCACCCAGAAATGGACCTTCAGATTTCCCCACAAAACTATACAACTAAATGGAGAGAGGGAATCACATCAAAGATGGTAGGAAGGACAAGGACTCTGTAGGAATCTAAAGCCCATATTTCTGACAACCAGAGGGAGGGAACCACAGTCACAGAGGGGCCAGAAACAAACTACTACACCGGGGAGCCTCTAAAGCGTAGAGACATCCTCATAGCTTATGGCTTTGAAAATCAGAAGGGATGACATTTGTGAGCGTATACAACCAGCAGACTTAAAGCTTGGAACTTTTAAAAATCAGCTGTCTCAGCTCTGAGAGAGCACAGAAGGTGATAGGAAGCTGAGACCTGTCCTTAAAGATTAAGCAGAGCAAGGAGTGTGGAGAAGCTTGGGTGAAGCAGGTTGAAAGGTGCTTGAGGATTAAACAAGGGAGACATAGTTCCTGAACTCAGAGTTTGCTAAGGGACTTGTCCAGGAACAAAGGAGCTGGCAGGTGCCATTTCCCTCTACGGCCCCTCATTATAAACACACACCTACCTGCAAGACCAAGCACAATCTAGCAATCACTAACTTGCATAAACCATGGCCCATCCCCACACCTACCACACCTGCTTCAGTCCCAGTGCTGTGGATACCCTCCCTGATAAGACCCACACAATCCTTGACAACAATATGTCTCCCCATCACCCACAGAACACGCATGCGTCTTGTTAAAACAGCACACCCCATGTGTTGTGCACAATGACACAGTCCAGATCCAGTCTCTGTTGTTGCTATGCATTACCTTCAGAGGAGAACCAGCATCACCAAGTGAAAAATGTATGTTCTGCCCCGTATTTTCAAGAACAAGCAATATATCTGACCTTCCTAACAGAGAGATATTCTCTGAGAAGTAGGCCAAATGAGCAGACAGAGGACTATGTCCTAAACGAAAGAAGAGGACAAAGCCACAGCAAGAGACCTAAACAAAATGGATATAAGGAACATGCCTGACAGAAAATTTAAGATAACAATTATAAAGATACTCACTGGGGAAATGAAAAGAGGGAGGACATCAGAAGGGGGAACATCATTGAGACTCTTAACAAAGAGATATGAAAGAAATAATCAGAGATGTGGAACACAAGAAATGAAATGAAGAATATACTAGATAGAATAATTAGCAGGATGGACGAAGCAGAGGAACAAATTAATGAACTAGAAGACAGTAATGGAAAGTAATCAAGCGGAACAAATGAGAGGAAAAAGAAGTATGCAAAAATGAGAAGAGACTTAGGGAATTCAGTGACTCCATCCAGTGTAACAACACCCACATGAGAGGGATCCCAGAAGGTGAAAAGGGTGAAAAGGGGGCAGAAAATCTATTTGACCAAAGAAGAGCTGAAAACTTAACCTAATCTGGTGAAGGAAACCTATACAAATCCATAAGGCATAGAGATCCCCTCCCACAAACTCAACCGAAGGAGGTCCACATCAAGACACATAGTAATCCAAATGGGAAAAGGTAGTGATAAAGAAAAAACATTTAAAACAGCACATAAAAGAAGATAGTTAACATGCAAGGGAAAGTCCATAAATCTATCAGCAGAGTTTTCAGCAGAAACTATGCAGGACAGAATAAAGTGGCGTTAAATATTCAAAGTGCTGAATGAGAAAAATCTGCAGCAAGGAATAATTTATCCAGCAAGCCTATCCTTCAGAAAAGAAGGGGAGAAAAAGAGTTTCTTAGCCACACAAACTAAAAGAGTTCATGACCACTAAATTAACTACAAAAAATATTGAAGGGGACACTATGAGTGGAAAAAAATCGTAAGTGAGAGTATGACAATAATGAATCAAGGAAGCAGTAAAAATAAGTATTTCTGTAAAAATCAGTTAAGGGATTCACACAATAAAAGTATGTAAAATATGAAAACGTATACCCTAACACATGAGGAGGAGTCAACAGTGGGTTTGAACTTAAACAGCATTCAACTTAATATAGACTGAAAAGGCTATATATAATCCAGGGGGTCACCACAAACCCAAACCTCTAATACACATGCAAAAGATAAAGGGAAAGAAATCCAAGAATATCATTAAAGAAAACGAGCAAACCATGAGAGAGAGAGCAAGAGAAGAAAGGATTAGAGAAAAACTACACAAAAAACTATGAAACAAGTAACAAAACATCAATAAATACATGTCTAATGATAATTAGTTTGAATGTAAATGGACTAAATGCTCCAAGCAAAAGAGCATGACAGAGTTTGTATATATATATAAAAGATTTCACACCTAAAGACACCTGCAGATGGAAATTAAGAGATGGAGAAACATTAATCATGCAAGTGGATGTCAAGAGAAGTCAGAGTAGCAATCCTTATATCAGACAAAATAGACTTTTTTAACATTGAAATTGAATTAGCCAACATAGAGTACACCAGTAATTTCAAATGTAGCGTTCCACAATTCATCAGTTGTGTATAACACCCAGTGTTCACCACATCACATGCATTCCTTAATGCCCATCACACAGTTACTCCATCTCCCCACCCACCTTTCCTCCAGCAACCCTCAGTTTGTTTCCAATAGCTGGGAACCTGTCATGGATTTTCTTCCTCTCTGGTTTCTTCGCATTCATTTTCCCTCCCTTCCCCTATGATCCTCTGTGCTGTTCCTTCTATTCCACATATGAGTAAAACCATATAATAATTGTTTTTCTCTGACTGACTTATTTTGCTCAGCATAATACCCTCCAGTGCCTTCCACATCGATATGCTAAATATTGATCCTTTCTGATGGCTGAGTTACATTCCATTGTATATGTATATACCATGTTTTCTTTATCCATTTATCTGTCGATGGATGTCTTGGTTCCTTCCACGGTTTGGCTATTGTGGACAATGTCGCTATAAACATTCGGGGTGCAGTTGCCCCTTCAGATCACTACATTTGTAGCTTTGGGGTAAATAAAATTGCTGGGTTGTAAGGGAGCTCTCTTTTAAGTTCTTGAGGAACCTCCATATTGTTTTCCAAAGTGGCTGTACCAGTTTTCATTCCCACTTAGAAGTGTAAGAGAGTTCCCCTTTCTCCTCACCAACATTTGTTATTTCTTCGCTTGTTAATTTTTGCAATTCTGACTGGTGTGAAGTGGTATCTCATTGTCATTTGGATTTCTTTTTCCCCATGCCAAGTGATGTTGAGCAGTTTGTCATATGTCTGTTGGCCATTTGTGTGTCTTCTTTGGAGAAATACCTGTTCATATCTTCTGCCCATTTCTTGACTCGCTTATTTGTTTTTTGGGTGTTGAGTTTGGGTGTTGAACGGTAGTAAAGCGTACGGCACATTCATGATGCTTCCACACCCACTTTTGGAAATGCTTCTCTCTCAAGGATACCTGAAGATGTTAGTGGAGAGTTGCCGTATACGCAGACTTGCTTTTCCCAGGTGAGTGCATGGCACATTCCTTATTCACTCACGCGCGCGCGCGCGCGCACACACACACACACACACACACACACACAGAGTTGAACATGTTTCTGTCTCGTCAGGAAAGGAGGTGTTCGTTGAGAGACGGTTTCTCGCCAATGCTTTTGGGTGCTTGCCCTTTTCCCCCCGGAGAGTGAAGTGTATGCGCTTTTTGCCTAGGCTTCCGTACACACCCTTGAGAAGCCTTCCGTCAGCCAGAAACAAGCCGTGAGTTGAAAGAGGCGTTCCACACAGACCTCCTTCTCAGAGCGAAGCCTGTCACACTTTTCCTTGGGCCTCCACACGCACTTTAGAAAAACTTCCTCCGGGAAGCTGTGAGTTGAACGACGGGTTTCCTACAGCGGTTTTCCGTGGGGGTAAGGATATATGGCACTTGGCCTTAGGCTTCCACGCACAGATTGGAAAGGCTTCTCTCTTCGTGAAACAAGATGTGCGCTGAACGTTGCGTTCTGCGCAGGCTTGGTTTTCACACATCAGCCCATGGTACTTTCCCTAGGCTTCCACACGTGCAGTGAGTATCCCTTCCCTAAACCTGAACCAAGACGCGGGGGAAAGCTGCCTTCTACACCACCTTCTTTTCCGAGTTTCGTATAGAACCCTTGCGTTGTGCTTCCACATCCACTTTTGTCACTGCTTCGATATATCCTCCGGAGAGGGGTTCGCTTGAAAGACGGTCTCCCTCCGTCACGCTTTCAAGGAGTTAAGGATAGGGCACTCTCCTTGTGCCTGCACACGTCCACTTGCAATCTCGACGGACTTCATGACCCCGTCCATATGCTATGCTGAAAGTCCCATTGCGCGCGGCCTTGTTTCTAAGAGATGAGGACAGGGCACGGCACGTTCCTTGTGCTTCCACCACGACTATATAAAAGGCTCCCGTCTCCAAGGCAAAGGATGTCAGGTGCAAGACGGCTTCGCAAAAGCGAGGTTGCCTCTTAGAGGGCGGTCTACGGCGCTCTGTTGACGCTTCCACGCCTACATATGGAAACGCTTCTGGGCTCACGAAAGAAGACGTCCGTTGAAAGCTGCCTTGTACCCCGACGCGTTTTCCGGAGTTAGGTCCAGGGAACGGTCCCTGTGCGATCACACGCAGCCTTGAGATGGCTCAGCTCTTTTCGATCGTCAGGGAGGACGTTTCTCGGAGTTAGGTCCAGGGAAAGTTAGTAAAGCGTACGGCACTTTCATGATGCTTCCACACCCACTTTTGGAAATGCTTCTCTCTCCAGGATACCTGAAGATGCTAGTGGCGAGTCGCTGTATACGCAGACTTGCTTTTCCCAGGTCAGTACATGGCACTCTCCTTATTCACTCACGCACGCGAGCGCGCGTGCCCTCACACACACACACACACACACACACACACACACACAGAGTTGAACATGTTTCTGTCTCGTCAGGAAAGAAGGGGATCGTTGAGAGACGGTTTCTCGCCGATGCTTTTGGGTTCTTGCTTTTTTCCCCCCGGAGAGAGAAGTGTAGCCCCTTTTTCCCTAGGCTTCCGTACACACCCTTGAGAAGCCTTCCGTCAGCCAGAAACAAGCCATGAGTTGAAAGAGGCGTTCCACGCAGACCTCCTTCTCAGAGCGAAGCCTGTCACACTTTTCCTTGTGAAGTAAACTAGAGAGATACAAATACTTTCTCAATGATTGCTTTAACAAAAAAGGACTAAATATCCCAATCAGAAAACATAGACTGTAAAGAGGAAGCAAGACCCATCTCTATGCTGCCTACCAGAGAATCACTTCAGACCTAAAAATAAAAGCAGATTGGAAGTAATGGGACACAAAACCATTTATCATGCAAATGGAAGTGAAAAGAAAGTTGGAGTCGTAATATTTTTATGAGACAAAATAAACTGAATTGTGGGGAAGATGGCAGAGTAGAAGGACCCTAAACTCACCTCATCCCACAGATACAACTAGGTAACACTCACACCAGAGTCACCCAGAAATGGACCTTCAGATTTCCCCACAAAACTATACAACTAAATGGAGAGAGGGAATCACATCAAAGATGGTAGGAAGGACAAGGACTCTGTAGGAATCTAAAGCCCATATTTCTGACCACCAGAGGGAGGGAACCACAGTCACAGAGGGGCCAGAAACAAACTACTACACCGGGGAGCCTCTAAAGCGTAGAGACATCCTCATAGCTTATGGCTTTGAAAATCAGAAGGGATGACATTTGTGAGCGTATACAACCAGCAGACTTAAAGCTTGGAACTTTTAAAAATCAGCTGTCTCAGCTCTGGGAGAGCACAGAAGGTGATAGGAAGCTGAGACCTGTCCTTAAAGATTAAGCAGAGCAAAGAGTGTGGAGAAGCTTGGGTGAAGCAGGTTGAAAGGTGCTTGAGGATTAAACAAGGGAGACATAGTTCCTGAACTCAGAGTTTGCTAAGGGACTTGTCCAGGAACAAAGGACCTGGCAGGTGCCATTTCCCTCTACGGCCCCTCATTATAAACACACACCTACCTGCAAGACCAAGCACAATCTAGCAATCACTAACTTGCATAAACCATGGCCCATCCCCACACCTACCACACCTGCTTCAGTCCCAGTGCTGTGGATACCCTCCCTGATAAGACCCACACAATCCTTGAGAACAATATGTCTCCCCATCACCCACAGAACACGCATGCATCTTGTTAAAACAGCACACCCCATGTGTTGTGCACAATGACACAGTCCAGATCCAGTCTCTGTTGTTGCTATGCATTACCTTCAGAGGAGAACCAGCATCACCAAGTGAAAAATGTATGTTCTGCCCCGTATTTTCAAGAACAAGCAATATATCTGACCTTCCTAACAGAGAGATATTCTCTGAGAAGTAGGCCAAATGAGCAGACAGAGGACTATGTCCTAAACGAAAGAAGAGGACAAAGCCACAGCAAGAGACCTAAACAAAATGGATATAAGGAACATGCCTGACAGAAAATTTAAGATAACAATTATAAAGATACTCACTGGGGAAATGAAAAGAGGGAGGACATCAGAAGGGGGAACATCATTGAGACTCTTAACAAAGAGATATGAAAGAAATAATCAGAGATGTGGAACACAAGAAATGAAATGAAGAATATACTAGATAGAATAATTAGCAGGATGGACGAAGCAGAGGAACAAATTAATGAACTAGAAGACAGTAATGGAAAGTAATCAAGAGGAACAAATGAGAGGAAAAAGAAGTATGCAAAAATGAGAAGAGACTTAGGGAATTCAGTGACTCCATCCAGTGTAACAACACCCACATGAGAGGGATCCCAGAAGGTGAAAAGGGGGAAAAGGGGGCAGAAAATCTATTTGACCAAAGAAGAGCTGAAAACTTAACCTAATCTGGTGAAGGAAACCTATACAAATCCATAAGGCATAGAGATCCCCTCCCACAAAATCAACCTAAGGAGGTCCACATCAAGATACATAGTAATCCAAATGGGAAAAGGTAGTGATAAAGAAAAAACATTTAAAGCAGCAAGATAAAAGAAGACAGTTAACATGCAAGGGAAAGCCCATAAATCTATCAGCTGAGTTTTCAGCAGAAACTATGCAGGACAGAAGAAAGTGGCGTTAAATATTCAAAGTGCTGAAGGAGAAAAATCTGCAGCAAGGAATAATTTATCCAGCAAGCCTATCCTTCAGAAAAGAAGGGGAGAAAAAGAGTTTCTTAGCCACACAAACTAAAAGAGTTCATGACCACTAAATTAACTACAAAAAATATTGAAGGGGACACTATGAGTGGGAAAAAATCGTAAGTGAGAGTATGACAATAATGAATCAAGGAAGCAGTAAAAATAAGTATTTCTGTAAAAATCAGTTAAGGGATTCACAAAATAAAAGTATGTAAAATATGAAAACATATACCCTAACACATGAGGAGGACTCAACAGTGGGTTTGAACTTAAACAGCATTCAACTTAATATAGACTGAAAAGGCTATATATAATCCAGGGGGTCACCACAAACCCAAACCTCTAATACACATGCAAAAGATAAAGGGAAAGAAATCCAAGAATATCATTAAAGAAAACGAGCAAACCATGAGAGAGAGAGCAAGAGAAGAAAGGATCAGAGAAAAACTACACAAAAAACTATGAAACAAGTAACAAAACATCAATAAGTACATGTCTAATGATAATTAGTTTGAATGTAAATGGACTAAATGCTCCAAGCAAAAGAGCATCACAGAGTTTGTATATATATATAAAAGATTTCACACCTAAAGACACCTGCAGATGGAAATTAAGAGATGGAGAAACATTAATCATGCAAGTGGATGTCAAAAGAAGTCAGAGTAGCAATCCTTATATCAGAAAAAATAGACTTTTTTAACATTGAAATTGAATTAGCCAACATAGAGTACACCAGTAGTTTCAAATGTAGCGTTCCACAATTCATCAGTTGTGTATAACACCCAGTGTTCATCACATCGCATGCATTCCTTAATGCCCATCACACAGTTACTCCATCTCCCCACCCACCTTTCCTCCAGCAACCCTCAGTTTGTTTCCAATAGCTGGGAAACTGTCATGGATTTTCTTCCTCTCTGGTTTCTTCGAATTCATTTTCCCTCCCTTCCCCTATGATCCTCTGTGCTGTTCCTTCTATTCCACATATGAGTAAAACCATATAATAATTGTTTTTCTCTGACTGACTTATTTTGCTCAGCATAATACCCTCCAGTGCCATCCACATCGATATGCTAAATATTGATCCTTTCTGATGGCTGAGTCATATTCCATTGTATATGTATATAAGATGTTTTCTTTATCCATTTATCTGTCGATGGATGTCTTGGTTCCTTCCACGGTTTGGCTATTGTGGACAATGTCGCTATAAACATTCGGGGTGCAGTTGCCCCTTCAGATCACTACATTTGTAGCTTTGGGGTAAATAAAATTGCTGGGTTGTAAGGGAGCTCTGTTTTAAGTTCTTGAGGAACCTCCATATTGTTTTCCAAAGTGGCTGTACCAGTTTTCATTCCCACTTAGAAGTGTAAGAGAGTTCCCCTTTCTCCTCACCAACATTTGTTATTTCTTCGCTTGTTAATTTTTGCAATTCTGACTGGTGTGAAGTGGTATCTCATTGTCATTTGGATTTCTTTTTCCCCATGCCAAGTGATGTTGAGCAGTTTGTCATATGTCTGTTGGCCATTTGTGTGTCTTTTTGGAGAAATATCTGTTCATATCTTCTGCCCATTTCTTGACTCGCTTATTTGTTTTTTGGGTGTTGAGTTTGGGTGTTGAACGGTAGTAAAGCGTACGGCACATTCATGATGCTTCCACACCCACTTTTGGAAATGCTTCTCTCTCAAGGATACCTGAAGATGTTAGTGGAGAGTTCCGTATACGCAGACTTGCTTTTCCCAGGTGAGTGCATGGCACATTCCTTATTCACTCACGCGCGCGCGCGCGCACACACACAAACACACACACACACACACACAGAGTTGAACATGTTTCTGTCTCGTCAGGAAAGGAGGTGTTCGTTGAGAGACGGTTTCTCGCCAATGCTTTTGGGTGCTTGCCCTTTTCCCCCCGGAGAGTGAAGTGTATGCGCTTTTTGCCTAGGCTTCCGTACACACCCTTGAGAAGCCTTCCCTCAGCCAGAAACAAGCCGTGAGTTGAAAGAGGCGTTCCACACAGACCTCCTTCTCAGAGCGAAGCCTGTCACACTTTTCCTTGAGCCTCCACAGGCACTTTAGAAAAACTTCCTCCGGGAAGCTGTGAGTTGAACGACGGGTTTCCTACAGCGGTTTTCCGTGGGGGTAAGGATATATGGCACTTGGCCTTAGGCTTCCACGCACAGATTGGAAAGGCTTCTCTCTTCGTGAAACAAGATGTGCGCTGAACGTTGCGTTCTGCGCAGGCTTGGTTTTCACACATCAGCCCATGGTACTTTCCCTAGGCTTCCACACGCGCAGTGAGTATCCCTTCCCTAAACCTGAACCAAGACGCGGGGGAAAGCTGCCTTCTACACCACCTTCTTTTCCGAGTTTCGTATAGAACCCTTGCGTTGTGCTTCCACATCCACTTTTGTCACTGCTTCGATATATCCTCCGGAGAGGGGTTCGCTTGAAAGACGGTCTCCCTCCGTCACGCTTTCAAGGAGTTAAGGATAGGGCACTCTCCTTATGCCTGCACACGTCCACTTGCAATCTCGACTGACTTCATGACCCCGTCCATATGCTACGCTGAAAGTCCCATTGCGCGCGGCCTTGTTTCTAAGAGATGAGGACAGGGCACGGCACGTTCCTTGTGCTTCCACCACGACTATATAAAAGGCTCCCGTCTCCAAGGCAAAGGATGTCAGGTGCAAGACGGCTTCGCAAAAGCGAGGTTGCCTCTTAGAGGGCGGTCTACGGCGCTCTCCTGACGCTTCCACGCCTACATATGCAAACGCTTCTGGGCTCACGAAAGAAGACGTCCGTTGAAAGCTGCCTTGTACCCCGACGCGTTTCTCAGAGTTAGGTCCAGGGAACGGTCCCTGTGCGATCACACGCAGCCTTGAGATGGCTCAGCTCTTTTCGATCGTCAGGGAGGACGTTTCTCGGAGTTAGGTCCAGGGAAAGGTAGTAAAGCGTACGGCACTTTCATGATGCTTCCACACCCACTTTTGGAAATGCTTCTCTCTCCAGGATACCTGAAGATGCTAGTGGCGAGTCGCCGTAGACGCAGACTTGCTTTTCCCAGGTCAGTACATGGCACTCTCCTTATTCACTCACGCACGCGCGCGCGCGCGTGCCCTCACACACACACACACACACACACACACACACACACACACACAGAGTTGAACCTGTTTCTGTCTCGTCAGGAAAGAAGGTGATCGTTGAGAGACGGTTTCTCGCCGATGCTTTTGGGTTCTTGCTTTTTTCCCCCCGGAGAGAGAAGTGTAGCCGCTTTTTCCCTAGGCTTCCGTACACACCCTTGAGAAGCCTTCCGTCAGCCAGAAACAAGCCATGAGTTGAAAGAGGCGTTCCACGCAGACCTCCTTCTCAGAGCGAAGCCTGTCACACTTTTCCTTGTGAAGTAAACTAGAGAGATACAAATACTTTCTCAATGATTGCTTTAACAAAAAAGGACTAAATATCCCAATCAGAAAACATAGACTGTAAAGAGGAAGCAAGACCCATCTCTATGCTGCCTACCAGAGAATCACTTCAGACCTAAAAATAAAAGCAGATTGGAAGTAATGGGACACAAAACCATTTATCATGCAAATGGAAGTGAAAAGAAAGTTGGAGTCGTAATATTTTTATGAGACAAAATAAACTGAATTGTGGGGAAGATGGCAGAGTAGAAGGACCCTAAACTCACCTCATCCCACAGATACAACTAGGTAACACTCACACCAGAGTCACCCAGAAATGGACCTTCAGATTTCCCCACAAAACTATACAACTAAATGGAGAGAGGGAATCACATCAAAGATGGTAGGAAGGACAAGGACTCTGTAGGAATCTAAAGCCCATATTTCTGACAACCAGAGGGAGGGAACCACAGTCACAGAGGGGCCAGAAACAAACTACTACACCGGGGAGCCTCTAAAGCGTAGAGACATCCTCATAGCTTATGGCTTTGAAAATCAGAAGGGATGACATTTGTGAGCGTATACAACCAGCAGACTTAAAGCTTGGAACTTTTAAAAATCAGCTGTCTCAGCTCTGAGAGAGCACAGAAGGTGATAGGAAGCTGAGACCTGTCCTTAAAGATTAAGCAGAGCAAAGAGTGTGGAGAAGCTTGGGTGAAGCAGGTTGAAAGGTGCTTGAGGATTAAACAAGGGAGACATAGTTCCTGAACTCAGAGTTTGCTAAGGGACTTGTCCAGGAACAAAGGAGCTGGCAGGTGCCATTTCCCTCTACGGCCCCTCATTATAAACACACACCTACCTGCAAGACCAAGCACAATCTAGCAATCACTAACTTGCATAAACCATGGCCCATCCCCACACCTACCACACCTGCTTCAGTCCCAGTGCTGTGGATACCCTCCCTGATAAGACCCACACAATCCTTGACAACAATATGTCTCCCCATCACCCACAGAACACGCATGCGTCTTGTTAAAACAGCACACCCCATGTGTTGTGCACAATGACACAGTCCAGATCCAGTCTCTGTTGTTGCTATGCATTACCTTCAGAGGAGAACCAGCATCACCAAGTGAAAAATGTATGTTCTGCCCCGTATTTTCAAGAACAAGCAATATATCTGACCTTCCTAACAGAGAGATATTCTCTGAGAAGTAGGCCAAATGAGCAGACAGAGGACTATGTCCTAAACGAAAGAAGAGGACAAAGCCACAGCAAGAGACCTAAACAAAATGGATATAAGGAACATGCCTGACAGAAAATTTAAGATAACAATTATAAAGATACTCACTGGGGAAATGAAAAGAGGGAGGACATCAGAAGGGGGAACATCATTGAGACTCTTAACAAAGAGATATGAAAGAAATAATCAGAGATGTGGAACACAAGAAATGAAATGAAGAATATACTAGATAGAATAATTAGCAGGATGGACGAAGCAGAGGAACAAATTAATGAACTAGAAGACAGTAATGGAAAGTAATCAAGCGGAACAAATGAGAGGAAAAAGAAGTATGCAAAAATGAGAAGAGACTTAGGGAATTCAGTGACTCCATCCAGTGTAACAACACCCACATGAGAGGGATCCCAGAAGGTGAAAAGGGTGAAAAGGGGGCAGAAAATCTATTTGACCAAAGAAGAGCTGAAAACTTAACCTAATCTGGTGAAGGAAACCTATACAAATCCATAAGGCATAGAGATCCCCTCCCACAAACTCAACCGAAGGAGGTCCACATCAAGACACATAGTAATCCAAATGGGAAAAGGTAGTGATAAAGAAAAAACATTTAAAACAGCACATAAAAGAAGATAGTTAACATGCAAGGGAAAGTCCATAAATCTATCAGCAGAGTTTTCAGCAGAAACTATGCAGGACAGAATAAAGTGGCGTTAAATATTCAAAGTGCTGAATGAGAAAAATCTGCAGCAAGGAATAATTTATCCAGCAAGCCTATCCTTCAGAAAAGAAGGGGAGAAAAAGAGTTTCTTAGCCACACAAACTAAAAGAGTTCATGACCACTAAATTAACTACAAAAAATATTGAAGGGGACACTATGAGTGGAAAAAAATCGTAAGTGAGAGTATGACAATAATGAATCAAGGAAGCAGTAAAAATAAGTATTTCTGTAAAAATCAGTTAAGGGATTCACAAAATAAAAGTATGTAAAATATGAAAACGTATACGCTAACACATGAGGAGGAGTCAACAGTGGGTTTGAACTTAAACAGCATTCAACTTAATATAGACTGAAAAGGCTATATATAATCCAGGGGGTCACCACAAACCCAAACCTCTAATACACATGCAAAAGATAAAGGGAAAGAAATCCAAGAATATCATTAAAGAAAACGAGCAAACCATGAGAGAGAGAGCAAGAGAAGAAAGGATCAGAGAAAAACTACACAAAAAACTATGAAACAAGTAACAAAACATCAATAAATACATGTCTAATGATAATTAGTTTGAATGTAAATGGACTAAATGCTCCAAGCAAAAGAGCATGACAGAGTTTGTATATATATATAAAAGATTTCACACCTAAAGACACCTGCAGATGGAAATTAAGAGATGGAGAAACATTAATCATGCAAGTGGATGTCAAGAGAAGTCAGAGTAGCAATCCTTATATCAGACAAAATAGACTTTTTTAACATTGAAATTGAATTAGCCAACATAGAGTACACCAGTAATTTCAAATGTAGCGTTCCACAATTCATCAGTTGTGTATAACACCCAGTGTTCACCACATCACATGCATTCCTTAATGCCCATCACACAGTTACTCCATCTCCCCACCCACCTTTCCTCCAGCAACCCTCAGTTTGTTTCCAATAGCTGGGAACCTGTCGTGGATTTTCTTCCTCTCTGGTTTCTTCGCATTCATTTTCCCTCCCTTCCCCTATGATCCTCTGTGCTGTTCCTTCTATTCCACATATGAGTAAAACCATATAATAATTGTTTTTCTCTGACTGACTTATTTTGCTCAGCATAATACCCTCCACTGCCTTCCACATCGATATGCTAAATATTGATCCTTTCTGATGGCTGAGTCACATTCCATTGTATATGTATATACCATGTTTTCTTTATCCATTTATCTGTCGATGGATGTCTTGGTTCCTTCCACGGTTTGGCTATTGTGGACAATGTCGCTATAAACATTCGGGGTGCAGTTGCCCCTTCAGATCACTACATTTGTAGCTTTGGGGTAAATAAAATTGCTGGGTT
Source organism: Eumetopias jubatus (assembly GCF_037043125.1). Lineage (NCBI taxonomy): Eukaryota > Metazoa > Chordata > Mammalia > Carnivora > Otariidae > Eumetopias > Eumetopias jubatus. Next base: position 1,804,238 of record NW_028274834.1, on the reverse strand, counting down.
GTAAGGGAGCTCTCTTTTAAGTTCTTGAGGAACCTCCATATTGTTTTCCAAAGTGGCTGTACCAGTTTTCATTCCCACTTAGAAGTGTAAGAGAGTTCCCCTTTCTCCTCACCAACATTTGTTATTTCTTCGCTTGTTAATTTTTGCAATTCTGACTGGTGTGAAGTGGTATCTCATTGTCATTTGGATTTCTTTTTCCCCATGCCAAGTGATGTTGAGCAGTTTGTCATATGTCTGTTGGCCATTTGTGTGTCTTCTTTGGAGAAATATCTGTTCATATCTTCTGCCCATTTCTTGACTCGCTTATTTGTTTTTTGGGTGTTGAGTTTGGGTGTTGAACGGTAGTAAAGCGTACGGCACATTCATGATGCTTCCACACCCACTTTTGGAAATGCTTCTCTCTCAAGGATACCTGAAGATGTTAGTGGAGAGTTGCCGTATACGCAGACTTGCTTTTCCCAGGTGAGTGCATGGCACATTCCTTATTCACTCACGCGCGCGCGCGCGCGCACACACACACACACACACACACACACACAGAGTTGAACATGTTTCTGTCTCGTCAGGAAAGGAGGTGTTCGTTGAGAGACGGTTTCTCGCCAATGCTTTTGGGTGCTTGCCCTTTTCCCCCCGGAGAGTGAAGTGTATGCGCTTTTTGCCTAGGCTTCCGTACACACCCTTGAGAAGCCTTCCCTCAGCCAGAAACAAGCCGTGAGTTGAAAGAGGCGTTCCACACAGACCTCCTTCTCAGAGCGAAGCCTGTCACACTTTTCCTTGGGCCTCCACACGCACTTTAGAAAAACTTCCTCCGGGAAGCTGTGAGTTGAACGACGGGTTTCCTACAGCGGTTTTCCGTGGGGGTAAGGATATATGGCACTTGGCCTTAGGCTTCCACGCACAGATTGGAAAGGCTTCTCTCTTCGTGAAACAAGATGTGCGCTGAACGTTGCGTTCTGCGCAGGCTTGGTTTTCACACATCAGCCCATGGTACTTTCCCTAGGCTTCCACACGTGCAGTGAGTATCCCTTCCCTAAACCTGAACCAAGACGCGGGGGAAAGCTGCCTTCTACACCACCTTCTTTTCCGAGTTTCGTATAGATCCCTTGCGTTGTGCTTCCACATCCACTTTTGTCACTGCTTCGATATATCCTCCGGAGAGGGGTTCGCTTGAAAGACGGTCTCCCTCCGTCACGCTTTCAAGGAGTTAAGGATAGGGCACTCTCCTTGTGCCTGCACACGTCCACTTGCAATCTCGACGGACTTCATGACCCCGTCCATATGCTACGCTGAAAGTCCCATTGCGCGCGGCCTTGTTTCTAAGAGATGAGGACAGGGCACGGCACGTTCCTTGTGCTTCCACCACGACTATATAAAAGGCTCCCGTCTCCAAGGCAAAGGATGTCAGGTGCAAGACGGCTTCGCAAAAGCGAGGTTGCCTCTTAGAGGGCGGTCTACGGCGCTCTGTTGACGCTTCCACGCCTACATATGCAAACGCTTCTGGGCTCACGAAAGAAGACGTCCGTTGAAAGCTGCCTTGTACCCCGACGCGTTTTCCGGAGTTAGGTCCAGGGAACGGTCCCTGTGCGATCACACGCAGCCTTGAGATGGCTCAGCTCTTTTCGATCGTCAGGGAGGACGTTTCTCGGAGTTAGGTCCAGGGAAAGTTAGTAAAGCGTACGGCACTTTCATGATGCTTCCACACCCACTTTTGGAAATGCTTCTCTCTCCAGGATACCTGAAGATGCTAGTGGCGAGTCGCCGTAGACGCAGACTTGCTTTTCCCAGGTCAGTACATGGCACTCTCCTTATTCACTCACGCACGCGCGCGCGCGCGTGCCCTCACACACACACACACACACACACACACACACACACACACAGAGTTGAACCTGTTTCTGTCTCGTCAGGAAAGAAGGTGATCGTTGAGAGACGGTTTCTCGCCGATGCTTTTGGGTTCTTGCTTTTTTCCCCCCGGAGAGAGAAGTGTAGCCGCTTTTTCCCTAGGCTTCCGTACACACCCTTGAGAAGCCTTCCGTCAGCCAGAAACAAGCCATGAGTTGAAAGAGGCGTTCCACGCAGACCTCCTTCTCAGAGCGAAGCCTGTCACACTTTTCCTTGTGAAGTAAACTAGAGAGATACAAATACTTTCTCAATGATTGCTTTAACAAAAAAGGACTAAATATCCCAATCAGAAAACATAGACTGTAAAGAGGAAGCAAGACCCATCTCTATGCTGCCTACCAGAGAATCACTTCAGACCTAAAAATAAAAGCAGATTGGAAGTAATGGGACACAAAACCATTTATCATGCAAATGGAAGTGAAAAGAAAGTTGGAGTCGTAATATTTTTATGAGACAAAATAAACTGAATTGTGGGGAAGATGGCAGAGTAGAAGGACCCTAAACTCACCTCATCCCACAGATACAACTAGGTAACACTCACACCAGAGTCACCCAGAAATGGACCTTCAGATTTCCCCACAAAACTATACAACTAAATGGAGAGAGGGAATCACATCAAAGATGGTAGGAAGGACAAGGACTCTGTAGGAATCTAAAGCCCATATTTCTGACCACCAGAGGGAGGGAACCACAGTCACAGAGGGGCCAGAAACAAACTACTACACCGGGGAGCCTCTAAAGCGTAGAGACATCCTCATAGCTTATGGCTTTGAAAATCAGAAGGGATGACATTTGTGAGCGTATACAACCAGCAGACTTAAAGCTTGGAACTTTTAAAAATCAGCTGTCTCAGCTCTGAGAGAGCACAGAAGGTGATAGGAAGCTGAGACCTGTCCTTAAAGATTAAGCAGAGCAAAGAGTGTGGAGAAGCTTGGGTGAAGCAGGTTGAAAGGTGCTTGAGGATTAAACAAGGGAGACATAGTTCCTGAACTCAGAGTTTGCTAAGGGACTTGTCCAGGAACAAAGGAGCTGGCAGGTGCCATTTCCCTCTACGGCCCCTCATTATAAACACACACCTACCTGCAAGACCAAGCACAATCTAGCAATCACTAACTTGCATAAACCATGGCCCATCCCCACACCTACCACACCTGCTTCAGTCCCAGTGCTGTGGATACCCTCCCTGATAAGACCCACACAATCCTTGACAACAATATGTCTCCCCATCACCCACAGAACACGCATGCATCTTGTTAAAACAGCACACCCCATGTGTTGTGCACAATGACACAGTCCAAATCCAGTCTCTGTTGTTGCTATGCATTACCTTCAGAGGAGAACCAGCATCACGAAGTGAAAAATGTATGTTCTGCCCCGTATTTTCAAGACCAAGCAATATATCTGACCTTCCTAACAGAGAGATATTCTCTGAGAAGTAGGCCAAATGAGCAGACAGAGGACTATGTCCTAAACGAAAGAAGAGGACAAAGCCACAGCAAGAGACCTAAACAAAATGGATATAAGGAACATGCCTGACAGAAAATTTAAGATAACAATTATAAAGATACTCACTGGGGAAATGAAAAGAGGGAGGACATCAGAAGGGGGAACATCATTGAGACTCTTAACAAAGAGATATGAAAGAAATAATCAGAGATGTGGAACACAAGAAATGAAATGAAGAATATACTAGATAGAATAATTAGCAGGATGGACGAAGCAGAGGAACAAATTAATGAACTAGAAGACAGTAATGGAAAGTAATCAAGCGGAACAAATGAGAGGAAAAAGAAGTATGCAAAAATGAGAAGAGACTTAGGGAATTCAGTGACTCCATCCAGTGTAACAACACCCACATGAGAGGGATCCCAGAAGGTGAAAAGGGGGAAAAGGGGGCAGAAAATCTATTTGACCAAAGAAGAGCTGAAAACTTAACCTAATCTGGTGAAGGAAACCTATACAAATCCATAAGGCATAGAGATCCCCTCCCACAAAATCAACCTAAGGAGATCCACATCAAGATACATAGTAATCAAAATGGGAAAAGGTAGTGATAAAGGAAAAACATTTAAAGCAGCAAGATAAAAGAAGACAGTTAACATGCAAGGGAAAGCCCATAAAGCTATCAGCTGAGTTTTCAGCAGAAACTATGCAGGACAGAAGAAAGTGGCGTTAAATATTCAAAGTGCTGAATGAGAAAAATCTGCAGCAAGGAATAATTTATCCAGCAAGCCTATCCTTCAGAAAAGAAGGGGAGAAAAAGAGTTTCTTAGCCACACAAACTAAAAGAGTTCATGACCACTAAATTAACTACAAAAAATATTGAAGGGGACACTATGAGTGGAAAAAAATCGTAAGTGAGAGTATGACAATAATGAATCAAGGAAGCAGTAAAAATAAGTATTTCTGTAAAAATCAGTTAAGGGATTCACAAAATAAAAGTATGTAAAATATGAAAACATATACCCTAACACATGAGGAGGAGTCAACAGTGGGTTTGAACTTAAACAGCATTCAACTTAATATAGACTGAAAAGGCTATATATAATCCAGGGGGTCACCACAAACCCAAACCTCTAATACACATGCAAAAGATAAAGGGAAAGAAATCCAAGAATATCATTAAAGAAAACGAGCAAACCATGAGAGAGAGAGCAAGAGAAGAAAGGATCAGAGAAAAACTACACAAAAAACTATGAAACAAGTAACAAAACATCAATAAATACATGTCTAATGATAATTAGTTTGAATGTAAATGGACTAAATGCTCCAAGCAACAGGGCATGACAGAGTTTGTATATATATATAAAAGATTTCACACCTAAAGACACCTGCAGATGGAAATTAAGAGATGGAGAAACATTAATCATGCAAGTGGATGTCAAAAGAAGTCAGAGTAGCAATCCTTATATCAGACAAAATAGACTTTTTTAACATTGAAATTGAATTAGCCAACATAGAGTACACCAGTAGTTTCAAATGTAGCGTTCCACAATTCATCAGTTGTGTATAACACCCAGTGTTCATCACATCGCATGCATTCCTTAATGCCCATCACACAGTTACTCCATCCCCCCGACCACCTTTCCTCCAGCAACCCTCAGTTTGTTTCCAGTAGTTAGGAACCTGTCATGGATTTTCTTCCTCTCTGGTTTCTTCGCATTCATTTTCCCTCCCTTCCCCTATGATCCTCTGTGCTGTTCCTTCTATTCCACATATGAGTAAAACCATATAATAATTGTTTTTCTCTGACTGACTTATTTTGCTCAGCATAATACCCTCCAGTGCCTTCCACATCGATATGCTAAATATTGATCCTTTCTGATGGCTGAGTCACATTCCTTTGTATATGTATATACCATGTTTTCTTTATCCATTTATCTGTCGATGGATGTCTTGGTTCCTTCCACGGTTTGGCTATTGTGGACAATGTCGCTATAAACATTTGGGGTGCAGTTGCCCCTTCAGATCACTACATTTGTAGCTTTGGGGTAAATAAAATTGCTGGGGTGTAAGGGAGCTCTGTTTTAACTTCTTGAGGAACCTCCATATTGTTTTCCAAAGTGGCTGTACCACTTTTCATTCCCACTTAGAAGTGTAAGAGAGTTCCCCTTTCTCCTCACCAACATTTGTTATTTCTTCGCTTGTTAATTTTTGCAATTCTGACTGGTGTGAAGTGGTATGTCATTGTCATTTGGATTTCTTTTTCCCCTTGCCATGTGCTGTTGAGCAGTTTCTCATATGTCTGTTGGCCCTTTGTGTGTCTTCTTTGGAGAAATACCTGTTCATATCTTCTGCCCATTTCTTGACTCGCTTATTTGTTTTTTGGGTGTTGAGTTTGGGTGTTGAACGGTAGTAAAGCGTACGGCACTTTCATGATGCTTCCACACCCACTTTTGGAAATGCTTCTCTCTCAAGGATACCTGAAAATGTTAGTGGAGAGTTGCCGTATACGCAGACTTGCTTTTCCCAGGTGAGTGCATGGCACATTCCTTATTCACTCACGCGCGCGCGCGCGCACACACACACACACACACACACAGAGAGTTGAACATGTTTCTGTCTCGTCAGGAAAGGAGGTGTTCGTTGAGAGACGGTTTCTCGCCAATGCTTTTGGGTGCTTGCCCTTTTCCCCCCGGAGAGTGAAGTGTATGCGCTTTTCCCGTAGGCTTCAGTACACACCCTTGAGAAGCCTTCCGTCAGTCAGAAACAAGCCGTGAGTTGAAAGAGGCGTTCCACACAGACCTCCTTCTCAGAGCGAAGCCTGTCACACTTTTCCTTGGGCCTCCACACGCACTTTAGAAAAACTTACTCCGGGAAGCTGTGAGTTGAACGACGGGTTTCCTACAGCGGTTTTCCGTGGGGGTAAGGATATATGGCACTTGGCCTTAGGCTTCCACGCACACATTGGAAACGGCTTCTCTCTTCGTGAAACAAGATGTGCGCTGAACGTTGCGTTCTGCGCAGGCTTGGTTTTCACACATCAGCCCATGGTACTTTCCCTAGGCTTCCACACGCGCAGTGAGTATCCCTTACCTAAACCTGAACCAAGACGCGGGGGAAAGCTGCCTTCTACACCACCTTCTTTTCCGAGTTTCGTATAGAACCCTTGCGTTGTGCTTCCACATCCACTTTTGTCACTGCTTCGATATATCCTCCGGAGAGGGGTTCGCTTGAAAGACGGTTTCCCTCCGTCACGCTTTCAAGGAGTTAAGGATAGGGCACTCTCCTTATGCTTGCACACGTCCACTTGCAATCTCGACTGACTTCATGACCCCGTCCATATGCTACGCTGAAAGTCCCATTGCGCGCGGCCTTGTTTCTAAGAGATGAGGACAGGGCACGGCACATTCCTTGTGCTTCCACCACGACTATATAAAAGGCTCCCGTCTCCAAGGCAAAGGATGTCAGGTGCAAGACGGCTTCGCAAAAGCGAGGTTGCCTCTTAGAGGGCGGTCTACGGCGCTCTCCTGACGCTTCCACGCCTACATATGCAAACGCTTCTGGGCTCACGAAAGAAGACGTCCGTTGAAAGCTGCCTTGTACCCCGACGCGTTTCTCGGAGTTAGGTCCAGGGAACGGTCCCTGTGCGATCACACGCAGCCTTGAGATGGCTCAGCTCTTTTCGATCGTCAGGGAGGACGTTTCTCGGAGTTAGGTCCAGGGAAAGGTAGTAAAGCGTACGGCACTTTCATGATGCTTCCACACCCACTTTTGGAAATGCTTCTCTCTCCAGGATACCTGAAGATGCTAGTGGCGAGTCGCCGTAGACGCAGACTTGCTTTTCCCAGGTCAGTACATGACACTCTCCTTATTCACTCACGCACGCGCGCGCGCGCGTGCCCTCACACACACACACACACACACACACACACACACACACACACACACACACAGAGTTGAACATGTTTCTGTCTCGTCAGGAAAGAAGGTGATCGTTGAGAGACGGTTTCTCGCCGATGCTTTTGGGTTCTTGCTTTTTTCCCCCCGGAGAGAGAAGTGTAGCGGCTTTTTCCCTAGGCTTCCGTACACACCCTTGAGAAGCCTTCCGTCAGCCAGAAACAAGCCATGAGTTGAAAGAGGCGTTCCACGCAGACCTCCTTCTCAGAGCGAAGCCTGTCACACTTTTCCTTGTGAAGTAAACTAGAGAGATACAAATACTTTCTCAATGATTGCTTTAACAAAAAAGGACTAAATATCCCAATCAGAAAACATAGACTGTAAAGAGGAAGCAAGACCCATCTCTATGCTGCCTACCAGAGAATCACTTCAGACCTAAAAATAAAAGCAGATTGGAAGTAATGGGACACAAAACCATTTATCATGCAAATGGAAGTGAAAAGAAAGTTGGAGTCGTAATATTTTTATGAGACAAAATAAACTGAATTGTGGGGAAGATGGCAGAGTAGAAGGACCCTAAACTCACCTCATCCCACAGATACAACTAGGTAACACTCACACCAGAGTCACCCAGAAATGGACCTTCAGATTTCCCCACAAAACTATACAACTAAATGGAGAGAGGGAATCACATCAAAGATGGTAGGAAGGACAAGGACTCTGTTGGAATCTAAAGCCCATATTTCTGACCACCAGAGGGAGGGAACCACAGTCACAGAGGGGCCAGAAACAAACTACTACACCGGGGAGCCTCTAAAGCGTAGAGACATCCTCATAGCTTATGGCTTTGAAAATCAGAAGGGATGACATTTGTGAGCGTATACAACCAGCAGACTTAAAGCTTGGAACTTTTAAAAATCAGCTGTCTCAGCTCTGAGAGAGCACAGAAGGTGATAGGAAGCTGAGATCTGTCCTTAAAGATTAAGCAGAGCAAAGAGTGTGGAGAAGCTTGGGTGAAGCAGGTTGAAAGGTGCTTGAGGATTAAACAAGGGAGACATAGTTTCTGAACTCAGAGTTTGCTAAGGGACTTGTCCAGGAACAAAGGAGCTGGCAGGTGCCATTTCCCTCTACGGCCCCTCATTATAAACACACACCTACTTGCAAGGCCAAGCACAATCTAGCAATCACTAACTTGCATAAACCATGGCCCATCCCCACACCTACCACACCTGCTTCAGTCCCAGTGCTGTGGATACCCTCCCTGATAAGACCCACACAATCCTTGACAACAATATGTCTCCCCATCACCCACAGAACACGCATGCGTCTTGTTAAAAGAGCACACCCCATGTGTTGTGCACAATGACACAGTCCAGATCCAGTCTCTGTTGTTGCTATGCATTACCTTCAGAGGAGAACCAGCATCACCAAGTGAAAAATGTATGTTCTGCCCCGTATTTTCAAGAACAAGCAATATATCTGACCTTCCTAACAGAGAGATATTCTCTGAGAAGTAGGCCAAATGAGCAGACAGAGGACTATGTCCTAAACGAAAGAAGAGGACAAAGCCACAGCAAGAGACCTAAACAAAATGGATATAAGGAACATGCCTGACAGAAAATTTAAGATAACAATTATAAAGATACTCACTGGGGAAATGAAAAGAGGGAGGACATCAGAAGGGGGAACATCATTGAGACTCTTAACAAAGAGATATGAAAGAAATAATCAGAGATGTGGAACACAAGAAATGAAATGAAGAATATACTAGATAGAATAATTAGCAGGATGGACGAAGCAGAGGAACAAATTAATGAACTAGAAGACAGTAATGGAAAGTAATCAAGCGGAACAAATGAGAGGAAAAAGAAGTATGCAAAAATGAGAAGAGACATAGGGAATTCAGTGACTCCATCCAGTGTAACAACACCCACATGAGAGGGATCCCAGAAGGTGAAAAGGGGGAAAAGGGGGCAGAAAATCTATTTGACCAAAGAAGAGCTGAAAACAACCTAATCTGGTGAAGGAAACCTATACAAATCCATAAGGCATAGAGATCCCCTCCCACAAAGTCAACCGAAGGAGGTCCACATCAAGACACATAGTAATCCAAATGGGAAAAGGTAGTGATAAAGAAAAAACATTTAAAGCAGCAAGATAAAAGAAGACAGGTAACATGCAAGGGAAAGCCCATAAAGCTATCAGCTGAGTTTTCAGCAGAAACTATGCAGGACAGAAGAAAGTGGCGTTAAATATTCAAAGTGCTGAATGAGAAAAATCTGCAGCAAGGAATAATTTATCCAGCAAGCCTATCCTTCAGAAAAGAAGGGGAGAAAAAGAGTTTCTTAGCCACACAAACTAAAAGAGTTCATGACCACTAAATTAACTACAAAAAATATTGAAGGGGACACTATGAGTGGAAAAAAATCGTAAGTGAGAGTATGACAATAATGAATCAAGGAAGCAGTAAAAATAAGTATTTCTGTAAAAATCAGTTAAGGGATTCACAAAATAAAAGTATGTAAAATATGAAAACATATACCCTAACACATGAGGAGGAGTCAACAGTGGGTTTGAACTTAATCAGCATTCAACTTAATATAGACTGAAAAGGCTATATATAATCCAGGGGGTCACCACAAACCCAAACCTCTAATACACATGCAAAAGATAAAGGGAAAGAAATCCAAGAATATCATTAAAGAAAACGAGCAAACCATGAGAGAGAGAGCAAGAGAAGAAAGGATCAGAGAAAAACTGCACAAAAAACTATGAAACAAGTAACAAAACATCAATAAATACATGTCTAATGATAATTAGTTTGAATGTAAATGGACTAAATGCTCCAAGCAAAAGAGCATGACAGAGTTTGTATATATATATAAAAGATTTCACACCTAAAGACACCTGCAGATGGAAATTAAGAGATGGAGAAACATTAATCATGCAAGTGGATGTCAAGAGAAGTCAGAGTAGCAATCCTTATATCAGACAAAATAGACTTTTTTAACATTGAAATTGAATTAGCCAACATAGAGTACACCAGTAATTTCAATTGTAGCGTTCCACAATTCATCAGTTGTGTATAACACCCACTGTTCATCACATCGCATGCATTCCTTAATGCCCATCACACAGTTACTCCATCTCCCCACCCACCTTTCCTCCAGCAACCCTCAGTTTGTTTCCAATAGTTAGGAACCTGTCATGGATTTTCTTCCTCTCTGGTTTCTTCGCATTCATTTTCCCTCCCTTCCCCTATGATCCTCTGTGCTGTTCCTTCTATTCCACATATGAGTAAAACCATATAATAATTGTTTTTCTCTGACTGACTTATTTTGCTCAGCATAATACCCTCCACTGCCTTCCACATCGATATGCTAAATATTGATCCTTTCTGATGGCTGAGTCACATTCCATTGTATATGTATATACCATGTTTTCTTTATCCATTTATCTGTCGATGGATGTCTTGGTTCCTTCCACGGTTTGGCTATTGTGGACAATGTCGCTATAAACATTCGGGGTGCAGTTGCCCCTTCAGATCACTACATTTGTAGCTTTGGGGTAAATAAAATTGCTGGGTTGTAAGGGAGCTCTCTTTTAAGTTCTTGAGGAACCTCCATATTGTTTTCCAAAGTGGCTGTACCAGTTTTCATTCCCACTTAGAAGTGTAAGAGAGTTCCCCTTTCTCCTCACCAACATTTGTTATTTCTTCGCTTGTTAATTTTTGCAATTCTGACTGGTGTGAAGTGGTATCTCATTGTCATTTGGATTTCTTTTTCCCCATGCCAAGTGATGTTGAGCAGTTTGTCATATGTCTGTTGGCCATTTGTGTGTCTTCTTTGGAGAAATATCTGTTCATATCTTCTGCCCATTTCTTGACTCGCTTATTTGTTTTTTGGGTGTTGAGTTTGGGTGTTGAACGGTAGTAAAGCGTACGGCACTTTCATGATGCTTCCACACCCACTTTTGGAAATGCTTCTCTCTCAAGGATACCTGAAGATGTTAGTGGAGAGTTGCCGTATACGCAGACTTGCTTTTCCCAGGTGAGTGCATGGCACATTCCTTATTCACTCACGCGCGCGCGCGCGCGCGCACACACACACACACACACACACACACACACACACACAGAGTTGAACATGTTTCTGTCTCGTCAGGAAAGGAGGTGTTCGTTGAGAGACGGTTTCTCGCCAATGCTTTTGGGTGCTTGCCCTTTTCCCCCCGGAGAGTGAAGTGTATGCGCTTTTTGCCTAGGCTTCCGTACACACCCTTGAGAAGCCTTCCCTCAGCCAGAAACAAGCCGTGAGTTGAAAGAGGCGTTCCACACAGACCTCCTTCTCAGAGCGAAGCCTGTCACACTTTTCCTTGGGCCTCCACACGCACTTTAGAAAAACTTCCTCCGGGAAGCTGTGAGTTGAACGACGGGTTTCCTACAGCGGTTTTCCGTGGGGGTAAGGATATATGGCACTTGGCCTTAGGCTTCCACGCACAGATTGGAAAGGCTTCTCTCTTCGTGAAACAAGATGTGCGCTGAACGTTGCGTTCTGCGCAGGCTTGGTTTTCACACATCAGCCCATGGTACTTTCCCTAGGCTTCCACACGCGCAGTGAGTATCCCTTCCCTAAACCTGAACCAAGACGCGGGGGAAAGCTGCCTTCTACACCACCTTCTTTTCCGAGTTTCGTATAGAACCCTTGCGTTGTGCTTCCACATCCACTTTTGTCACTGCTTCGATATATCCTCCGGAGAGGGGTTCGCTTGAAAGACGGTCTCCCTCCGTCACGCTTTCAAGGAGTTAAGGATAGGGCACTCTCCTTATGCCTGCACACGTCCACTTGCAATCTCGACTGACTTCATGACCCCGTCCATATGCTACGCTGAAAGTCCCATTGCGCGCGGCCTTGTTTCTAAGAGATGAGGACAGGGCACGGCACGTTCCTTGTGCTTCCACCACGACTATATAAAAGGCTCCCGTCTCCAAGGCAAAGGATGTCAGGTGCAAGACGGCTTCGCAAAAGCGAGGTTGCCTCTTAGAGGGCGGTCTACGGCGCTCTCCTGACGCTTCCACGCCTACATATGCAAACGCTTCTGGGCTCACGAAAGAAGACGTCCGTTGAAAGCTGCCTTGTACCCCGACGCGTTTTCCGGAGTTAGGTCCAGGGAACGGTCCCTGTGCGATCACACGCAGCCTTGAGATGGCTCAGCTCTTTTCGATCGTCAGGGAGGACGTTTCTCGGAGTTAGGTCCAGGGAAAGGTAGTAAAGCGTACGGCACTTTCATGATGCTTCCACACCCACTTTTGGAAATGCTTCTCTCTCCAGGATACCTGAAGATGCTAGTGGCGAGTCGCCGTAGACGCAGACTTGCTTTTCCCAGGTCAGTACATGGCACTCTCCTTATTCACTCACGCACGCGCGCGCGCGCGTGCCCTCACACACACACACACACACACACACACACACACACACACACAGAGTTGAACATGTTTCTGTCTCGTCAGGAAAGAAGGTGATCGTTGAGAGACGGTTTCTCGCCGATGCTTTTGGGTTCTTGCTTTTTTCCCCCCGGAGAGAGAAGTGTAGCCGCTTTTTCCCTAGGCTTCCGTACACACCCTTGAGAAGCCTTCCGTCAGCCAGAAACAAGCCATGAGTTGAAAGAGGCGTTCCACGCAGACCTCCTTCTCAGAGCGAAGCCTGTCACACTTTTCCTTGTGAAGTCAACTAGAGAGATACAAATACTTTCTCAATGATTGCTTTAACAAAAAAGGACTAAATATCCCAATCAGAAAACATAGACTGTAAAGAGGAAGCAAGACCCATCTCTATGCTGCCTACCAGAGAATCACTTCAGACCTAAAAATAAAAGCAGATTGGAAGTAATGGGACACAAAACCATTTATCATGCAAATGGAAGTGAAAAGAAAGTTGGAGTCGTAATATTTTTATGAGACAAAATAAACTGAATTGTGGGGAAGATGGCAGAGTAGAAGGACCCTAAACTCACCTCATCCCACAGATACAACTAGGTAACACTCACACCAGAGTCACCCAGAAATGGACCTTCAGATTTCCCCACAAAACTATACAACTAAATGGAGAGAGGGAATCACATCAAAGATGGTAGGAAGGACAAGGACTCTGTAGGAATCTAAAGCCCATATTTCTGACCACCAGAGGGAGGGAACCACAGTCACAGAGGGGCCAGAAACAAACTACTACACCGGGGAGCCTCTAAAGCGTAGAGACATCCTCATAGCTTATGGCTTTGAAAATCAGAAGGGATGACATTTGTGAGCGTATACAACCAGCAGACTTAAAGCTTGGAACTTTTAAAAATCAGCTGTCTCAGCTCTGAGAGAGCACAGAAGGTGATAGGAAGCTGAGATCTGTCCTTAAAGATTAAGCAGAGCAAAGAGTGTGGAGAAGCTTGGGTGAAGCAGGTTGAAAGGTGCTTGAGGATTAAACAAGGGAGACATAGTTCCTGAACTCAGAGTTTGCTAAGGGACTTGTCCAGGAACAAAGGAGCTGGCAGGTGCCATTTCCCTCTACGGCCCCTCATTATAAACACACACCTACCTGCAAGACCAAGCACAATCTAGCAATCACTAACTTGCATAAACCATGGCCCATCCCCACACCTACCACACCTGCTTCAGTCCCAGTGCTGTGGATACCCTCCCTGATAAGACCCACACAATCCTTGACAACAATATGTCTCCCCATCACCCACAGAACACGCATGCATCTTGTTAAAACAGCACACCCCATGTGTTGTGCACAATGACACAGTCCAGATCCAGTCTCTGTTGTTGCTATGCATTACCTTCAGAGGAGAACCAGCATCACCAAGTGAAAAATGTATGTTCTGCCCCGTATTTTCAAGAACAAGCAATATATCTGACCTTCCTAACAGAGAGATATTCTCTGAGAAGTAGGCCAAATGAGCAGACAGAGGACTATGTCCTAAACGAAAGAAGAGGACAAAGCCACAGCAAGAGACCTAAACAAAATGGATATAAGGAACATGCCTGACAGAAAATTTAAGATAACAATTATAAAGATACTCACTGGGGAAATGAAAAGAGGGAGGACATCAGAAGGGGGAACATCATTGAGACTCCTAACAAAGAGATATGAAAGAAATAATCAGAGATGTGGAACACAAGAAATGAAATGAAGAATATACTAGATAGAATAATTAGCAGGATGGACGAAGCAGAGGAACAAATTAATGAACTAGAAGACAGTAATGGAAAGTAATCAAGCGGAACAAATGAGAGGAAAAAGAAGTATGCAAAAATGAGAAGAGACATAGGGAATTCAGTGACTCCATCCAGTGTAACAACACCCACATGAGAGGGATCCCAGAAGGTGAAAAGGGGGAAAAGGGGGCAGAAAATCTATTTGACCAAAGAAGAGCTGAAAACTTAACCTAATCTGGTGAAGGAAACCTATACAAATCCATAAGGCATAGAGATCCCCTCCCACAAAGTCAACCGAAGGAGGTCCACATCAAGACACATAGTAATCCAAATGGGAAAAGGTAGTGATAAAGAAAAAACATTTTAAGCAGCAAGATAAAAGAAGACAGTTAACATGCAAGGGAAAGCCCATAAAGCTATCAGCTGAGTTTTCAGCAGAAACTATGCAGGACAGAAGAAAGTGGCGTTAAATATTCAAAGTGCTGAATGAGAAAAATCTGCAGCAAGGAATAATTTATCCAGCAAGCCTATCCTTCAGAAAAGAAGGGGAGAAAAAGAGTTTCTTAGCCACACAAACTAAAAGAGTTCATGACCACTAAATTAACTACAAAAAATATTGAAGGGGACACTATGAGTGGAAAAAAATCGTAAGTGAGAGTATGACAATAATGAATCAAGGAAGCAGTAAAAATAAGTATTTCTGTAAAAATCAGTTAAGGGATTCACAAAATAAAAGTATGTAAAATATGAAAACGTATACCCTAACACATGAGGAGGAGTCAACAGTGGGTTTGAACTTAAACAGCATTCAACTTAATATAGACTGAAAAGGCTATATATAATCCAGGGGGTCACCACAAACCCAAACCTCTAATACACATGCAAAAGATAAAGGGAAAGAAATCCAAGAATATCATTAAAGAAAACGAGCAAACCATGAGAGAGAGAGCAAGAGAAGAAAGGATCAGAGAAAAACTACACAAAAAACTATGAAACAAGTAACAAAACATCAATAAATACATGTCTAATGATAATTAGTTTGAATGTAAATGGACTAAATGCTCCAAGCAAAAGAGCATGACAGAGTTTGTATATATATATAAAAGATTTCACACCTAAAGACACCTGCAGATGGAAATTAAGAGATGGAGAAACATTAATCATGCAAGTGGATGTCAAGAGAAGTCAGAGTAGCAATCCTTATATCAGACAAAATAGACTTTTTTAACATTGAAATTGAATTAGCCAACATAGAGTACACCAGTAATTTCAAATGTAGCGTTCCACAATTCATCAGTTGTGTATAACACCCAGTGTTCACCACATCACATGCATTCCTTAATGCCCATCACACAGTTACTCCATCTCCCCACCCACCTTTCCTCCAGCAACCCTCAGTTTGTTTCCAATAGCTGGGAACCTGTCGTGGATTTTCTTCCTCTCTGGTTTCTTCGCATTCATTTTCCCTCCCTTCCCCTATGATCCTCTGTGCTGTTCCTTCTATTCCACATATGAGTAAAACCATATAATAATTGTTTTTCTCTGACTGACTTATTTTGCTCAGCATAATACCCTCCACTGCCTTCCACATCGATATGCTAAATATTGATCCTTTCTGATGGCTGAGTCACATTCCATTGTATATGTATATACCATGTTTTCTTTATCCATTTATCTGTCGATGGATGTCTTGGTTCCTTCCACGGTTTGGCTATTGTGGACAATGTCGCTATAAACATTCGGGGTGCAGTTGCCCCTTCAGATCACTACATTTGTAGCTTTGGGGTAAATAAAATTGCTGGGTTGTAAGGGAGCTCTCTTTTAAGTTCTTGAGGAACCTCCATATTGTTTTCCAAAGTGGCTGTACCAGTTTTCATTCCCACTTAGAAGTGTAAGAGAGTTCCCCTTTCTCCTCACCAACATTTGTTATTTCTTCGCTTGTTAATTTTTGCAATTCTGACTGGTGTGAAGTGGTATCTCATTGTCATTTGGATTTCTTTTTCCCCATGCCAAGTGATGTTGAGCAGTTTGTCATATGTCTGTTGGCCATTTGTGTCTTCTTTGGAGAAATATCTGTTCATATCTTCTGCCCATTTCTTGACTCGCTTATTTGTTTTTTGGGTGTTGAGTTTGGGTGTTGAACGGTAGTAAAGCGTACGGCACATTCATGATGCTTCCACACCCACTTTTGGAAATGCTTCTCTCTCAAGGATACCTGAAGATGTTAGTGGAGAGTTGCCGTATACGCAGACTTGCTTTTCCCAGGTGAGTGCATGGCACATTCCTTATTCACTCACGCGCGCGCGCGCGCGCACACACACACACACACACACACACACACACAGAGTTGAACATGTTTCTGTCTCGTCAGGAAAGGAGGTGTTCGTTGAGAGACGGTTTCTCGCCAATGCTTTTGGGTGCTTGCCCTTTTCCCCCCGGAGAGTGAAGTGTATGCGCTTTTTGCCTAGGCTTCCGTACACACCCTTGAGAAGCCTTCCCTCAGCCAGAAACAAGCCGTGAGTTGAAAGAGGCGTTCCACACAGACCTCCTTCTCAGAGCGAAGCCTGTCACACTTTTCCTTGGGCCTCCACACGCACTTTAGAAAAACTTCCTCCGGGAAGCTGTGAGTTGAACGACGGGTTTCCTACAGCGGTTTTCCGTGGGGGTAAGGATATATGGCACTTGGCCTTAGGCTTCCACGCACAGATTGGAAAGGCTTCTCTCTTCGTGAAACAAGATGTGCGCTGAACGTTGCGTTCTGCGCAGGCTTGGTTTTCACACATCAGCCCATGGTACTTTCCCTAGGCTTCCACACGTGCAGTGAGTATCCCTTCCCTAAACCTGAACCAAGACGCGGGGGAAAGCTGCCTTCTACACCACCTTCTTTTCCGAGTTTCGTATAGATCCCTTGCGTTGTGCTTCCACATCCACTTTTGTCACTGCTTCGATATATCCTCCGGAGAGGGGTTCGCTTGAAAGACGGTCTCCCTCCGTCACGCTTTCAAGGAGTTAAGGATAGGGCACTCTCCTTGTGCCTGCACACGTCCACTTGCAATCTCGACGGACTTCATGACCCCGTCCATATGCTACGCTGAAAGTCCCATTGCGCGCGGCCTTGTTTCTAAGAGATGAGGACAGGGCACGGCACGTTCCTTGTGCTTCCACCACGACTATATAAAAGGCTCCCGTCTCCAAGGCAAAGGATGTCAGGTGCAAGACGGCTTCGCAAAAGCGAGGTTGCCTCTTAGAGGGCGGTCTACGGCGCTCTGTTGACGCTTCCACGCCTACATATGCAAACGCTTCTGGGCTCACGAAAGAAGACGTCCGTTGAAAGCTGCCTTGTACCCCGACGCGTTTTCCGGAGTTAGGTCCAGGGAACGGTCCCTGTGCGATCACACGCAGCCTTGAGATGGCTCAGCTCTTTTCGATCGTCAGGGAGGACGTTTCTCGGAGTTAGGTCCAGGGAAAGTTAGTAAAGCGTACGGCACTTTCATGATGCTTCCACACCCACTTTTGGAAATGCTTCTCTCTCCAGGATACCTGAAGATGCTAGTGGCGAGTCGCCGTAGACGCAGACTTGCTTTTCCCAGGTCAGTACATGGCACTCTCCTTATTCACTCACGCACGCGCGCGCGCGCGTGCCCTCACACACACACACACACACACACACACACACACACAGAGTTGAACATGTTTCTGTCTCGTCAGGAAAGAAGGGGATCGTTGAGAGACGGTTTCTCGCCGATGCTTTTGGGTTCTTGCTTTTTTCCCCCCGGAGAGAGAAGTGTAGCCGCTTTTTCCCTAGGCTTCCGTACACACCCTTGAGAAGCCTTCCGTCAGCCAGAAACAAGCCATGAGTTGAAAGAGGCGTTCCACGCAGACCTCCTTCTCAGAGCGAAGCCTGTCACACTTTTCCTTGTGAAGTAAACTAGAGAGATACAAATACTTTCTCAATGATTGCTTTAACAAAAAAGGACTAAATATCCCAATCAGAAAACATAGACTGTAAAGAGGAAGCAAGACCCATCTCTATGCTGCCTACCAGAGAATCACTTCAGACCTAAAAATAAAAGCAGATTGGAAGTAATGGGACACAAAACCATTTATCATGCAAATGGAAGTGAAAAGAAAGTTGGAGTCGTAATATTTTTATGAGACAAAATAAACTGAATTGTGGGGAAGATGGCAGAGTAGAAGGACCCTAAACTCACCTCATCCCACAGATACAACTAGGTAACACTCACACCAGAGTCACCCAGAAATGGACCTTCAGATTTCCCCACAAAACTATACAACTAAATGGAGAGAGGGAATCACATCAAAGATGGTAGGAAGGACAAGGACTCTGTAGGAATCTAAAGCCCATATTTCTGACCACCAGAGGGAGGGAACCACAGTCACAGAGGGGCCAGAAACAAACTACTACACCGGGGAGCCTCTAAAGCGTAGAGACATCCTCATAGCTTATGGCTTTGAAAATCAGAAGGGATGACATTTGTGAGCGTATACAACCAGCAGACTTAAAGCTTGGAACTTTTAAAAATCAGCTGTCTCAGCTCTGAGAGAGCACAGAAGGTGATAGGAAGCTGAGACCTGTCCTTAAAGATTAAGCAGAGCAAAGAGTGTGGAGAAGCTTGGGTGAAGCAGGTTGAAAGGTGCTTGAGGATTAAACAAGGGAGACATAGTTCCTGAACTCAGAGTTTGCTAAGGGACTTGTCCAGGAACAAAGGAGCTGGCAGGTGCCATTTCCCTCTACGGCCCCTCATTATAAACACACACCTACCTGCAAGACCAAGCACAATCTAGCAATCACTAACTTGCATAAACCATGGCCCATCCCCACACCTACCACACCTGCTTCAGTCCCAGTGCTGTGGATACCCTCCCTGATAAGACCCACACAATCCTTGACAACAATATGTCTCCCCATCACCCACAGAACACGCATGCATCTTGTTAAAACAGCACACCCCATGTGTTGTGCACAATGACACAGTCCAGATCCAGTCTCTGTTGTTGCTATGCATTACCTTCAGAGGAGAACCAGCATCACCAAGTGAAAAATGTATGTTCTGCCCCGTATTTTCAAGAACAAGCAATATATCTGACCTTCCTAACAGAGAGATATTCTCTGAGAAGTAGGCCAAATGAGCAGACAGAGGACTATGTCCTAAACGAAAGAAGAGGACAAAGCCACAGCAAGAGACCTAAACAAAATGGATATAAAGAACATGCCTGACAGAAAATTTAAGATAACAATTATAAAGATACTCACTGGGGAAATGAAAAGAGGGAGGACATCAGAAGGGGGAACATCATTGAGACTCTTAACAAAGAGATATGAAAGAAATAATCAGAGATGTGGAACACAAGAAATGAAATGAAGAATATACTAGATAGAATAATTAGCAGGATCGACGAAGCAGAGGAACAAATTAATGAACTAGAAGACAGTAATGGAAAGTAATCAAGCGGAACAAATGAGAGGAAAAAGAAGTATGCAAAAATGAGAAGAGACTTAGGGAATTCAGTGACTCCATCCAGTGTAACAACACCCACATGAGAGGGATCCCAGAAGGTGAAAAGGGGGAAAAGGGGGCAGAAAATCTATTTGACCAAAGAAGAGCTGAAAACTTAACCTAATCTGGTGAAGGAAACCTATACAAATCCATAAGGCATAGAGATCCCCTCCCACAAAATCAACCTAAGGAGATCCACATCAAGATACATAGTAATCAAAATGGGAAAAAGTAGTGATAAAGGAAAAACATTTAAAGCAGCAAGATAAAAGAAGACAGTTAACATGCAAGGGAAAGCCCATAAAGCTATCAGCTGAGTTTTCAGCAGAAACTATGCAGGACAGAAGAAAGTGGCGTTAAATATTCAAAGTGCTGAATGAGAAAAATCTGCAGCAAGGAATAATTTATCCAGCAAGCCTATCCTTCAGAAAAGAAGGGGAGAAAAAGAGTTTCTTAGCCACACAAACTAAAAGAGTTCATGACCACTAAATTAACTACAAAAAATATTGAAGGGGACACTATGAGTGGAAAAAAATCGTAAGTGAGAGTATGACAATAATGAATCAAGGAAGCAGTAAAAATAAGTATTTCTGTAAAAATCAGTTAAGGGATTCACAAAATAAAAGTATGTAAAATATGAAAACATATACCCTAACACATGAGGAGGAGTCAACAGTGGGTTTGAACTTAAACAGCATTCAACTTAATATAGACTGAAAAGGCTATATATAATCCAGGGGGTCACCACAAACCCAAACCTCTAATACACATGCAAAAGATAAAGGGAAAGAAATCCAAGAATATCATTAAAGAAAACGAGCAAACCATGAGAGAGAGAGCAAGAGAAGAAAGGATCAGAGAAAAACTACACAAAAAACTATGAAACAAGTAACAAAACATCAATAAATACATGTCTAATGATAATTAGTTTGAATGTAAATGGACTAAATGCTCCAAGCAACAGGGCATGACAGAGTTTGTATATATATATAAAAGATTTCACACCTAAAGACACCTGCAGATGGAAATTAAGAGATGGAGAAACATTAATCATGCAAGTGGATGTCAAAAGAAGTCAGAGTAGCAATCCTTATATCAGACAAAATAGACTTTTTTAACATTGAAATTGAATTAGCCAACATAGAGTACACCAGTAGTTTCAAATGTAGCGTTCCACAATTCATCAGTTGTGTATAACACCCAGTGTTCATCACATCGCATGCATTCCTTAATGCCCATCACACAGTTACTCCATCCCCCCGACCACCTTTCCTCCAGCAACCCTCAGTTTGTTTCCAGTAGTTAGGAACCTGTCATGGATTTTCTTCCTCTCTGGTTTCTTCGCATTCATTTTCCCTCCCTTCCCCTATGATCCTCTGTGCTGTTCCTTCTATTCCACATATGAGTAAAACCATATAATAATTGTTTTTCTCTGACTGACTTATTTTGCTCAGCATAATACCCTCCAGTGCCTTCCACATCGATATGCTAAATATTGATCCTTTCTGATGGCTGAGTCACATTCCTTTGTATATGTATATACCATGTTTTCTTTATCCATTTATCTGTCGATGGATGTCTTGGTTCCTTCCACGGTTTGGCTATTGTGGACAATGTCGCTATAAACATTTGGGGTGCAGTTGCCCCTTCAGATCACTACATTTGTAGCTTTGGGGTAAATAAAATTTCTGGGGTGTAAGGGAGCTCTGTTTTAACTTCTTGAGGAACCTCCATATTGTTTTCCAAAGTGGCTGTACCACTTTTCATTCCCACTTAGAAGTGTAAGAGAGTTCCCCTTTCTCCTCACCAACATTTGTTATTTCTTCGCTTGTTAATTTTTGCAATTCTGACTGGTGTGAAGTGGTATGTCATTGTCATTTGGATTTCTTTTTCCCCTTGCCATGTGCTGTTGAGCAGTTTCTCATATGTCTGTTGGCCCTTTGTGTGTCTTCTTTGGAGAAATACCTGTTCATATCTTCTGCCCATTTCTTGACTCGCTTATTTGTTTTTTGGGTGTTGAGTTTGGGTGTTGAACGGTAGTAAAGCGTACGGCACTTTCATGATGCTTCCACACCCACTTTTGGAAATGCTTCTCTCTCAAGGATACCTGAAAATGTTAGTGGAGAGTTGCCGTATACGCAGACTTGCTTTTCCCAGGTGAGTGCATGGCACATTCCTTATTCACTCACGCGCGCGCGCGCGCACACACACACACACACACACACAGAGAGTTGAACATGTTTCTGTCTCGTCAGGAAAGGAGGTGTTCGTTGAGAGACGGTTTCTCGCCAATGCTTTTGGGTGCTTGCCCTTTTCCCCCCGGAGAGTGAAGTGTATGCGCTTTTCCCGTAGGCTTCAGTACACACCCTTGAGAAGCCTTCCGTCAGTCAGAAACAAGCCGTGAGTTGAAAGAGGCGTTCCACACAGACCTCCTTCTCAGAGCGAAGCCTGTCACACTTTTCCTTGGGCCTCCACACGCACTTTAGAAAAACTTACTCCGGGAAGCTGTGAGTTGAACGACGGGTTTCCTACAGCGGTTTTCCGTGGGGGTAAGGATATATGGCACTTGGCCTTAGGCTTCCACGCACACATTGGAAACGGCTTCTCTCTTCGTGAAACAAGATGTGCGCTGAACGTTGCGTTCTGCGCAGGCTTGGTTTTCACACATCAGCCCATGGTACTTTCCCTAGGCTTCCACACGCGCAGTGAGTATCCCTTCCCTAAACCTGAACCAAGACGCGGGGGAAAGCTGCCTTCTACACCACCTTCTTTTCCGAGTTTCGTATAGAACCCTTGCGTTGTGCTTCCACATCCACTTTTGTCACTGCTTCGATATATCCTCCGGAGAGGGGTTCGCTTGAAAGACGGTTTCCCTCCGTCACGCTTTCAAGGAGTTAAGGATAGGGCACTCTCCTTATGCTTGCACACGTCCACTTGCAATCTCGACTGACTTCATGACCCCGTCCATATGCTACGCTGAAAGTCCCATTGCGCGCGGCCTTGTTTCTAAGAGATGAGGACAGGGCACGGCACGTTCCTTGTGCTTCCACCACGACTATATAAAAGGCTCCCGTCTCCAAGGCAAAGGATGTCAGGTGCAAGACGGCTTCGCAAAAGCGAGGTTGCCTCTTAGAGGGCGGTCTACGGCGCTCTCCTGACGCTTCCACGCCTACATATGCAAACGCTTCTGGGCTCACGAAAGAAGACGTCCGTTGAAAGCTGCCTTGTACCCCGACGCGTTTCTCGGAGTTAGGTCCAGGGAACGGTCCCTGTGCGATCACACGCAGCCTTGAGATGGCTCAGCTCTTTTCGATCGTCAGGGAGGACGTTTCTCGGAGTTAGGTCCAGGGAAAGGTAGTAAAGCGTACGGCACTTTCATGATGCTTCCACACCCACTTTTGGAAATGCTTCTCTCTCCAGGATACCTGAAGATGCTAGTGGCGAGTCGCCGTAGACGCAGACTTGCTTTTCCCAGGTCAGTACATGACACTCTCCTTATTCACTCACCCACGCGCGCGCGCGCGTGCCCTCACACACACACACACACACACACACACACACACACACACAGAGTTGAACATGTTTCTGTCTCGTCAGGAAAGAAGGTGATCGTTGAGAGACGGTTTCTCGCCGATGCTTTTGGGTTCTTGCTTCTTTCCCCCCGGAGAGAGAAGTGTAGCGGCTTTTTCCCTAGGCTTCCGTACACACCCTTGAGAAGCCTTCCGTCAGCCAGAAACAAGCCATGAGTTGAAAGAGGCGTTCCACGCAGACCTCCTTCTCAGAGCGAAGCCTGTCACACTTTTCCTTGTGAAGTAAACTAGAGAGATACAAATACTTTCTCAATGATTGCTTTAACAAAAAAGGACTAAATATCCCAATCAGAAAACATAGACTGTAAAGAGGAAGCAAGACCCATCTCTATGCTGCCTAGCAGAGAATCACTTCAGACCTAAAAATAAAAGCAGATTGGAAGTAATGGGACACAAAACCATTTATCATGCAAATGGAAGTGAAAAGAAAGTTGGAGTCGTAATATTTTTATGAGACAAAATAAACTGAATTGTGGGGAAGATGGCAGAGTAGAAGGACCCTAAACTCACCTCATCCCACAGATACAACTAGGTAACACTCACACCAGAGTCACCCAGAAATGGACCTTCAGATTTCCCCACAAAACTATACAACTAAATGGAGAGAGGGAATCACATCAAAGATGGTAGGAAGGACAAGGACTCTGTTGGAATCTAAAGCCCATATTTCTGACCACCAGAGGGAGGGAACCACAGTCACAGAGGGGCCAGAAACAAACTACTACACCGGGGAGCCTCTAAAGCGTAGAGACATCCTCATAGCTTATGGCTTTGAAAATCAGAAGGGATGACATTTGTGAGCGTATACAACCAGCAGACTTAAAGCTTGGAACTTTTAAAAATCAGCTGTCTCAGCTCTGAGAGAGCACAGAAGGTGATAGGAAGCTGAGATCTGTCCTTAAAGATTAAGCAGAGCAAAGAGTGTGGAGAAGCTTGGGTGAAGCAGGTTGAAAGGTGCTTGAGGATTAAACAAGGGAGACATAGTTTCTGAACTCAGAGTTTGCTAAGGGACTTGTCCAGGAACAAAGGAGCTGGCAGGTGCCATTTCCCTCTACGGCCCCTCATTATAAACACACACCTACTTGCAAGACCAAGCACAATCTAGCAATCACTAACTTGCATAAACCATGGCCCATCCCCACACCTACCACACCTGCTTCAGTCCCAGTGCTGTGGATACCCTCCCTGATAAGACCCACACAATCCTTGACAACAATATGTCTCCCCATCACCCACAGAACACGCATGCGTCTTGTTAAAAGAGCACACCCCATGTGTTGTGCACAATGACACAGTCCAGATCCAGTCTCTGTTGTTGCTATGCATTACCTTCAGAGGAGAACCAGCATCACCAAGTGAAAAATGTATGTTCTGCCCCGTATTTTCAAGAACAAGCAATATATCTGACCTTCCTAACAGAGAGATATTCTCTGAGAAGTAGGCCAAATGAGCAGACAGAGGACTATGTCCTAAACGAAAGAAGAGGACAAAGCCACAGCAAGAGACCTAAACAAAATGGATATAAGGAACATGCCTGACAGAAAATTTAAGATAACAATTATAAAGATACTCACTGGGGAAATGAAAAGAGGGAGGACATCAGAAGGGGGAACATCATTGAGACTCTTAACAAAGAGATATGAAAGAAATAATCAGAGATGTGGAACACAAGAAATGAAATGAAGAATATACTAGATAGAATAATTAGCAGGATGGACGAAGCAGAGGAACAAATTAATGAACTAGAAGACAGTAATGGAAAGTAATCAAGCGGAACAAATGAGAGGAAAAAGAAGTATGCAAAAATGAGAAGAGACATAGGGAATTCAGTGACTCCATCCAGTGTAACAACACCCACATGAGAGGGATCCCAGAAGGTGAAAAGGGGGAAAAGGGGGCAGAAAATCTATTTGACCAAAGAAGAGCTGAAAACTTAACCTAATCTGGTGAAGGAAACCTATACAAATCCATAAGGCATAGAGATCCCCTCCCACAAAGTCAACCGAAGGAGGTCCACATCAAGACACATAGTAATCCAAATGGGAAAAGGTAGTGATAAAGAAAAAACATTTAAAGCAGCAAGATAAAAGAAGACAGGTAACATGCAAGGGAAAGCCCATAAAGCTATCAGCTGAGTTTTCAGCAGAAACTATGCAGGACAGAAGAAAGTGGCGTTAAATATTCATAGTGCTGAATGAGAAAAATCTGCAGCAAGGAATAATTTATCCAGCAAGCCTATCCTTCAGAAAAGAAGGGGAGAAAAAGAGTTTCTTAGCCACACAAACTAAAAGAGTTCATGACCACTAAATTAACTACAAAAAATATTGAAGGGGACACTATGAGTGGAAAAAAATCGTAAGTGAGAGTATGACAATAATGAATCAAGGAAGCAGTAAAAATAAGTATTTCTGTAAAAATCAGTTAAGGGATTCACAAAATAAAAGTATGTAAAATATGAAAACATATACCCTAACACATGAGGAGGAGTCAACAGTGGGTTTGAACTTAAACAGCATTCAACTTAATATAGACTGAAAAGGCTATATATAATCCAGGGGGTCACCACAAACCCAAACCTCTAATACACATGCAAAAGATAAAGGGAAAGAAATCCAAGAATATCATTAAAGAAAACGAGCAAACCATGAGAGAGAGAGCAAGAGAAGAAAGGATCAGAGAAAAACTGCACAAAAAACTATGAAACAAGTAACAAAACATCAATAAATACATGTCTAATGATAATTAGTTTGAATGTAAATGGACTAAATGCTCCAAGCAAAAGAGCATGACAGAGTTTGTATATATATATAAAAGATTTCACACCTAAAGACACCTGCAGATGGAAATTAAGAGATGGAGAAACATTAATCATGCAAGTGGATGTCAAGAGAAGTCAGAGTAGCAATCCTTATATCAGACAAAATAGACTTTTTTAACATTGAAATTGAATTAGCCAACATAGAGTACACCAGTAATTTCAATTGTAGCGTTCCACAATTCATCAGTTGTGTATAACACCCACTGTTCATCACATCGCATGCATTCCTTAATGCCCATCACACAGTTACTCCATCTCCCCACCCACCTTTCCTCCAGCAACCCTCAGTTTGTTTCCAATAGTTAGGAACCTGTCATGGATTTTCTTCCTCTCTGGTTTCTTCGCATTCATTTTCCCTCCCTTCCCCTATGATCCTCTGTGCTGTTCCTTCTATTCCACATATGAGTAAAACCATATAATAATTGTTTTTCTCTGACTGACTTATTTTGCTCAGCATAATACCCTCCACTGCCTTCCACATCGATATGCTAAATATTGATCCTTTCTGATGGCTGAGTCACATTCCATTGTATATGTATATACCATGTTTTCTTTATCCATTTATCTGTCGATGGATGTCTTGGTTCCTTCCACGGTTTGCCTATTGTGGACAATGTCGCTATAAACATTCGGGGTGCAGTTGCCCCTTCAGATCACTACATTTGTAGCTTTGGGGTAAATAAAATTGCTGGGTTGTAAGGGAGCTCTCTTTTAAGTTCTTGAGGAACCTCCATATTGTTTTCCAAAGTGGCTGTACCAGTTTTCATTCCCACTTAGAAGTGTAAGAGAGTTCCCCTTTCTCCTCACCAACATTTGTTATTTCTTCGCTTGTTAATTTTTGCAATTCTGACTGGTGTGAAGTGGTATCTCATTGTCATTTGGATTTCTTTTTCCCCATGCCAAGTGATGTTGAGCAGTTTGTCATATGTCTGTTGGCCATTTGTGTGTCTTCTTTGGAGAAATATCTGTTCATATCTTCTGCCCATTTCTTGACTCGCTTATTTGTTTTTTGGGTGTTGAGTTTGGGTGTTGAACGGTAGTAAAGCGTACGGCACTTTCATGATGCTTCCACACCCACTTTTGGAAATGCTTCTCTCTCAAGGATACCTGAAGATGTTAGTGGAGAGTTGCCGTATACGCAGACTTGCTTTTCCCAGGTGAGTGCATGGCACATTCCTTATTCACTCACGCGCGCGCGCGCGCGCGCACACACACACACACACACACACACACACACAGAGTTGAACATGTTTCTGTCTCGTCAGGAAAGGAGGTGTTCGTTGAGAGACGGTTTCTCGCCAATGCTTTTGGGTGCTTGCCCTTTTCCCCCCGGAGAGTGAAGTGTATGCGCTTTTTGCCTAGGCTTCCGTACACACCCTTGAGAAGCCTTCCCTCAGCCAGAAACAAGCCGTGAGTTGAAAGAGGCGTTCCACACAGACCTCCTTCTCAGAGCGAAGCCTGTCACACTTTTCCTTGGGCCTCCACACACACTTTAGAAAAACTTCCTCCGGGAAGCTGTGAGTTGAACGACGGGTTTCCTACAGCGGTTTTCCGTGGGGGTAAGGATATATGGCACTTGGCCTTAGGCTTCCACGCACAGATTGGAAAGGCTTCTCTCTTCGTGAAACAAGATGTGCGCTGAACGTTGCGTTCTGCGCAGGCTTGGTTTTCACACATCAGCCCATGGTACTTTCCCTAGGCTTCCACACGCGCAGTGAGTATCCCTTCCCTAAACCTGAACCAAGACGCGGGGGAAAGCTGCCTTCTACACCACCTTCTTTTCCGAGTTTCGTATAGAACCCTTGCGTTGTGCTTCCACATCCACTTTTGTCACTGCTTCGATATATCCTCCGGAGAGGGGTTCGCTTGAAAGACGGTCTCCCTCCGTCACGCTTTCAAGGAGTTAAGGATAGGGCACTCTCCTTATGCCTGCACACGTCCACTTGCAATCTCGACTGACTTCATGACCCCGTCCATATGCTACGCTGAAAGTCCCATTGCGCGCGGCCTTGTTTCTAAGAGATGAGGACAGGGCACGGCACGTTCCTTGTGCTTCCACCACGACTATATAAAAGGCTCCCGTCTCCAAGGCAAAGGATGTCAGGTGCAAGACGGCTTCGCAAAAGCGAGGTTGCCTCTTAGAGGGCGGTCTACGGCGCTCTCCTGACGCTTCCACGCCTACATATGCAAACGCTTCTGGGCTCACGAAAGAAGACGTCCGTTGAAAGCTGCCTTGTACCCCGACGCGTTTTCCGGAGTTAGGTCCAGGGAACGGTCCCTGTGCGATCACACGCAGCCTTGAGATGGCTCAGCTCTTTTCGATCGTCAGGGAGGACGTTTCTCGGAGTTAGGTCCAGGGAAAGGTAGTAAAGCGTACGGCACTTTCATGATGCTTCCACACCCACTTTTGGAAATGCTTCTCTCTCCAGGATACCTGAAGATGCTAGTGGCGAGTCGCCGTAGACGCAGACTTGCTTTTCCCAGGTCAGTACATGGCACTCTCCTTATTCACTCACGCACGCGCGCGCGCGCGTGCCCTCACACACACACACACACACACACACACACACACACACACACAGAGTTGAACCTGTTTCTGTCTCGTCAGGAAAGAAGGTGATCGTTGAGAGACGGTTTCTCGCCGATGCTTTTGGGTTCTTGCTTTTTTCCCCCCGGAGAGAGAAGTGTAGCCGCTTTTTCCCTAGGCTTCCGTACACACCCTTGAGAAGCCTTCCGTCAGCCAGAAACAAGCCATGTGTTGAAAGAGGCGTTCCACGCAGACCTCCTTCTCAGAGCGAAGCCTGTCACACTTTTCCTTGTGAAGTAAACTAGAGAGATACAAATAATTTCTCAATGATTGCTTTAACAAAAAAGGACTAAATATCCCAATCAGAAAACATAGACTGTAAAGAGGAAGCAAGACCCATCTCTATGCTGCCTACCAGAGAATCACTTCAGACCTAAAAATAAAAGCAGATTGGAAGTAATGGGACACAAAACCATTTATCATGCAAATGGAAGTGAAAAGAAAGTTGGAGTCGTAATATTTTTATGAGACAAAATAAACTGAATTGTGGGGAAGATGGCAGAGTAGAAGGACCCTAAACTCACCTCATCCCACAGATACAACTAGGTAACACTCACACCAGAGTCACCCAGAAATGGACCTTCAGATTTCCCCACAAAACTATACAACTAAATGGAGAGAGGGAATCACATCAAAGATGGTAGGAAGGACAAGGACTCTGTAGGAATCTAAAGCCCATATTTCTGACCACCAGAGGGAGGGAACCACAGTCACAGAGGGGCCAGAAACAAACTACTACACCGGGGAGCCTCTAAAGCGTAGAGACATCCTCATAGCTTATGCCTTTGAAAATCAGAAGGGATGACATTTGTGAGCGTATACAACCAGCAGACTTAAAGCTTGGAACTTTTAAAAATCAGCTGTCTCAGCTCTGAGAGAGCACAGAAGGTGATAGGAAGCTGAGACCTGTCCTTAAAGATTAAGCAGAGCAAAGAGTGTGGAGAAGCTTGGTTGAAGCAGGTTGAAAGGTGCTTGAGGATTAAACAAGGGAGACATAGTTCCTGAACTCAGAGTTTGCTAAGGGACTTGTCCAGGAACAAAGGAGCTGGCAGGTGCCATTTCCCTCTACGGCCCCTCATTATAAACACACACCTACCTGCAAGACCAAGCACAATCTAGCAATCACTAACTTGCATAAACCATGGCCCATCCCCACACCTACCACACCTGCTTCAGTCCCAGTGCTGTGGATACCCTCCCTGATAAGACCCACACAATCCTTGACAACAATATGTCTCCCCATCACCCACAGAACACGCATGCATCTTGTTAAAACAGCACACCCCATGTGTTGTGCACAATGACACAGTCCAGATCCAGTCTCTGTTGTTGCTATGCATTACCTTCAGAGGAGAACCAGCATCACGAAGTGAAAAATGTATGTTCTGCCGCGTATTTTCAAGAACAAGCAATATATCTGACCTTCCTAACCGAGAGATATTCTCTGAGAAGTAGGCCAAATGAGCAGACAGAGGACTATGTCCTAAACGAAAGAAGAGGACAAAGCCACAGCAAGAGACCTAAACAAAATGGATATAAGGAACATGCCTGACAGAAAATTTAAGATAACAATTATAAAGATACTCACTGGGGAAATGAAAAGAGGGAGGACATCAGAAGGGGGAACATCATTGAGACTCTTAACAAAGAGATATGAAAGAAATAATCAGAGATGTGGAACACAAGAAATGAAATGAAGAATATACTAGATAGAATAATTAGCAGGATGGACGAAGCAGAGGAACAAATTAATGAACTAGAAGACAGTAATGGAAAGTAATCAAGCGGAACAAATGAGAGGAAAAAGAAGTATGCAAAAATGAGAAGAGACATAGGGAATTCAGTGACTCCATCCAGTGTAACAACACCCACATGAGAGGGATCCCAGAAGGTGAAAAGGGGGAAAAGGGGACAGAAAATCTATTTGACCAAAGAAGAGCTGAAAACTTAACCTAATCTGGTGAAGGAAACCTATACAAATCCATAAGGCATAGAGATCCCCTCCCACAAAATCAACCGAAGGAGGTCCACATCAAGATACATAGTAATCCAAATGGGAAAAGGTAGTGATAAAGAAAAAACATTTAAAGCAGCAAGATAAAAGAAGACAGTTAACATGCAAGGGAAAGCCCATAAATCTATCAGCTGAGTTTTCAGCAGAAACTATGCAGGACAGAAGAAAGTGGCGTTAAATATTCAAAGTGCTGAATGCGGAAAATCTGCAGCAAGGAATAATTTATCCAGCAAGCCTATCCTTCAGAAAAGAAGGGGAGAAAAAGAGTTTCTTAGCCACACAAACTAAAAGAGTTCATGACCACTAAATTAACTACAAAAAATATTGAAGGGGACACTATGAGTGGAAAAAAATCGTAAGTGAGAGTATGACAATAATGAATCAAGGAAGCAGTAAAAATAAGTATTTCTGTAAAAATCAGTTAAGGGATTCACAAAATAAAAGTATGTAAAATATGAAAACGTATACCCTAACACATGAGGAGGAGTCAACAGTGGGTTTGAACTTAAACAGCATTCAACTTAATATAGACTGAAAAGGCTATATATAATCCAGGGGGTCACCACAAACCCAAACCTCTAATACACATGCAAAAGATAAAGGGAAAGAAATCCAAGAATATCATTAAAGAAAACGAGCAAACCATGAGAGAGAGAGCAAGAGAAGAAAGGATCAGAGAAAAACTACACAAAAAACTATGAAACAAGTAACAAAACATCAATAAATACATGTCTAATGATAATTAGTTTGAATGTAAATGGACTAAATGCTCCAAGCAAAAGAGCATGACAGAGTTTGTATATATATATAAAAGATTTCACACCTAAAGACACCTGCAGATGGAAATTAAGAGATGGAGAAACATTAATCATGCAAGTGGATGTCAAAAGAAGTCAGTGTAGCAATCCTTATATCAGACAAAATAGACTTTTTTAACATTGAAAATGAATTAGCCAACATTGAGTACACCAGTAGTTTCAAATGTAGCGTTCCACAATTCATCAGTTGTGTATAACACCCAGTGTTCATCACATCGCATGCATTCCTTAATGCCCATCACACAGTTACTCCATCTCCCCACCCACCTTTCCTCCAGCAACCCTCAGTTTGTTTCCAATAGTTAGGAACCTGTCATGGATTTTCTTCCTCTCTGGTTTCTTCGCATTCATTTTCCCTCCCTTCCCCTATGATCCTCTGTGCTGTTCCTTCTATTCCACATATGAGTAAAACCATATAATAATTGTTTTTCTCTGACTGACTTATTTTGCTCAGCATAATACCCTCCAGTGCCATCCACATCGATATGCTAAATATTGATCCTTTCTGATGGCTGAGTCATATTCCTTTGTATATGTATATACCATGTTTTCTTTATCCATTATCTGTCGATGGATGTCTTGGTTCCTTCCACGGTTTGGCTATTGTGGACAATGTCGCTATAAACATTTGGGGTGCAGTTGCCCCTTCAGATCACTACATTTGTAGCTTTGGGGTAAATAAAATTGCTGGGTTGTAAGGGAGCTCTGTTTTAACTTCGTGAGGAACCTCCATATTGTTTTCCAAAGTGGCTGTACCAGTTTTCATTCCCACTTAGAAGTGTAAGAGAGTTCCCCTTTCTCCTCACCAACATTTGTTATTTCTTCGCTTGTTAATTTTTGCAATTCTGACTGGTGTGAAGTGGTATCTCATTGTCATTTGGATTTCTTTTTCCCCATGCCAAGTGCTGTTGAGCCGTTTCTCATATGTCTGTTGGCCATTTGTGTGTCTTCTTTGGAGAAATACCTGTTCATATCTTCTGCCCATTTCTTGACTCGGTTATTTGTATTTTGGGTGTTGAGTTTGGGTGTTGAACGGTAGTAAAGCGTACGGCACTTTCATGATGCTTCCACACCCACTTTTGGAAATGCTTCTCTCTCAAGGATACCTGAAGATGTTAGTGGAGAGTTGCCGTATACGCAGACTTGCTTTTCCCAGGTGAGTGCATGGCACATTCCTTATTCACTCACGCGCACGCGCGCGCGCACACACACACACACACACACACAGAGTTGAACATGTTTCTGTCTCGTCAGGAAAGGAGGTGTTCGTTGAGAGACGGTTTCTCGCCAATGCTTTTGGGTGCTTGCCCATTTCCCCCTGGAGAGTGAAGTGTATGCGCTTTTTCCGTAGGCTTCAGTACACACCATTGAGAAGCCTTCCGTCAGTCAGAAACAAGCCGTGAGTTGAAAGAGGCGTTCCACACAGACCTCCTTCTCAGAGCGAAGCCTGTCACACTTTTCCTTGGGCCTCCACACGCACTTTAGAAAAACTTCCTCCGGGAAGCTGTGAGTTGAACGACGGGTTTCCTACAGCGGTTTTCCGTGGGGGTAAGGATATATGGCACTTGGCCTTAGGCTTCCACGCACACATTGGAAACGGCTTCTCTCTTCGTGAAACAAGATGTGCGCTGAACGTTGCGTTCTGCGCAGGCTTGCTTTTCACACATCAGCCGATGGTACTTTCCCTAGGCTTCCACACGCGCAGTGTGTATCCCTTCCCTAAACCTGAACCAAGACGCGGGGGAAAGCTGCCTTCTACACCACCTTCTTTTCCGAGTTTCGTATAGAACCCTTGCGTTGTGCTTCCACATCCACTTTTGTCACTGCTTCGATATATCCTCCGGAGAGGGGTTCGCTTGAAAGACGGTCTCCCTCCGTCACGCTTTCAAGGAGTTAAGGATAGGGCACTCTCCTTATGCCTGCACACGTCCACTTGCAATCTCGACTGACTTCATGACCCCGTCCATATGCTACGCTGAAAGTCCCATTGCGTGCGGCCTTGTTTCTAAGAGATGAGGACAGGGCACGGCACGTTCCTTGTGCTTCCACCACGACTATATAAAAGGCTCCCGTCTCCAAGGCAAAGGATGTCAGGTGCAAGACGGCTTCGCAAAAGCGAGGTTGCCTCTTAGAGGGCGGTCTACGGCGCTCTCCTGACGCTTCCACGCCTACATATGCAAACGCTTCTGGGCTCACGAAAGAAGACGTCCGTTGAAAGCTGCCTTGTACCCCGACGCGTTTTCCGGAGTTAGGTCCAGAGAACGGTCCCTGTGCGATCACACGCAGCCTTGAGATGGCTCAGCTCTTTTCGATCGTCAGGGAGGACGTTTTTCGGAGTTAGGTCCAGGGAAAGGTAGTAAAGCGTTCGGCACTTTCATGATGCTTCCACACCCACTTTTGGAAATGCTTCTCTCTCCAGGATACCTGAAGATGCTAGTGGCGAGTCGCCATAGACGCAGACTTGCTTTTCCCAGGTCAGTACATGGCACTCTCCTTATTCACTCACGCACGCGCGCGCGCGCGTGCCCTCACACACACACACACACACACACACACACACAGAGTTGAACATGTTTCTGTCTCGTCAGGAAAGAAGGTGATCGTTGAGAGACGGTTTCTCGCCGATGCTTTTGGGTTCTTGCTTTTTTCCCCCCGGAGAGAGAAGTGTAGCCGCTTTTTCCCTAGGCTTCCGTACACACCCTTGAGAAGCCTTCCGTCAGCCAGAAACAAGCCATGAGTTGAAAGAGGCGTTCCACGCAGACCTCCTTCTCAGAGCGAAGCCTGTCACACTTTTCCTTGTGACGTAAACTAGAGAGATACAAATACTTTCTCAATGATTGCTTTAACAAAAAAGGACTAAATATCCCAATCAGAAAACATAGACTGTAAAGAGGAAGCAAGACCCATCTCTATGCTGCCTACCAGAGAATCACTTCAGACCTAAAAATAAAAGCAGATTGGAAGTAATGGGACACAAAACCATTTATCATGCAAATGGAAGTGAAAAGAAAGTTGGAGTCGTAATATTTTTATGAGACAAAATAAACTGAATTGTGGGGAAGATGGCAGAGTAGAAGGACCCTAAACTCACCTCATCCCACAGATACAACTAGGTAACACTCACACCAGAGTCACCCAGAAATGGACCTTCAGATTTCCCCACAAAACTATACAACTAAATGGAGAGAGGGAATCACATCAAAGATGGTAGGAAGGACAAGGACTCTGTAGGAATCTAAAGCCCATATTTCTGACCACCAGAGGGAGGGAACCACAGTCACAGAGGGGCCAGAAACAAACTACTACACCGGGGAGCCTCTAAAGCGTAGAGACATCCTCATAGCTTATGGCTTTGAAAATCAGAAGGGATGACATTTGTGAGCGTATACAACCAGCAGACTTAAAGCTTGGAACTTTTAAAAATCAGCTGTCTCAGCTCTGAGAGAGCACAGAAGGTGATAGGAAGCTGAGACCTGTCCTTAAAGATTAAGCAGAGCAAAGAGTGTGGAGAAGCTTGGGTGAAGCAGGTTGAAAGGTGCTTGAGGATTAAACAAGGGAGACATAGTTCCTGAACTCAGAGTTTGCTAAGGGACTTGTCCAGGAACAAAGGAGCTGGCAGGTGCCATTTCCCTCTACGGCCCCTCATTATAAACACACACCTACCTGCAAGACCAAGCACAATCTAGCAATCACTAACTTGCATAAACCATGGCCCATCCCCACACCTACCACACCTGCTTCAGTCCCAGTGCTGTGGATACCCTCCCTGATAAGACCCACACAATCCTTGACAACAATATGTCTCCCCATCACCCACAGAACACGCATGCATCTTGTTAAAACAGCACACCCCATGTGTTGTGCACAATGACACAGTCCAGATCCAGTCTCTGTTGTTGCTATGCATTACCTTCAGAGGAGAACCAGCATCACGAAGTGAAAAATGTATGTTCTGCCGCGTATTTTCAAGAACAAGCAATATATCTGACCTTCCTAACCGAGAGATATTCTCTGAGAAGTAGGCCAAATGAGCAGACAGAGGACTATGTCCTAAACGAAAGAAGAGGACAAAGCCACAGCAAGAGACCTAAACAAAATGGATATAAGGAACATGCCTGACAGAAAATTTAAGATAACAATTATAAAGATACTCACTGGGGAAATGAAAAGAGGGAGGACATCAGAAGGGGGAACATCATTGAGACTCTTAACAAAGAGATATGAAAGAAATAATCAGAGATGTGGAACACAAGAAATGAAATGAAGAATATACTAGATAGAATAATTAGCAGGATGGACGAAGCAGAGGAACAAATTAATGAACTAGAAGACAGTAATGGAAAGTAATCAAGCGGAACAAATGAGAGGAAAAAGAAGTATGCAAAAATGAGAAGAGACATAGGGAATTCAGTGACTCCATCCAGTGTAACAACACCCACATGAGAGGGATCCCAGAAGGTGAAAAGGGGGAAAAGGGGGCAGAAAATCTATTTGACCAAAGAAGAGCTGAAAACTTAACCTAATCTGGTGAAGGAAACCTATACAAATCCATAAGGCATAGAGATCCCCTCCCACAAAATCAACCGAAGGAGGTCCACATCAAGATACATAGTAATCCAAATGGGAAAAGGTAGTGATAAAGAAAAAACATTTAAAGCAGCAAGATAAAAGAAGACAGTTAACATGCAAGGGAAAGCCCATAAATCTATCAGCTGAGTTTTCAGCAGAAACTATGCAGGACAGAAGAAAGTGGCGTTAAATATTCAAAGTGCTGAATGCGGAAAATCTGCAGCAAGGAATAATTTATCCAGCAAGCCTATCCTTCAGAAAAGAAGGGGAGAAAAAGAGTTTCTTAGCCACACAAACTAAAAGAGTTCATGACCACTAAATTAACTACAAAAAATATTGAAGGGGACACTATGAGTGGAAAAAAATCGTAAGTGAGAGTATGACAATAATGAATCAAGGAAGCAGTAAAAATAAGTATTTCTGTAAAAATCAGTTAAGGGATTCACAAAATAAAAGTATGTAAAATATGAAAACGTATACCCTAACACATGAGGAGGAGTCAACAGTGGGTTTGAACTTAAACAGCATTCAACTTAATATAGACTGAAAAGGCTATATATAATCCAGGTGGTCACCACAAACCCAAACCTCTAATACACATGCAAAAGATAAAGGGAAAGAAATCCAAGAATATCATTAAAGAAAACGAGCAAACCATGAGAGAGAGAGCAAGAGAAGAAAGGATCAGAGAAAAACTACACAAAAAACTATGAAACAAGTAACAAAACATCAATAAATACATGTCTAATGATAATTAGTTTGAATGTAAATGGACTAAATGCTCCAAGCAAAAGAGCATGACAGAGTTTGTATATATATATAAAAGATTTCACACCTAAAGACACCTGCAGATGGAAATTAAGAGATGGAGAAACATTAATCATGCAAGTGGATGTCAAAAGAAGTCAGTGTAGCAATCCTTATATCAGACAAAATAGACTTTTTTAACATTGAAAATGAATTAGCCAACATTGAGTACACCAGTAGTTTCAAATGTAGCGTTCCACAATTCATCAGTTGTGTATAACACCCAGTGTTCATCACATCGCATGCATTCCTTAATGCCCATCACACAGTTACTCCATCTCCCCACCCACCTTTCCTCCAGCAACCCTCAGTTTGTTTCCAATAGTTAGGAACCTGTCATGGATTTTCTTCCTCTCTGGTTTCTTCGCATTCATTTTCCCTCCCTTCCCCTATGATCCTCTGTGCTGTTCCTTCTATTCCACATATGAGTAAAACCATATAATAATTGTTTTTCTCTGACTGACTTATTTTGCTCAGCATAATACCCTCCAGTGCCATCCACATCGATATGCTAAATATTGATCCTTTCTGATGGCTGAGTCATATTCCTTTGTATATGTATATACCATGTTTTCTTTATCCATTATCTGTCGATGGATGTCTTGGTTCCTTCCACGGTTTGGCTATTGTGGACAATGTCGCTATAAACATTTGGGGTGCAGTTGCCCCTTCAGATCACTACATTTGTAGCTTTGGGGTAAATAAAATTGCTGGGTTGTAAGGGAGCTCTGTTTTAACTTCGTGAGGAACCTCCATATTGTTTTCCAAAGTGGCTGTACCAGTTTTCATTCCCACTTAGAAGTGTAAGAGAGTTCCCCTTTCTCCTCACCAACATTTGTTATTTCTTCGCTTGTTAATTTTTGCAATTCTGACTGGTGTGAAGTGGTATCTTATTGTCATTTGGATTTCTTTTTCCCCATGCCAAGTGCTGTTGAGCCGTTTCTCATATGTCTGTTGGCCATTTGTGTGTCTTCTTTGGAGAAATACCTGTTCATATCTTCTGCCCATTTCTTGACTCGGTTATTTGTATTTTGGGTGTTGAGTTTGGGTGTTGAACGGTAGTAAAGCGTACGGCACTTTCATGATGCTTCCACACCCACTTTTGGAAATGCTTCTCTCTCAAGGATACCTGAAGATGTTAGTGGAGAGTTGCCGTATACGCAGACTTGCTTT
Organism: Eumetopias jubatus; assembly: GCF_037043125.1. Classification (NCBI taxonomy): domain Eukaryota; kingdom Metazoa; phylum Chordata; class Mammalia; order Carnivora; family Otariidae; genus Eumetopias; species Eumetopias jubatus. The sequence goes on along the minus strand of NW_028274834.1, from coordinate 1,765,894 downwards.
TCCCAGGTGAGTGCATGGCACATTCCTTATTCACTCACGCGCACGCGCGCGCGCACACACACACACACACACACACAGAGTTGAACATGTTTCTGTCTCGTCAGGAAAGGAGGTGTTCGTTGAGAGACGGTTTCTCGCCAATGCTTTTGGGTGCTTGCCCTTTTCCCCCTGGAGAGTGAAGTGTATGCGCTTTTTCCGTAGGCTTCAGTACACACCCTTGAGAAGCCTTCCGTCAGTCAGAAACAAGCCGTGAGTTGAAAGAGGCGTTCCACACAGACCTCCTTCTCAGAGCGAAGCCTGTCACACTTTTCCTTGGGCCTCCACACGCACTTTAGAAAAACTTCCTCCGGGAAGCTGTGAGTTGAACGACGGGTTTCCTACAGCGGTTTTCCGTGGGGGTAAGGATATATGGCACTTGGCCTTAGGCTTCCACGCACACATTGGAAACGGCTTCTCTCTTCGTGAAACAAGATGTGCGCTGAACGTTGCGTTCTGCGCAGGCTTGCTTTTCACACATCAGCCGATGGTACTTTCCCTAGGCTTCCACACGCGCAGTGTGTATCCCTTCCCTAAACCTGAACCAAGACGCGGGGGAAAGCTGCCTTCTACACCACCTTCTTTTCCGAGTTTCGTATAGAACCCTTGCGTTGTGCTTCCACATCCACTTTTGTCACTGCTCGATATATCCTCCGGAGAGGGGTTCGCTTGAAAGACGGTCTCCCTCCGTCACGCTTTCAAGGAGTTAAGGATAGGGCACTCTCCTTATGCCTGCACACGTCCACTTGCAATCTCGACTGACTTCATGACCCCGTCCATATGCTACGCTGAAAGTCCCATTGCGCGCGGCCTTGTTTCTAAGAGATGAGGACAGGGCACGGCACGTTCCTTGTGCTTCCACCACGACTATATAAAAGGCTCCCGTCTCCAAGGCAAAGGATGTCAGGTGCAAGACGGCTTCGCAAAAGCGAGGTTGCCTCTTAGAGGGCGGTCTACGGCGCTCTGCTGACCCTTCCACGCCTACATATGCAAACGCTTCTGGGCTCACGAAAGAAGACGTCCGTTGAAAGCTGCCTTGTACCCCGACGCGTTTCTCGGAGTTAGGTCCAGGGAACGGTCTCTGTGCGATCACACGCAGCCTTGAGATGGCTCAGCTCTTTTCGATCGTCAGGGAGGACGTTTCTCGGAGTTAGGTCCAGGGAAAGGTAGTAAAGCGTACGGCACTTTCATGATGCTTCCACACCCACTTTTGGAAATGCTTCTCTCTCCAGGATACCTGAAGATGCTAGTGGCGAGTCGCCGTAGACGCAGACTTGCTTTTCCCAGGTCAGTACATGGCACTCTCCTTATTCACTCACGCACGCGCGCGCGCGCGTGCCCTCACACACACACACACACACACACACACACACACACACACACACACAGAGTTGAACATGTTTCTGTCTCGTCAGGAAAGAAGGTGATCGTTGAGAGACGGTTTCTCGCCGATGCTTTTGGGTTCTTGCTTTTTTCCCCCCGGAGAGAGAAGTGTAGCCGCTTTTTCCCTAGGCTTCCGTACACACCCTTGAGAAGCCTTCCGTCAGCCAGAAACAAGCCATGAGTTGAAAGAGGCGTTCCACGCAGACCTCCTTCTCAGAGCGAAGCCTGTCACACTTTTCCTTGTGACGTAAACTAGAGAGATACAAATACTTTCTCAATGATTGCTTTAACAAAAAAGGACTAAATATCCCAATCAGAAAACATAGACTGTAAAGAGGAAGCAAGACCCATCTCTATGCTGCCTACCAGAGAATCACTTCAGACCTAAAAATAAAAGCAGATTGGAAGTAATGGGACACAAAACCATTTATCATGCAAATGGAAGTGAAAAGAAAGTTGGAGTCGTAATATTTTTATGAGACAAAATAAACTGAATTGTGGGGAAGATGGCAGAGTAGAAGGACCCTAAACTCACCTCATCCCACAGATACAACTAGGTAACACTCACACCAGAGTCACCCAGAAATGGACCTTCAGATTTCCCCACAAAACTATACAACTAAATGGAGAGAGGGAATCACATCAAAGATGGTAGGAAGGACAAGGACTCTGTAGGAATCTAAAGCCCATATTTCTGACCACCAGAGGGAGGGAACCACAGTCACAGAGGGGCCAGAAACAAACTACTACACCGGGGAGCCTCTAAAGCGTAGAGACATCCTCATAGCTTATGGCTTTGAAAATCAGAAGGGATGACATTTGTGAGCGTATACAACCAGCAGACTTAAAGCTTGGAACTTTTAAAAATCAGCTGTCTCAGCTCTGAGAGAGCACAGAAGGTGATAGGAAGCTGAGATCTGTCCTTAAAGATTAAGCAGAGCAAAGAGTGTGGAGAAGCTTGGGTGAAGCAGGTTGAAAGGTGCTTGAGGATTAAACAAGGGAGACATAGTTTCTGAACTCAGAGTTTGCTAAGGGACTTGTCCAGGAACAAAGGAGCTGGCAGGTGCCATTTCCCTCTACGGCCCCTCATTATAAACACACACCTACTTGCAAGACCAAGCACAATCTAGCAATCACTAACTTGCATAAACCATGGCCCATCCCCACACCTACCACACCTGCTTCAGTCCCAGTGCTGTGGATACCCTCCCTGATAAGACCCACACAATCCTTGACAACAATATGTCTCCCCATCACCCACAGAACACGCATGCGTCTTGTTAAAACAGCACACCCCATGTGTTGTGCACAATGACACAGTCCAGATCCAGTCTCTGTTGTTGCTATGCATTACCTTCAGAGGAGAACCAGCATCACCAAGTGAAAAATGTATGTTCTGCCCCGTATTTTCAAGAACAAGCAATATATCTGACCTTCCTAACAGAGAGATATTCTCTGAGAAGTAGGCCAAATGAGCAGACAGAGGACTATGTCCTAAACGAAAGAAGAGGACAAAGCCACAGCAAGAGACCTAAACAAAATGGATATAAGGAACATGCCTGACAGAAAATTTAAGATAACAATTATAAAGATACTCACTGGGGAAATGAAAAGAGGGAGGACATCAGAAGGGGGAACATCATTGAGACTCTTAACAAAGAGATATGAAAGAAATAATCAGAGATGTGGAACACAAGAAATGAAATGAAGAATATACTAGATAGAATAATTAGCAGGATGGACGAAGCAGAGGAACAAATTAATGAACTAGAAGACAGTAATGGAAAGTAATCAAGCGGAACAAATGAGAGGAAAAAGAAGTATGCAAAAATGAGAAGAGACTTAGGGAATTCAGTGACTCCATCCAGTGTAACAACACCCACATGAGAGGGATCCCAGAAGGTGAAAAGGGGGAAAAGGGGGCAGAAAATCTATTTGACCAAAGAAGAGCTGAAAACTTAACCTAATCTGGTGAAGGAAACCTACACAATTCCATAAGGCATAGAGATCCCCTCCCACAAAATCAACCTAAGGAGGTCCACATCAAGATACACAGTAATCAAAATGGGAAAAGGTAGTGATAAAGAAAAAACATTTTAAGCAGCAAGATAAAAGAAGACAGTTAACATGCAAGGGAAAGCCCATAAAGCTATCAGCTGAGTTTTCAGCAGAAACTATGCAGGACAGAAGAAAGTGGCGTTAAATATTCAAAGTGCTGAATGAGAAAAATCTGCAGCAAGGAATAATTTATCCAGCAAGCCTATCCTTCAGAAAAGAAGGGGAGAAAAAGAGTTTCTTAGCCACACAAACTAAAAGAGTTCATGACCACTAAATTAACTACAAAAAATATTGAAGGGGACACTATGAGTGGAAAAAAATCGTAAGTGAGAGTATGACAATAATGAATCAAGGAAGCAGTAAAAATAAGTATTTCTGTAAAAATCAGTTAAGGGATTCACAAAATAAAAGTATGTAAAATATGAAAACATATACCCTAACACATGAGGAGGAGTCAACAGTGGGTTTGAACTTAAACAGCATTCAACTTAATATAGACTGAAAAGGCTATATATAATCCAGGGGGTCACCACAAACCCAAACCTCTAATACACATGCAAAAGATAAAGGGAAAGAAATCCAAGAATATCATTAAAGAAAACGAGCAAACCATGAGAGAGAGAGCAAGAGAAGAAAGGATCAGAGAAAAACTACACAAAAAACTATGAAACAAGTAACAAAACATCAATAAATACATGTCTAATGATAATTAGTTTGAATGTAAATGGACTAAATGCTCCAAGCAAAAGAGCATGACAGAGTTTGTATATATATATAAAAGATTTCACACCTAAAGACACCTGCAGATGGAAATTAAGAGATGGAGAAACATTAATCCTGCAAGTGGATGTCAAAAGAAGTCAGAGTAGCAATCCTTATATCAGACAAAATAGACTTTTTTAACATTGAAATTGAATTAGCCAACATAGAGTACACCAGTAGTTTCAAATGTAGCGTTCCACAATTCATCAGTTGTGTATAACCCCCAGTGTTCATCACATCGCATGCATTCCTTAATGCCCATCACACAGTTACTCCATCTCCCCACCCACCTTTCCTCCAGCAACCCTCAGTTTGTTTCCAATAGTTAGGAACCTGTCATGGATTTTCTTCCTCTCTGGTTTCTTCGCATTCATTTTCCCTCCCTTCCCCTATGATCCTCTGTGCTGTTCCTTCTATTCCACATATGAGTAAAACCATATAATAATTGTTTTTCTCTGACTGACTTATTTTGCTCAGCATAATACCCTCCACTGCCTTCCACATCGATATGCTAAATATTGATCCTTTCTGATGGCTGAGTCACATTCCATTGTATATGTATATACCATGTTTTCTTTATCCATTTATCTGTCGATGGATGTCTTGGTTCCTTCCACGGTTTGGCTATTGTGGACAATGTCGCTATAAACATTCGGGGTGCAGTTGCCCCTTCAGATCACTACATTTGTAGCTTTGGGGTAAATAAAATTGCTGGGTTGTAAGGGAGCTCTCTTTTAAGTTCTTGAGGAACCTCCATATTGTTTTCCAAAGTGGCTGTACCAGTTTTCATTCCCACTTAGAAGTGTAAGAGAGTTCCCCTTTCTCCTCACCAACATTTGTTATTTCTTCGCTTGTTAATTTTTGCAATTCTGACTGGTGTGAAGTGGTATCTCATTGTCATTTGGATTTCTTTTTCCCCATGCCAAGTGATGTTGAGCAGTTTGTCATATGTCTGTTGGCCATTTGTGTGTCTTCTTTGGAGAAATATCTGTTCATATCTTCTGCCCATTTCTTGACTCGCTTATTTGTTTTTTGGGTGTTGAGTTTGGGTGTTGAACGGTAGTAAAGCGTACGGCACATTCATGATGCTTCCACACCCACTTTTGGAAATGCTTCTCTCTCAAGGATACCTGAAGATGTTAGTGGAGAGTTGCCGTATACGCAGACTTGCTTTTCCCAGGTGAGTGCATGGCACATTCCTTATTCACTCACGCGCGCGCGCGCGTGCGCACACACACACACACACACAGAGTTGAACATGTTTCTGTCTCGTCAGGAAAGGAGGTGTTCGTTGAGAGACGGTTTCTCGCCAATGCTTTTGGGTGCTTGCCCTTTTCCCCCCGGAGAGTGAAGTGTATGAGCTTTTTGCCTAGGCTTCCGTACACACCCTTGAGAAGCCTTCCCTCAGCCAGAAACAAGCCGTGAGTTGAAAGAGGCGTTCCACACAGACCTCCTTCTCAGAGCGAAGCCTGTCACACGTTTCCTTGGGCCTCCACACGCACTTTAGAAAAACTTCCTCCGGGAAGCTGTGAGTTGAACGACGGGTTTCCTACAGCGGTTTTCCGTGGGGGTAAGGATATATGGCACTTGGCCTTAGGCTTCCACGCACAGATTGGAAAGGCTTCTCTCTTCGTGAAACAAGATGTGCGCTGAACGTTGCATTCTGCGCAGGCTTGGTTTTCACACATCAGCCCATGGTACTTTCCCTAGGCTTCCACACGTGCAGTGAGTATCCCTTCCCTAAACCTGAACCAAGACGCGGGGGAAAGCTGCCTTCTACACCACCTTCTTTTCCGAGTTTCGTATAGAACCCTTGCGTTGTGCTTCCACATCCACTTTTGTCACTGCTTCGATATATCCTCCGGAGAGGGGTTCGCTTGAAAGACGGTCTCCCTCCGTCACGCTTTCAAGGAGTTAAGGATAGGGCACTCTCCTTGTGCCTGCACACGTCCACTTGCAATCTCGACTGACTTCATGACCCCGTCCATATGCTACGCTGAAAGTCCCATTGCGCGCGGCCTTGTTTCTAAGAGATGAGGACAGGGCACGGCACGTTCCTTGTGCTTCCACCACGACTATATAAAAGGCTCCCGTCTCCAAGGCAAAGGATGTCAGGTGCAAGACGGCTTCGCAAAAGCGAGGTTGCCTCTTAGAGGGCGGTCTACGGCGCTCTGTTGACGCTTCCACGCCTACATATGCAAACGCTTCTGGGCTCACGAAAGAAGACGTCCGTTGAAAGCTGCCTTGTACCCCGACGCGTTTTCCGGAGTTAGGTCCAGGGAACGGTCCCTGTGCGATCACACGCAGCCTTGAGATGGCTCAGCTCTTTTCGATCGTCAGGGAGGACGTTTCTCGGAGTTAGGTCCAGGGAAAGTTAGTAAAGCGTACGGCACTTTCATGATGCTTCCACACCCACTTTTGGAAATGCTTCTCTCTCCAGGATACCTGAAGATGCTAGTGGCGAGTCGCCGTAGACGCAGACTTGCTTTTCCCAGGTCAGTACATGGCACTCTCCTTATTCACTCACGCACGCGCGCGCGCGCGTGCCCTCACACACACACACACACACACACACACACACACACACACAGAGTTGAACCTGTTTCTGTCTCGTCAGGAAAGAAGGTAATCGTTGAGAGACGGTTTCTCGCCGATGCTTTTGGGTTCTTGCTTTTTTCCCCCCGGAGAGAGAAGTGTAGCCGCTTTTTCCCTAGGCTTCCGTACACACCCTTGAGAAGCCTTCCGTCAGCCAGAAACAAGCCATGAGTTGAAAGAGGCGTTCCACGCAGACCTCCTTCTCAGAGCGAAGCCTGTCACACTTTTCCTTGTGAAGTAAACTAGAGAGATACAAATACTTTCTCAATGATTGCTTTAACAAAAAAGGACTAAATATCCCAATCAGAAAACATAGACTGTAAAGAGGAAGCAAGACCCATCTCTATGCTGCCTACCAGAGAATCACTTCAGACCTAAAAATAAAAGCAGATTGGAAGTAATGGGACACAAAACCATTTATCATGCAAATGGAAGTGAAAAGAAAGTTGGAGTCGTAATATTTTTATGAGACAAAATAAACTGAATTGTGGGGAAGATGGCAGAGTAGAAGGACCCTAAACTCACCTCATCCCACAGATACAACTAGGTAACACTCACACCAGAGTCACCCAGAAATGGACCTTCAGATTTCCCCACAAAACTATACAACTAAATGGAGAGAGGGAATCACATCAAAGATGGTAGGAAGGACAAGGACTCTGTAGGAATCTAAAGCCCATATTTCTGACCACCAGAGGGAGGGAACCACAGTCACAGAGGGGCCAGAAACAAACTACTACACCGGGGAGCCTCTAAAGCGTAGAGACATCCTCATAGCTTATGGCTTTGAAAATCAGAAGGGATGACATTTGTGAGCGTATACAACCAGCAGACTTAAAGCTTGGAACTTTTAAAAATCAGCTGTCTCAGCTCTGAGAGAGCACAGAAGGTGATAGGAAGTTGAGACCTGTCCTTAAAGATTAAGCAGAGCAAAGAGTGTGGAGAAGCTTGGGTGAAGCAGGTTGAAAGGTGCTTGAGGATTAAACAAGGGAGACATAGTTTCTGAACTCAGAGTTTGCTAAGGGACTTGTCCAGGAACAAAGGAGCTGGCAGGTGCCATTTCCCTCTACGGCCCCTCATTATAAACACACACCTACTTGCAAGACCAAGCACAATCTAGCAATCACTAACTTGCATAAACCATGGCCCATCCCCACACCTACCACACCTGCTTCAGTCCCAGTGCTGTGGATACCCTCCCTGATAAGACCCACACAATCCTTGACAACAATATGTCTCCCCATCACCCACAGAACACGCATGCGTCTTGTTAAAACAGCACACCCCATGTGTTGTGCACAATGACACAGTCCAGATCCAGTCTCTGTTGTTGCTATGCATTACCTTCAGAGGAGAACCAGCATCACCAAGTGAAAAATGTATGTTCTGCCCCGTATTTTCAAGAACAAGCAATATATCTGACCTTCCTAACCGAGAGATATTCTCTGAGAAGTAGGCCAAATGAGCAGACAGAGGACTATGTCCTAAACGAAAGAAGAGGACAAAGCCACAGCAAGAGACCTAAACAAAATGGATATAAGGAACATGCCTGACAGAAAATTTAAGATAACAATTATAAAGATACTCACTGGGGAAATGAAAAGAGGGAGGACATCAGAAGGGGGAACATCATTGAGACTCTTAACAAAGAGATATGAAAGAAATAATCAGAGATGTGGAACACAAGAAATGAAATGAAGAATATACTAGATAGAATAATTAGCAGGATGGACGAAGCAGAGGAACAAATTAATGAACTAGAAGACAGTAATGGAAAGTAATCAAGCGGAACAAATGAGAGGAAAAAGAAGTATGCAAAAATGAGAAGAGACTTAGGGAATTCAGTGACTCCATCCAGTGTAACAACACCCACATGAGAGGGATCCCAGAAGGTGAAAAGGGGGAAAAGGGGGCAGAAAATCTATTTGACCAAAGAAGAGCTGAAAACTTAACCTAATCTGGTGAAGGAAACCTACACAATTCCATAAGGCATAGAGATCCCCTCCCACAAAATCAACCGAAGGAGGTCCACATCAAGATACATAGTAATCCAAATGGGAAAAGGTAGTGATAAAGAAAAAACATTTAAAGCAGCAAGATAAAAGAAGACAGTTAACATGCAAGGGAAAGCCCATAAATCTATCAGCTGAGTTTTCAGCAGAAACTATGCAGGAAAGAAGAAAGTGGCGTTAAATATTCAAAGTGCTGAATGCGGAAAATCTGCAGCAAGGAATAATTTATCCAGCAAGCCTATCCTTCAGAAAAGAAGGGGAGAAAAAGAGTTTCTTAGCCACACAAACTAAAAGAGTTCATGACCACTAAATTAACTACAAAAAATATTGAAGGGGACACTATGAGTGGAAAAAAATCGTAAGTGAGAGTATGACAATAATGAATCAAGGAAGCAGTAAAAATAAGTATTTCTGTAAAAATCAGTTAAGGGATTCACAAAATAAAAGTATGTAAAATATGAAAACATATACCCTAACACATGAGGAGGAGTCAACAGTGGGTTTGAACTTAAACAGCATTCAACTTAATATAGACTGAAAAGGCTATATATAATCCAGGGGGTCACCACAAACCCAAACCTCTAATACACATGCAAAAGATAAAGGGAAAGAAATCCAAGAATATCATTAAAGAAAACGAGCAAACCATGAGAGAGAGAGCAAGAGAAGAAAGGATCAGAGAAAAACTACACAAAAAACTATGAAACAAGTAACAAAACATCAATAAATACATGTCTAATGATAATTAGTTTGAATGTAAATGGACTAAATGCTCCAAGCAAAAGAGCATGACAGAGTTTGTATATATATATAAAAGATTTCACACCTAAAGACACCTGCAGATGGAAATTAAGAGATGGAGAAACATTAATCCTGCAAGTGGATGTCAAAAGAAGTCAGAGTAGCAATCCTTATATCAGACAAAATAGACTTTTTTAACATTGAAATTGAATTAGCCAACATAGAGTACACCAGTAGTTTCAAATGTAGCGTTCCACAATTCATCAGTTGTGTATAACCCCCAGTGTTCATCACATCGCATGCATTCCTTAATGCCCATCACACAGTTACTCCATCTCCCCACCCACCTTTCCTCCAGCAACCCTCAGTTTGTTTCCAATAGTTAGGAACCTGTCATGGATTTTCTTCCTCTCTGGTTTCTTCGCATTCATTTTCCCTCCCTTCCCCTATGATCCTCTGTGCTGTTCCTTCTATTCCACATATGAGTAAAACCATATAATAATTGTTTTTCTCTGACTGACTTATTTTGCTCAGCATAATACCCTCCACTGCCTTCCACATCGATATGCTAAATATTGATCCTTTCTGATGGCTGAGTCACATTCCATTGTATATGTATATACCATGTTTTCTTTATCCATTTATCTGTCGATGGATGTCTTGGTTCCTTCCACGGTTTGGCTATTGTGGACAATGTCGCTATAAACATTCGGGGTGCAGTTGCCCCTTCAGATCACTACATTTGTAGCTTTGGGGTAAATAAAATTGCTGGGTTGTAAGGGAGCTCTCTTTTAAGTTCTTGAGGAACCTCCATATTGTTTTCCAAAGTGGCTGTACCAGTTTTCATTCCCACTTAGAAGTGTAAGAGAGTTCCCCTTTCTCCTCACCAACATTTGTTATTTCTTCGCTTGTTAATTTTTGCAATTCTGACTGGTGTGAAGTGGTATCTCATTGTCATTTGGATTTCTTTTTCCCCATGCCAAGTGATGTTGAGCAGTTTGTCATATGTCTGTTGGCCATTTGTGTGTCTTCTTTGGAGAAATATCTGTTCATATCTTCTGCCCATTTCTTGACTCGCTTATTTGTTTTTTGGGTGTTGAGTTTGGGTGTTGAACGGTAGTAAAGCGTACGGCACATTCATGATGCTTCCACACCCACTTTTGGAAATGCTTCTCTCTCAAGGATACCTGAAGATGTTAGTGGAGAGTTGCCGTATACGCAGACTTGCTTTTCCCAGGTGAGTGCATGGCACATTCCTTATTCACTCACGCGCGCGCGCGCGTGCGCACACACACACACACACACAGAGTTGAACATGTTTCTGTCTCGTCAGGAAAGGAGGTGTTCGTTGAGAGACGGTTTCTCGCCAATGCTTTTGGGTGCTTGCCCTTTTCCCCCCGGAGAGTGAAGTGTATGAGCTTTTTGCCTAGGCTTCCGTACACACCCTTGAGAAGCCTTCCCTCAGCCAGAAACAAGCCGTGAGTTGAAAGAGGCGTTCCACACAGACCTCCTTCTCAGAGCGAAGCCTGTCACACGTTTCCTTGGGCCTCCACACGCACTTTAGAAAAACTTCCTCCGGGAAGCTGTGAGTTGAACGACGGGTTTCCTACAGCGGTTTTCCGTGGGGGTAAGGATATATGGCACTTGGCCTTAGGCTTCCACGCACAGATTGGAAAGGCTTCTCTCTTCGTGAAACAAGATGTGCGCTGAACGTTGCATTCTGCGCAGGCTTGGTTTTCACACATCAGCCCATGGTACTTTCCCTAGGCTTCCACACGTGCAGTGAGTATCCCTTCCCTAAACCTGAACCAAGACGCGGGGGAAAGCTGCCTTCTACACCACCTTCTTTTCCGAGTTTCGTATAGAACCCTTGCGTTGTGCTTCCACATCCACTTTTGTCACTGCTTCGATATATCCTCCGGAGAGGGGTTCGCTTGAAAGACGGTCTCCCTCCGTCACGCTTTCAAGGAGTTAAGGATAGGGCACTCTCCTTGTGCCTGCACACGTCCACTTGCAATCTCGACTGACTTCATGACCCCGTCCATATGCTACGCTGAAAGTCCCATTGCGCGCGGCCTTGTTTCTAAGAGATGAGGACAGGGCACGGCACGTTCCTTGTGCTTCCACCACGACTATATAAAAGGCTCCCGTCTCCAAGGCAAAGGATGTCAGGTGCAAGACGGCTTCGCAAAAGCGAGGTTGCCTCTTAGAGGGCGGTCTACGGCGCTCTGTTGACGCTTCCACGCCTACATATGCAAACGCTTCTGGGCTCACGAAAGAAGACGTCCGTTGAAAGCTGCCTTGTACCCCGACGCGTTTTCCGGAGTTAGGTCCAGGGAACGGTCCCTGTGCGATCACACGCAGCCTTGAGATGGCTCAGCTCTTTTCGATCGTCAGGGAGGACGTTTCTCGGAGTTAGGTCCAGGGAAAGTTAGTAAAGCGTACGGCACTTTCATGATGCTTCCACACCCACTTTTGGAAATGCTTCTCTCTCCAGGATACCTGAAGATGCTAGTGGCGAGTCGCCGTAGACGCAGACTTGCTTTTCCCAGGTCAGTACATGGCACTCTCCTTATTCACTCACGCACGCGCGCGCGCGCGTGCCCTCACACACACACACACACACACACACACACACACACACACAGAGTTGAACCTGTTTCTGTCTCGTCAGGAAAGAAGGTGATCGTTGAGAGACGGTTTCTCGCCGATGCTTTTGGGTTCTTGCTTTTTTCCCCCCGGAGAGAGAAGTGTAGCCGCTTTTTCCCTAGGCTTCCGTACACACCCTTGAGAAGCCTTCCGTCAGCCAGAAACAAGCCATGAGTTGAAAGAGGCGTTCCACACAGACCTCCTTCTCAGAGCGAAGCCTGTCACACTTTTCCTTGTGAAGTAAACTAGAGAGATACAAATACTTTCTCAATGATTGCTTTAACAAAAAAGGACTAAATATCCCAATCAGAAAACATAGACTGTAAAGAGGAAGCAAGACCCATCTCTATGCTGCCTACCAGAGAATCACTTCAGACCTAAAAATAAAAGCAGATTGGAAGTAATGGGACACAAAACCATTTATCATGCAAATGGAAGTGAAAAGAAAGTTGGAGTCGTAATATTTTTATGAGACAAAATAAACTGAATTGTGGGGAAGATGGCAGAGTAGAAGGACCCTAAACTCACCTCATCCCACAGATACAACTAGGTAACACTCACACCAGAGTCACCCAGAAATGGACCTTCAGATTTCCCCACAAAACTATACAACTAAATGGAGAGAGGGAATCACATCAAAGATGGTAGGAAGGACAAGGACTCTGTAGGAATCTAAAGCCCATATTTCTGACCACCAGAGGGAGGGAACCACAGTCACAGAGGGGCCAGAAACAAACTACTACACCGGGGAGCCTCTAAAGCGTAGAGACATCCTCATAGCTTATGGCTTTGAAAATCAGAAGGGATGACATTTGTGAGCGTATACAACCAGCAGACTTAAAGCTTGGAACTTTTAAAAATCAGCTGTCTCAGCTCTGAGAGAGCACAGAAGGTGATAGGAAGTTGAGACCTGTCCTTAAAGATTAAGCAGAGCAAAGAGTGTGGAGAAGCTTGGGTGAAGCAGGTTGAAAGGTGCTTGAGGATTAAACAAGGGAGACATAGTTTCTGAACTCAGAGTTTGCTAAGGGACTTGTCCAGGAACAAAGGAGCTGGCAGGTGCCATTTCCCTCTACGGCCCCTCATTATAAACACACACCTACTTGCAAGACCAAGCACAATCTAGCAATCACTAACTTGCATAAACCATGGCCCATCCCCACACCTACCACACCTGCTTCAGTCCCAGTGCTGTGGATACCCTCCCTGATAAGACCCACACAATCCTTGACAACAATATGTCTCCCCATCACCCACAGAACACGCATGCGTCTTGTTAAAACAGCACACCCCATGTGTTGTGCACAATGACACAGTCCAGATCCAGTCTCTGTTGTTGCTATGCATTACCTTCAGAGGAGAACCAGCATCACCAAGTGAAAAATGTATGTTCTGCCCCGTATTTTCAAGAACAAGCAATATATCTGACCTTCCTAACCGAGAGATATTCTCTGAGAAGTAGGCCAAATGAGCAGACAGAGGACTATGTCCTAAACGAAAGAAGAGGACAAAGCCACAGCAAGAGACCTAAACAAAATGGATATAAGGAACATGCCTGACAGAAAATTTAAGATAACAATTATAAAGATACTCACTGGGGAAATGAAAAGAGGGAGGACATCAGAAGGGGGAACATCATTGAGACTCTTAACAAAGAGATATGAAAGAAATAATCAGAGATGTGGAACACAAGAAATGAAATGAAGAATATACTAGATAGAATAATTAGCAGGATGGACGAAGCAGAGGAACAAATTAATGAACTAGAAGACAGTAATGGAAAGTAATCAAGCGGAACAAATGAGAGGAAAAAGAAGTATGCAAAAATGAGAAGAGACTTAGGGAATTCAGTGACTCCATCCAGTGTAACAACACCCACATGAGAGGGATCCCAGAAGGTGAAAAGGGGGAAAAGGGGGCAGAAAATCTATTTGACCAAAGAAGAGCTGAAAACTTAACCTAATCTGGTGAAGGAAACCTACACAATTCCATAAGGCATAGAGATCCCCTCCCACAAAATCAACCGAAGGAGGTCCACATCAAGATACATAGTAATCCAAATGGGAAAAGGTAGTGATAAAGAAAAAACATTTAAAGCAGCAAGATAAAAGAAGACAGTTAACATGCAAGGGAAAGCCCATAAATCTATCAGCTGAGTTTTCAGCAGAAACTATGCAGGACAGAAGAAAGTGGCGTTAAATATTCAAAGTGCTGAATGCGGAAAATCTGCAGCAAGGAATAATTTATCCAGCAAGCCTATCCTTCAGAAAAGAAGGGGAGAAAAAGAGTTTCTTAGCCACACAAACTAAAAGAGTTCATGACCACTAAATTAACTACAAAAAATATTGAAGGGGACACTATGAGTGGAAAAAAATCGTAAGTGAGAGTATGACAATAATGAATCAAGGAAGCAGTAAAAATAAGTATTTCTGTAAAAATCAGTTAAGGGATTCACAAAATAAAAGTATGTAAAATATGAAAACGTATACCCTAACACATGAGGAGGAGTCAACAGTGGGTTTGAACTTAAACAGCATTCAACTTAATATAGACTGAAAAGGCTATATATAATCCAGGGGGTCACCACAAACCCAAACCTCTAATACACATGCAAAAGATAAAGGGAAAGAAATCCAAGAATATCATTAAAGAAAACGAGCAAACCATGAGAGAGAGAGCAAGAGAAGAAAGGATCAGAGAAAAACTACACAAAAAACTATGAAACAAGTAACAAAACATCAATAAATACATGTCTAATGATAATTAGTTTGAATGTAAATGGACTAAATGCTCCAAGCAAAAGAGCATGACAGAGTTTGTATATATATATAAAAGATTTCACACCTAAAGACACCTGCAGATGGAAATTAAGAGATGGAGAAACATTAATCATGCAAGTGGATGTCAAAAGAAGTCAGAGTAGCAATCCTTATATCAGACAAAATAGACTTTTTTAACATTGAAAATGAATTAGCCAACATTGAGTACACCAGTAGTTTCAAATGTAGCGTTCCACAATTCATCAGTTGTGTATAACACCCAGTGTTCATCACATCGCATGCATTCCTTAATGCCCATCACACAGTTACTCCATCTCCCCACCCACCTTTCCTCCAGCAACCCTCAGTTTGTTTCCAATAGTTAGGAACCTGTCATGGATTTTCTTCCTCTCTGGTTTCTTCGCATTCATTTTCCCTCCCTTCCCCTATGATCCTCTGTGCTGTTCCTTCTATTCCACATATGAGTAAAACCATATAATAATTGTTTTTCTCTGACTGACTTATTTTGCTCAGCATAATACCCTCCAGTGCCATCCACATCGATATGCTAAATATTGATCCTTTCTGATGGCTGAGTCATATTCCTTTGTATATGTATATACCATGTTTTCTTTATCCATTATCTGTCGATGGATGTCTTGGTTCCTTCCACGGTTTGGCTATTGTGGACAATGTCGCTATAAACATTTGGGGTGCAGTTGCCCCTTCAGATCACTACATTTGTAGCTTTGGGGTAAATAAAATTGCTGGGTTGTAAGGGAGCTCTGTTTTAACTTCGTGAGGAACCTCCATATTGTTTTCCAAAGTGGCTGTACCAGTTTTCATTCCCACTTAGAAGTGTAAGAGAGTTCCCCTTTCTCCTCACCAACATTTGTTATTTCTTCGCTTGTTAATTTTTGCAATTCTGACTGGTGTGAAGTGGTATCTCATTGTCATTTGGATTTCTTTTTCCCCATGCCAAGTGCTGTTGAGCCGTTTCTCATATGTCTGTTGGCCATTTGTGTGTCTTCTTTGGAGAAATACCTGTTCATATCTTCTGCCCATTTCTTGACTCGGTTATTTGTATTTTGGGTGTTGAGTTTGGGTGTTGAACGGTAGTAAAGCGTACGGCACTTTCATGATGCTTCCACACCCACTTTTGGAAATGCTTCTCTCTCAAGGATACCTGAAGATGTTAGTGGAGAGTTGCCGTATACGCAGACTTGCTTTTCCCAGGTGAGTGCATGGCACATTCCTTATTCACTCACGCGCACGCGCGCGCGCACACACACACACACACACACACAGAGTTGAACATGTTTCTGTCTCGTCAGGAAAGGAGGTGTTCGTTGAGAGACGGTTTCTCGCCAATGCTTTTGGGTGCTTGCCCTTTTCCCCCTGGAGAGTGAAGTGTATGCGCTTTTTCCGTAGGCTTCAGTACACACCCTTGAGAAGCCTTCCGTCAGTCAGAAACAAGCCGTGAGTTGAAAGAGGCGTTCCACACAGACCTCCTTCTCAGAGCGAAGCCTGTCACACTTTTCCTTGGGCCTCCACACGCACTTTAGAAAAACTTCCTCCGGAAAGCTGTGAGTTGAACGACGGGTTTCCTACAGCGGTTTTCCGTGGGGGTAAGGATATATGGCACTTGGCCTTAGGCTTCCACGCACACATTGGAAACGGCTTCTCTCTTCGTGAAACAAGATGTGCGCTGAACGTTGCGTTCTGCGCAGGCTTGCTTTTCACACATCAGCCGATGGTACTTTCCCTAGGCTTCCACACGCGCAGTGTATCCCTTCCCTAAACCTGAACCAAGACGCGGGGGAAAGCTGCCTTCTACACCACCTTCTTTTCCGAGTTTCGTATAGAACCCTTGCGTTGTGCTTCCACATCCACTTTTGTCACTGCTTCGATATATCCTCCGGAGAGGGGTTCGCTTGAAAGACGGTCTCCCTCCGTCACGCTTTCAAGGAGTTAAGGATAGGGCACTCTCCTTATGCCTGCACACGTCCACTTGCAATCTCGACTGACTTCATGACCCCGTCCATATGCTACGCTGAAAGTCCCATTGCGTGCGGCCTTGTTTCTAAGAGATGAGGACAGGGCACGGCACGTTCCTTGTGCTTCCACCACGACTATATAAAAGGCTCCCGTCTCCAAGGCAAAGGATGTCAGGTGCAAGACGGCTTCGCAAAAGCGAGGTTGCCTCTTAGAGGGCGGTCTACGGCGCTCTCCTGACGCTTCCACGCCTACATATGCAAACGCTTCTGGGCTCACGAAAGAAGACGTCCGTTGAAAGCTGCCTTGTACCCCGACGCGTTTTCCGGAGTTAGGTCCAGAGAACGGTCCCTGTGCGATCACACGCAGCCTTGAGATGGCTCAGCTCTTTTCGATCGTCAGGGAGGACGTTTTTCGGAGTTAGGTCCAGGGAAAGGTAGTAAAGCGTACGGCACTTTCATGATGCTTCCACACCCACTTTTGGAAATGCTTCTCTCTCCAGGATACCTGAAGATGCTAGTGGCGAGTCGCCATAGACGCAGACTTGCTTTTCCCAGGTCAGTACATGGCACTCTCCTTATTCACTCACGCACGCGCGCGCGCGCGTGCCCTCACACACACACACACACACACACACACACAGAGTTGAACATGTTTCTGTCTCGTCAGGAAAGAAGGTGATCGTTGAGAGACGGTTTCTCGCCGATGCTTTTGGGTTCTTGCTTTTTTCCCCCCGGAGAGAGAAGTGTAGCCGCTTTTTCCCTAGGCTTCCGTACACACCCTTGAGAAGCCTTCCGTCAGCCAGAAACAAGCCATGAGTTGAAAGAGGCGTTCCACGCAGACCTCCTTCTCAGAGCGAAGCCTGTCACACTTTTCCTTGTGACGTAAACTAGAGAGATACAAATACTTTCTCAATGATTGCTTTAACAAAAAAGGACTAAATATCCCAATCAGAAAACATAGACTGTAAAGAGGAAGCAAGACCCATCTCTATGCTGCCTACCAGAGAATCACTTCAGACCTAAAAATAAAAGCAGATTGGAAGTAATGGGACACAAAACCATTTATCATGCAAATGGAAGTGAAAAGAAAGTTGGAGTCGTAATATTTTTATGAGACAAAATAAACTGAATTGTGGGGAAGATGGCAGAGTAGAAGGACCCTAAACTCACCTCATCCCACAGATACAACTAGGTAACACTCACACCAGAGTCACCCAGAAATGGACCTTCAGATTTCCCCACAAAACTATACAACTAAATGGAGAGAGGGAATCACATCAAAGATGGTAGGAAGGACAAGGACTCTGTAGGAATCTAAAGCCCATATTTCTGACCACCAGAGGGAGGGAACCACAGTCACAGAGGGGCCAGAAACAAACTACTACACCGGGGAGCCTCTAAAGCGTAGAGACATCCTCATAGCTTATGGCTTTGAAAATCAGAAGGGATGACATTTGTGAGCGTATACAACCAGCAGACTTAAAGCTTGGAACTTTTAAAAATCAGCTGTCTCAGCTCTGAGAGAGCACAGAAGGTGATAGGAAGCTGAGACCTGTCCTTAAAGATTAAGCAGAGCAAAGAGTGTGGAGAAGCTTGGGTGAAGCAGGTTGAAAGGTGCTTGAGGATTAAACAAGGGAGACATAGTTCCTGAACTCAGAGTTTGCTAAGGGACTTGTCCAGGAACAAAGGAGCTGGCAGGTGCCATTTCCCTCTACGGCCCCTCATTATAAACACACACCTACCTGCAAGACCAAGCACAATCTAGCAATCACTAACTTGCATAAACCATGGCCCATCCCCACACCTACCACACCTGCTTCAGTCCCAGTGCTGTGGATACCCTCCCTGATAAGACCCACACAATCCTTGACAACAATATGTCTCCCCATCACCCACAGAACACGCATGCGTCTTGTTAAAACAGCACACCCCATGTGTTGTGCACAATGACACAGTCCAGATCCAGTCTCTGTTGTTGCTATGCATTACCTTCAGAGGAGAACCAGCATCACCAAGTGAAAAATGTATGTTCTACCCCGTATTTTCAAGAACAAGCAATATATCTGACCTTCCTAACAGAGAGATATTCTCTGAGAAGTCGGCCAAATGAGCAGACAGAGGACTATGTCCTAAACGAAAGAAGAGGACAAAGCCACAGCAAGAGACCTAAACAAAATGGATATAAGGAACATGCCTGACAGAAAATTTAAGATAACAATTATAAAGATACTCACTGGGGAAATGAAAAGAGGGAGGACATCAGAAGGGGGAACATCATTGAGACTCTTAACAAAGAGATATGAAAGAAATAATCAGAGATGTGGAACACAAGAAATGAAATGAAGAATATACTAGATAGAATAATTAGCAGGATGGACGAAGCAGAGGAACAAATTAATGAACTAGAAGACAGTAATGGAAAGTAATCAAGCGGAACAAATGAGAGGAAAAAGAAGTATGCAAAAATGAGAAGAGACTTAGGGAATTCAGTGACTCCATCCAGTGTAACAACACCCACATGAGAGGGATCCCAGAAGGTGAAAAGGGGGAAAAGGGGGCAGAAAATCTATTTGACCAAAGAAGAGCTGAAAACTTAACCTAATCTGGTGAAGGAAACCTACACAATTCCATAAGGCATAGAGATCCCCTCCCACAAAATCAACCTAAGGAGGTCCACATCAAGATACATAGTAATCAAAATGGGAAAAGGTAGTGATAAAGGAAAAACATTTAAAGCAGCAAGATAAAAGAAGACAGTTAATATGCAAGGGAAAGCCCATAAAGCTATCAGCTGAGTTTTCAGCAGAAACTATGCAGGACAGAAGAAAGTGGCGTTAAATATTCAAAGTGCTGAATGAGGAAAATCTGCAGCAAGGAATAATTTATCCAGCAAGCCTATCCTTCAGAAAAGAAGGGGAGAAAAAGAGTTTCTTAGCCACACAAACTAAAAGAGTTCATGACCACTAAATTAACTACAAAAAATATTGAAGGGGACACTATGAGTGGAAAAAAATCGTAAGTGAGAGTATGACAATAATGAATCAAGGAAGCAGTAAAAATAAGTATTTCTGTAAAAATCAGTTAAGGGATTCACAAAATAAAAGTATGTAAAATATGAAAACATATACCCTAACACATGAGGAGGAGTCAACAGTGGGTTTGAACTTAAACAGCATTCAACTTAATATAGACTGAAAAGGCTATATATAATCCAGGGGGTCACCACAAACCCAAACCTCTAATACACATGCAAAAGATAAAGGGAAAGAAATCCAAGAATATCATTAAAGAAAACGAGCAAACCATGAGAGAGAGAGCAAGAGAAGAAAGGATCAGAGAAAAACTACACAAAAAACTATGAAGCAAGTAACAAAACATCAATAAATACATGTCTAATGATAATTAGTTTGAATGTAAATGGACTAAATGCTCCAAGCAAAAGAGCATGACAGAGTTTGTATATATATATAAAAGATTTCACACCTAAAGACACCTGCAGATGGAAATTAAGAGGTGGAGAAACATTAATCATGCAAGTGGATGTCAAAAGAAGTCAGAGTAGCAATCCTTATATCAGACAAAATAGACTTTTTTAACATTGAATTTGAATTAGCCAACAGAGAGTACACCAGTAGTTTCAAATGTAGCGTTCCACAATTCATCAGTTGTGTATAACACCCAGTGTTCATCACATCGCATGCATTCCTTAATGCCCATCACACAGTTACTCCATCTCCCCACCCACCTTTCCTCCAGCAACCCTCAGTTTGTTTCCAATAGTTAGGAACCTGTCATGGATTTTCTTCCTCTCTGGTTTCTTCGCATTCATTTTCCCTCCCTTCCCCTATGATCCTCTGTGCTGTTCCTTCTATTCCACATATGAGTAAAACCATATAATAATTGTTTTTCTCTGACTGACTTATTTTGCTCAGCATAATACCCTCCACGGCCTTCCACATCGATATGCTAAATATTGATCCTTTCTGATGGCTGAGTCACATTCCATTGTATATGTATATACCATGTTTTCTTTATCCATTTATCTGTCGATGGATGTCTTGGTTCCTTCCACGGTTTGGCTATTGTGGACAATGTCGCTATAAACATTCGGGGTGCAGTTGCCCCTTCAGATCACTACATTTGTAGCTTTGGGGTAAATAAAATTGCTGGGTTGTAAGGGAGCTCTCTTTTAAGTTCTTGAGGAACGTCCATATTGTTTTCCAAAGTGGCTGTACCAGTTTTCATTCCCACTTAGAAGTGTAAGAGAGTTCCCCTTTCTCCTCACCAACATTTGTTATTTCTTCGCTTGTTAATTTTTGCAATTCTGACTGGTGTGAAGTGGTATCTCATTGTCATTTGGATTTCTTTTTCCCCATGCCAAGTGATGTTGAGCAGTTTGTCATATGTCTGTTGGCCATTTGTGTGTCTTCTTTGGAGAAATATCTGTTCATATCTTCTGCCCATTTCTTGACTCGCTTATTTGTTTTTTGGGTGTTGAGTTTCGGTGTTGAACGGTAGTAAAGCGTACGGCACATTCATGATGCTTCCACACCCACTTTTGGAAATGCTTCTCTCTCAAGGATACCTGAAGATGTTAGTGGAGAGTTGCCGTATACGCAGACTTGCTTTTCCCAGGTGAGTGCATGGCACATTCCTTATTCACTCACGCGCGCGCGCGCGCGCGCACACACACACACACACACACACACACAGAGTTGAACATGTTTCTGTCTCGTCAGGAAAGGAGGTGTTCGTTGAGAGACGGTTTCTCGCCAATGCTTTTGGGTGCTTGCCCTTTTCCCCCCGGAGAGTGAAGTGTATGCGCTTTTTGCCTAGGCTTCCGTACACACACTTGAGAAGCCTTCCGTCAGCCAGAAACAAGCCGTGAGTTGAAAGAGGCGTTCCACACAGACCTCCTTCTCAGAGCAAAGCCTGTCACACGTTTCCTTGGGCCTCCACACGCACTTTAGAAAAACTTCCTCCGGGAAGCTGTGAGTTGAACGACGGGTTTCCTACAGCGGTTTTCCGTGGGGGTAAGGATATATGGCACTTGGCCTTAGGCTTCCACGCACAGATTGGAAAGGCTTCTCTCTTCGTGAAACAAGATGTGCGCTGAACGTTGCGTTCTGCGCAGGCTTGGTTTTCACACATCAGCCCATGGTACTTTCCCTAGGCTTCCACACGTGCAGTGAGTATCCCTTCCCTAAACCTGAACCAAGACGCGGGGGAAAGCTGCCTTCTACACCACCTTCTTTTCCGAGTTTCGTATAGAACCCTTGCGTTGTGCTTCCACATCCACTTTTGTCACTGCTTCGATATATCCTCCGGAGAGGGGTTCGCTTGAAAGACGGTCTCCCTCCGTCACGCTTTCAAGGAGTTAAGGATAGGGCACTCTCCTTGTGCCTGCACACGTCCACTTGCAATCTCGACTGACTTCATGACCCCGTCCATATGCTACGCTGAAAGTCCCATTGCGCGCGGCCTTGTTTCTAAGAGATGAGGACAGGGCACGGCACGTTCCTTGTGCTTCCACCACGACTATATAAAAGGCTCCCGTCTCCAAGGCAAAGGATGTCAGGTGCAAGACGGCTTCGCAAAAGCGAGGTTGCCTCTTAGAGGGCGGTCTACGGCGCTCTCCTGACGCTTCCACGCCTACATATGCAAACGCTTCTGGGCTCACGAAAGAAGACGTCCGTTGAAAGCTGCCTTGTACCCCGACGCGTTTTCCGGAGTTAGGTCCAGGGAACGGTCCCTGTGCGATCACACGCAGCCTTGAGATGGCTCAGCTCTTTTCGATCGTCAGGGAGGACGTTTCTCGGAGTTAGGTCCAGGGAAAGGTAGTAAAGCGTACGGCACTTTCATGATGCTTCCACACCCACTTTTGGAAATGCTTCTCTCTCCAGGATACCTGAAGATGCTAGTGGCGAGTCGCCGTAGACGCAGACTTGCTTTTCCCAGGTCAGTACATGGCACTCTCCTTATTCACTCACGCACGCGCGCGCGCGCGTGCCCTCACACACACACACACACACACACACACACACACACAGAGTTGAACCTGTTTCTGTCTCGTCAGGAAAGAAGGTGATCGTTGAGAGACGGTTTCTCGCCGATGCTTTTGGGTTCTTGCTTTTTTCCCCCCGGAGAGAGAAGTGTAGCCGCTTTTTCCCTAGGCTTCCGTACACACCCTTGAGAAGCCTTCCGTCAGCCAGAAACAAGCCATGAGTTGAAAGAGGCGTTCCACGCAGACCTCCTTCTCAGAGCGAAGCCTGTCACACTTTTCCTTGTGAAGTAAACTAGAGAGATACAAATACTTTCTCAATGATTGCTTTAACAAAAAAGGACTAAATATCCCAA
Organism: Eumetopias jubatus; assembly: GCF_037043125.1. NCBI lineage: Eukaryota > Metazoa > Chordata > Mammalia > Carnivora > Otariidae > Eumetopias > Eumetopias jubatus. Next base: position 1,742,548 of record NW_028274834.1, on the reverse strand, counting down.
TCAGAAAACATAGACTGTAAAGAGGAAGCAAGACCCATCTCTATGCTGCCTAGCAGAGAATCACTTCAGACCTAAAAATAAAAGCAGATTGGAAGTAATGGGACACAAAACCATTTATCATGCAAATGGAAGTGAAAAGAAAGTTGGAGTCGTAATATTTTTATGAGACAAAATAAACTGAATTGTGGGGAAGATGGCAGAGTAGAAGGACCCTAAACTCACCTCATCCCACAGATACAACTAGGTAACACTCACACCAGAGTCACCCAGAAATGGACCTTCAGATTTCCCCACAAAACTATACAACTAAATGGAGAGAGGGAATCACATCAAAGATGGTAGGAAGGACAAGGACTCTGTAGGAATCTAAAGCCCATATTTCTGACCACCAGAGGGAGGGAACCACAGTCACAGAGGGGCCAGAAACAAACTACTACACCGGGGAGCCTCTAAAGCGTAGAGACATCCTCATAGCTTATGGCTTTGAAAATCAGAAGGGATGACATTTGTGAGCGTATACAACCAGCAGACTTAAAGCTTGGAACTTTTAAAAATCAGCTGTCTCAGCTCTGAGAGAGCACAGAAGGTGATAGGAAGCTGAGACCTGTCCTTAAAGATTAAGCAGAGCAAAGAGTGTGGAGAAGCTTGGGTGAAGCAGGTTGAAAGGTGCTTGAGGATTAAACAAGGGAGACATAGTTCCTGAACTCAGAGTTTGCTAAGGGACTTGTCCAGGAACAAAGGAGCTGGCAGGTGCCATTTCCCTCTACGGCCCCTCATTATAAACACACACCTACCTGAAAGACCAAGCACAATCTAGCAATCACTAACTTGCATAAACCATGGCCCATCCCCACACCTACCACACCTGCTTCAGTCCCAGTGCTGTGGATACCCTCCCTGATAAGACCCACACAATCCTTGACAACAATATGTCTCCCCATCACCCACAGAACACGCATGCATCTTGTTAAAACAGCACACCCCATGTGTTGTGCACAATGACACAGTCCAGATCCAGTCTCTGTTGTTGCTATGCATTACCTTCAGAGGAGAACCAGCATCACCAAGTGAAAAATGTATGTTCTGCCCCGTATTTTCAAGAACAAGCAATATATCTGACCTTCCTAACAGAGAGATATTCTCTGAGAAGTAGGCCAAATGAGCAGACAGAGGACTATGTCCTAAACGAAAGAAGAGGACAAAGCCACAGCAAGAGACCTAAACAAAATGGATATAAGGAACATGCCTGACAGAAAATTTAAGATAACAATTATAAAGATACTCACTGGGGAAATGAAAAGAGGGAGGACATCAGAAGGGGGAACATCATTGAGACTCTTAACAAAGAGATATGAAAGAAATAATCAGAGATGTGGAACACAAGAAATGAAATGAAGAATATACTAGATAGAATAATTAGCAGGATGGACGAAGCAGAGGAACAAATTAATGAACTAGAAGACAGTAATGGAAAGTAATCAAGCGGAACAAATGAGAGGAAAAAGAAGTATGCAAAAATGAGAAGAGACTTAGGGAATTCAGTGACTCCATCCAGTGTAACAACACCCACATGAGAGGGATCCCAGAAGGTGAAAAGGGTGAAAAGGGGGCAGAAAATCTATTTGACCAAAGAAGAGCTGAAAACTTAACCTAATCTGGTGAAGGAAACCTATACAAATCCATAAGGCATAGAGATCCCCTCCCACAAAATCAACCTAAGGAGGTCCACATCAAGATACATAGTAATCCAAATGGGAAAAGGTAGTGATAAAGAAAAAACATTTAAAGCAGCAAGATAAAAGAAGACAGTTAACATGCAAGGGAAAGCCCATAAAGCTATCAGCTGAGTTTTCAGCAGAAACTATGCAGGACAGAAGAAAGTGGCGTTAAATATTCAAAGTGCTGAATGAGAAAAATCTGCAGCAAGGAATAATTTATCCAGCAAGCCTATCCTTCAGAAAAGAAGGGGAGAAAAAGAGTTTCTTAGCCACACAAACTAAAAGAGTTCATGACCACTAAATTAACTACAAAAAATATTGAAGGGGACACTATGAGTGGAAAAAAATCGTAAGTGAGAGTATGACAATAATGAATCAAGGAAGCAGTAAAAATAAGTATTTCTGTAAAAATCAGTTAAGGGATTCACAAAATAAAAGTATGTAAAATATGAAAACATATACCCTAACACATGAGGAGGAGTCAACAGTGGGTTTGAACTTAATCAGCATTCAACTTAATATAGACTGAAAAGGCTATATATAATCCAGGGGGTCACCACAAACCCAAACCTCTAATACACATGCAAAAGATAAAGGGAAAGAAATCCAAGAATATCATTAAAGAAAACGAGCAAACCATGAGAGAGAGAGCAAGAGAAGAAAGGATCAGAGAAAAACTACACAAAAAACTATGAAACAAGTAACAAAACATCAATAAATACATGTCTAATGATAATTAGTTTGAATGTAAATGGACTAAATGCTCCAAGCAAAAGAGCATGACAGAGTTTGTATATATATATAAAAGATTTCACACCTAAAGACACCTGCAGATGGAAATTAATAGATGGAGAAACATTAATCATGCAAGTGGATGTCAAAAGAAGTCAGAGTAGCAATCCTTATATCAGACAAAATAGACTTTTTTAACATTGAAATTGAATTAGCCAACATAGAGTACACCAGTAGTTTCAAATGTAGCGTTCCACAATTCATCAGTTGTGTATAACCCCCAGTGTTCATCACATCGCATGCATTCCTTAATGCCCATCACACAGTTACTCCATCTCCCCACCCACCTTTCCTCCAGCAACCCTCAGTTTGTTTCCAATAGTTAGGAACCTGTCATGGATTTTCTTCCTCTCTGGTTTCTTCGCATTCATTTTCCCTCCCTTCCCCTATGATCCTCTGTGCTGTTCCTTCTATTCCACATATGAGTAAAACCATATAATAATTGTTTTTCTCTGACTGACTTATTTTGCTCAGCATAATACCCTCCACTGCCTTCCACATCGATATGCTAAATATTGATCCTTTCTGATGGCTGAGTCACATTCCATTGTATATGTATATACCATGTTTTCTTTATCCATTTATCTGTCGATGGATGTCTTGGTTCCTTCCACGGTTTGGCTATTGTGGACAATGTCGCTATAAACATTCGGGGTGCAGTTGCCCCTTCAGATCACTACATTTGTAGCTTTGGGGTAAATAAAATTGCTGGGTTGTAAGGGAGCTCTCTTTTAAGTTCTTGAGGAACCTCCATATTGTTTTCCAAAGTGGCTGTACCAGTTTTCATTCCCACTTAGAAGTGTAAGAGAGTTCCCCTTTCTCCTCACCAACATTTGTTATTTCTTCGCTTGTTAATTTTTGCAATTCTGACTGGTGTGAAGTGGTATCTCATTGTCATTTGGATTTCTTTTTCCCCATGCCAAGTGATGTTGAGCAGTTTGTCATATGTCTGTTGGCCATTTGTGTGTCTTCTTTGGAGAAATATCTGTTCATATCTTCTGCCCATTTCTTGACTCGCTTATTTGTTTTTTGGGTGTTGAGTTTGGGTGTTGAACGGTAGTAAAGCGTACGGCACATTCATGATGCTTCCACACCCACTTTTGGAAATGCTTCTCTCTCAAGGATACCTGAAGATGTTAGTGGAGAGTTGCCGTATACGCAGACTTGCTTTTCCCAGGTGAGTGCATGGCACATTCCTTATTCACTCACGCGCGCGCGCGCGTGCACACACACACACACACACACACACACACAGAGTTGAACATGTTTCTGTCTCGTCAGGAAAGGAGGTGTTCGTTGAGAGACGGTTTCTCGCCAATGCTTTTGGGTGCTTGCCCTTTTCCCCCCGGAGAGTGAAGTGTATGAGCTTTTTGCCTAGGCTTCCGTACACACCCTTGAGAAGCCTTCCCTCAGCCAGAAACAAGCCGTGAGTTGAAAGAGGCGTTCCACACAGACCTCCTTCTCAGAGCGAAGCCTGTCACACGTTTCCTTGGGCCTCCACACGCACTTTAGAAAAACTTCCTCCGGGAAGCTGTGAGTTGAACGACGGGTTTCCTACAGCGGTTTTCCGTGGGGGTAAGGATATATGGCACTTGGCCTTAGGCTTCCACGCACAGATTGGAAAGGCTTCTCTCTTCGTGAAACAAGATGTGCGCTGAACGTTGCATTCTGCGCAGGCTTGGTTTTCACACATCAGCCCATGGTACTTTCCCTAGGCTTCCACACGTGCAGTGAGTATCCCTTCCCTAAACCTGAACCAAGACGCGGGGGAAAGCTGCCTTCTACACCACCTTCTTTTCCGAGTTTCGTATAGAACCCTTGCGTTGTGCTTCCACATCCACTTTTGTCACTGCTTCGATATATCCTCCGGAGAGGGGTTCGCTTGAAAGACGGTCTCCCTCCGTCACGCTTTCAAGGAGTTAAGGATAGGGCACTCTCCTTGTGCCTGCACACGTCCACTTGCAATCTCGACTGACTTCATGACCCCGTCCATATGCTACGCTGAAAGTCCCATTGCGCGCGGCCTTGTTTCTAAGAGATGAGGACAGGGCACGGCACGTTCCTTGTGCTTCCACCACGACTATATAAAAGGCTCCCGTCTCCAAGGCAAAGGATGTCAGGTGCAAGACGGCTTCGCAAAAGCGAGGTTGCCTCTTAGAGGGCGGTCTACGGCGCTCTGTTGACGCTTCCACGCCTACATATGCAAACGCTTCTGGGCTCACGAAAGAAGACGTCCGTTGAAAGCTGCCTTGTACCCCGACGCGTTTTCCGGAGTTAGGTCCAGGGAACGGTCCCTGTGCGATCACACGCAGCCTTGAGATGGCTCAGCTCTTTTCGATCGTCAGGGAGGACGTTTCTCGGAGTTAGGTCCAGGGAAAGTTAGTAAAGCGTACGGCACTTTCATGATGCTTCCACACCCACTTTTGGAAATGCTTCTCTCTCCAGGATACCTGAAGATGCTAGTGGCGAGTCGCCGTAGACGCAGACTTGCTTTTCCCAGGTCAGTACATGGCACTCTCCTTATTCACTCACGCACGCGCGCGCGCGCGTGCCCTCACACACACACACACACACACACACACACACACACACACACAGAGTTGAACATGTTTCTGTCTCGTCAGGAAAGAAGGTGATCGTTGAGAGACGGTTTCTCGCCGATGCTTTTGGGTTCTTGCTTTTTTCCCCCCGGAGAGAGAAGTGTAGCCGCTTTTTCCCTAGGCTTCCGTACACACCCTTGAGAAGCCTTCCGTCAGCCAGAAACAAGCCATGAGTTGAAAGAGGCGTTCCACGCAGACCTCCTTCTCAGAGCGAAGCCTGTCACACTTTTCCTTGTGAAGTAAACTAGAGAGATACAAATACTTTCTCAATGATTGCTTTAACAAAAAAGGACTAAATATCCCAATCAGAAAACATAGACTGTAAAGAGGAAGCAAGACCCATCTCTATGCTGCCTACCAGAGAATCACTTCAGACCTAAAAATAAAAGCAGATTGGAAGTAATGGGACACAAAACCATTTATCATGCAAATGGAAGTGAAAAGAAAGTTGGAGTCGTAATATTTTTATGAGACAAAATAAACTGAATTGTGGGGAAGATGGCAGAGTAGAAGGACCCTAAACTCACCTCATCCCACAGATACAACTAGGTAACACTCACACCAGAGTCACCCAGAAATGGACCTTCAGATTTCCCCACAAAACTATACAACTAAATGGAGAGAGGGAATCACATCAAAGACGGTAGGAAGGACAAGGACTCTGTAGGAATCTAAAGCCCATATTTCTGACCACCAGAGGGAGGGAACCACAGTCACAGAGGGGCCAGAAACAAACTACTACACCGGGGAGCCTCTAAAGCGTAGAGACATCCTCATAGCTTATGGCTTTGAAAATCAGAAGGGATGACATTTGTGAGCGTATACAACCAGCAGACTTAAAGCTTGGAACTTTTAAAAATCAGCTGTCTCAGCTCTGAGAGAGCACAGAAGGTGATAGGAAGCTGAGATCTGTCCTTAAAGATTAAGCAGAGCAAAGAGTGTGGAGAAGCTTGGGTGAAGCAGGTTGAAAGGTGCTTGAGGATTAAACAAGGGAGACATAGTTTCTGAACTCAGAGTTTGCTAAGGGACTTGTCCAGGAACAAAGGAGCTGGCAGGTGCCATTTCCCTCTACGGCCCCTCATTATAAACACACACCTACTTGCAAGACCAAGCACAATCTAGCAATCACTAACTTGCATAAACCATGGCCCATCCCCACACCTACCACACCTGCTTCAGTCCCAGTGCTGTGGATACCCTCCCTGATAAGACCCACACAATCCTTGACAACAATATGTCTCCCCATCACCCACAGAACACGCATGCGTCTTGTTAAAACAGCACACCCAATGTGTTGTGCACAATGACACAGTCCAGATCCAGTCTCTGTTGTTGCTATGCATTACCTTCAGAGGAGAACCAGCATCACCAAGTGAAAAATGTATGTTCTGCCCCGTATTTTCAAGAACAAGCAATATATCTGACCTTCCTAACAGAGAGATATTCTCTGAGAAGTAGGCCAAATGAGCAGACAGAGGACTATGTCCTAAACGAAAGAAGAGGACAAAGCCACAGCAAGAGACCTAAACAAAATGGATATAAGGAACATGCCTGACAGAAAATTTAAGATAACAATTATAAAGATACTCACTGGGGAAATGAAAAGAGGGAGGACATCAGAAGGGGGAACATCATTGAGACTCTTAACAAAGAGATATGAAAGAAATAATCAGAGATGTGGAACACAAGAAATGAAATGAAGAATATACTAGATAGAATAATTAGCAGGATGGACGAAGCAGAGGAACAAATTAATGAACTAGAAGACAGTAATGGAAAGTAATCAAGCGGAACAAATGAGAGGAAAAAGAAGTATGCAAAAATGAGAAGAGACTTAGGGAATTCAGTGACTCCATCCAGTGTAACAACACCCACATGAGAGGGATCCCAGAAGGTGAAAAGGGGGAAAAGGGGGCAGAAAATCTATTTGACCAAAGAAGAGCTGAAAACTTAACCTAATCTGGTGAAGGAAACCTACACAATTCCATAAGGCATAGAGATCCCCTCCCACAAAATCAACCTAAGGAGGTCCACATCAAGATACATAGTAATCAAAATGGGAAAAGGTAGTGATAAAGAAAAAACATTTTAAGCAGCAAGATAAAAGAAGACAGTTAACATGCAAGGGAAAGCCCATAAAGCTATCAGCTGAATTTTCAGCAGAAACTATGCAGGACAGAAGAAAGTGGCGTTAAATATTCAAAGTGCTGAATGAGAAAAATCTGCAGCAAGGAATAATTTATCCAGCAAGCCTATCCTTCAGAAAAGAAGGGGAGAAAAAGAGTTTCTTAGCCACACAAACTAAAAGAGTTCATGACCACTAAATTAACTACAAAAAATATTGAAGGGGACACTATGAGTGGAAAAAAATCGTAAGTGAGAGTATGACAATAATGAATCAAGGAAGCAGTAAAAATAAGTATTTCTGTAAAAATCAGTTAAGGGATTCACAAAATAAAAGTATGTAAAATATGAAAACATATACCCTAACACATGAGGAGGAGTCAACAGTGGGTTTGAACTTAATCAGCATTCAACTTAATATAGACTGAAAAGGCTATATATAATCCAGGGGGTCACCACAAACCCAAACCTCTAATACACATGCAAAAGATAAAGGGAAAGAAATCCAAGAATATCATTAAAGAAAACGAGCAAACCATGAGAGAGAGAGCAAGAGAAGAAAGGATCAGAGAAAAACTACACAAAAAACTATGAAACAAGTAACAAAACATCAATAAATACATGTCTAATGATAATTAGTTTGAATGTAAATGGACTAAATGCTCCAAGCAAAAGAGCATGACAGAGTTTGTATATATATATAAAAGATTTCACACCTAAAGACACCTGCAGATGGAAATTAAGAGATGGAGAAACATTAATCATGCAAGTGGATGTCAAAAGAAGTCAGAGTAGCAATCCTTATATCAGACAAAATAGACTTTTTTAACATTGAAATTGAATTAGCCAACATAGAGTACACCAGTAGTTTCAAATGTAGCGTTCCACAATTCATCAGTTGTGTATAACCCCCAGTGTTCATCACATCGCATGCATTCCTTAATGCCCATCACACAGTTACTCCATCTCCCCACCCACCTTTCCTCCAGCAACCCTCAGTTTGTTTCCAATAGTTAGGAACCTGTCATGGATTTTCTTCCTCTCTGGTTTCTTCGCATTCATTTTCCCTCCCTTCCCCTATGATCCTCTGTGCTGTTCCTTCTATTCCACATATGAGTAAAACCATATAATAATTGTTTTTCTCTGACTGACTTATTTTGCTCAGCATAATACCCTCCACTGCCTTCCACATCGATATGCTAAATATTGATCCTTTCTGATGGCTGAGTCACATTCCATTGTATATGTATATACCATGTTTTCTTTATCCATTTATCTGTCGATGGATGTCTTGGTTCCTTCCACGGTTTGGCTATTGTGGACAATGTCGCTATAAACATTCGGGGTGCAGTTGCCCCTTCAGATCACTACATTTGTAGCTTTGGGGTAAATAAAATTGCTGGGTTGTAAGGGAGCTCTCTTTTAAGTTCTTGAGGAACCTCCATATTGTTTTCCAAAGTGGCTGTACCAGTTTTCATTCCCACTTAGAAGTGTAAGAGAGTTCCCCTTTCTCCTCACCAACATTTGTTATTTCTTCGCTTGTTAATTTTTGCAATTCTGACTGGTGTGAAGTGGTATCTCATTGTCATTTGGATTTCTTTTTCCCCATGCCAAGTGATGTTGAGCAGTTTGTCATATGTCTGTTGGCCATTTGTGTGTCTTCTTTGGAGAAATATCTGTTCATATCTTCTGCCCATTTCTTGACTCGCTTATTTGTTTTTTGGGTGTTGAGTTTGGGTGTTGAACGGTAGTAAAGCGTACGGCACATTCATGATGCTTCCACACCCACTTTTGGAAATGCTTCTCTCTCAAGGATACCTGAAGATGTTAGTGGAGAGTTGCCATATACGCAGACTTGCTTTTCCCAGGTGAGTGCATGGCACATTCCTTATTCACTCACGCGCGCGCGCGCGTGCACACACACACACACACACACACACACACACAGAGTTGAACATGTTTCTGTCTCGTCAGGAAAGGAGGTGTTCGTTGAGAGACGGTTTCTCGCCAATGCTTTTGGGTGCTTGCCCTTTTCCCCCCGGAGAGTGAAGTGTATGAGCTTTTTGCCTAGGCTTCCGTACACACCCTTGAGAAGCCTTCCCTCAGCCAGAAACAAGCCGTGAGTTGAAAGAGGCGTTCCACACAGACCTCCTTCTCAGAGCGAAGCCTGTCACACGTTTCCTTGGGCCTCCACACGCACTTTAGAAAAACTTCCTCCGGGAAGCTGTGAGTTGAACGACGGGTTTCCTACAGCGGTTTTCCGTGGGGGTAAGGATATATGGCACTTGGCCTTAGGCTTCCACGCACAGATTGGAAAGGCTTCTCTCTTCGTGAAACAAGATGTGCGCTGAACGTTGCGTTCTGCGCAGGCTTGGTTTTCACACATCAGCCCATGGTACTTTCCCTAGGCTTCCACACGTGCAGTGAGTATCCCTTCCCTAAACCTGAACCAAGACGCGGGGGAAAGCTGCCTTCTACACCACCTTCTTTTCCGAGTTTCGTATAGAACCCTTGCGTTGTGCTTCCACATCCACTTTTGTCACTGCTTCGATATATCCTCCGGAGAGGGGTTCGCTTGAAAGACGGTCTCCCTCCGTCACGCTTTCAAGGAGTTAAGGATAGGGCACTCTCCTTGTGCCTGCACACGTCCACTTGCAATCTCGACTGACTTCATGACCCCGTCCATATGCTACGCTGAAAGTCCCATTGCGCGCGGCCTTGTTTCTAAGAGATGAGGACAGGGCACGGCACGTTCCTTGTGCTTCCACCACGACTATATAAAAGGCTCCCGTCTCCAAGGCAAAGGATGTCAGGTGCAAGACGGCTTCGCAAAAGCGAGGTTGCCTCTTAGAGGGCGGTCTACGGCGCTCTGTTGACGCTTCCACGCCTACATATGCAAACGCTTCTGGGCTCACGAAAGAAGACGTCCGTTGAAAGCTGCCTTGTACCCCGACGCGTTTTCCGGAGTTAGGTCCAGGGAACGGTCCCTGTGCGATCACACGCAGCCTTGAGATGGCTCAGCTCTTTTCGATCGTCAGGGAGGACGTTTCTCGGAGTTAGGTCCAGGGAAAGTTAGTAAAGCGTACGGCACTTTCATGATGCTTCCACACCCACTTTTGGAAATGCTTCTCTCTCCAGGATACCTGAAGATGCTAGTGGCGAGTCGCCGTAGACGCAGACTTGCTTTTCCCAGGTCAGTACATGGCACTCTCCTTATTCACTCACGCACGCGCGCGCGCGCGTGCCCTCACACACACACACACACACACACACACACACACACACACACACAGAGTTGAACATGTTTCTGTCTCGTCAGGAAAGAAGGTGATCGTTGAGAGACGGTTTCTCGCCGATGCTTTTGGGTTCTTGCTTTTTTCCCCCCGGAGAGAGAAGTGTAGCCGCTTTTTCCCTAGGCTTCCGTACACACCCTTGAGAAGCCTTCCGTCAGCCAGAAACAAGCCATGAGTTGAAAGAGGCGTTCCACGCAGACCTCCTTCTCAGAGCGAAGCCTGTCACACTTTTCCTTGTGAAGTAAACTAGAGAGATACAAATACTTTCTCAATGATTGCTTTAACAAAAAAGGACTAAATATCCCAATCAGAAAACATAGACTGTAAAGAGGAAGCAAGACCCATCTCTATGCTGCCTACCAGAGAATCACTTCAGACCTAAAAATAAAAGCAGATTGGAAGTAATGGGACACAAAACCATTTATCATGCAAATGGAAGTGAAAAGAAAGTTGGAGTCGTAATATTTTTATGAGACAAAATAAACTGAATTGTGGGGAAGATGGCAGAGTAGAAGGACCCTAAACTCACCTCATCCCACAGATACAACTAGGTAACACTCACACCAGAGTCACCCAGAAATGGACCTTCAGATTTCCCCACAAAACTATACAACTAAATGGAGAGAGGGAATCACATCAAAGATGGTAGGAAGGACAAGGACTCTGTAGGAATCTAAAGCCCATATTTCTGACCACCAGAGGGAGGGAACCACAGTCACAGAGGGGCCAGAAACAAACTACTACACCGGGGAGCCTCTAAAGCGTAGAGACATCCTCATAGCTTATGGCTTTGAAAATCAGAAGGGATGACATTTGTGAGCGTATACAACCAGCAGACTTAAAGCTTGGAACTTTTAAAAATCAGCTGTCTCAGCTCTGAGAGAGCACAGAAGGTGATAGGAAGCTGAGATCTGTCCTTAAAGATTAAGCAGAGCAAAGAGTGTGGAGAAGCTTGGGTGAAGCAGGTTGAAAGGTGCTTGAGGATTAAACAAGGGAGACATAGTTCCTGAACTCAGAGTTTGCTAAGGGACTTGTCCAGGAACAAAGGAGCTGGCAGGTGCCATTTCCCTCTACGGCCCCTCATTATAAACACACACCTACCTGCAAGACCAAGCACAATCTAGCAATCACTAACTTGCATAAACCATGGCCCATCCCCACACCTACCACACCTGCTTCAGTCCCAGTGCTGTGGATACCCTCCCTGATAAGACCCACACAATCCTTGACAACAATATGTCTCCCCATCACCCACAGAACACGCATGCATCTTGTTAAAACAGCACACCCCATGTGTTGTGCACAATGACACAGTCCAGATCCAGTCTCTGTTGTTGCTATGCATTACCTTCAGAGGAGAACCAGCATCACCAAGTGAAAAATGTATGTTCTGCCCCGTATTTTCAAGAACAAGCAATATATCTGACCTTCCTAACAGAGAGATATTCTCTGAGAAGTAGGCCAAATGAGCAGACAGAGGACTATGTCCTAAACGAAAGAAGAGGACAAAGCCACAGCAAGAGACCTAAACAAAATGGATATAAGGAACATGCCTGACAGAAAATTTAAGATAACAATTATAAAGATACTCACTGGGGAAATGAAAAGAGGGAGGACATCAGAAGGGGGAACATCATTGAGACTCTTAACAAAGAGATATGAAAGAAATAATCAGAGATGTGGAACACAAGAAATGAAATGAAGAATATACTAGATAGAATAATTAGCAGGATGGACGAAGCAGAGGAACAAATTAATGAACTAGAAGACAGTAATGGAAAGTAATCAAGCGGAACAAATGAGAGGAAAAAGAAGTATGCAAAAATGAGAAGAGACTTAGGGAATTCAGTGACTCCATCCAGTGTAACAACACCCACATGAGAGGGATCCCAGAAGGTGAAAAGGGGGAAAAGGGGGCAGAAAATCTATTTGACCAAAGAAGAGCTGAAAACTTAACCTAATCTGGTGAAGGAAACCTACACAATTCCATAAGGCATAGAGATCCCCTCCCACAAAATCAACCTAAGGAGGTCCACATCAAGATACATAGTAATCCAAATGGGAAAAGGTAGTGATAAAGAAAAAACATTTTAAGCAGCAAGATAAAAGAAGACAGTTAACATGCAAGGGAAAGCCCATAAAGCTATCAGCTGAGTTTTCAGCAGAAACTATGCAGGACAGAAGAAAGTGGCGTTAAATATTCAAAGTGCTGAATGAGAAAAATCTGCAGCAAGGAATAATTTATCCAGCAAGCCTATCCTTCAGAAAAGAAGGGGAGAAAAAGAGTTTCTTAGCCACACAAACTAAAAGAGTTCATGACCACTAAATTAACTACAAAAAATATTGAAGGGGACACTATGAGTGGAAAAAAATCGTAAGTGAGAGTATGACAATAATGAATCAAGGAAGCAGTAAAAATAAGTATTTCTGTAAAAATCAGTTAAGGGATTCACAAAATAAAAGTATGTAAAATATGAAAACATATACCCTAACACATGAGGAGGAGTCAACAGTGGGTTTGAACTTAATCAGCATTCAACTTAATATAGACTGAAAAGGCTATATATAATCCAGGGGGTCACCACAAACCCAAACCTCTAATACACATGCAAAAGATAAAGGGAAAGAAATCCAAGAATATCATTAAAGAAAACGAGCAAACCATGAGAGAGAGAGCAAGAGAAGAAAGGATCAGAGAAAAACTACACAAAAAACTATGAAACAAGTAACAAAACATCAATAAATACATGTCTAATGATAATTAGTTTGAATGTAAATGGACTAAATGCTCCAAGCAAAAGAGCATGACAGAGTTTGTATATATATATAAAAGATTTCACACCTAAAGACACCTGCAGATGGAAATTAAGAGATGGAGAAACATTAATCATGCAAGTGGATGTCAAAAGAAGTCAGAGTAGCAATCCTTATATCAGACAAAATAGACTTTTTTAACATTGAAATTGAATTAGCCAACATAGAGTACACCAGTAGTTTCAAATGTAGCGTTCCACAATTCATCAGTTGTGTATAACCCCCAGTGTTCATCACATCGCATGCATTCCTTAATGCCCATCACACAGTTACTCCATCTCCCCACCCACCTTTCCTCCAGCAACCCTCAGTTTGTTTCCAATAGTTAGGAACCTGTCATGGATTTTCTTCCTCTCTGGTTTCTTCGCATTCATTTTCCCTCCCTTCCCCTATGATCCTCTGTGCTGTTCCTTCTATTCCACATATGAGTAAAACCATATAATAATTGTTTTTCTCTGACTGACTTATTTTGCTCAGCATAATACCCTCCACTGCCTTCCACATCGATATGCTAAATATTGATCCTTTCTGATGGCTGAGTCACATTCCATTGTATATGTATATACCATGTTTTCTTTATCCATTTATCTGTCGATGGATGTCTTGGTTCCTTCCACGGTTTGGCTATTGTGGACAATGTCGCTATAAACATTCGGGGTGCAGTTGCCCCTTCAGATCACTACATTTGTAGCTTTGGGGTAAATAAAATTGCTGGGTTGTAAGGGAGCTCTCTTTTAAGTTCTTGAGGAACCTCCATATTGTTTTCCAAAGTGGCTGTACCAGTTTTCATTCCCACTTAGAAGTGTAAGAGAGTTCCCCTTTCTCCTCACCAACATTTGTTATTTCTTCGCTTGTTAATTTTTGCAATTCTGACTGGTGTGAAGTGGTATCTCATTGTCATTTGGATTTCTTTTTCCCCATGCCAAGTGATGTTGAGCAGTTTGTCATATGTCTGTTGGCCATTTGTGTGTCTTCTTTGGAGAAATATCTGTTCATATCTTCTGCCCATTTCTTGACTCGCTTATTTGTTTTTTGGGTGTTGAGTTTGGGTGTTGAACGGTAGTAAAGCGTACGGCACATTCATGATGCTTCCACACCCACTTTTGGAAATGCTTCTCTCTCAAGGATACCTGAAGATGTTAGTGGAGAGTTGCCGTATACGCAGACTTGCTTTTCCCAGGTGAGTGCATGGCACATTCCTTATTCACTCACGCGCGCGCGCGCGTGCACACACACACACACACACACACACACACACAGAGTTGAACATGTTTCTGTCTCGTCAGGAAAGGAGGTGTTCGTTGAGAGACGGTTTCTCGCCAATGCTTTTGGGTGCTTGCCCTTTTCCCCCCGGAGAGTGAAGTGTATGAGCTTTTTGCCTAGGCTTCCGTACACACCCTTGAGAAGCCTTCCCTCAGCCAGAAACAAGCCGTGAGTTGAAAGAGGCGTTCCACACAGACCTCCTTCTCAGAGCGAAGCCTGTCACACGTTTCCTTGGGCCTCCACACGCACTTTAGAAAAACTTCCTCCGGGAAGCTGTGAGTTGAACGACGGGTTTCCTACAGCGGTTTTCCGTGGGGGTAAGGATATATGGCACTTGGCCTTAGGCTTCCACGCACAGATTGGAAAGGCTTCTCTCTTCGTGAAACAAGATGTGCGCTGAACGTTGCATTCTGCGCAGGCTTGGTTTTCACACATCAGCCCATGGTACTTTCCCTAGGCTTCCACACGTGCAGTGAGTATCCCTTCCCTAAACCTGAACCAAGACGCGGGGGAAAGCTGCCTTCTACACCACCTTCTTTTCCGAGTTTCGTATAGAACCCTTGCGTTGTGCTTCCACATCCACTTTTGTCACTGCTTCGATATATCCTCCGGAGAGGGGTTCGCTTGAAAGACGGTCTCCCTCCGTCACGCTTTCAAGGAGTTAAGGATAGGGCACTCTCCTTGTGCCTGCACACGTCCACTTGCAATCTCGACTGACTTCATGACCCCGTCCATATGCTACGCTGAAAGTCCCATTGCGCGCGGCCTTGTTTCTAAGAGATGAGGACAGGGCACGGCACGTTCCTTGTGCTTCCACCACGACTATATAAAAGGCTCCCGTCTCCAAGGCAAAGGATGTCAGGTGCAAGACGGCTTCGCAAAAGCGAGGTTGCCTCTTAGAGGGCGGTCTACGGCGCTCTGTTGACGCTTCCACGCCTACATATGCAAACGCTTCTGGGCTCACGAAAGAAGACGTCCGTTGAAAGCTGCCTTGTACCCCGACGCGTTTTCCGGAGTTAGGTCCAGGGAACGGTCCCTGTGCGATCACACGCAGCCTTGAGATGGCTCAGCTCTTTTCGATCGTCAGGGAGGACGTTTCTCGGAGTTAGGTCCAGGGAAAGTTAGTAAAGCGTACGGCACTTTCATGATGCTTCCACACCCACTTTTGGAAATGCTTCTCTCTCCAGGATACCTGAAGATGCTAGTGGCGAGTCGCCGTAGACGCAGACTTGCTTTTCCCAGGTCAGTACATGGCACTCTCCTTATTCACTCACGCACGCGCGCGCGCGCGTGCCCTCACACACACACACACACACACACACACACACACACACACAGAGTTGAACCTGTTTCTGTCTCGTCAGGAAAGAAGGTGATCGTTGAGAGACGGTTTCTCGCCGATGCTTTTGGGTTCTTGCTTTTTTCCCCCCGGAGAGAGAAGTGTAGCCGCTTTTTCCCTAGGCTTCCGTACACACCCTTGAGAAGCCTTCCGTCAGCCAGAAACAAGCCATGAGTTGAAAGAGGCGTTCCACGCAGACCTCCTTCTCAGAGCGAAGCCTGTCACACTTTTCCTTGTGACGTAAACTAGAGAGATACAAATACTTTCTCAATGATTGCTTTAACAAAAAAGGACTAAATATCCCAATCAGAAAACATAGACTGTAAAGAGGAAGCAAGACCCATCTCTATGCTGCCTACCAGAGAATCACTTCAGACCTAAAAATAAAAGCAGATTGGAAGTAATGGGACACAAAACCATTTATCATGCAAATGGAAGTGAAAAGAAAGTTGGAGTCGTAATATTTTTATGAGACAAAATAAACTGAATTGTGGGGAAGATGGCAGAGTAGAAGGACCCTAAACTCACCTCATCCCACAGATACAACTAGGTAACACTCACACCAGAGTCACCCAGAAATGGACCTTCAGATTTCCCCACAAAACTATACAACTAAATGGAGAGAGGGAATCACATCAAAGATGGTAGGAAGGACAAGGACTCTGTAGGAATCTAAAGCCCATATTTCTGACCACCAGAGGGAGGGAACCACAGTCACAGAGGGGCCAGAAACAAACTACTACACCGGGGAGCCTCTAAAGCGTAGAGACATCCTCATAGCTTATGGCTTTGAAAATCAGAAGGGATGACATTTGTGAGCGTATACAACCAGCAGACTTAAAGCTTGGAACTTTTAAAAATCAGCTGTCTCAGCTCTGAGAGAGCACAGAAGGTGATAGGAAGCTGAGACCTGTCCTTAAAGATTAAGCAGAGCAAAGAGTGTGGAGAAGCTTGGGTGAAGCAGGTTGAAAGGTGCTTGAGGATTAAACAAGGGAGACATAGTTCCTGAACTCAGAGTTTGCTAAGGGACTTGTCCAGGAACAAAGGAGCTGGCAGGTGCCATTTCCCTCTACGGCCCCTCATTATAAACACACACCTACCTGCAAGACCAAGCACAATCTAGCAATCACTAACTTGCATAAACCATGGCCCATCCCCACACCTACCACACCTGCTTCAGTCCCAGTGCTGTGGATACCCTCCCTGATAAGACCCACACAATCCTTGACAACAATATGTCTCCCCATCACCCACAGAACACGCATGCATCTTGTTAAAACAGCACACCCCATGTGTTGTGCACAATGACACAGTCCAGATCCAGTCTCTGTTGTTGCTATGCATTACCTTCAGAGGAGAACCAGCATCACCAAGTGAAAAATGTATGTTCTGCCCCGTATTTTCAAGAACAAGCAATATATCTGACCTTCCTAACCGAGAGATATTCTCTGAGAAGTAGGCCAAATGAGCAGACAGAGGACTATGTCCTAAACGAAAGAAGAGGACAAAGCCACAGCAAGAGACCTAAACAAAATGGATATAAGGAACATGCCTGACAGAAAATTTAAGATAACAATTATAAAGATACTCACTGGGGAAATGAAAAGAGGGAGGACATCAGAAGGGGGAACATCATTGAGACTCTTAACAAAGAGATATGAAAGAAATAATCAGAGATGTGGAACACAAGAAATGAAATGAAGAATATACTAGATAGAATAATTAGCAGGATGGACGAAGCAGAGGAACAAATTAATGAACTAGAAGACAGTAATGGAAAGTAATCAAGCGGAACAAATGAGAGGAAAAAGAAGTATGCAAAAATGAGAAGAGACTTAGGGAATTCAGTGACTCCATCCAGTGTAACAACACCCACATGAGAGGGATCCCAGAAGGTGAAAAGGGGGAAAAGGGGGCAGAAAATCTATTTGACCAAAGAAGAGCTGAAAACTTAACCTAATCTGGTGAAGGAAACCTACACAATTCCATAAGGCATAGAGATCCCCTCCCACAAAATCAACCTAAGGAGGTCCACATCAAGATACATAGTAATCCAAATGGGAAAAGGTAGTGATAAAGAAAAAACATTTTAAGCAGCAAGATAAAAGAAGACAGTTAACATGCAAGGGAAAGCCCATAAAGCTATCAGCTGAGTTTTCAGCAGAAACTATGCAGGACAGAAGAAAGTGGCGTTAAATATTCAAAGTGCTGAATGAGAAAAATCTGCAGCAAGGAATAATTTATCCAGCAAGCCTATCCTTCAGAAAAGAAGGGGAGAAAAAGAGTTTCTTAGCCACACAAACTAAAAGAGTTCATGACCACTAAATTAACTACAAAAAATATTGAAGGGGACACTATGAGTGGAAAAAAATCGTAAGTGAGAGTATGACAATAATGAATCAAGGAAGCAGTAAAAATAAGTATTTCTGTAAAAATCAGTTAAGGGATTCACAAAATAAAAGTATGTAAAATATGAAAACATATACCCTAACACATGAGGAGGAGTCAACAGTGGGTTTGAACTTAATCAGCATTCAACTTAATATAGACTGAAAAGGCTATATATAATCCAGGGGGTCACCACAAACCCAAACCTCTAATACACATGCAAAAGATAAAGGGAAAGAAATCCAAGAATATCATTAAAGAAAACGAGCAAACCATGAGAGAGAGAGCAAGAGAAGAAAGGATCAGAGAAAAACTACACAAAAAACTATGAAACAAGTAACAAAACATCAATAAATACATGTCTAATGATAATTAGTTTGAATGTAAATGGACTAAATGCTCCAAGCAAAAGAGCATGACAGAGTTTGTATATATATATAAAAGATTTCACACCTAAAGACACCTGCAGATGGAAATTAAGAGATGGAGAAACATTAATCATGCAAGTGGATGTCAAAAGAAGTCAGAGTAGCAATCCTTATATCAGACAAAATAGACTTTTTTAACATTGAAATTGAATTAGCCAACATAGAGTACACCAGTAGTTTCAAATGTAGCGTTCCACAATTCATCAGTTGTGTATAACCCCCAGTGTTCATCACATCGCATGCATTCCTTAATGCCCATCACACAGTTACTCCATCTCCCCACCCACCTTTCCTCCAGCAACCCTCAGTTTGTTTCCAATAGTTAGGAACCTGTCATGGATTTTCTTCCTCTCTGGTTTCTTCGCATTCATTTTCCCTCCCTTCCCCTATGATCCTCTGTGCTGTTCCTTCTATTCCACATATGAGTAAAACCATATAATAATTGTTTTTCTCTGACTGACTTATTTTGCTCAGCATAATACCCTCCACTGCCTTCCACATCGATATGCTAAATATTGATCCTTTCTGATGGCTGAGTCACATTCCATTGTATATGTATATACCATGTTTTCTTTATCCATTTATCTGTCGATGGATGTCTTGGTTCCTTCCACGGTTTGGCTATTGTGGACAATGTCGCTATAAACATTCGGGGTGCAGTTGCCCCTTCAGATCACTACATTTGTAGCTTTGGGGTAAATAAAATTGCTGGGTTGTAAGGGAGCTCTCTTTTAAGTTCTTGAGGAACCTCCATATTGTTTTCCAAAGTGGCTGTACCAGTTTTCATTCCCACTTAGAAGTGTAAGAGAGTTCCCCTTTCTCCTCACCAACATTTGTTATTTCTTCGCTTGTTAATTTTTGCAATTCTGACTGGTGTGAAGTGGTATCTCATTGTCATTTGGATTTCTTTTTCCCCATGCCAAGTGATGTTGAGCAGTTTGTCATATGTCTGTTGGCCATTTGTGTGTCTTCTTTGGAGAAATATCTGTTCATATCTTCTGCCCATTTCTTGACTCGCTTATTTGTTTTTTGGGTGTTGAGTTTGGGTGTTGAACGGTAGTAAAGCGTACGGCACATTCATGATGCTTCCACACCCACTTTTGGAAATGCTTCTCTCTCAAGGATACCTGAAGATGTTAGTGGAGAGTTGCCGTATACGCAGACTTGCTTTTCCCAGGTGAGTGCATGGCACATTCCTTATTCACTCACGCGCGCGCGCGCGTGCACACACACACACACACACACACACACACACACAGAGTTGAACATGTTTCTGTCTCGTCAGGAAAGGAGGTGTTCGTTGAGAGACGGTTTCTCGCCAATGCTTTTGGGTGCTTGCCCTTTTCCCCCCGGAGAGTGAAGTGTATGAGCTTTTTGCCTAGGCTTCCGTACACACCCTTGAGAAGCCTTCCCTCAGCCAGAAACAAGCCGTGAGTTGAAAGAGGCGTTCCACACAGACCTCCTTCTCAGAGCGAAGCCTGTCACACGTTTCCTTGGGCCTCCACACGCACTTTAGAAAAACTTCCTCCGGGAAGCTGTGAGTTGAACGACGGGTTTCCTACAGCGGTTTTCCGTGGGGGTAAGGATATATGGCACTTGGCCTTAGGCTTCCACGCACAGATTGGAAAGGCTTCTCTCTTCGTGAAACAAGATGTGCGCTGAACGTTGCATTCTGCGCAGGCTTGGTTTTCACACATCAGCCCATGGTACTTTCCCTAGGCTTCCACACGTGCAGTGAGTATCCCTTCCCTAAACCTGAACCAAGACGCGGGGGAAAGCTGCCTTCTACACCACCTTCTTTTCCGAGTTTCGTATAGAACCCTTGCGTTGTGCTTCCACATCCACTTTTGTCACTGCTTCGATATATCCTCCGGAGAGGGGTTCGCTTGAAAGACGGTCTCCCTCCGTCACGCTTTCAAGGAGTTAAGGATAGGGCACTCTCCTTGTGCCTGCACACGTCCACTTGCAATCTCGACTGACTTCATGACCCCGTCCATATGCTACGCTGAAAGTCCCATTGCGCGCGGCCTTGTTTCTAAGAGATGAGGACAGGGCACGGCACGTTCCTTGTGCTTCCACCACGACTATATAAAAGGCTCCCGTCTCCAAGGCAAAGGATGTCAGGTGCAAGACGGCTTCGCAAAAGCGAGGTTGCCTCTTAGAGGGCGGTCTACGGCGCTCTGTTGACGCTTCCACGCCTACATATGCAAACGCTTCTGGGCTCACGAAAGAAGACGTCCGTTGAAAGCTGCCTTGTACCCCGACGCGTTTTCCGGAGTTAGGTCCAGGGAACGGTCCCTGTGCGATCACACGCAGCCTTGAGATGGCTCAGCTCTTTTCGATCGTCAGGGAGGACGTTTCTCGGAGTTAGGTCCAGGGAAAGTTAGTAAAGCGTACGGCACTTTCATGATGCTTCCACACCCACTTTTGGAAATGCTTCTCTCTCCAGGATACCTGAAGATGCTAGTGGCGAGTCGACGTAGACGCAGACTTGCTTTTCCCAGGTCAGTACATGGCACTCTCCTTATTCACTCACGCACGCGCGCGCGCGCGTGCCCTCACACACACACACACACACACACACACACACACACACACACAGAGTTGAACCTGTTTCTGTCTCGTCAGGAAAGAAGGTGATCGTTGAGAGACGGTTTCTCGCCGATGCTTTTGGGTTCTTGCTTTTTTCCCCCCGGAGAGAGAAGTGTAGCCGCTTTTTCCCTAGGCTTCCGTACACACCCTTGAGAAGCCTTCCGTCAGCCAGAAACAAGCCATGAGTTGAAAGAGGCGTTCCACGCAGACCTCCTTCTCAGAGCGAAGCCTGTCACACTTTTCCTTGTGACGTAAACTAGAGAGATACAAATACTTTCTCAATGATTGCTTTAACAAAAAAGGACTAAATATCCCAATCAGAAAACATAGACTGTAAAGAGGAAGCAAGACCCATCTCTATGCTGCCTACCAGAGAATCACTTCAGACCTAAAAATAAAAGCAGATTGGAAGTAATGGGACACAAAACCATTTATCATGCAAATGGAAGTGAAAAGAAAGTTGGAGTCGTAATATTTTTATGAGACAAAATAAACTGAATTGTGGGGAAGATGGCAGAGTAGAAGGACCCTAAACTCACCTCATCCCACAGATACAACTAGGTAACACTCACACCAGAGTCACCCAGAAATGGACCTTCAGATTTCCCCACAAAACTATACAACTAAATGGAGAGAGGGAATCACATCAAAGATGGTAGGAAGGACAAGGACTCTGTAGGAATCTAAAGCCCATATTTCTGACCACCAGAGGGAGGGAACCACAGTCACAGAGGGGCCAGAAACAAACTACTACACCGGGGAGCCTCTAAAGCGTAGAGACATCCTCATAGCTTATGGCTTTGAAAATCAGAAGGGATGACATTTGTGAGCGTATACAACCAGCAGACTTAAAGCTTGGAACTTTTAAAAATCAGCTGTCTCAGCTCTGAGAGAGCACAGAAGGTGATAGGAAGCTGAGACCTGTCCTTAAAGATTAAGCAGAGCAAAGAGTGTGGAGAAGCTTGGGTGAAGCAGGTTGAAAGGTGCTTGAGGATTAAACAAGGGAGACATAGTTCCTGAACTCAGAGTTTGCTAAGGGACTTGTCCAGGAACAAAGGAGCTGGCAGGTGCCATTTCCCTCTACGGCCCCTCATTATAAACACACACCTACCTGCAAGACCAAGCACAATCTAGCAATCACTAACTTGCATAAACCATGGCCCATCCCCACACCTACCACACCTGCTTCAGTCCCAGTGCTGTGGATACCCTCCCTGATAAGACCCACACAATCCTTGACAACAATATGTCTCCCCATCACCCACAGAACACGCATGCATCTTGTTAAAACAGCACACCCCATGTGTTGTGCACAATGACACAGTCCAGATCCAGTCTCTGTTGTTGCTATGCATTACCTTCAGAGGAGAACCAGCATCACCAAGTGAAAAATGTATGTTCTGCCCCGTATTTTCAAGAACAAGCAATATATCTGACCTTCCTAACCGAGAGATATTCTCTGAGAAGTAGGCCAAATGAGCAGACAGAGGACTATGTCCTAAACGAAAGAAGAGGACAAAGCCACAGCAAGAGACCTAAACAAAATGGATATAAGGAACATGCCTGACAGAAAATTTAAGATAACAATTATAAAGATACTCACTGGGGAAATGAAAAGAGGGAGGACATCAGAAGGGGGAACATCATTGAGACTCTTAACAAAGAGATATGAAAGAAATAATCAGAGATGTGGAACACAAGAAATGAAATGAAGAATATACTAGATAGAATAATTAGCAGGATGGACGAAGCAGAGGAACAAATTAATGAACTAGAAGACAGTAATGGAAAGTAATCAAGCGGAACAAATGAGAGGAAAAAGAAGTATGCAAAAATGAGAAGAGACTTAGGGAATTCAGTGACTCCATCCAGTGTAACAACACCCACATGAGAGGGATCCCAGAAGGTGAAAAGGGGGAAAAGGGGGCAGAAAATCTATTTGACCAAAGAAGAGCTGAAAACTTAACCTAATCTGGTGAAGGAAACCTACACAATTCCATAAGGCATAGAGATCCCCTCCCACAAAATCAACCTAAGGAGGTCCACATCAAGATACATAGTAATCCAAATGGGAAAAGGTAGTGATAAAGAAAAAACATTTTAAGCAGCAAGATAAAAGAAGACAGTTAACATGCAAGGGAAAGCCCATAAAGCTATCAGCTGAGTTTTCAGCAGAAACTATGCAGGACAGAAGAAAGTGGCGTTAAATATTCAAAGTGCTGAATGAGAAAAATCTGCAGCAAGGAATAATTTATCCAGCAAGCCTATCCTTCAGAAAAGAAGGGGAGAAAAAGAGTTTCTTAGCCACACAAACTAAAAGAGTTCATGACCACTAAATTAACTACAAAAAATATTGAAGGGGACACTATGAGTGGAAAAAAATCGTAAGTGAGAGTATGACAATAATGAATCAAGGAAGCAGTAAAAATAAGTATTTCTGTAAAAATCAGTTAAGGGATTCACAAAATAAAAGTATGTAAAATATGAAAACATATACCCTAACACATGAGGAGGAGTCAACAGTGGGTTTGAACTTAATCAGCATTCAACTTAATATAGACTGAAAAGGCTATATATAATCCAGGGGGTCACCACAAACCCAAACCTCTAATACACATGCAAAAGATAAAGGGAAAGAAATCCAAGAATATCATTAAAGAAAACGAGCAAACCATGAGAGAGAGAGCAAGAGAAGAAAGGATCAGAGAAAAACTACACAAAAAACTATGAAACAAGTAACAAAACATCAATAAATACATGTCTAATGATAATTAGTTTGAATGTAAATGGACTAAATGCTCCAAGCAAAAGAGCATGACAGAGTTTGTATATATATATAAAAGATTTGACACCTAAAGACACCTGCAGATGGAAATTAAGAGATGGAGAAACATTAATCATGCAAGTGGATGTCAAAAGAAGTCAGAGTAGCAATCCTTATATCAGACAAAATAGACTTTTTTAACATTGAAATTGAATTAGCCAACATAGAGTACACCAGTAGTTTCAAATGTAGCGTTCCACAATTCATCAGTTGTGTATAACCCCCAGTGTTCATCACATCGCATGCATTCCTTAATGCCCATCACACAGTTACTCCATCTCCCCACCCACCTTTCCTCCAGCAACCCTCAGTTTGTTTCCAATAGTTAGGAACCTGTCATGGATTTTCTTCCTCTCTGGTTTCTTCGCATTCATTTTCCCTCCCTTCCCCTATGATCCTCTGTGCTGTTCCTTCTATTCCACATATGAGTAAAACCATATAATAATTGTTTTTCTCTGACTGACTTATTTTGCTCAGCATAATACCCTCCACTGCCTTCCACATCGATATGCTAAATATTGATCCTTTCTGATGGCTGAGTCACATTCCATTGTATATGTATATACCATGTTTTCTTTATCCATTTATCTGTCGATGGATGTCTTGGTTCCTTCCACGGTTTGGCTATTGTGGACAATGTCGCTATAAACATTCGGGGTGCAGTTGCCCCTTCAGATCACTACATTTGTAGCTTTGGGGTAAATAAAATTGCTGGGTTGTAAGGGAGCTCTCTTTTAAGTTCTTGAGGAACCTCCATATTGTTTTCCAAAGTGGCTGTACCAGTTTTCATTCCCACTTAGAAGTGTAAGAGAGTTCCCCTTTCTCCTCACCAACATTTGTTATTTCTTCGCTTGTTAATTTTTGCAATTCTGACTGGTGTGAAGTGGTATCTCATTGTCATTTGGATTTCTTTTTCCCCATGCCAAGTGATGTTGAGCAGTTTGTCATATGTCTGTTGGCCATTTGTGTGTCTTCTTTGGAGAAATATCTGTTCATATCTTCTGCCCATTTCTTGACTCGCTTATTTGTTTTTTGGGTGTTGAGTTTGGGTGTTGAACGGTAGTAAAGCGTACGGCACATTCATGATGCTTCCACACCCACTTTTGGAAATGCTTCTCTCTCAAGGATACCTGAAGATGTTAGTGGAGAGTTGCCGTATACGCAGATTTGCTTTTCCCAGGTGAGTGCATGGCACATTCCTTATTCACTCACGCGCGCGCGCGCGTGCACACACACACACACACACACACACACACACAGAGTTGAACATGTTTCTGTCTCGTCAGGAAAGGAGGTGTTCGTTGAGAGACGGTTTCTCGCCAATGCTTTTGGGTGCTTGCCCTTTTCCCCCCGGAGAGTGAAGTGTATGAGCTTTTTGCCTAGGCTTCCGTACACACCCTTGAGAAGCCTTCCCTCAGCCAGAAACAAGCCGTGAGTTGAAAGAGGCGTTCCACACAGACCTCCTTCTCAGAGCGAAGCCTGTCACACGTTTCCTTGGGCCTCCACACGCACTTTAGAAAAACTTCCTCCGGGAAGCTGTGAGTTGAACGACGGGTTTCCTACAGCGGTTTTCCGTGGGGGTAAGGATATATGGCACTTGGCCTTAGGCTTCCACGCACAGATTGGAAAGGCTTCTCTCTTCGTGAAACAAGATGTGCGCTGAACGTTGCATTCTGCGCAGGCTTGGTTTTCACACATCAGCCCATGGTACTTTCCCTAGGCTTCCACACGTGCAGTGAGTATCCCTTCCCTAAACCTGAACCAAGACGCGGGGGAAAGCTGCCTTCTACACCACCTTCTTTTCCGAGTTTCGTATAGAACCCTTGCGTTGTGCTTCCACATCCACTTTTGTCACTGCTTCGATATATCCTCCGGAGAGGGGTTCGCTTGAAAGACGGTCTCCCTCCGTCACGCTTTCAAGGAGTTAAGGATAGGGCACTCTCCTTGTGCCTGCACACGTCCACTTGCAATCTCGACTGACTTCATGACCCCGTCCATATGCTACGCTGAAAGTCCCATTGCGCGCGGCCTTGTTTCTAAGAGATGAGGACAGGGCACGGCACGTTCCTTGTGCTTCCACCACGACTATATAAAAGGCTCCCGTCTCCAAGGCAAAGGATGTCAGGTGCAAGACGGCTTCGCAAAAGCGAGGTTGCCTCTTAGAGGGCGGTCTACGGCGCTCTGTTGACGCTTCCACGCCTACATATGCAAACGCTTCTGGGCTCACGAAAGAAGACGTCCGTTGAAAGCTGCCTTGTACCCCGACGCGTTTTCCGGAGTTAGGTCCAGGGAACGGTCCCTGTGCGATCACACGCAGCCTTGAGATGGCTCAGCTCTTTTCGATCGTCAGGGAGGACGTTTCTCGGAGTTAGGTCCAGGGAAAGTTAGTAAAGCGTACGGCACTTTCATGATGCTTCCACACCCACTTTTGGAAATGCTTCTCTCTCCAGGATACCTGAAGATGCTAGTGGCGAGTCGCCGTAGACGCAGACTTGCTTTTCCCAGGTCAGTACATGGCACTCTCCTTATTCACTCACGCACGCGCGCGCGCGCGTGCCCTCACACACACACACACACACACACACACACACACACACAGAGTTGAACCTGTTTCTGTCTCGTCAGGAAAGAAGGTGATCGTTGAGAGACGGTTTCTCGCCGATGCTTTTGGGTTCTTGCTTTTTTCCCCCCGGAGAGAGAAGTGTAGCCGCTTTTTCCCTAGGCTTCCGTACACACCCTTGAGAAGCCTTCCGTCAGCCAGAAACAAGCCATGAGTTGAAAGAGGCGTTCCACGCAGACCTCCTTCTCAGAGCGAAGCCTGTCACACTTTTCCTTGTGAAGTAAACTAGAGAGATACAAATACTTTCTCAATGATTGCTTTAACAAAAAAGGACTAAATATCCCAATCAGAAAACATAGACTGTAAAGAGGAAGCAAGACCCATCTCTATGCTGCCTACCAGAGAATCACTTCAGACCTAAAAATAAAAGCAGATTGGAAGTAATGGGACACAAAACCATTTATCATGCAAATGGAAGTGAAAAGAAAGTTGGAGTCGTAATATTTTTATGAGACAAAATAAACTGAATTGTGGGGAAGATGGCAGAGTAGAAGGACCCTAAACTCACCTCATCCCACAGATACAACTAGGTAACACTCACACCAGAGTCACCCAGAAATGGACCTTCAGATTTCCCCACAAAACTATACAACTAAATGGAGAGAGGGAATCACATCAAAGATGGTAGGAAGGACAAGGAATCTGTAGGAATCTAAAGCCCATATTTCTGACCACCAGAGGGAGGGAACCACAGTCACAGAGGGGCCAGAAACAAACTACTACACCGGGGAGCCTCTAAAGCGTAGAGACATCCTCATAGCTTATGGCTTTGAAAATCAGAAGGGATGACATTTGTGAGCGTATACAACCAGCAGACTTAAAGCTTGGAACTTTTAAAAATCAGCTGTCTCAGCTCTGAGAGAGCACAGAAGGTGATAGGAAGCTGAGACCTGTCCTTAAAGATTAAGCAGAGCAAAGAGTGTGGAGAAGCTTGGGTGAAGCAGGTTGAAAGGTGCTTGAGGATTAAACAAGGGAGACATAGTTCCTGAACTCAGAGTTTGCTAAGGGACTTGTCCAGGAACAAAGGAGCTGGCAGGTGCCATTTCCCTCTACGGCCCCTCATTATAAACACACACCTACCTGCAAGACCAAGCACAATCTAGCAATCACTAACTTGCATAAACCATGGCCCATCCCCACACCTACCACACCTGCTTCAGTCCCAGTGCTGTGGATACCCTCCCTGATAAGACCCACACAATCCTTGACAACAATATGTCTCCCCATCACCCACAGAACACGCATGCATCTTGTTAAAACAGCACACCCCATGTGTTGTGCACAATGACACAGTCCAGATCCAGTCTCTGTTGTTGCTATGCATTACCTTCAGAGGAGAACCAGCATCACCAAGTGAAAAATGTATGTTCTGCCCCGTATTTTCAAGAACAAGCAATATATCTGACCTTCCTAACCGAGAGATATTCTCTGAGAAGTAGGCCAAATGAGCAGACAGAGGACTATGTCCTAAACGAAAGAAGAGGACAAAGCCACAGCAAGAGACCTAAACAAAATGGATATAAGGAACATGCCTGACAGAAAATTTAAGATAACAATTATAAAGATACTCACTGGGGAAATGAAAAGAGGGAGGACATCAGAAGGGGGAACATCATTGAGACTCTTAACAAAGAGATATGAAAGAAATAATCAGAGATGTGGAACACAAGAAATGAAATGAAGAATATACTAGATAGAATAATTAGCAGGATGGACGAAGCAGAGGAACAAATTAATGAACTAGAAGACAGTAATGGAAAGTAATCAAGCGGTACAAATGAGAGGATAAAGAAGTATGCAAAAATGAGAAGAGACTTAGGGAATTCAGTGACTCCATCCAGTGTAACAACACCCACATGAGAGGGATCCCAGAAGGTGAAAAGGGGGAAAAGGGGGCAGAAAATCTATTTGACCAAAGAAGAGCTGAAAACTTAACCTAATCTGGTGAAGGAAACCTATACAAATCCATAAGGCATAGAGATCCCCTCCCACAAAATCAACCTAAGTAGGTCCACATCAAGATACATAGTAATCAAAATGGGAAAAGGTAGTGATAAAGAAAAAACATTTAAAGCAGCAAGATAAAAGAAGACAGTTAACATGCAAGGGAAAGCCCATAAAGCTATCAGCTGAGTTTTCAGCAGAAACTATGCAGGACAGAAGAAAGTGGCGTTAAATATTCAAAGTGCTGAATGAGAAAAATCTGCAGCAAGGAATAATTTATCCAGCAAGCCTATCCTTCAGAAAAGAAGGGGAGAAAAAGAGTTTCTTAGCCACACAAACTAAAAGAGTTCATGACCACTAAATTAACTACAAAAAATATTGAAGGGGACACTATGAGTGGAAAAAAATCGTAAGTGAGAGTATGACAATAATGAATCAAGGAAGCAGTAAAAATAAGTATTTCTGTAAAAATCAGTTAAGGGATTCACAAAATAAAAGTATGTAAAATATGAAAACATATACCCTAACACATGAGGAGGAGTCAACAGTGGGTTTGAACTTAAACAGCATTCAACTTAATATAGACTGAAAAGGCTATATACAATCCAGGGGGTCACCACAAACCCAAACCTCTAATACACATGCAAAAGATAAAGGGAAAGAAATCCAAGAATATCATTAAAGAAAACGAGCAAACCATGAGAGAGAGAGCAAGAGAAGAAAGGATCAGAGAAAAACTACACAAAAAACTATGAAACAAGTAACAAAACATCAATAAATACATGTCTAATGATAATTAGTTTGAATGTAAATGGACTAAATGCTCCAAGCAAAAGAGCATGACAGAGTTTGTATATATATATAAAAGATTTCACACCTAAAGACACCTGCAGATGGAAATTAAGAGATGGAGAAACATTAATCATGCAAGTGGATGTCAAAAGAAGTCAGAGTAGCAATCCTTATATCAGACAAAATAGACTTTTTTAACATTGAAATTGAATTAGCCAACATAGAGTACACCAGTAGTTTCAAATGTAGCGTTCCACAATTCATCAGTTGTGTATAACCCCCAGTGTTCATCACATCGCATGCATTCCTTAATGCCCATCACACAGTTACTCCATCTCCCCACCCACCTTTCCTCCAGCAACCCTCAGTTTGTTTCCAATAGTTAGGAACCTGTCATGGATTTTCTTCCTCTCTGGTTTCTTCGCATTCATTTTCCCTCCCTTCCCCTATGATCCTCTGTGCTGTTCCTTCTATTCCACATATGAGTAAAACCATATAATAATTGTTTTTCTCTGACTGACTTATTTTGCTCAGCATAATACCCTCCAGTGCCATCCACATCGATATGCTAAATATTGATCCTTTCTGATGGCTGAGTCATATTCCTTTGTATATGTATATACCATGTTTTCTTTATCCATTATCTGTCGATGGATGTCTTGGTTCCTTCCACGGTTTGGCTATTGTGGACAATGTCGCTATAAACATTTGGGGTGCAGTTGCCCCTTCAGATCACTACATTTGTAGCTTTGGGGTAAATAAAATTGCTGGGTTGTAAGGGAGCTCTGTTTTAACTTCGTGAGGAACCTCCATATTGTTTTCCAAAGTGGCTGTACCAGTTTTCATTCCCACTTAGAAGTGTAAGAGAGTTCCCCTTTCTCCTCACCAACATTTGTTATTTCTTCGCTTGTTAATTTTTGCCATTCTGACTGGTGTGAAGTGGTATCTCATTGTCATTTGGATTTCTTTTTCCCCATGCCAAGTGCTGTTGAGCAGTTTCTCATATGTCTGTTGGCCATTTGTGTGTCTTCTTTGGAGAAATACCTGTTCATATCTTCTGCCCATTTCTTGACTCGGTTATTTGTATTTTGGGTGTTGAGTTTGGGTGTTGAACGGTAGTAAAGCGTACGGCACTTTCATGATGCTTCCACACCCACTTTTGGAAATGCTTCTCTCTCAAGGATACCTGAAGATGTTAGTGGAGAGTTGCCGTATACGCAGACTTGCTTTTCCCAGGTGAGTGCATGGCACATTCCTTATTCACTCACGCGCGCGCGCGCGCGCACACACACACACACACACACACAGAGTTGAACATGTTTCTGTCTCGTCAGGAAAGGAGGTGTTCGTTGAGAGACGGTTTCTCGCCAATGCTTTTGGGTGCTTGCCCTTTTCCCCCTGGAGAGTGAAGTGTATGCGCTTTTTCCGTAGGCTTCAGTACACACCCTTGAGAAGCCTTCCGTCAGTCAGAAACAAGCCGTGAGTTGAAAGAGGCGTTCCACACAGACCTCCTTCTCAGAGCGAAGCCTGTCACACTTTTCCTTGGGCCTCCACACGCACTTTAGAAAAACTTCCTCCGGGAAGCTGTGAGTTGAACGACGGGTTTCCTACAGCGGTTTTCCGTGGGGGTAAGGATATATGGCACTTGGCCTTAGGCTTCCACGCACACATTGGAAACGGCTTCTCTCTTCGTGAAACAAGATGTGCGCTGAACGTTGCGTTCTGCGCAGGCTTGCTTTTCACACATCAGCCGATGGTACTTTCCCTAGGCTTCCACACGCGCAGTGAGTATCCCTTCCCTAAACCTGAACCAAGACGCGGGGGAAAGCTGCCTTCTACACCACCTTCTTTTCCGAGTTTCGTATAGAACCCTTGCGTTGTGCTTCCACATCCACTTTTGTCACTGCTTCGATATATCCTCCGGAGAGGGGTTCGCTTGAAAGACGGTCTCCCTCCGTCACGCTTTCAAGGAGTTAAGGATAGGGCACTCTCCTTATGCCTGCACACGTCCACTTGCAATCTCGACTGACTTCATGACCCCGTCCATATGCTACGCTGAAAGTCCCATTGCGCGCGGCCTTGTTTCTAAGAGATGAGGACAGGGCACGGCACGTTCCTTGTGCTTCCACCACGACTATATAAAAGGCTCCCGTCTCCAAGGCAAAGGATGTCAGGTGCAAGACGGCTTCGCAAAAGCGAGGTTGCCTCTTAGAGGGCGGTCTACGGCGCTCTCCTGACGCTTCCACGCCTACATATGCAAACGCTTCTGGGCTCACGAAAGAAGACGTCCGTTGAAAGCTGCCTTGTACCCCGACGCGTTTTCCGGAGTTAGGTCCAGAGAACGGTCCCTGTGCGATCACACGCAGCCTTGAGATGGCTCAGCTCTTTTCGATCGTCAGGGAGGACGTTTTTCGGAGTTAGGTCCAGGGAAAGGTAGTAAAGCGTACGGCACTTTCATGATGCTTCCACACCCACTTTTGGAAATGCTTCTCTCTCCAGGATACCTGAAGATGCTAGTGGCGAGTCGCCATAGACGCAGACTTGCTTTTCCCAGGTCAGTACATGGCACTCTCCTTATTCATTCACGCACGCGCGCGCGCGCGTGCCCTCACACACACAGACACACACACACACACACAGAGTTGAACATGTTTCTGTCTCGTCAGGAAAGAAGGTGATCGTTGAGAGACGGTTTCTCGCCGATGCTTTTGGGTTCTTGCTTTTTTCCCCCCGGAGAGAGAAGTGTAGCCGCTTTTTCCCTAGGCTTCCGTACACACCCTTGAGAAGCCTTCCGTCAGCCAGAAACAAGCCATGAGTTGAAAGAGGCGTTCCACGCAGACCTCCTTCTCAGAGCGAAGCCTGTCACACTTTTCCTTGTGAAGTCAACTAGAGAGATACAAATACTTTCTCAATGATTGCTTTAACAAAAAAGGACTAAATATCCCAATCAGAAAACATAGACTGTAAAGAGGAAGCAAGACCCATCTCTATGCTGCCTACCAGAGAATCACTTCAGACCTAAAAATAAAAGCAGATTGGAAGTAATGGGACACAAAACAATTTATCATGCAAATGGAAGTGAAAAGAAAGTTGGAGTCGTAATATTTTTATGAGACAAAATAAACTGAATTGTGGGGAAGATGGCAGAGTAGAAGGACCCTAAACTCACCTCATCCCACAGATACAACTAGGTAACACTCACACCAGAGTCACCCAGAAATGGACCTTCAGATTTCCCCACAAAACTATACAACTAAATGGAGAGAGGGAATCACATCAAAGATGGTAGGAAGGACAAGGACTCTGTAGGAATCTAAAGCCCATATTTCTGACCACCAGAGGGAGGGAACCACAGTCACAGAGGGGCCAGAAACAAACTACTACACCGGGGAGCCTCTAAAGCGTAGAGACATCCTCATAGCTTATGGCTTTGAAAATCAGAAGGGATGACATTTGTGAGCGTATACAACCAGCAGACTTAAAGCTTGGAACTTTTAAAAATCAGCTGTCTCAGCTCTGAGAGAGCACAGAAGGTGATAGGAAGCTGAGACCTGTCCTTAAAGATTAAGCAGAGCAAAGAGTGTGGAGAAGCTTGGGTGAAGCAGGTTGAAAGGTGCTTGAGGATTAAACAAGGGAGACATAGTTCCTGAACTCAGAGTTTGCTAAGGGACTTGTCCAGGAACAAAGGAGCTGGCAGGTGCCATTTCCCTCTACGGCCCCTCATTATAAACACACACCTACCTGCAAGACCAAGCACAATCTAGCAATCACTAACTTGCATAAACCATGGCCCATCCCCACACCTACCACACCTGCTTCAGTCCCAGTGCTGTGGATACCCTCCCTGATAAGACCCACACAATCCTTGACAACAATATGTCTCCCCATCACCCACAGAACACGCATGCGTCTTGTTAAAACAGCACACCCCATGTGTTGTGCACAATGACACAGTCCAGATCCAGTCTCTGTTGTTGCTATGCATTACCTTCAGAGGAGAACCAGCATCACCAAGTGAAAAATGTATGTTCTGTCCCGTATTTTCAAGAACAAGCAATATATCTGACCTTCCTAACCGAGAGATATTCTCTGAGAAGTAGGCCAAATGAGCAGACAGAGGACTATGTCCTAAACGAAAGAAGAGGACAAAGCCACAGCAAGAGACCTAAACAAAATGGATATAAGGAACATGCCTGACAGAAAATTTAAGATAACAATTATAAAGATACTCACTGGGGAAATGAAAAGAGGGAGGACATCAGAAGGGGGAACATCATTGAGACTCTGAACAAAGAGATATGAAAGAAATAATCCGAGATGTGGAACACAAGAAATGAAATGAAGAATATACTAGATAGAATAATTAGCAGGATGGACGAAGCAGAGGAACAAATTAATGAACTAGAAGACAGTAATGGAAAGTAATCAAGCGGAACAAATGAGAGGAAAAAGAAGTATGCAAAAATGAGAAGAGACATAGGGAATTCAGTGACTCCATCCAGTGTAACAACACCCACATGAGAGGGATCCCAGAAGGTGAAAAGGGGGAAAAGGGGGCAGAAAATCTATTTGACCAAAGAAGAGCTGAAAACTTAACCTAATCTGGTGAAGGAAACCTATACAAATCCATAAGGCATAGAGATCCCCTCCCACAAAATCAACCTAAGGAGGTCCACATCAAGATACATAGTAATCCAAATGGGAAAAGGTAGTGATAAAGAAAAAACATTTAAAGCAGCAAGATAAAAGAAGACAGTTAACATGCAAGGGAAAGCCCATAAATCTATCAGCTGAGTTTTCAGCAGAAACTATGCAGGACAGAAGAAAGTGGCGTTAAATATTCAAAGTGCTGAATGAGAAAAATCTGCAGCAAGGAATAATTTATCCAGCAAGCCTATCCTTCAGAAAAGAAGGGGAGAAAAAGAGTTTCTTAGCCACACAAACTAAAAGAGTTCATGACCACTAAATTAACTACAAAAAATATTGAAGGGGACACTATGAGTGGAAAAAAATCGTAAGTGAGAGTATGACAATAATGAATCAAGGAAGCAGTAAAAATAAGTATTTCTGTAAAAATCAGTTAAGGGATTCACAAAATAAAAGTATGTAAAATATGAAAACATATACCCTAACACATGAGGAGGAGTCAACAGTGGGTTTGAACTTAAACAGCATTCAACTTAATATAGACTGAAAAGGCTATATACAATCCAGGGGGTCACCACAAACCCAAACCTCTAATACACATGCAAAAGATAAAGGGAAAGAAATCCAAGAATATCATTAAAGAAAACGAGCAAACCATGAGAGAGAGAGCAAGAGAAGAAAGGATCAGAGAAAAACTACACAAAAAACTATGAAACAAGTAACAAAACATCAATAAATACATGTCTAATGATAATTAGTTTGAATGTAAATGGACTAAATGCTCCAAGCAAAAGAGCATGACAGAGTTTGTATATATATATAAAAGATTTCACACCTAAAGACACCTGCAGATGGAAATTAAGAGATGGAGAAACATTAATCATGCAAGTGGATGTCAAAAGAAGTCAGAGTAGCAATCCTTATATCAGACAAAATAGACTTTTTTAACATTGAAATTGAATTAGCCAACATAGAGTACACCAGTAGTTTCAAATGTAGCGTTCCACAATTCATCAGTTGTGTATAACACCCAGTGTTCATCACATCGCATGCATTCCTTAATGCCCATCACACAGTTACTCCATCTCCCCACCCACCTTTCCTCCAGCAACCCTCAGTTTGTTTCCAATAGTTAGGAACCTGTCATGGATTTTCTTCCTCTCTGGTTTTTCGCATTCATTTTCCCTCCCTTCCCCTATGAGCCTCTGTGCTGTTCCTTCTATTCCACATATGAGTAAAACCATATAATAATTGTTTTTCTCTGACTGACTTATTTTGCTCAGCATAATACCCTCCAGTGCCATCCACATCGATATGCTAAATATTGATCCTTTCCGATGGCTGAGTCATATTCCTTTGTATATGTATATACCATGTTTTCTTTATCCATTATCTGTCGATGGATGTCTTGGTTCCTTCCACGGTTTGGCTATTGTGGACAATGTCGCTATAAACATTTGGGGTGCAGTTGCCCCTTCAGATCACTACATTGGTAGCTTTGGGGTAAATAAAATTGCTGGGTTGTAAGGGAGCTCTGTTTTAACTTCGTGAGGAACCTCCATATTGTTTTCCAAAGTGGCTGTACCAGTTTTCATTCCCACTTAGAAGTGTAAGAGAGTTCCCCTTTCTCCTCACCAACATTTGTTATTTCTTCGCTTGTTAATTTTTGCAATTCTGACTGGTGTGAAGTGGTATCTCATTGTCATTTGGATTTCTTTTTTCCCATGCCAAGTGCTGTTGAGCAGTTTCTCATATGTCTGTTGGCCATTTGTGTGTCTTCTTTGGAGAAATACCTGTTCATATCTTCTGCCCATTTCTTGACTCGGTTATTTGTATTTTGGGTGTTGAGTTTGGGTGTTGAACGGTAGTAAAGCGTACGGCACTTTCATGGTGCTTCCACACCCACTTTTGGAAATGCTTCTCTCTCAAGGATACCTGAAGATGTTAGTGGAGAGTTGCCGTATACGCAGACTTGCTTTTCCCAGGTGAGTGCATGGCACATTCCTTATTCACTCACGCGCGCGCGCGCGCGCACACACACACACACACACACACAGAGTTGAACATGTTTCTGTCTCGTCAGGAAAGGAGATGTTCGTTGAGAGACGGTTTC
Organism: Eumetopias jubatus; assembly: GCF_037043125.1. Classification (NCBI taxonomy): domain Eukaryota; kingdom Metazoa; phylum Chordata; class Mammalia; order Carnivora; family Otariidae; genus Eumetopias; species Eumetopias jubatus. The sequence goes on along the minus strand of NW_028274834.1, from coordinate 1,706,257 downwards.
TCGCCAATGCTTTTGGGTGCTTGCCCTTTTCCCCCTGGAGAGTGAAGTGTATGCGCTTTTTCCGTAGGCTTCAGTACACACCCTTGAGAAGCCTTCCGTCAGTCAGAAACAAGCCGTGAGTTGAAAGAGGCGTTCCACACAGACCTCCTTCTCAGAGCGAAGCCTGTCACACTTTTCCTTGGGCCTCCACACGCACTTTAGAAAAACTTCCTCCGGGAAGCTGTGAGTTGAACGACGGGTTTCCTACAGCGGTTTTCCGTGGGGGTAAGGATATATGGCACTTGGCCTTAGGCTTCCACGCACACATTGGAAACGGCTTCTCTCTTCGTGAAACAAGATGTGCGCTGAACGTTGCGTTCTGCGCAGGCTTGCTTTTCACACATCAGCCGATGGTACTTTCCCTAGGCTTCCACACGCGCAGTGAGTATCCCTTCCCTAAACCTGAACCAAGACGCGGGGGAAAGCTGCCTTCTACACCACCTTCTTTTCCGAGTTTCGTATAGAACCCTTGCGTTGTGCTTCCACATCCACTTTTGTCACTGCTTCGATATATCCTCCGGAGAGGGGTTCGCTTGAAAGACGGTCTCCCTCCGTCACGCTTTCAAGGAGTTAAGGATAGGGCACTCTCCTTATGCCTGCACACGTCCACTTGCAATCTCGACTGACTTCATGACCCCGTCCATATGCTACGCTGAAAGTCCCATTGCGCGCGGCCTTGTTTCTAAGAGATGAGGACAGGGCACGGCACGTTCCTTGTGCTTCCACCACGACTATATAAAAGGCTCCCGTCTCCAAGGCAAAGGATGTCAGGTGCAAGACGGCTTCGCAAAAGCGAGGTTGCCTCTTAGAGGGCGGTCTACGGCGCTCTCCTGACGCTTCCACGCCTACATATGCAAACGCTTCTGGGCTCACGAAAGAAGACGTCCGTTGAAAGCTGCCTTGTACCCCGACGCGTTTTCCGGAGTTAGGTCCAGAGAACGGTCCCTGTGCGATCACACGCAGCCTTGAGATGGCTCAGCTCTTTTCGATCGTCAGGGAGGACGTTTTTCGGAGTTAGGTCCAGGGAAAGGTAGTAAAGCGTACGGCACTTTCATGATGCTTCCACACCCACTTTTGGAAATGCTTCTCTCTCCAGGATACCTGAAGATGCTAGTGGCGAGTCGCCGTAGACGCAGACTTGCTTTTCCCAGGTCAGTACATGGCACTCTCCTTATTCACTCACGCACGCGCGCGCACGCGTGCCCTCACACACACAGACACACACACACACACACAGAGTTGAACATGTTTCTGTCTCGTCAGGAAAGAAGGTGATCGTTGAGAGACGGTTTCTCGCCGATGCTTTTGGGTTCTTGCTTTTTTCCCCCCGGAGAGAGAAGTGTAGCCGCTTTTTCCCTAGGCTTCCGTACACACCCTTGAGAAGCCTTCCGTCAGCCAGAAACAAGCCATGAGTTGAAAGAGGCGTTCCACGCAGACCTCCTTCTCAGAGCGAAGCCTGTCACACTTTTCCTTGTGAAGTCAACTAGAGAGATACAAATACTTTCTCAATGATTGCTTTAACAACAAAGGACTAAATATCCCAATCAGAAAACATAGACTGTAAAGAGGAAGCAAGACCCATCTCTATGCTGCCTAGCAGAGAATCACTTCAGACCTAAAAATAAAAGCAGATTGGAAGTAATGGGACACAAAACCATTTATCATGCAAATGGAAGTGAAAAGAAAGTTGGAGTCGTAATATTTTTATGAGACAAAATAAACTGAATTGTGGGGAAGATGGCAGAGTAGAAGGACCCTAAACTCACCTCATCCCACAGATACAACTAGGTAACACTCACACCAGAGTCACCCAGAAATGGACCTTCAGATTTCCCCACAAAACTATACAACTAAATGGAGAGAGGGAATCACATCAAAGATGGTAGGAAGGACAAGGACTCTGTAGGAATCTAAAGCCCATATTTCTGACCACCAGAGGGAGGGAACCACAGTCACAGAGGGGCCAGAAACAAACTACTACACCGGGGAGCCTCTAAAGCGTAGAGACATCCTCATAGCTTATGGCTTTGAAAATCAGAAGGGATGACATTTGTGAGCGTATACAACCAGCAGACTTAAAGCTTGGAACTTTTAAAAATCAGCTGTCTCAGCTCTGAGAGAGCACAGAAGGTGATAGGAAGCTGAGACCTGTCCTTAAAGATTAAGCAGAGCAAAGAGTGTGGAGAAGCTTGGGTGAAGCAGGTTGAAAGGTGCTTGAGGATTAAACAAGGGAGACATAGTTCCTGAACTCAGAGTTTGCTAAGGGACTTGTCCAGGAACAAAGGAGCTGGCAGGTGCCATTTCCCTCTACGGCCCCTCATTATAAACACACACCTACCTGCAAGACCAAGCACAATCTAGCAATCACTAACTTGCATAAACCATGGCCCATCCCCACACCTACCACACCTGTTCAGTCCCAGTGCTGTGGATACCCTCCCTGATAAGACCCACACAATCCTTGACAACAATATGTCTCCCCATCACCCACAGAACACGCATGCGTCTTGTTAAAACAGCACACCCCATGTGTTGTGCACAATGACACAGTCCAGATCCAGTCTCTGTTGTTGCTATGCATTACCTTCAGAGGAGAACCAGCATCACCAAGTGAAAAATGTATGTTCTGCCCCGTATTTTCAAGAACAAGCAATATATCTGACCTTCCTAACCGAGAGATATTCTCTGAGAAGTAGGCCAAATGAGCAGACAGAGGACTATGTCCTAAACGAAAGAAGAGGACAAAGCCACAGCAAGAGACCTAAACAAAATGGATATAAGGAACATGCCTGACAGAAAATTTAAGATAACAATTATAAAGATACTCACTGGGGAAATGAAAAGAGGGAGGACATCAGAAGGGGGAACATCATTGAGACTCTTAACAAAGAGATATGAAAGAAATAATCAGAGATGTGGAACACAAGAAATGAAATGAAGAATATACTAGATAGAATAATTAGCAGGATGGACGAAGCAGAGGAACAAATTAATGAACTAGAAGACAGTAATGGAAAGTAATCAAGCGGAACAAATGAGAGGAAAAAGAAGTATGCAAAAATGAGAAGAGACATAGGGAATTCAGTGACTCCATCCAGTGTAACAACACCCACATGAGAGGGATCCCAGAAGGTGAAAAGGGGGAAAAGGGGGCAGAAAATCTATTTGACCAAAGAAGAGCTGAAAACTTAACCTAATCTGGTGAAGGAAACCTATACAAATCCATAAGGCATAGAGATCCCCTCCCACAAAATCAACCTAAGGAGGTCCACATCAAGATACATAGTAATCCAAATGGGAAAAGGTAGTGATAAAGAAAAAACATTTAAAGCAGCAAGATAAAAGAAGACAGTTAACATGCAAGGGAAAGCCCATAAATCTATCAGCTGAGTTTTCAGCAGAAACTATGCAGGACAGAAGAAAGTGGCGTTAAATATTCAAAGTGCTGAATGAGAAAAATCTGCAGCAAGGAATAATTTATCCAGCAAGCCTATCCTTCAGAAAAGAAGGGGAGAAAAAGAGTTTCTTAGCCACACAAACTAAAAGAGTTCATGACCACTAAATTAACTACAAAAAATATTGAAGGGGACACTATGAGTGGAAAAAAATCGTAAGTGAGAGTATGACAATAATGAATCAAGGAAGCAGTAAAAATAAGTATTTCTGTAAAAATCAGTTAAGGGATTCACAAAATAAAAGTATGTAAAATATGAAAACATATACCCTAACACATGAGGAGGAGTCAACAGTGGGTTTGAACTTAAACAGCATTCAACTTAATATAGACTGAAAAGGCTATATACAATCCAGGGGGTCACCACAAACCCAAACCTCTAATACACATGCAAAAGATAAAGGGAAAGAAATCCAAGAATATCATTAAAGAAAACGAGCAAACCATGAGAGAGAGAGCAAGAGAAGAAAGGATCAGAGAAAAACTACACAAAAAACTATGAAACAAGTAACAAAACATCAATAAATACATGTCTAATGATAATTAGTTTGAATGTAAATGGACTAAATGCTCCAAGCAAAAGAGCATGACAGAGTTTGTATATATATATAAAAGATTTCACACCTAAAGACACCTGCAGATGGAAATTAAGAGATGGAGAAACATTAATCATGCAAGTGGATGTCAAAAGAAGTCAGAGTAGCAATCCTTATATCAGACAAAATAGACTTTTTTAACATTGAAATTGAATTAGCCAACATAGAGTACACCAGTAGTTTCAAATGTAGCGTTCCACAATTCATCAGTTGTGTATAACACCCAGTGTTCATCACATCGCATGCATTCCTTAATGCCCATCACACAGTTACTCCATCTCCCCACCCACCTTTCCTCCAGCAACCCTCAGTTTGTTTCCAATAGTTAGGAACCTGTCATGGATTTTCTTCCTCTCTGGTTTCTTCGCATTCATTTTCCCTCCCTTCCCCTATGATCCTCTGTGCTGTTCCTTCTATTCCACATATGAGTAAAACCATATAATAATTGTTTTTCTCTGACTGACTTATTTTGCTCAGCATAATACCCTCCAGTGCCATCCACATCGATATGCTAAATATTGATCCTTTCTGATGGCTGAGTCATATTCCTTTGTATATGTATATACCATGTTTTCTTTATCCATTATCTGTCGATGGATGTCTTGGTTCCTTCCACGGTTTGGCTATTGTGGACAATGTCGCTATAAACATTTGGGGTGCAGTTGCCCCTTCAGATCACTACATTTGTAGCTTTGGGGTAAATAAAATTGCTGGGTTGTAAGGGAGCTCTGTTTTAACTTCGTGAGGAACCTCCATATTGTTTTCCAAAGTGGCTGTACCAGTTTTCATTCCCACTTAGAAGTGTAAGAGAGTTCCCCTTTCTCCTCACCAACATTTGTTATTTCTTCGCTTGTTAATTTTTGCCATTCTGACTGGTGTGAAGTGGTATCTCATTGTCATTTGGATTTCTTTTTCCCCATGCCAAGTGCTGTTGAGCAGTTTCTCATATGTCTGTTGGCCATTTGTGTGTCTTCTTTGGAGAAATACCTGTTCATATCTTCTGCCCATTTCTTGACTCGGTTATTTGTATTTTGGGTGTTGAGTTTGGGTGTTGAACGGTAGTAAAGCGTACGGCACTTTCATGATGCTTCCACACCCACTTTTGGAAATGCTTCTCTCTCAAGGATACCTGAAGATGTTAGTGGAGAGTTGCCGTATACGCAGACTTGCTTTTCCCAGGTGAGTGCATGGCACATTCCTTATTCACTCACGCGCGCGCGCGCGCGCACACACACACACACACACACACAGAGTTGAACATGTTTCTGTCTCGTCAGGAAAGGAGATGTTCGTTGAGAGACGGTTTCTCGCCAATGCTTTTGGGTGCTTGCCCTTTTCCCCCTGGAGAGTGAAGTGTATGCGCTTTTTCCGTAGGCTTCAGTACACACCCTTGAGAAGCCTTCCGTCAGTCAGAAACAAGCCGTGAGTTGAAAGAGGCGTTCCACACAGACCTCCTTCTCAGAGCGAAGCCTGTCACACTTTTCCTTGGGCCTCCACACGCACTTTAGAAAAACTTCCTCCGGGAAGCTGTGAGTTGAACGACGGGTTTCCTACAGCGGTTTTCCGTGGGGGTAAGGATATATGGCACTTGGCCTTAGGCTTCCACGCACACATTGGAAACGGCTTCTCTCTTCGTGAAACAAGATGTGCGCTGAACGTTGCGTTCTGCGCAGGCTTGCTTTTCACACATCAGCCGATGGTACTTTCCCTAGGCTTCCACACGCGCAGTGAGTATCCCTTCCCTAAACCTGAACCAAGACGCGGGGGAAAGCTGCCTTCTACACCACCTTCTTTTCCGAGTTTCGTATAGAACCCTTGCGTTGTGCTTCCACATCCACTTTTGTCACTGCTTCGATATATCCTCCGGAGAGGGGTTCGCTTGAAAGACGGTCTCCCTCCGTCACGCTTTCAAGGAGTTAAGGATAGGGCACTCTCCTTATGCCTGCACACGTCCACTTGCAATCTCGACTGACTTCATGACCCCGTCCATATGCTACGCTGAAAGTCCCATTGCGCGCGGCCTTGTTTCTAAGAGATGAGGACAGGGCACGGCACGTTCCTTGTGCTTCCACCACGACTATATAAAAGGCTCCCGTCTCCAAGGCAAAGGATGTCAGGTGCAAGACGGCTTCGCAAAAGCGAGGTTGCCTCTTAGAGGGCGGTCTACGGCGCTCTCCTGACGCTTCCACGCCTACATATGCAAACGCTTCTGGGCTCACGAAAGAAGACGTCCGTTGAAAGCTGCCTTGTACCCCGACGCGTTTTCCGGAGTTAGGTCCAGAGAACGGTCCCTGTGCGATCACACGCAGCCTTGAGATGGCTCAGCTCTTTTCGATCGTCAGGGAGGACGTTTTTCGGAGTTAGGTCCAGGGAAAGGTAGTAAAGCGTACGGCACTTTCATGATGCTTCCACACCCACTTTTGGAAATGCTTCTCTCTCCAGGATACCTGAAGATGCTAGTGGCGAGTCGCCATAGACGCAGACTTGCTTTTCCCAGGTCAGTACATGGCACTCTCCTTATTCACTCACGCACGCGCGCGCACGCGTGCCCTCACACACACAGACACACACACACACACACAGAGTTGAACATGTTTCTGTCTCGTCAGGAAAGAAGGTGATCGTTGAGAGACGGTTTCTCGCCGATGCTTTTGGGTTCTTGCTTTTTTCCCCCCGGAGAGAGAAGTGTAGCCGCTTTTTCCCTAGGCTTCCGTACACACCCTTGAGAAGCCTTCCGTCAGCCAGAAACAAGCCATGAGTTGAAAGAGGCGTTCCACGCAGACCTCCTTCTCAGAGCGAAGCCTGTCACACTTTTCCTTGTGAAGTCAACTAGAGAGATACAAATACTTTCTCAATGATTGCTTTAACAAAAAAGGACTAAATATCCCAATCAGAAAACATAGACTGTAAAGAGGAAGCAAGACCCATCTCTATGCTGCCTAGCAGAGAATCACTTCAGACCTAAAAATAAAAGCAGATTGGAAGTAATGGGACACAAAACCATTTATCATGCAAATGGAAGTGAAAAGAAAGTTGGAGTCGTAATATTTTTATGAGACAAAATAAACTGAATTGTGGGGAAGATGGCAGAGTAGAAGGACCCTAAACTCACCTCATCCCACAGATACAACTAGGTAACACTCACACCAGAGTCACCCAGAAATGGACCTTCAGATTTCCCCACAAAACTATACAACTAAATGGAGAGAGGGAATCACATCAAAGATGGTAGGAAGGACAAGGACTCTGTAGGAATCTAAAGCCCATATTTCTGACCACCAGAGGGAGGGAACCACAGTCACAGAGGGGCCAGAAACAAACTACTACACCGGGGAGCCTCTAAAGCGTAGAGACATCCTCATAGCTTATGGCTTTGAAAATCAGAAGGGATGACATTTGTGAGCGTATACAACCAGCAGACTTAAAGCTTGGAACTTTTAAAAATCAGCTGTCTCAGCTCTGAGACAGCACAGAAGGTGATAGGAAGTTGAGACCTGTCCTTAAAGATTAAGCAGAGCAAAGAGTGTGGAGAAGCTTGGGTGAAGCATGTTGAAAGGTGCTTGAGGATTAAACAAGGGAGACATAGTTCCTGAACTCAGAGTTTGCTAAGGGACTTGTCCAGGAACAAAGGAGCTGGCAGGTGCCATTTCCCTCTACGGCCCCTCATTATAAACACACACCTACCTGCAAGACCAAGCACAATCTAGCAATCACTAACTTGCATAAACCATGGCCCATCCCCACACCTACCACACCTGCTTCAGTCCCAGTGCTGTGGATACCCTCCCTGATAAGACCCACACAATCCTTGACAACAATATGTCTCCCCATCACCCACAGAACACGCATGCGTCTTGTTAAAACAGCACACCCCATGTGTTGTGCACAATGACACAGTCCAGATCCAGTCTCTGTTGTTGCTATGCATTACCTTCAGAGGAGAACCAGCATCACCAAGTGAAAAATGTATGTTCTGCCCCGTATTTTGAAGAACAAGCAATATATCTGACCTTCCTAACAGAGAGATATTCTCTGAGAAGTAGGCCAAATGAGCAGACAGAGGACTATGTCCTAAACGAAAGAAGAGGACAAAGCCACAGCAAGAGACCTAAACAAAATAGATATAAGGAACATGCCTGACAGAAAATTTAAGATAACAATTATAAAGATACTCACTGGGGAAATGAAAAGAGGGAGGACATCAGAAGGGGGAACATCATTGAGACTCTTAACAAAGAGATATGAAAGAAATAATCAGAGATGTGGAACACAAGAAATGAAATGAAGAATATACTAGATAGAATAATTAGCAGGATGGACGAAGCAGAGGAACAAATTAATGAACTAGAAGACAGTAATGGAAAGTAATCAAGCGGAACAAATGAGAGGAAAAAGAAGTATGCAAAAATGAGAAGAGACTTAGGGAATTCAGTGACTCCATCCAGTGTAACAACACCCACATGAGAGGGATCCCAGAAGGTGAAAAGAGGGAAAAGGGGGCAGAAAATCTATTTGACCAAAGAAGAGCTGAAAACTTAACCTAATCTGGTGAAGGAAACCTATACAAATCCATAAGGCATAGAGATCCCCTCCCACAAAATCAACCTAAGGAGGTCCACATCAAGATACATAGTAATCCAAATGGGAAAAGGTAGTGATAAAGAAAAATCATTTAAAGCAGCAAGATAAAAGAAGACAGTTAACATGCAAGGGAAAGCCCATAAATCTATCAGCTGAGTTTTCAGCAGGAACTATGCAGGACAGAAGAAAGTGGCGTTAAATATTCAAAGTGCTGAAGGAGAAAAATCTGCAGCAAGGAATAATTTATCCAGCAAGCCTATCCTTCAGAAAAGAAGGGGAGAAAAAGAGTTTCTTAGCCACACAAACTAAAAGAGTTCATGACCACTAAATTAACTACAAAAAATATTGAAGGGGACACTATGAGTGGAAAAAAATCGTAAGTGAGAGTATGACAATAATGAATCAAGGAAGCAGTAAAAATAAGTATTTCTGTAAAAATCAGTTAAGGGATTCACAAAATAAAAGTATGTAAAATATGAAAACGTATACCCTAACACATGAGGAGGAGTCAACAGTGGGTTTGAACTTAAACAGCATTCAACTTAATATAGACTGAAAAGGCTATATATAATCCAGGGGGTCACCACAAACCCAAACCTCTAATACACATGCAAAAGATAAAGGGAAAGAAATCCAAGAATATCATTAAAGAAAACGAGCAAACCATGAGAGAGAGAGCAAGAGAAGAAAGGATCAGAGAAAAACTACACAAAAAACTATGAAACAAGTAACAAAACATCAATAAATACATGTCTAATGATAATTAGTTTGAATGTAAATGGACTAAATGCTCCAAGCAAAAGAGCATGACAGAGTTTGTATATATATATAAAAGATTTCACACCTAAAGACACCTGCAGATGGAAATTAAGAGATGGAGAAACATTAATCATGCAAGTGGATGTCAAAAGAAGTCAGAGTAGCAATCCTTATATCAGACAAAATAGACTTTTTTAACATTGAAATTGAATTAGCCAACATAGAGTACACCAGTAGTTTCAAATGTAGCGTTCCACAATTCATCAGTTGTGTATAACACCCAGTGTTCATCACATCGCATGCATTCCTTAATGCCCATCACACAGTTACTCCATCTCCCCACCCACCTTTCCTCCAGCAACCCTCAGTTTGTTTCCAATAGTTAGGAACCTGTCATGGATTTTCTTCCTCTCTGGTTTCTTCGCATTCATTTTCCCTCCCTTCCCCTATGATCCTCTGTGCTGTTCCTTCTATTCCACATATGAGTAAAACCATATAATAATTGTTTTACTCTGACTGACTTATTTTGCTCAGCATAATACCCTCCAGTGCCATCCACATCGATATGCTAAATATTTATCCTTTCTGATGGCTGAGTCATATTCCTTTGTATATGTATATACCATGTTTTCTTTATCCATTTATCTGTCGATGGATGTCTTGGTTCCTTCCACGGTTTGGCTATTGTGGACAATGTCGCTATAAACATTTGGGGTGCAGTTGCCCCTTCAGATCACTACATTTGTAGCTTTGGGGTAAATAAAATTGCTGGGTTGTAAGGGAGCTCTGTTTTATCTTCTTGAGGAACCTCCATATTGTTTTCCAAAGTGGCTGTACCAGTTTTCATTCCCACTTAGAAGTGTAAGAGAGTTCCCCTTTCTCCTCACCAACATTTGTTATTTCTTCGCTTGTTAATTTTTGCCATTCTGACTGGTGTGAAGTGGTATCTCATTGTCATTTGGATTTCTTTTTCCCCATGCCAAGTGCTGTTGAGCAGGTTCTCATATGTCTGTTGGCCATTTGTGTGTCTTCTTTGGAGAAATACCTGTTCATATCTTCTGCCCATTTCTTGACTCGGTTATTTGTATTTTGGGTGTTGAGTTTGGGTGTTGAACGGTAGTAAAGCGTACGGCACTTTCATGATGCTTCCACACCCACTTTTGGAAATGCTTCTCTCTCAAGGATACCTGAAGATGTTAGTGGAGAGTTGCCGTATACGCAGACTTGCTTTTCCCAGGTGAGTGCATGGCACATTCCTTATTCACTGACGCGCGCGCGCGCGCACACACACACACACACACACACACACAGAGTTGAACATGTTTCTGTCTCGTCAGGAAAGGAGGTGTTCGTTGAGAGACGGTTTCTCGCCAATGCTTTTGGGTGCTTGCCCTTTTCCCCCCGGAGAGTGAAGTGTATGCGCTTTTTGCCTAGGCTTCAGTACACACCCTTGAGAAGCCTTCCGTCAGTCAGAAACAAGCCGTGAGTTGAAAGAGGCGTTCCACACAGACCTCCTTCTCAGAGCGAAGCCTGTCACACTTTTCCTTGGGCCTCCACACGCACTTTAGAAAAACTTCCTCCGGGAAGCTGTGAGTTGAACGACGGGTTTCCTACAGCGGTTTACCGTGGGGGTAAGGATATATGGCACTTGGCCTTAGGCTTCCACGCACACATTGGAAACGGCTTCTCTCTTCGTGAAACAAGATGTGCGCTGAACGTTGCGTTCTGCGCAGGCTTGCTTTTCACACATCAGCCGATGGTACTTTCCCTAGGCTTCCACACGCGCAGTGAGTATCCCTTCCCTAAACCTGAACCAAGACGCGGGGGAAAGCTGCCTTCTACACCACCTTCTTTTCCGAGTTTCGTATAGAACCCTTGCGTTGTGCTTCCACATCCACTTTTGTCACTGCTTCGATATATCCTCCGGAGAGGGGTTCGCTTGAAAGACGGTCTCCCTCCGTCACGCTTTCAAGGAGTTAAGGATAGGGCACTCTCCTTATGCCTGCACACGTCCACTTGCAATCTCGACTGACTTCATGACCCCGTCCATATGCTACGCTGAAAGTCCCATTGCGCGCGGCCTTGTTTCTAAGAGATGAGGACAGGGCACGGCACGTTCCTTGTGCTTCCACCACGACTAAATAAAAGGCTCCCGTCTCCAAGGCAAAGGATGTCAGGTGCAAGACGGCTTCGCAAAAGCGAGGATGCCTCTTAGAGGGCGGTCTACGGCGCTCTCCTGACGCTTCCACGCCTATATATGCAACGCTTCTGGGCTCACGAAAGAAGACGTCCGTTGAAAGCTGCCTTGTACCCCGACGCGTTTTCCGGAGTTAGGTCCAGGGAACGGTCCCTGTGCGATCACACGCAGCCTTGAGATGGCTCAGCTCTTTTCGATCGTCAGGGAGGACGTTTCTCGGAGTTAGGTCCAGGGAAAGGTAGTAAAGCGTACGGCACTTTCATGATGCTTCCACACCCACTTTTGGAAATGCTTCTCTCTCCAGGATACCTGAAGATGCTAGGGGCGAGTCGCCGTAGACGCAGACTTGCTTTTCCAAGGTCAGTACATGGCACTCTCCTTATTCACTCACGCACGCTCGCGCGCGCGTGCCCTCACACACACACACACACACACACACACACACACACAGAGTTGAACCTGTTTCTGTCTCGTCAGGAAAGAAGGTGATCGTTGAGAGACGGTTTCTCGCCGATGCTTTTGGGTTCTTGCTTTTTTCCCCCCGGAGAGAGAAGTGTAGCCGCTTTTTCCCTAGGCTTCCGTACACACCCTTGAGAAGCCTTCCGTCAGCCAGAAACAAGCCATGAGTTGAAAGAGGCGTTCCACGCAGACCTCCTTCTCAGAGCGAAGCCTGTCACACTTTTCCTTGTGAAGTCAACTAGAGAGATACAAATACTTTCTCAATGATTGCTTTAACAAAAAAGGACTAAATATCCCAATCAGAAAACATAGACTGTAAAGAGGAAGCAAGACCCATCTCTATGCTGCCTAGCAGAGAATCACTTCAGACCTAAAAATAAAAGCAGATTGGAAGTAATGGGACACAAAACCATTTATCATGCAAATGGAAGTGAAAAGAAAGTTGGAGTCGTAATATTTTTATGAGACAAAATAAACTGAATTGTGGGGAAGATGGCAGAGTAGAAGGACCCTAAACTCACCTCATCCCACAGATACAACTAGGTAACACTCACACCAGAGTCACCCAGAAATGGACCTTCAGATTTCCCCACAAAACTATACAACTAAATGGAGAGAGGGAATCACATCAAAGATGGTAGGAAGGACAAGGACTCTGTAGGAATCTAAAGCCCATATTTCTGACCACCAGAGGGAGGGAACCACAGTCACAGAGGGGCCAGAAACAAACTACTACACCGGGGAGCCTCTAAAGCGTAGAGACATCCTCATAGCTTATGGCTTTGAAAATCAGAAGGGATGACATTTGTGAGCGTATACAACCAGCAGACTTAAAGCTTGGAACTTTTAAAAATCAGCTGTCTCAGCTCTGAGAGAGCACAGAAGGTGATAGGAAGCTGAGATCTGTCCTTAAAGATTAAGCAGAGCAAAGAGTGTGGAGAAGCTTGGGTGAAGCAGGTTGAAAGGTGCTTGAGGATTAAACAAGGGAGACATAGTTCCTGAACTCAGAGTTTGCTAAGGGACTTGTCCAGGAACAAAGGAGCTGGCAGGTGCCATTTCCCTCTACGGCCCCTCATTATAAACACACACCTACCTGCAAGACCAAGCACAATCTAGCAATCACTAACTTGCATAAACCATGGCCCATCCCCACACCTACCACACCTGCTTCAGTCCCAGTGCTGTGGATACCCTCCCTGATAAGACCCACACAATCCTTGACAACAATATGTCTCCCCATCACCCACAGAACACGCATGCATCTTGTTAAAACAGCACACCCCATGTGTTGTGCACAATGACACAGTCCAGATCCAGTCTCTGTTGTTGCTATGCATTACCTTCAGAGGAGAACCAGCATCACCAAGTGAAAAATGTATGTTCTGCCCCGTATTTTCAAGAACAAGCAATATATCTGACCTTCCTAACCGAGAGATATTCTCTGAGAAGTAGGCCAAATGAGCAGACAGAGGACTATGTCCTAAACGAAAGAAGAGGACAAAGCCACAGCAAGAGACCTAAACAAAATGGATATAAGGAACATGCCTGACAGAAAATTTAAGATAACAATTATAAAGATACTCACTGGGGAAATGAAAAGAGGGAGGACATCAGAAGGGGGAACATCATTGAGACTCCTAACAAAGAGATATGAAAGAAATAATCAGAGATGTGGAACACAAGAAATGAAATGAAGAATATACTAGATAGAATAATTAGCAGGATGGACGAAGCAGAGGAACAAATTAATGAACTAGAAGACAGTAATGGAAAGTAATCAAGCGGAACAAATGAGAGGAAAAAGAAGTATGCAAAAATGAGAAGAGACTTAGGGAATTCAGTGACTCCATCCAGTGTAACAACACCCACATGAGAGGGATCCCAGAAGGTTAAAAGGGGGAAAAGGGGGCAGAAAATCTATTTGACCAAAGAAGAGCTGAAAACTTAACCTAATCTGGTGAAGGAAACCTATACAAATCCATAAGGCATAGAGATCCCCTCCCACAAAATCAACCTAAGGAGGTCCACATCAAGATACATAGTAATCAAAATGGGAAAAAGTAGTGATAAAGAAAAAACATTTAAAGCAGCAAGATAAAAGAAGACAGTTATCATGCAAGGGAAAGCCCATAAATCTATCAGCTGAGTTTTCAGCAGAAACTATGCAGGACAGAAAAAAGTGGCGTTAAATATTCAAAGCGCTGAATGAGAAAAATCTGCAGCAAGGAATAATTTATCCAGCAAGCCTATCCTTCAGAAAAGAAGGGGAGAAAAAGAGTTTCTTAGCCACACAAACTAAAAGAGTTCATGACCACTAAATTAACTACAAAAAATATTGAAGGGGACACTATGAGTGGAAAAAAATCGTAAGTGAGAGTATGACAATAATGAATCAAGGAAGCAGTAAAAATAAGTATTTCTGTAAAAATCAGTTAAGGGATTCACAAAATAAAAGTATGTAAAATATGAAAACATATACCCTAACACATGAGGAGGAGTCAACAGTGGGTTTGAACTTAAACAGCATTCAACTTAATATAGACTGAAAAGGCTATATATAATCCAGGGGGTCACCACAAACCCAAACCTCTAATACACATGCAAAAGATAAAGGGAAAGAAATCCAAGAATATCATTAAAGAAAACGAGCAAACCATGAGAGAGAGAGCAAGAGAAGAAAGGATCAGAGAAAAACTACACAAAAAACTATGAAACAAGTAACAAAACATCAATAAATACATGTCTAATGATAATTAGTTTGAATGTAAATGGACTAAATGCTCCAAGCAAAAGAGCATGACAGAGTTTGTATATATATATAAAAGATTTCACACCTAAAGACACCTGCAGATGGAAATTAAGAGATGGAGAAACATTAATCATGCAAGTGGATGTCAAAAGAAGTCAGAGTAGCAATCCTTATATCAGACAAAAAGGACTTTTTTAACATTGAAATTGAATTAGCCAACATAGAGTACACCAGTAGTTTCAAATGTAGCTTTCCACAATTCATCAGTTGTGTATAACACCCAGTGTTCATCACATCGCATGCATTCCTTAATGCCCATCACACAGTTACTCCATCTCCCCACCCACCTTTCCTCCAGCAACCCTCAGTTTGTTTCCAATAGTTAGGAACCTGTCATGGATTTTCTTCCTCTCTGGTTTCTTCGCATTCATTTTCCCTCCCTTCCCCTATGATCCTCTGTGCTGTTCCTTCTATTCCACATATGAGTAAAACCATATAATAATTGTTTTACTCTGACTGACTTATTTTGCTCAGCATAATACCCTCCAGTGCCATCCACATCGATATGCTAAATATTGATCCTTTCTGATGGCTGAGTCATATTCCTTTGTATATGTATATACCATGTTTTCTTTATCCATTTATCTGTCGATGGATGTCTTGGTTCCTTCCACGGTTTGGCTATTGTGGACAATGTCGCTATAAACATTTGGGGTGCAGTTGCCCCTTCAGATCACTACATTTGTAGCTTTGGGGTAAATAAAATTGCTGGGTTGTAAGGGAGCTCTGTTTTAACTTCTTGAGGAACCTCCATATTGTTTTCCAAAGTGGCTGTACCAGTTTTCATTCCCACTTAGAAGTGTAAGAGAGTTCCCCTTTCTCCTCACCAACATTTGTTATTTCTTCGCTTGTTAATTTTTGCCATTCTGACTGGTGTGAAGTGGTATCTCATTGTCATTTGGATTTCTTTTTCCCCATGCCAAGTGCTGTTGAGCAGTTTCTCATATGTCTGTTGGCCATTTGTGTGTCTTCTTTGGAGAAATACCTGTTCATATCTTCTGCCCATTTCTTGACTCGGTTATTTGTATTTTGGGTGTTGAGTTTGGGTGTTGAACGGTAGTAAAGCGTACGGCACTTTCATGATGCTTCCACACCCACTTTTGGAAATGCTTCTCTCTCAAGGATACCTGAAGATGTTAGTGGAGAGTTGCCGTATACGCAGACTTGCTTTTCCCAGGTGAGTGCATGGCACATTCCTTATTCACTCACGCGCGCGCGCGCGCGCGCGCACACACACACACACACACACAGAGTTTAACATGTTTCTGTCTCGTCAGGAAAGGAGGTGTTCGTTGAGAGACGGTTTCTCGCCAATGCTTTTGGGTGCTTGCCCTTTTCCCCCCGGAGAGTGAAGTGTATGCGCTTTTTCCGTATGCTTCCGTACACACCCTTGAGAAGCCTTCCGTCAGCCAGAAACAAGCCGTGAGTTGAAAGAGGCGTTCCACACAGACCTCCTTCTCAGAGCGAAGCCTGTCACACTTTTCCTTGGGCCTCCACACGCACTTTAGAAAAACTTCCTCCGGGAAGCTGTGAGTTGAACGACGGGTTTCCTACAGCGGTTTTCCGTGGGGGTAAGGATATATGGCACTTGGCCTTAGGCTTCCACGCACACATTGGAAACGGCTTCTCTCTTCGTGAAACAAGATGTGCGCTGAACGTTGCGTTCTGCGCAGGCTTGCTTTTCACACATCAGCCGATGGTACTTTCCCTAGGCTTCCACACGCGCAGTGAGTATCCCTTCCCTAAACCTGAACCAAGACGCGGGGGAAAGCTGCCTTCTACACCACCTTCTTTTCCGAGTTTCGTATAGAACCCTTGCGTTGTGCTTCCACATCCACTTTTGTCACTGCTTCGATATATCCTCCGGAGAGGGGTTCGCTTGAAAGACGGTCTCCCTCCGTCACGCTTTCAAGGAGTTAAGGATAGGGCACTCTCCTTATGCCTGCTCACGTCCACTTGCAATCTCGACTGACTTCATGACCCCGTCCATATGCTACGCTGAAAGTCCCATTGCGCGCGGCCTTGTTTCTAAGAGATGAGGACAGGGCACGGCACGTTCCTTGTGCTTCCACCACGACTATATAAAAGGCTCCCGTCTCCAAGGCAAAGGATGTCAGGTGCAAGACGGCTTCGCAAAAGCGAGGTTGCCTCTTAGAGGGCGGTCTACGGCGCTCTCCTGACGCTTCCACGCCTACATATGCAAACGCTTCTGGGCTCACGAAAGAAGACGTCCGTTGAAAGCTGCCTTGTACCCCGACGCGTTTTCCGGAGTTAGGTCCAGGGAACGGTCCCTGTGCGATCACACGCAGCCTTGAGATGGCTCAGCTCTTTTCGATCGTCAGGGAGGACGTTTCTCGGAGTTAGGTCCAGGGAAAGGTAGTAAAGCGTACGGCACTTTCATGATGCTTCCACACCCACTTTTGGAAATGCTTCTCTCTCCAGGATACCTGAAGATGCTAGTGGCGAGTCGCCGTAGACGCAGACTTGCTTTTCCCAGGTCAGTACATGGCACTCTCCTTATTCACTCACGCACGCACGCGCGCGCGTGCCCTCACACACACACACACACACACACACACACACAGAGTTGAACATGTTTCTGTCTCGTCAGGAAAGAAGGTGATCGTTGAGAGACGGTTTCTCGCCGATGCTTTTGGGTTCTTGCTTTTTTCCCCCCGGAGAGAGAAGTGTAGCCGCTTTTTCCCTAGGCTTCCGTACACACCCTTGAGAAGCCTTCCGTCAGCCAGAAACAAGCCATGAGTTGAAAGAGGCGTTCCACGCAGACCTCCTTCTCAGAGCGAAGCCTGTCACACTTTTCCTTGTGAAGTAAACTAGAGAGATACAAATACTTTCTCAATGATTGCTTTAACAAAAAAGGACTAAATATCCCAATCAGAAAACATAGACTGTAAAGAGGAAGCAAGACCCATCTCTATGCTGCCTAGCAGAGAATCACTTCAGACCTAAAAATAAAAGCAGATTGGAAGTAATGGGACACAAAACCATTTATCATGCAAATGGAAGTGAAAAGAAAGTTGGAGTCGTAATATTTTTATGAGACAAAATAAACTGAATTGTGGGGAAGATGGCAGAGTAGAAGGACCCTAAACTCACCTCATCCCACAGATACAACTAGGTAACACTCACACCAGAGTCACCCAGAAATGGACCTTCAGATTTCCCCACAAAACTATACAACTAAATGGAGAGAGGGAATCACATCAAAGATGGTAGGAAGGACAAGGACTCTGTAGGAATCTAAAGCCCATATTTCTGACCACCAGAGGGAGGGAACCACAGTCACAGAGGGGCCAGAAACAAACTACTACACCGGGGAGCCTCTAAAGCATAGAGACATCCTCATAGCTTATGGCTTTGAAAATCAGAAGGGATGACATTTGTGAGCGTATACAACCAGCAGACTTAAAGCTTGGAACTTTTAAAAATCAGCTGTCTCAGCTCTGAGAGAGCACAGAAGGTGATAGGAAGCTGAGACCTGTCCTTAAAGATTAAGCGGAGCAAAGAGTGTGGAGAAGCTTGGGTGAAGCAGGTTGAAAGGTGCTTGAGGATTAAACAAGGGAGACATAGTTCCTGAACTCAGAGTTTGCTAAGGGACTTGTCCAGGAACAAAGGAGCTGGCAGGTGCCATTTCCCTCTACGGCCCCTCATTATAAACACACACCTACCTGCAAGACCAAGCACAATCTAGCAATCACTAACTTGCATAAACCATGGCCCATCCCCACACCTACCACACCTGCTTCAGACCCAGTGCTGTGGATACCCTCCCTGATAAGACCCACAAAATCCTTGACAACAATATGTCTCCCCATCACCCACAGAACACGCATGCATCTTGTTAAAACAGCACACCCCATGTGTTGTGCACAATGACACAGTCCAGATCCAGTCTCTGTTGTTGCTATGCATTACCTTCAGAGGAGAACCAGCATCACCAAGTGAAAAATGTATGTTCTGCCCCGTATTTTCAAGAACAAGCAATATATCTGACCTTCCTAACAGAGAGATATTCTCTGAGAAGTAGGCCAAATGAGCAGACAGAGGACTATGTCCTAAACGAAAGAAGAGGACAAAGCCACAGCAAGAGACCTAAACAAAATGGATATAAGGAACATGCCTGACAGAAAATTTAAGATAACAATTATAAAGATACTCACTGGGGAAATGAAAAGAGGGAGGACATCAGAAGGGGGAACATCATTGAGACTCTTAACAAAGAGATATGAAAGAAATAATCAGAGATGTGGAACACAAGAAATGAAATGAAGAATATACTAGATAGAATAATTAGCAGGATGGACGAAGCAGAGGAACAAATTAATGAACTAGAAGACAGTAATGGAAAGTAATCAAGCGGAACAAATGAGAGGAAAAAGAAGTATGCAAAAATGAGAAGAGACTTAGGGAATTCAGGGACTCCATCCAGTGTAACAACACCCACATGAGAGGGATCCCAGAAGGTGAAAAGGTGGAAAAGGGGGCAGAAAATCTATTTGACCAAAGAAGAGCTGAAAACTTAACCTAATCTGGTGAAGGAAACCTATACAAATCCATAAGGCATAGAGATCCCCTCCCACAAAATCAACCTAAGGAGATCCACATCAAGATACATAGTAATCCAAATGGGAAAAGGTAGTGATAAAGAAAAAACATTTAAAGCAGCAAGATAAAAGAAGACAGTTAACATGCAAGGGAAAGCCCATAAATCTATCAGCTGAGTTTTCAGCAGAAACTATGCAGGACAGAAGAAAGTGGCGTTAAATATTCAAAGCGCTGAATGAGAAAAATCTGCAGCAAGGAATAATTTATCCAGCAAGCCTATCCTTCAGAAAAGAAGGGGAGAAAAAGAGTTTCTTAGCCACACAAACTAAAAGAGTTCATGACCACTAAATTAACTACAAAAAATATTGAAGGGGACACTATGAGTGGAAAAAAATCGTAAGTGAGAGTATGACAATAATGAATCAAGGAAGCAGTAAAAATAAGTATTTCTGTAAAAATCAGTTAAGGGATTCACAAAATAAAAGTATGTAAAATATGAAAACATATACCCTAACACATGAGGAGGAGTCAACAGTGGGTTTGAACTTAAACAGCATTCAACTTAATATAGACTGAAAAGGCTATATATAATCCAGGGGGTCACCACAAACCCAAACCTCTAATACACATGCAAAAGATAAAGGGAAAGAAATCCAAGAATATCATTAAAGAAAACGAGCAAACCATGAGAGAGAGAGCAAGAGAAGAAAGGATCAGAGAAAAACTACACAAAAAACTATGAAACAAGTAACAAAACATCAATAAATACATGTCTAATGATAATTAGTTCGAATGTAAATGGACTAAATGCTCCAAGCAAAAGAGCATGACAGAGTTTGTATATATATATAAAAGATTTCACACCTAAAGACACCTGCAGATGGAAATTAAGAGATGGAGAAACATTAATCATGCAAGTGGATGTCAAAAGAAGTCAGAGTAGCAATCCTTATATCAGACAAAATAGACTTTTTTAACATTGAAATTGAATTAGCCAACATAGAGTACACCAGTAATTTCAAATGTAGCGTTCCACAATTCATCAGTTGTGTATAACACCCAGTGTTCATCACATCACATGCATTCCTTAATGCCCATCACACAGTTACTCCATCTCCCCACCCACCTTTCCTCCAGCAACCCTCAGTTTGTTTCCAATAGCTGGGAACCTGTCATGGATTTTCTTCCTCTCTGGTTTCTTCGCATTCATTTTCCCTCCCTTCCCCTATGATCCTCTGTGCTGTTCCTTCTATTCCACATATGAGTAAAACCATATAATAATTGTTTTTCTCTGACTGACTTATTTTGCTCAGCATAATACCCTCCAGTGCCTTCCACATCAATATGCTAAATATTGATCCTTTCTGATGGCTGATTCATATTCCATTGTATATGTATATACCATGTTTTCTTTATCCATTTATCTGTCGATGGATGTCTTAGTTCCTTCCACGGTTTGGCTATTGTGGACAGTGTCGCTATACACTTTCGGGGTGCAGTTGCCCCTTCAGATCACTACATTTGTAGCTTTGGGGTAAATAAAATTGCTGGGTTGTAAGGGAGCTCTCTTTTAAGTTCTTGGGGAACCTCCATATTGTTTTCCAAAGTGGCTGTACCAGTTTTCATTCCCACTTAGAAGTGTAAGAGAGTTCCCCTTTCTCCTCACCAACATTTGTTATTTCTTCGCTTGTTAATTTTTGCAATTCTGACTGGTGTGAAGTGGTATCTCATTGTCATTTGGATTTCTTTTTCCCCATGCCAAGTGATGTTGAGCAGTTTGTCATATGTCTGTTGGCCATTTGTGTGTCTTCTTTGGAGAAATACCTGTTCATATCTTCTGCCCATTTCTTGACTCGCTTATTTGTTTTTTGGGTGTTGAGTTTGGGTGTTGAACGGTAGTAAAGCGTACGGCACTTTCATGATGCTTCCACACCCACTTTTGGAAATGCTTCTCTCTCCAGGATACCTGAAAATGTTAGTGGAGAGTTGCCGTATACGCAGACTTGCTTTTCCCAGGTGAGTGCATGGCACATTCCTTATTCACTCACGCGCGCGCGCGCGCACACACACACACACACACACACACAGAGTTGAACATGTTTCTTTCTCGTCAGGAAAGGAGGTGTTCGTTGAGAGACGGTTTCCCGCCAATGCTTTTGGGTGCTTGCCCTTTTCCCCCCGGAGAGTGAAGTGTATGCGCTTTTTGCCTAGGCTTCCGTACACACCCTTGAGAAGCCTTCCCTCAGCCAGAAACAAGCCGTGAGTTGAAAGAGGCGTTCCACACAGACCTCCTTCTCAGAGCGAAGCCTGTCACACTTTTCCTTGGCCTCCACACGCACTTTAGAAAAACTTCCTCCGGGAAGCTGTGAGTTGAACGACGGGTTTCCTACAGCGGTTTTCCGTGGGGGTAAGGATATATGGCACTTGGCCTTAGGCTTCCACGCACACATTGGAAACGGCTTCTCTCTTCGTGAAACAAGATGTGCGCTGAACGTTGCGTTCTGCGCAGGCTTGCTTTTCACACATCAGCCGATGGTACTTTCCCTAGGCTCCCACACGCGCAGTGAGTATCCCTTCCCTAAACCTGAACCAAGACGCGGGGGAAAGCTGCCTTCTACACCACCTTCTTTTCCGAGTTTCGTATAGAACCCTTGCGTTGTGCTTCCACATCCACTTTTGTCACTGCTTCGATATATCCTCCGGAGAGGGGTTCGCTTGAAAGACGGTTTCCCTCCGTCACGCTTTCAAGGAGTTAAGGATAGGGCACTCTCCTTGTGCCTGCACACGTCCACTTGCAATCTCGACTGACTTCATGACCCCATCCATATGCTACGCTGAAAGTCCCATTGCGCGCGGCCTTGTTTCTAAGAGATGAGGACAGGGCACGGCACGTTCCTTGTGCTTCCACCACGACTATATAAAAGGCTCCCGTCTCCAAGGCAAAGGATGTCAGGTGCAAGACGGCTTCGCAAAAGCGAGGTTGCCTCTTAGAGGGCGGTCTACGGCGCTCTGCTGACGCTTCCACGCCTACATATGCAAACGCTTCTGGGCTCACGAAAGAAGACGTCCGTTGAAAGCTGCCTTGTACCCCGACGCGTTTCTCGGAGTTAGGTCCAGGGAACGGTCTCTGTGCGATCACACGCAGCCTTGAGATGGCTCAGCTCTTTTCGATCGTCAGGGAGGACGTTTCTCGGAGTTAGGTCCAGGGAAAGGTAGTAAAGCGTACGGCACTTTCATGATGCTTCCACACCCACTTTTGGAAATGCTTCTCTCTCCAGGATACCTGAAGATGCTAGTGGCGAGTCGCCGTAGACGCAGACTTGCTTTTCCCAGGTCAGTACATGGCACTCTCCTTATTCACTCACGCACGCGCGCGCGCGCGTGCCCTCACACACACACACACACACACACACACACACACACACACACACACACACACAGAGTTGAACATGTTTCTGTCTCGTCAGGAAAGAAGGTGATCGTTGAGAGACGGTTTCTCGCCGATGCTTTTGGGTTCTTGCTTTTTTCCCCCCGGAGAGAGAAGTGTAGCCGCTTTTTCCCTAGGCTTCCGTACACACCCTTGAGAAGCCTTCCGTCAGCCAGAAACAAGCCATGAGTTGAAAGAGGCGTTCCACGCAGACCTCCTTCTCAGAGCGAAGCCTGTCACACTTTTCCTTGTGAAGTAAACTAGAGAGATACAAATACTTTCTCAATGATTGCTTTAACAAAAAAGGACTAAATATCCCAATCAGAAAACATAGACTGTAAAGAGGAAGCAAGACCCATCTCTATGCTGCCTACCAGAGAATCACTTCAGACCTAAAAATAAAAGCAGATTGGAAGTAATGGGACACAAAACCATTTATCATGCAAATGGAAGTGAAAAGAAAGTTGGAGTCGTAATATTTTTATGAGACAAAATAAACTGAATTGTGGGGAAGATGGCAGAGTAGAAGGACCCTAAACTCACCTCATCCCACAGATACAACTAGGTAACACTCACACCAGAGTCACCCAGAAATGGACCTTCAGATTTCCCCACAAAACTATACAACTAAATGGAGAGAGGGAATCACATCAAAGATGGTAGGAAGGACAAGGACTCTGTAGGAATCTAAAGCCCATATTTCTGACCACCAGAGGGAGGGAACCACAGTCACAGAGGGGCCAGAAACAAACTACTACACCGGGGAGCCTCTAAAGCGTAGAGACATCCTCATAGCTTATGGCTTTGAAAATCAGAAGGGATGACATTTGTGAGCGTATACAACCAGCAGACTTAAAGCTTGGAACTTTTAAAAATCAGCTGTCTCAGCTCTGAGAGAGCACAGAAGGTGATAGGAAGCTGAGACCTGTCCTTAAAGATTAAGCAGAGCAAAGAGTGTGGAGAAGCTTGGGTGAAGCAGGTTGAAAGGTGCTTGAGGATTAAACAAGGGAGACATAGTTCCTGAACTCAGAGTTTGCTAAGGGACTTGTCCAGGAACAAAGGAGCTGGCAGGTGCCATTTCCCTCTACGGCCCCTCATTATAAACACACACCTACCTGCAAGACCAAGCACAATCTAGCAATCACTAACTTGCATAAACCATGGCCCATCCCCACACCTACCACACCTGCTTCAGTCCCAGTGCTGTGGATACCCTCCCTGATAAGACCCACACAATCCTTGACAACAATATGTCTCCCCATCACCCACAGAACACGCATGCATCTTGTTAAAACAGCACACCCCATGTGTTGTGCACAATGACACAGTCCAGATCCAGTCTCTGTTGTTGCTATGCATTACCTTCAGAGGAGAACCAGCATCACCAAGTGAAAAATGTATGTTCTGCCCCGTATTTTCAAGAACAAGCAATATATCTGACCTTCCTAACCGAGAGATATTCTCTGAGAAGTAGGCCAAATGAGCAGACAGAGGACTATGTCCTAAACGAAAGAAGAGGACAAAGCCACAGCAAGAGACCTAAACAAAATGGATATAAGGAACATGCCTGACAGAAAATTTAAGATAACAATTATAAAGATACTCACTGGGGAAATGAAAAGAGGGAGGACATCAGAAGGGGGAACATCATTGAGACTCTTAACAAAGAGATATGAAAGAAATAATCAGAGATGTGGAACACAAGAAATGAAATGAAGAATATACTAGATAGAATAATTAGCAGGATGGACGAAGCAGAGGAACAAATTAATGAACTAGAAGACAGTAATGGAAAGTAATCAAGCGGAACAAATGAGAGGAAAAAGAAGTATGCAAAAATGAGAAGAGACTTAGGGAATTCAGTGACTCCATCCAGTGTAACAACACCCACATGAGAGGGATCCCAGAAGGTGAAAAGGGGGAAAAGGGGGCAGAAAATCTATTTGACCAAAGAAGAGCTGAAAACTTAACCTAATCTGGTGAAGGAAACCTACACAATTCCATAAGGCATAGAGATCCCCTCCCACAAAATCAACCTAAGGAGGTCCACATCAAGATACATAGTAATCCAAATGGGAAAAGGTAGTGATAAAGAAAAAACATTTTAAGCAGCAAGATAAAAGAAGACAGTTAACATGCAAGGGAAAGCCCATAAAGCTATCAGCTGAGTTTTCAGCAGAAACTATGCAGGACAGAAGAAAGTGGCGTTAAATATTCAAAGTGCTGAATGAGAAAAATCTGCAGCAAGGAATAATTTATCCAGCAAGCCTATCCTTCAGAAAAGAAGGGGAGAAAAAGAGTTTCTTAGCCACACAAACTAAAAGAGTTCATGACCACTAAATTAACTACAAAAAATATTGAAGGGGACACTATGAGTGGAAAAAAATCGTAAGTGAGAGTATGACAATAATGAATCAAGGAAGCAGTAAAAATAAGTATTTCTGTAAAAATCAGTTAAGGGATTCACAAAATAAAAGTATGTAAAATATGAAAACATATACCCTAACACATGAGGAGGAGTCAACAGTGGGTTTGAACTTAATCAGCATTCAACTTAATATAGACTGAAAAGGCTATATATAATCCAGGGGGTCACCACAAACCCAAACCTCTAATACACATGCAAAAGATAAAGGGAAAGAAATCCAAGAATATCATTAAAGAAAACGAGCAAACCATGAGAGAGAGAGCAAGAGAAGAAAGGATCAGAGAAAAACTACACAAAAAACTATGAAACAAGTAACAAAACATCAATAAATACATGTCTAATGATAATTAGTTTGAATGTAAATGGACTAAATGCTCCAAGCAAAAGAGCATGACAGAGTTTGTATATATATATAAAAGATTTCACACCTAAAGACACCTGCAGATGGAAATTAAGAGATGGAGAAACATTAATCATGCAAGTGGATGTCAAAAGAAGTCAGAGTAGCAATCCTTATATCAGACAAAATAGACTTTTTTAACATTGAAATTGAATTAGCCAACATAGAGTACACCAGTAGTTTCAAATGTAGCGTTCCACAATTCATCAGTTGTGTATAACCCCCAGTGTTCATCACATCGCATGCATTCCTTAATGCCCATCACACAGTTACTCCATCTCCCCACCCACCTTTCCTCCAGCAACCCTCAGTTTGTTTCCAATAGTTAGGAACCTGTCATGGATTTTCTTCCTCTCTGGTTTCTTCGCATTCATTTTCCCTCCCTTCCCCTATGATCCTCTGTGCTGTTCCTTCTATTCCACATATGAGTAAAACCATATAATAATTGTTTTTCTCTGACTGACTTATTTTGCTCAGCATAATACCCTCCACTGCCTTCCACATCGATATGCTAAATATTGATCCTTTCTGATGGCTGAGTCACATTCCATTGTATATGTATATACCATGTTTTCTTTATCCATTTATCTGTCGATGGATGTCTTGGTTCCTTCCACGGTTTGGCTATTGTGGACAATGTCGCTATAAACATTCGGGGTGCAGTTGCCCCTTCAGATCACTACATTTGTAGCTTTGGGGTAAATAAAATTGCTGGGTTGTAAGGGAGCTCTCTTTTAAGTTCTTGAGGAACCTCCATATTGTTTTCCAAAGTGGCTGTACCAGTTTTCATTCCCACTTAGAAGTGTAAGAGAGTTCCCCTTTCTCCTCACCAACATTTGTTATTTCTTCGCTTGTTAATTTTTGCAATTCTGACTGGTGTGAAGTGGTATCTCATTGTCATTTGGATTTCTTTTTCCCCATGCCAAGTGATGTTGAGCAGTTTGTCATATGTCTGTTGGCCATTTGTGTGTCTTCTTTGGAGAAATATCTGTTCATATCTTCTGCCCATTTCTTGACTCGCTTATTTGTTTTTTGGGTGTTGAGTTTGGGTGTTGAACGGTAGTAAAGCGTACGGCACATTCATGATGCTTCCACACCCACTTTTGGAAATGCTTCTCTCTCAAGGATACCTGAAGATGTTAGTGGAGAGTTGCCGTATACGCAGATTTGCTTTTCCCAGGTGAGTGCATGGCACATTCCTTATTCACTCACGCGCGCGCGCGCGTGCACACACACACACACACACACACACACACACAGAGTTGAACATGTTTCTGTCTCGTCAGGAAAGGAGGTGTTCGTTGAGAGACGGTTTCTCGCCAATGCTTTTGGGTGCTTGCCCTTTTCCCCCCGGAGAGTGAAGTGTATGAGCTTTTTGCCTAGGCTTCCGTACACACCCTTGAGAAGCCTTCCCTCAGCCAGAAACAAGCCGTGAGTTGAAAGAGGCGTTCCACACAGACCTCCTTCTCAGAGCGAAGCCTGTCACACGTTTCCTTGGGCCTCCACACGCACTTTAGAAAAACTTCCTCCGGGAAGCTGTGAGTTGAACGACGGGTTTCCTACAGCGGTTTTCCGTGGGGGTAAGGATATATGGCACTTGGCCTTAGGCTTCCACGCACAGATTGGAAAGGCTTCTCTCTTCGTGAAACAAGATGTGCGCTGAACGTTGCATTCTGCGCAGGCTTGGTTTTCACACATCAGCCCATGGTACTTTCCCTAGGCTTCCACACGTGCAGTGAGTATCCCTTCCCTAAACCTGAACCAAGACGCGGGGGAAAGCTGCCTTCTACACCACCTTCTTTTCCGAGTTTCGTATAGAACCCTTGCGTTGTGCTTCCACATCCACTTTTGTCACTGCTTCGATATATCCTCCGGAGAGGGGTTCGCTTGAAAGACGGTCTCCCTCCGTCACGCTTTCAAGGAGTTAAGGATAGGGCACTCTCCTTGTGCCTGCACACGTCCACTTGCAATCTCGACTGACTTCATGACCCCGTCCATATGCTACGCTGAAAGTCCCATTGCGCGCGGCCTTGTTTCTAAGAGATGAGGACAGGGCACGGCACGTTCCTTGTGCTTCCACCACGACTATATAAAAGGCTCCCGTCTCCAAGGCAAAGGATGTCAGGTGCAAGACGGCTTCGCAAAAGCGAGGTTGCCTCTTAGAGGGCGGTCTACGGCGCTCTGTTGACGCTTCCACGCCTACATATGCAAACGCTTCTGGGCTCACGAAAGAAGACGTCCGTTGAAAGCTGCCTTGTACCCCGACGCGTTTTCCGGAGTTAGGTCCAGGGAACGGTCCCTGTGCGATCACACGCAGCCTTGAGATGGCTCAGCTCTTTTCGATCGTCAGGGAGGACGTTTCTCGGAGTTAGGTCCAGGGAAAGTTAGTAAAGCGTACGGCACTTTCATGATGCTTCCACACCCACTTTTGGAAATGCTTCTCTCTCCAGGATACCTGAAGATGCTAGTGGCGAGTCGCCGTAGACGCAGACTTGCTTTTCCCAGGTCAGTACATGGCACTCTCCTTATTCACTCACGCACGCGCGCGCGCGCGTGCCCTCACACACACACACACACACACACACACACACACACACAGAGTTGAACCTGTTTCTGTCTCGTCAGGAAAGAAGGTGATCGTTGAGAGACGGTTTCTCGCCGATGCTTTTGGGTTCTTGCTTTTTTCCCCCCGGAGAGAGAAGTGTAGCCGCTTTTTCCCTAGGCTTCCGTACACACCCTTGAGAAGCCTTCCGTCAGCCAGAAACAAGCCATGAGTTGAAAGAGGCGTTCCACGCAGACCTCCTTCTCAGAGCGAAGCCTGTCACACTTTTCCTTGTGAAGTAAACTAGAGAGATACAAATACTTTCTCAATGATTGCTTTAACAAAAAAGGACTAAATATCCCAATCAGAAAACATAGACTGTAAAGAGGAAGCAAGACCCATCTCTATGCTGCCTACCAGAGAATCACTTCAGACCTAAAAATAAAAGCAGATTGGAAGTAATGGGACACAAAACCATTTATCATGCAAATGGAAGTGAAAAGAAAGTTGGAGTCGTAATATTTTTATGAGACAAAATAAACTGAATTGTGGGGAAGATGGCAGAGTAGAAGGACCCTAAACTCACCTCATCCCACAGATACAACTAGGTAACACTCACACCAGAGTCACCCAGAAATGGACCTTCAGATTTCCCCACAAAACTATACAACTAAATGGAGAGAGGGAATCACATCAAAGATGGTAGGAAGGACAAGGAATCTGTAGGAATCTAAAGCCCATATTTCTGACCACCAGAGGGAGGGAACCACAGTCACAGAGGGGCCAGAAACAAACTACTACACCGGGGAGCCTCTAAAGCGTAGAGACATCCTCATAGCTTATGGCTTTGAAAATCAGAAGGGATGACATTTGTGAGCGTATACAACCAGCAGACTTAAAGCTTGGAACTTTTAAAAATCAGCTGTCTCAGCTCTGAGAGAGCACAGAAGGTGATAGGAAGCTGAGACCTGTCCTTAAAGATTAAGCAGAGCAAAGAGTGTGGAGAAGCTTGGGTGAAGCAGGTTGAAAGGTGCTTGAGGATTAAACAAGGGAGACATAGTTCCTGAACTCAGAGTTTGCTAAGGGACTTGTCCAGGAACAAAGGAGCTGGCAGGTGCCATTTCCCTCTACGGCCCCTCATTATAAACACACACCTACCTGCAAGACCAAGCACAATCTAGCAATCACTAACTTGCATAAACCATGGCCCATCCCCACACCTACCACACCTGCTTCAGTCCCAGTGCTGTGGATACCCTCCCTGATAAGACCCACACAATCCTTGACAACAATATGTCTCCCCATCACCCACAGAACACGCATGCATCTTGTTAAAACAGCACACCCCATGTGTTGTGCACAATGACACAGTCCAGATCCAGTCTCTGTTGTTGCTATGCATTACCTTCAGAGGAGAACCAGCATCACCAAGTGAAAAATGTATGTTCTGCCCCGTATTTTCAAGAACAAGCAATATATCTGACCTTCCTAACCGAGAGATATTCTCTGAGAAGTAGGCCAAATGAGCAGACAGAGGACTATGTCCTAAACGAAAGAAGAGGACAAAGCCACAGCAAGAGACCTAAACAAAATGGATATAAGGAACATGCCTGACAGAAAATTTAAGATAACAATTATAAAGATACTCACTGGGGAAATGAAAAGAGGGAGGACATCAGAAGGGGGAACATCATTGAGACTCTTAACAAAGAGATATGAAAGAAATAATCAGAGATGTGGAACACAAGAAATGAAATGAAGAATATACTAGATAGAATAATTAGCAGGATGGACGAAGCAGAGGAACAAATTAATGAACTAGAAGACAGTAATGGAAAGTAATCAAGCGGTACAAATGAGAGGATAAAGAAGTATGCAAAAATGAGAAGAGACTTAGGGAATTCAGTGACTCCATCCAGTGTAACAACACCCACATGAGAGGGATCCCAGAAGGTGAAAAGGGGGAAAAGGGGGCAGAAAATCTATTTGACCAAAGAAGAGCTGAAAACTTAACCTAATCTGGTGAAGGAAACCTATACAAATCCATAAGGCATAGAGATCCCCTCCCACAAAATCAACCTAAGTAGGTCCACATCAAGATACATAGTAATCAAAATGGGAAAAGGTAGTGATAAAGAAAAAACATTTAAAGCAGCAAGATAAAAGAAGACAGTTAACATGCAAGGGAAAGCCCATAAAGCTATCAGCTGAGTTTTCAGCAGAAACTATGCAGGACAGAAGAAAGTGGCGTTAAATATTCAAAGTGCTGAATGAGAAAAATCTGCAGCAAGGAATAATTTATCCAGCAAGCCTATCCTTCAGAAAAGAAGGGGAGAAAAAGAGTTTCTTAGCCACACAAACTAAAAGAGTTCATGACCACTAAATTAACTACAAAAAATATTGAAGGGGACACTATGAGTGGAAAAAAATCGTAAGTGAGAGTATGACAATAATGAATCAAGGAAGCAGTAAAAATAAGTATTTCTGTAAAAATCAGTTAAGGGATTCACAAAATAAAAGTATGTAAAATATGAAAACATATACCCTAACACATGAGGAGGAGTCAACAGTGGGTTTGAACTTAAACAGCATTCAACTTAATATAGACTGAAAAGGCTATATACAATCCAGGGGGTCACCACAAACCCAAACCTCTAATACACATGCAAAAGATAAAGGGAAAGAAATCCAAGAATATCATTAAAGAAAACGAGCAAACCATGAGAGAGAGAGCAAGAGAAGAAAGGATCAGAGAAAAACTACACAAAAAACTATGAAACAAGTAACAAAACATCAATAAATACATGTCTAATGATAATTAGTTTGAATGTAAATGGACTAAATGCTCCAAGCAAAAGAGCATGACAGAGTTTGTATATATATATAAAAGATTTCACACCTAAAGACACCTGCAGATGGAAATTAAGAGATGGAGAAACATTAATCATGCAAGTGGATGTCAAAAGAAGTCAGAGTAGCAATCCTTATATCAGACAAAATAGACTTTTTTAACATTGAAATTGAATTAGCCAACATAGAGTACACCAGTAGTTTCAAATGTAGCGTTCCACAATTCATCAGTTGTGTATAACCCCCAGTGTTCATCACATCGCATGCATTCCTTAATGCCCATCACACAGTTACTCCATCTCCCCACCCACCTTTCCTCCAGCAACCCTCAGTTTGTTTCCAATAGTTAGGAACCTGTCATGGATTTTCTTCCTCTCTGGTTTCTTCGCATTCATTTTCCCTCCCTTCCCCTATGATCCTCTGTGCTGTTCCTTCTATTCCACATATGAGTAAAACCATATAATAATTGTTTTTCTCTGACTGACTTATTTTGCTCAGCATAATACCCTCCAGTGCCATCCACATCGATATGCTAAATATTGATCCTTTCTGATGGCTGAGTCATATTCCTTTGTATATGTATATACCATGTTTTCTTTATCCATTATCTGTCGATGGATGTCTTGGTTCCTTCCACGGTTTGGCTATTGTGGACAATGTCGCTATAAACATTTGGGGTGCAGTTGCCCCTTCAGATCACTACATTTGTAGCTTTGGGGTAAATAAAATTGCTGGGTTGTAAGGGAGCTCTGTTTTAACTTCGTGAGGAACCTCCATATTGTTTTCCAAAGTGGCTGTACCAGTTTTCATTCCCACTTAGAAGTGTAAGAGAGTTCCCCTTTCTCCTCACCAACATTTGTTATTTCTTCGCTTGTTAATTTTTGCAATTCTGACTGGTGTGAAGTGGTATCTCATTGTCATTTGGATTTCTTTTTCCCCATGCCAAGTGCTGTTGAGCAGTTTCTCATATGTCTGTTGGCCATTTGTGTGTCTTCTTTGGAGAAATACCTGTTCATATCTTCTGCCCATTTCTTGACTCGGTTATTTGTATTTTGGGTGTTGAGTTTGGGTGTTGAACGGTAGTAAAGCGTACGGCACTTTCATGATGCTTCCACACCCACTTTTGGAAATGCTTCTCTCTCAAGGATACCTGAAGATGTTAGTGGAGAGTTGCCGTATACGCAGACTTGCTTTTCCCAGGTGAGTGCATGGCACATTCCTTATTCACTCACGCGCGCGCGCGCGCGCACACACACACACACACACACACAGAGTTGAACATGTTTCTGTCTCGTCAGGAAAGGAGGTGTTCGTTGAGAGACGGTTTCTCGCCAATGCTTTTGGGTGCTTGCCCTTTTCCCCCTGGAGAGTGAAGTGTATGCGCTTTTTCCGTAGGCTTCAGTACACACCCTTGAGAAGCCTTCCGTCAGTCAGAAACAAGCCGTGAGTTGAAAGAGGCGTTCCACACAGACCTCCTTCTCAGAGCGAAGCCTGTCACACTTTTCCTTGGGCCTCCACACGCACTTTAGAAAAACTTCCTCCGGGAAGCTGTGAGTTGAACGACGGGTTTCCTACAGCGGTTTTCCGTGGGGGTAAGGATATATGGCACTTGGCCTTAGGCTTCCACGCACACATTGGAAACGGCTTCTCTCTTCGTGAAACAAGATGTGCGCTGAACGTTGCGTTCTGCGCAGGCTTGCTTTTCACACATCAGCCGATGGTACTTTCCCTAGGCTTCCACACGCGCAGTGAGTATCCCTTCCCTAAACCTGAACCAAGACGCGGGGGAAAGCTGCCTTCTACACCACCTTCTTTTCCGAGTTTCGTATAGAACCCTTGCGTTGTGCTTCCACATCCACTTTTGTCACTGCTTCGATATATCCTCCGGAGAGGGGTTCGCTTGAAAGACGGTCTCCCTCCGTCACGCTTTCAAGGAGTTAAGGATAGGGCACTCTCCTTATGCCTGCACACGTCCACTTGCAATCTCGACTGACTTCATGACCCCGTCCATATGCTACGCTGAAAGTCCCATTGCGCGCGGCCTTGTTTCTAAGAGATGAGGACAGGGCACGGCACGTTCCTTGTGCTTCCACCACGACTATATAAAAGGCTCCCGTCTCCAAGGCAAAGGATGTCAGGTGCAAGACGGCTTCGCAAAAGCGAGGTTGCCTCTTAGAGGGCGGTCTACGGCGCTCTCCTGACGCTTCCACGCCTACATATGCAAACGCTTCTGGGCTCACGAAAGAAGACGTCCGTTGAAAGCTGCCTTGTACCCCGACGCGTTTTCCGGAGTTAGGTCCAGAGAACGGTCCCTGTGCGATCACACGCAGCCTTGAGATGGCTCAGCTCTTTTCGATCGTCAGGGAGGACGTTTTTCGGAGTTAGGTCCAGGAAAAGGTAGTAAAGCGTACGGCACTTTCATGATGCTTCCACACCCACTTTTGGAAATGCTTCTCTCTCCAGGATACCTGAAGATGCTAGTGGCGAGTCGCCATAGACGCAGACTTGCTTTTCCCAGGTCAGTACATGGCACTCTCCTTATTCATTCACGCACGCGCGCGCGCGCGTGCCCTCACACACACAGACACACACACACACACACAGAGTTGAACATGTTTCTGTCTCGTCAGGAAAGAAGGTGATCGTTGAGAGACGGTTTCTCGCCGATGCTTTTGGGTTCTTGCTTTTTTCCCCCCGGAGAGAGAAGTGTAGCCGCTTTTTCCCTAGGCTTCCGTACACACCCTTGAGAAGCCTTCCGTCAGCCAGAAACAAGCCATGAGTTGAAAGAGGCGTTCCACGCAGACCTCCTTCTCAGAGCGAAGCCTGTCACACTTTTCCTTGTGAAGTCAACTAGAGAGATACAAATACTTTCTCAATGATTGCTTTAACAAAAAAGGACTAAATATCCCAATCAGAAAACATAGACTGTAAAGAGGAAGCAAGACCCATCTCTATGCTGCCTACCAGAGAATCACTTCAGACCTAAAAATAAAAGCAGATTGGAAGTAATGGGACACAAAACAATTTATCATGCAAATGGAAGTGAAAAGAAAGTTGGAGTCGTAATATTTTTATGAGACAAAATAAACTGAATTGTGGGGAAGATGGCAGAGTAGAAGGACCCTAAACTCACCTCATCCCACAGATACAACTAGGTAACACTCACACCAGAGTCACCCAGAAATGGACCTTCAGATTTCCCCACAAAACTATACAACTAAATGGAGAGAGGGAATCACATCAAAGATGGTAGGAAGGACAAGGACTCTGTAGGAATCTAAAGCCCATATTTCTGACCACCAGAGGGAGGGAACCACAGTCACAGAGGGGCCAGAAACAAACTACTACACCGGGGAGCCTCTAAAGCGTAGAGACATCCTCATAGCTTATGGCTTTGAAAATCAGAAGGGATGACATTTGTGAGCGTATACAACCAGCAGACTTAAAGCTTGGAACTTTTAAAAATCAGCTGTCTCAGCTCTGAGAGAGCACAGAAGGTGATAGGAAGCTGAGACCTGTCCTTAAAGATTAAGCAGAGCAAAGAGTGTGGAGAAGCTTGGGTGAAGCAGGTTGAAAGGTGCTTGAGGATTAAACAAGGGAGACATAGTTCCTGAACTCAGAGTTTGCTAAGGGACTTGTCCAGGAACAAAGGAGCTGGCAGGTGCCATTTCCCTCTACGGCCCCTCATTATAAACACACACCTACCTGCAAGACCAAGCACAATCTAGCAATCACTAACTTGCATAAACCATGGCCCATCCCCACACCTACCACACCTGCTTCAGTCCCAGTGCTGTGGATACCCTCCCTGATAAGACCCACACAATCCTTGACAACAATATGTCTCCCCATCACCCACAGAACACGCATGCGTCTTGTTAAAACAGCACACCCCATGTGTTGTGCACAATGACACAGTCCAGATCCAGTCTCTGTTGTTGCTATGCATTACCTTCAGAGGAGAACCAGCATCACCAAGTGAAAAATGTATGTTCTGTCCCGTATTTTCAAGAACAAGCAATATATCTGACCTTCCTAACCGAGAGATATTCTCTGAGAAGTAGGCCAAATGAGCAGACAGAGGACTATGTCCTAAACGAAAGAAGAGGACAAAGCCACAGCAAGAGACCTAAACAAAATGGATATAAGGAACATGCCTGACAGAAAATTTAAGATAACAATTATAAAGATACTCACTGGGGAAATGAAAAGAGGGAGGACATCAGAAGGGGGAACATCATTGAGACTCTGAACAAAGAGATATGAAAGAAATAATCCGAGATGTGGAACACAAGAAATGAAATGAAGAATATACTAGATAGAATAATTAGCAGGATGGACGAAGCAGAGGAACAAATTAATGAACTAGAAGACAGTAATGGAAAGTAATCAAGCGGAACAAATGAGAGGAAAAAGAAGTATGCAAAAATGAGAAGAGACATAGGGAATTCAGTGACTCCATCCAGTGTAACAACACCCACATGAGAGGGATCCCAGAAGGTGAAAAGGGGGAAAAGGGGGCAGAAAATCTATTTGACCAAAGAAGAGCTGAAAACTTAACCTAATCTGGTGAAGGAAACCTATACAAATCCATAAGGCATAGAGATCCCCTCCCACAAAATCAACCTAAGGAGGTCCACATCAAGATACATAGTAATCCAAATGGGAAAAGGTAGTGATAAAGAAAAAACATTTAAAGCAGCAAGATAAAAGAAGACAGTTAACATGCAAGGGAAAGCCCATAAATCTATCAGCTGAGTTTTCAGCAGAAACTATGCAGGACAGAAGAAAGTGGCGTTAAATATTCAAAGTGCTGAATGAGAAAAATCTGCAGCAAGGAATAATTTATCCAGCAAGCCTATCCTTCAGAAAAGAAGGGGAGAAAAAGAGTTTCTTAGCCACACAAACTAAAAGAGTTCATGACCACTAAATTAACTACAAAAAATATTGAAGGGGACACTATGAGTGGAAAAAAATCGTAAGTGAGAGTATGACAATAATGAATCAAGGAAGCAGTAAAAATAAGTATTTCTGTAAAAATCAGTTAAGGGATTCACAAAATAAAAGTATGTAAAATATGAAAACATATACCCTAACACATGAGGAGGAGTCAACAGTGGGTTTGAACTTAAACAGCATTCAACTTAATATAGACTGAAAAGGCTATATACAATCCAGGGGGTCACCACAAACCCAAACCTCTAATACACATGCAAAAGATAAAGGGAAAGAAATCCAAGAATATCATTAAAGAAAACGAGCAAACCATGAGAGAGAGAGCAAGAGAAGAAAGGATCAGAGAAAAACTACACAAAAAACTATGAAACAAGTAACAAAACATCAATAAATACATGTCTAATGATAATTAGTTTGAATGTAAATGGACTAAATGCTCCAAGCAAAAGAGCATGACAGAGTTTGTATATATATATAAAAGATTTCACACCTAAAGACACCTGCAGATGGAAATTAAGAGATGGAGAAACATTAATCATGCAAGTGGATGTCAAAAGAAGTCAGAGTAGCAATCCTTATATCAGACAAAATAGACTTTTTTAACATTGAAATTGAATTAGCCAACATAGAGTACACCAGTAGTTTCAAATGTAGCGTTCCACAATTCATCAGTTGTGTATAACACCCAGTGTTCATCACATCGCATGCATTCCTTAATGCCCATCACACAGTTACTCCATCTCCCCACCCACCTTTCCTCCAGCAACCCTCAGTTTGTTTCCAATAGTTAGGAACCTGTCATGGATTTTCTTCCTCTCTGGTTTTTCGCATTCATTTTCCCTCCCTTCCCCTATGAGCCTCTGTGCTGTTCCTTCTATTCCACATATGAGTAAAACCATATAATAATTGTTTTTCTCTGACTGACTTATTTTGCTCAGCATAATACCCTCCAGTGCCATCCACATCGATATGCTAAATATTGATCCTTTCCGATGGCTGAGTCATATTCCTTTGTATATGTATATACCATGTTTTCTTTATCCATTATCTGTCGATGGATGTCTTGGTTCCTTCCACGGTTTGGCTATTGTGGACAATGTCGCTATAAACATTTGGGGTGCAGTTGCCCCTTCAGATCACTACATTGGTAGCTTTGGGGTAAATAAAATTGCTGGGTTGTAAGGGAGCTCTGTTTTAACTTCGTGAGGAACCTCCATATTGTTTTCCAAAGTGGCTGTACCAGTTTTCATTCCCACTTAGAAGTGTAAGAGAGTTCCCCTTTCTCCTCACCAACATTTGTTATTTCTTCGCTTGTTAATTTTTGCAATTCTGACTGGTGTGAAGTGGTATCTCATTGTCATTTGGATTTCTTTTTTCCCATGCCAAGTGCTGTTGAGCAGTTTCTCATATGTCTGTTGGCCATTTGTGTGTCTTCTTTGGAGAAATACCTGTTCATATCTTCTGCCCATTTCTTGACTCGGTTATTTGTATTTTGGGTGTTGAGTTTGGGTGTTGAACGGTAGTAAAGCGTACGGCAC
This sequence comes from Eumetopias jubatus, assembly GCF_037043125.1. Lineage (NCBI taxonomy): Eukaryota > Metazoa > Chordata > Mammalia > Carnivora > Otariidae > Eumetopias > Eumetopias jubatus. Next base: position 1,668,659 of record NW_028274834.1, on the reverse strand, counting down.
TTTCATGGTGCTTCCACACCCACTTTTGGAAATGCTTCTCTCTCAAGGATACCTGAAGATGTTAGTGGAGAGTTGCCGTATACGCAGACTTGCTTTTCCCAGGTGAGTGCATGGCACATTCCTTATTCACTCACGCGCGCGCGCGCGCGCACACACACACACACACACACACAGAGTTGAACATGTTTCTGTCTCGTCAGGAAAGGAGATGTTCGTTGAGAGACGGTTTCTCGCCAATGCTTTTGGGTGCTTGCCCTTTTCCCCCTGGAGAGTGAAGTGTATGCGCTTTTTCCGTAGGCTTCAGTACACACCCTTGAGAAGCCTTCCGTCAGTCAGAAACAAGCCGTGAGTTGAAAGAGGCGTTCCACACAGACCTCCTTCTCAGAGCGAAGCCTGTCACACTTTTCCTTGGGCCTCCACACGCACTTTAGAAAAACTTCCTCCGGGAAGCTGTGAGTTGAACGACGGGTTTCCTACAGCGGTTTTCCGTGGGGGTAAGGATATATGGCACTTGGCCTTAGGCTTCCACGCACACATTGGAAACGGCTTCTCTCTTCGTGAAACAAGATGTGCGCTGAACGTTGCGTTCTGCGCAGGCTTGCTTTTCACACATCAGCCGATGGTACTTTCCCTAGGCTTCCACACGCGCAGTGAGTATCCCTTCCCTAAACCTGAACCAAGACGCGGGGGAAAGCTGCCTTCTACACCACCTTCTTTTCCGAGTTTCGTATAGAACCCTTGCGTTGTGCTTCCACATCCACTTTTGTCACTGCTTCGATATATCCTCCGGAGAGGGGTTCGCTTGAAAGACGGTCTCCCTCCGTCACGCTTTCAAGGAGTTAAGGATAGGGCACTCTCCTTATGCCTGCACACGTCCACTTGCAATCTCGACTGACTTCATGACCCCGTCCATATGCTACGCTGAAAGTCCCATTGCGCGCGGCCTTGTTTCTAAGAGATGAGGACAGGGCACGGCACGTTCCTTGTGCTTCCACCACGACTATATAAAAGGCTCCCGTCTCCAAGGCAAAGGATGTCAGGTGCAAGACGGCTTCGCAAAAGCGAGGTTGCCTCTTAGAGGGCGGTCTACGGCGCTCTCCTGACGCTTCCACGCCTACATATGCAAACGCTTCTGGGCTCACGAAAGAAGACGTCCGTTGAAAGCTGCCTTGTACCCCGACGCGTTTTCCGGAGTTAGGTCCAGAGAACGGTCCCTGTGCGATCACACGCAGCCTTGAGATGGCTCAGCTCTTTTCGATCGTCAGGGAGGACGTTTTTCGGAGTTAGGTCCAGGGAAAGGTAGTAAAGCGTACGGCACTTTCATGATGCTTCCACACCCACTTTTGGAAATGCTTCTCTCTCCAGGATACCTGAAGATGCTAGTGGCGAGTCGCCGTAGACGCAGACTTGCTTTTCCCAGGTCAGTACATGGCACTCTCCTTATTCACTCACGCACGCGCGCGCACGCGTGCCCTCACACACACAGACACACACACACACACACAGAGTTGAACATGTTTCTGTCTCGTCAGGAAAGAAGGTGATCGTTGAGAGACGGTTTCTCGCCGATGCTTTTGGGTTCTTGCTTTTTTCCCCCCGGAGAGAGAAGTGTAGCCGCTTTTTCCCTAGGCTTCCGTACACACCCTTGAGAAGCCTTCCGTCAGCCAGAAACAAGCCATGAGTTGAAAGAGGCGTTCCACGCAGACCTCCTTCTCAGAGCGAAGCCTGTCACACTTTTCCTTGTGAAGTCAACTAGAGAGATACAAATACTTTCTCAATGATTGCTTTAACAACAAAGGACTAAATATCCCAATCAGAAAACATAGACTGTAAAGAGGAAGCAAGACCCATCTCTATGCTGCCTAGCAGAGAATCACTTCAGACCTAAAAATAAAAGCAGATTGGAAGTAATGGGACACAAAACCATTTATCATGCAAATGGAAGTGAAAAGAAAGTTGGAGTCGTAATATTTTTATGAGACAAAATAAACTGAATTGTGGGGAAGATGGCAGAGTAGAAGGACCCTAAACTCACCTCATCCCACAGATACAACTAGGTAACACTCACACCAGAGTCACCCAGAAATGGACCTTCAGATTTCCCCACAAAACTATACAACTAAATGGAGAGAGGGAATCACATCAAAGATGGTAGGAAGGACAAGGACTCTGTAGGAATCTAAAGCCCATATTTCTGACCACCAGAGGGAGGGAACCACAGTCACAGAGGGGCCAGAAACAAACTACTACACCGGGGAGCCTCTAAAGCGTAGAGACATCCTCATAGCTTATGGCTTTGAAAATCAGAAGGGATGACATTTGTGAGCGTATACAACCAGCAGACTTAAAGCTTGGAACTTTTAAAAATCAGCTGTCTCAGCTCTGAGAGAGCACAGAAGGTGATAGGAAGCTGAGACCTGTCCTTAAAGATTAAGCAGAGCAAAGAGTGTGGAGAAGCTTGGGTGAAGCAGGTTGAAAGGTGCTTGAGGATTAAACAAGGGAGACATAGTTCCTGAACTCAGAGTTTGCTAAGGGACTTGTCCAGGAACAAAGGAGCTGGCAGGTGCCATTTCCCTCTACGGCCCCTCATTATAAACACACACCTACCTGCAAGACCAAGCACAATCTAGCAATCACTAACTTGCATAAACCATGGCCCATCCCCACACCTACCACACCTGTTCAGTCCCAGTGCTGTGGATACCCTCCCTGATAAGACCCACACAATCCTTGACAACAATATGTCTCCCCATCACCCACAGAACACGCATGCGTCTTGTTAAAACAGCACACCCCATGTGTTGTGCACAATGACACAGTCCAGATCCAGTCTCTGTTGTTGCTATGCATTACCTTCAGAGGAGAACCAGCATCACCAAGTGAAAAATGTATGTTCTGCCCCGTATTTTCAAGAACAAGCAATATATCTGACCTTCCTAACCGAGAGATATTCTCTGAGAAGTAGGCCAAATGAGCAGACAGAGGACTATGTCCTAAACGAAAGAAGAGGACAAAGCCACAGCAAGAGACCTAAACAAAATGGATATAAGGAACATGCCTGACAGAAAATTTAAGATAACAATTATAAAGATACTCACTGGGGAAATGAAAAGAGGGAGGACATCAGAAGGGGGAACATCATTGAGACTCTTAACAAAGAGATATGAAAGAAATAATCAGAGATGTGGAACACAAGAAATGAAATGAAGAATATACTAGATAGAATAATTAGCAGGATGGACGAAGCAGAGGAACAAATTAATGAACTAGAAGACAGTAATGGAAAGTAATCAAGCGGAACAAATGAGAGGAAAAAGAAGTATGCAAAAATGAGAAGAGACATAGGGAATTCAGTGACTCCATCCAGTGTAACAACACCCACATGAGAGGGATCCCAGAAGGTGAAAAGGGGGAAAAGGGGGCAGAAAATCTATTTGACCAAAGAAGAGCTGAAAACTTAACCTAATCTGGTGAAGGAAACCTATACAAATCCATAAGGCATAGAGATCCCCTCCCACAAAATCAACCTAAGGAGGTCCACATCAAGATACATAGTAATCCAAATGGGAAAAGGTAGTGATAAAGAAAAAACATTTAAAGCAGCAAGATAAAAGAAGACAGTTAACATGCAAGGGAAAGCCCATAAATCTATCAGCTGAGTTTTCAGCAGAAACTATGCAGGACAGAAGAAAGTGGCGTTAAATATTCAAAGTGCTGAATGAGAAAAATCTGCAGCAAGGAATAATTTATCCAGCAAGCCTATCCTTCAGAAAAGAAGGGGAGAAAAAGAGTTTCTTAGCCACACAAACTAAAAGAGTTCATGACCACTAAATTAACTACAAAAAATATTGAAGGGGACACTATGAGTGGAAAAAAATCGTAAGTGAGAGTATGACAATAATGAATCAAGGAAGCAGTAAAAATAAGTATTTCTGTAAAAATCAGTTAAGGGATTCACAAAATAAAAGTATGTAAAATATGAAAACATATACCCTAACACATGAGGAGGAGTCAACAGTGGGTTTGAACTTAAACAGCATTCAACTTAATATAGACTGAAAAGGCTATATACAATCCAGGGGGTCACCACAAACCCAAACCTCTAATACACATGCAAAAGATAAAGGGAAAGAAATCCAAGAATATCATTAAAGAAAACGAGCAAACCATGAGAGAGAGAGCAAGAGAAGAAAGGATCAGAGAAAAACTACACAAAAAACTATGAAACAAGTAACAAAACATCAATAAATACATGTCTAATGATAATTAGTTTGAATGTAAATGGACTAAATGCTCCAAGCAAAAGAGCATGACAGAGTTTGTATATATATATAAAAGATTTCACACCTAAAGACACCTGCAGATGGAAATTAAGAGATGGAGAAACATTAATCATGCAAGTGGATGTCAAAAGAAGTCAGAGTAGCAATCCTTATATCAGACAAAATAGACTTTTTTAACATTGAAATTGAATTAGCCAACATAGAGTACACCAGTAGTTTCAAATGTAGCGTTCCACAATTCATCAGTTGTGTATAACACCCAGTGTTCATCACATCGCATGCATTCCTTAATGCCCATCACACAGTTACTCCATCTCCCCACCCACCTTTCCTCCAGCAACCCTCAGTTTGTTTCCAATAGTTAGGAACCTGTCATGGATTTTCTTCCTCTCTGGTTTCTTCGCATTCATTTTCCCTCCCTTCCCCTATGATCCTCTGTGCTGTTCCTTCTATTCCACATATGAGTAAAACCATATAATAATTGTTTTTCTCTGACTGACTTATTTTGCTCAGCATAATACCCTCCAGTGCCATCCACATCGATATGCTAAATATTGATCCTTTCTGATGGCTGAGTCATATTCCTTTGTATATGTATATACCATGTTTTCTTTATCCATTATCTGTCGATGGATGTCTTGGTTCCTTCCACGGTTTGGCTATTGTGGACAATGTCGCTATAAACATTTGGGGTGCAGTTGCCCCTTCAGATCACTACATTTGTAGCTTTGGGGTAAATAAAATTGCTGGGTTGTAAGGGAGCTCTGTTTTAACTTCGTGAGGAACCTCCATATTGTTTTCCAAAGTGGCTGTACCAGTTTTCATTCCCACTTAGAAGTGTAAGAGAGTTCCCCTTTCTCCTCACCAACATTTGTTATTTCTTCGCTTGTTAATTTTTGCCATTCTGACTGGTGTGAAGTGGTATCTCATTGTCATTTGGATTTCTTTTTCCCCATGCCAAGTGCTGTTGAGCAGTTTCTCATATGTCTGTTGGCCATTTGTGTGTCTTCTTTGGAGAAATACCTGTTCATATCTTCTGCCCATTTCTTGACTCGGTTATTTGTATTTTGGGTGTTGAGTTTGGGTGTTGAACGGTAGTAAAGCGTACGGCACTTTCATGATGCTTCCACACCCACTTTTGGAAATGCTTCTCTCTCAAGGATACCTGAAGATGTTAGTGGAGAGTTGCCGTATACGCAGACTTGCTTTTCCCAGGTGAGTGCATGGCACATTCCTTATTCACTCACGCGCGCGCGCGCGCGCACACACACACACACACACACACAGAGTTGAACATGTTTCTGTCTCGTCAGGAAAGGAGATGTTCGTTGAGAGACGGTTTCTCGCCAATGCTTTTGGGTGCTTGCCCTTTTCCCCCTGGAGAGTGAAGTGTATGCGCTTTTTCCGTAGGCTTCAGTACACACCCTTGAGAAGCCTTCCGTCAGTCAGAAACAAGCCGTGAGTTGAAAGAGGCGTTCCACACAGACCTCCTTCTCAGAGCGAAGCCTGTCACACTTTTCCTTGGGCCTCCACACGCACTTTAGAAAAACTTCCTCCGGGAAGCTGTGAGTTGAACGACGGGTTTCCTACAGCGGTTTTCCGTGGGGGTAAGGATATATGGCACTTGGCCTTAGGCTTCCACGCACACATTGGAAACGGCTTCTCTCTTCGTGAAACAAGATGTGCGCTGAACGTTGCGTTCTGCGCAGGCTTGCTTTTCACACATCAGCCGATGGTACTTTCCCTAGGCTTCCACACGCGCAGTGAGTATCCCTTCCCTAAACCTGAACCAAGACGCGGGGGAAAGCTGCCTTCTACACCACCTTCTTTTCCGAGTTTCGTATAGAACCCTTGCGTTGTGCTTCCACATCCACTTTTGTCACTGCTTCGATATATCCTCCGGAGAGGGGTTCGCTTGAAAGACGGTCTCCCTCCGTCACGCTTTCAAGGAGTTAAGGATAGGGCACTCTCCTTATGCCTGCACACGTCCACTTGCAATCTCGACTGACTTCATGACCCCGTCCATATGCTACGCTGAAAGTCCCATTGCGCGCGGCCTTGTTTCTAAGAGATGAGGACAGGGCACGGCACGTTCCTTGTGCTTCCACCACGACTATATAAAAGGCTCCCGTCTCCAAGGCAAAGGATGTCAGGTGCAAGACGGCTTCGCAAAAGCGAGGTTGCCTCTTAGAGGGCGGTCTACGGCGCTCTCCTGACGCTTCCACGCCTACATATGCAAACGCTTCTGGGCTCACGAAAGAAGACGTCCGTTGAAAGCTGCCTTGTACCCCGACGCGTTTTCCGGAGTTAGGTCCAGAGAACGGTCCCTGTGCGATCACACGCAGCCTTGAGATGGCTCAGCTCTTTTCGATCGTCAGGGAGGACGTTTTTCGGAGTTAGGTCCAGGGAAAGGTAGTAAAGCGTACGGCACTTTCATGATGCTTCCACACCCACTTTTGGAAATGCTTCTCTCTCCAGGATACCTGAAGATGCTAGTGGCGAGTCGCCATAGACGCAGACTTGCTTTTCCCAGGTCAGTACATGGCACTCTCCTTATTCACTCACGCACGCGCGCGCACGCGTGCCCTCACACACACAGACACACACACACACACACAGAGTTGAACATGTTTCTGTCTCGTCAGGAAAGAAGGTGATCGTTGAGAGACGGTTTCTCGCCGATGCTTTTGGGTTCTTGCTTTTTTCCCCCCGGAGAGAGAAGTGTAGCCGCTTTTTCCCTAGGCTTCCGTACACACCCTTGAGAAGCCTTCCGTCAGCCAGAAACAAGCCATGAGTTGAAAGAGGCGTTCCACGCAGACCTCCTTCTCAGAGCGAAGCCTGTCACACTTTTCCTTGTGAAGTCAACTAGAGAGATACAAATACTTTCTCAATGATTGCTTTAACAAAAAAGGACTAAATATCCCAATCAGAAAACATAGACTGTAAAGAGGAAGCAAGACCCATCTCTATGCTGCCTAGCAGAGAATCACTTCAGACCTAAAAATAAAAGCAGATTGGAAGTAATGGGACACAAAACCATTTATCATGCAAATGGAAGTGAAAAGAAAGTTGGAGTCGTAATATTTTTATGAGACAAAATAAACTGAATTGTGGGGAAGATGGCAGAGTAGAAGGACCCTAAACTCACCTCATCCCACAGATACAACTAGGTAACACTCACACCAGAGTCACCCAGAAATGGACCTTCAGATTTCCCCACAAAACTATACAACTAAATGGAGAGAGGGAATCACATCAAAGATGGTAGGAAGGACAAGGACTCTGTAGGAATCTAAAGCCCATATTTCTGACCACCAGAGGGAGGGAACCACAGTCACAGAGGGGCCAGAAACAAACTACTACACCGGGGAGCCTCTAAAGCGTAGAGACATCCTCATAGCTTATGGCTTTGAAAATCAGAAGGGATGACATTTGTGAGCGTATACAACCAGCAGACTTAAAGCTTGGAACTTTTAAAAATCAGCTGTCTCAGCTCTGAGACAGCACAGAAGGTGATAGGAAGTTGAGACCTGTCCTTAAAGATTAAGCAGAGCAAAGAGTGTGGAGAAGCTTGGGTGAAGCATGTTGAAAGGTGCTTGAGGATTAAACAAGGGAGACATAGTTCCTGAACTCAGAGTTTGCTAAGGGACTTGTCCAGGAACAAAGGAGCTGGCAGGTGCCATTTCCCTCTACGGCCCCTCATTATAAACACACACCTACCTGCAAGACCAAGCACAATCTAGCAATCACTAACTTGCATAAACCATGGCCCATCCCCACACCTACCACACCTGCTTCAGTCCCAGTGCTGTGGATACCCTCCCTGATAAGACCCACACAATCCTTGACAACAATATGTCTCCCCATCACCCACAGAACACGCATGCGTCTTGTTAAAACAGCACACCCCATGTGTTGTGCACAATGACACAGTCCAGATCCAGTCTCTGTTGTTGCTATGCATTACCTTCAGAGGAGAACCAGCATCACCAAGTGAAAAATGTATGTTCTGCCCCGTATTTTGAAGAACAAGCAATATATCTGACCTTCCTAACAGAGAGATATTCTCTGAGAAGTAGGCCAAATGAGCAGACAGAGGACTATGTCCTAAACGAAAGAAGAGGACAAAGCCACAGCAAGAGACCTAAACAAAATAGATATAAGGAACATGCCTGACAGAAAATTTAAGATAACAATTATAAAGATACTCACTGGGGAAATGAAAAGAGGGAGGACATCAGAAGGGGGAACATCATTGAGACTCTTAACAAAGAGATATGAAAGAAATAATCAGAGATGTGGAACACAAGAAATGAAATGAAGAATATACTAGATAGAATAATTAGCAGGATGGACGAAGCAGAGGAACAAATTAATGAACTAGAAGACAGTAATGGAAAGTAATCAAGCGGAACAAATGAGAGGAAAAAGAAGTATGCAAAAATGAGAAGAGACTTAGGGAATTCAGTGACTCCATCCAGTGTAACAACACCCACATGAGAGGGATCCCAGAAGGTGAAAAGAGGGAAAAGGGGGCAGAAAATCTATTTGACCAAAGAAGAGCTGAAAACTTAACCTAATCTGGTGAAGGAAACCTATACAAATCCATAAGGCATAGAGATCCCCTCCCACAAAATCAACCTAAGGAGGTCCACATCAAGATACATAGTAATCCAAATGGGAAAAGGTAGTGATAAAGAAAAATCATTTAAAGCAGCAAGATAAAAGAAGACAGTTAACATGCAAGGGAAAGCCCATAAATCTATCAGCTGAGTTTTCAGCAGGAACTATGCAGGACAGAAGAAAGTGGCGTTAAATATTCAAAGTGCTGAAGGAGAAAAATCTGCAGCAAGGAATAATTTATCCAGCAAGCCTATCCTTCAGAAAAGAAGGGGAGAAAAAGAGTTTCTTAGCCACACAAACTAAAAGAGTTCATGACCACTAAATTAACTACAAAAAATATTGAAGGGGACACTATGAGTGGAAAAAAATCGTAAGTGAGAGTATGACAATAATGAATCAAGGAAGCAGTAAAAATAAGTATTTCTGTAAAAATCAGTTAAGGGATTCACAAAATAAAAGTATGTAAAATATGAAAACGTATACCCTAACACATGAGGAGGAGTCAACAGTGGGTTTGAACTTAAACAGCATTCAACTTAATATAGACTGAAAAGGCTATATATAATCCAGGGGGTCACCACAAACCCAAACCTCTAATACACATGCAAAAGATAAAGGGAAAGAAATCCAAGAATATCATTAAAGAAAACGAGCAAACCATGAGAGAGAGAGCAAGAGAAGAAAGGATCAGAGAAAAACTACACAAAAAACTATGAAACAAGTAACAAAACATCAATAAATACATGTCTAATGATAATTAGTTTGAATGTAAATGGACTAAATGCTCCAAGCAAAAGAGCATGACAGAGTTTGTATATATATATAAAAGATTTCACACCTAAAGACACCTGCAGATGGAAATTAAGAGATGGAGAAACATTAATCATGCAAGTGGATGTCAAAAGAAGTCAGAGTAGCAATCCTTATATCAGACAAAATAGACTTTTTTAACATTGAAATTGAATTAGCCAACATAGAGTACACCAGTAGTTTCAAATGTAGCGTTCCACAATTCATCAGTTGTGTATAACACCCAGTGTTCATCACATCGCATGCATTCCTTAATGCCCATCACACAGTTACTCCATCTCCCCACCCACCTTTCCTCCAGCAACCCTCAGTTTGTTTCCAATAGTTAGGAACCTGTCATGGATTTTCTTCCTCTCTGGTTTCTTCGCATTCATTTTCCCTCCCTTCCCCTATGATCCTCTGTGCTGTTCCTTCTATTCCACATATGAGTAAAACCATATAATAATTGTTTTACTCTGACTGACTTATTTTGCTCAGCATAATACCCTCCAGTGCCATCCACATCGATATGCTAAATATTTATCCTTTCTGATGGCTGAGTCATATTCCTTTGTATATGTATATACCATGTTTTCTTTATCCATTTATCTGTCGATGGATGTCTTGGTTCCTTCCACGGTTTGGCTATTGTGGACAATGTCGCTATAAACATTTGGGGTGCAGTTGCCCCTTCAGATCACTACATTTGTAGCTTTGGGGTAAATAAAATTGCTGGGTTGTAAGGGAGCTCTGTTTTATCTTCTTGAGGAACCTCCATATTGTTTTCCAAAGTGGCTGTACCAGTTTTCATTCCCACTTAGAAGTGTAAGAGAGTTCCCCTTTCTCCTCACCAACATTTGTTATTTCTTCGCTTGTTAATTTTTGCCATTCTGACTGGTGTGAAGTGGTATCTCATTGTCATTTGGATTTCTTTTTCCCCATGCCAAGTGCTGTTGAGCAGGTTCTCATATGTCTGTTGGCCATTTGTGTGTCTTCTTTGGAGAAATACCTGTTCATATCTTCTGCCCATTTCTTGACTCGGTTATTTGTATTTTGGGTGTTGAGTTTGGGTGTTGAACGGTAGTAAAGCGTACGGCACTTTCATGATGCTTCCACACCCACTTTTGGAAATGCTTCTCTCTCAAGGATACCTGAAGATGTTAGTGGAGAGTTGCCGTATACGCAGACTTGCTTTTCCCAGGTGAGTGCATGGCACATTCCTTATTCACTGACGCGCGCGCGCGCGCACACACACACACACACACACACACACAGAGTTGAACATGTTTCTGTCTCGTCAGGAAAGGAGGTGTTCGTTGAGAGACGGTTTCTCGCCAATGCTTTTGGGTGCTTGCCCTTTTCCCCCCGGAGAGTGAAGTGTATGCGCTTTTTGCCTAGGCTTCAGTACACACCCTTGAGAAGCCTTCCGTCAGTCAGAAACAAGCCGTGAGTTGAAAGAGGCGTTCCACACAGACCTCCTTCTCAGAGCGAAGCCTGTCACACTTTTCCTTGGGCCTCCACACGCACTTTAGAAAAACTTCCTCCGGGAAGCTGTGAGTTGAACGACGGGTTTCCTACAGCGGTTTACCGTGGGGGTAAGGATATATGGCACTTGGCCTTAGGCTTCCACGCACACATTGGAAACGGCTTCTCTCTTCGTGAAACAAGATGTGCGCTGAACGTTGCGTTCTGCGCAGGCTTGCTTTTCACACATCAGCCGATGGTACTTTCCCTAGGCTTCCACACGCGCAGTGAGTATCCCTTCCCTAAACCTGAACCAAGACGCGGGGGAAAGCTGCCTTCTACACCACCTTCTTTTCCGAGTTTCGTATAGAACCCTTGCGTTGTGCTTCCACATCCACTTTTGTCACTGCTTCGATATATCCTCCGGAGAGGGGTTCGCTTGAAAGACGGTCTCCCTCCGTCACGCTTTCAAGGAGTTAAGGATAGGGCACTCTCCTTATGCCTGCACACGTCCACTTGCAATCTCGACTGACTTCATGACCCCGTCCATATGCTACGCTGAAAGTCCCATTGCGCGCGGCCTTGTTTCTAAGAGATGAGGACAGGGCACGGCACGTTCCTTGTGCTTCCACCACGACTAAATAAAAGGCTCCCGTCTCCAAGGCAAAGGATGTCAGGTGCAAGACGGCTTCGCAAAAGCGAGGATGCCTCTTAGAGGGCGGTCTACGGCGCTCTCCTGACGCTTCCACGCCTATATATGCAACGCTTCTGGGCTCACGAAAGAAGACGTCCGTTGAAAGCTGCCTTGTACCCCGACGCGTTTTCCGGAGTTAGGTCCAGGGAACGGTCCCTGTGCGATCACACGCAGCCTTGAGATGGCTCAGCTCTTTTCGATCGTCAGGGAGGACGTTTCTCGGAGTTAGGTCCAGGGAAAGGTAGTAAAGCGTACGGCACTTTCATGATGCTTCCACACCCACTTTTGGAAATGCTTCTCTCTCCAGGATACCTGAAGATGCTAGGGGCGAGTCGCCGTAGACGCAGACTTGCTTTTCCAAGGTCAGTACATGGCACTCTCCTTATTCACTCACGCACGCTCGCGCGCGCGTGCCCTCACACACACACACACACACACACACACACACACACAGAGTTGAACCTGTTTCTGTCTCGTCAGGAAAGAAGGTGATCGTTGAGAGACGGTTTCTCGCCGATGCTTTTGGGTTCTTGCTTTTTTCCCCCCGGAGAGAGAAGTGTAGCCGCTTTTTCCCTAGGCTTCCGTACACACCCTTGAGAAGCCTTCCGTCAGCCAGAAACAAGCCATGAGTTGAAAGAGGCGTTCCACGCAGACCTCCTTCTCAGAGCGAAGCCTGTCACACTTTTCCTTGTGAAGTCAACTAGAGAGATACAAATACTTTCTCAATGATTGCTTTAACAAAAAAGGACTAAATATCCCAATCAGAAAACATAGACTGTAAAGAGGAAGCAAGACCCATCTCTATGCTGCCTAGCAGAGAATCACTTCAGACCTAAAAATAAAAGCAGATTGGAAGTAATGGGACACAAAACCATTTATCATGCAAATGGAAGTGAAAAGAAAGTTGGAGTCGTAATATTTTTATGAGACAAAATAAACTGAATTGTGGGGAAGATGGCAGAGTAGAAGGACCCTAAACTCACCTCATCCCACAGATACAACTAGGTAACACTCACACCAGAGTCACCCAGAAATGGACCTTCAGATTTCCCCACAAAACTATACAACTAAATGGAGAGAGGGAATCACATCAAAGATGGTAGGAAGGACAAGGACTCTGTAGGAATCTAAAGCCCATATTTCTGACCACCAGAGGGAGGGAACCACAGTCACAGAGGGGCCAGAAACAAACTACTACACCGGGGAGCCTCTAAAGCGTAGAGACATCCTCATAGCTTATGGCTTTGAAAATCAGAAGGGATGACATTTGTGAGCGTATACAACCAGCAGACTTAAAGCTTGGAACTTTTAAAAATCAGCTGTCTCAGCTCTGAGAGAGCACAGAAGGTGATAGGAAGCTGAGATCTGTCCTTAAAGATTAAGCAGAGCAAAGAGTGTGGAGAAGCTTGGGTGAAGCAGGTTGAAAGGTGCTTGAGGATTAAACAAGGGAGACATAGTTCCTGAACTCAGAGTTTGCTAAGGGACTTGTCCAGGAACAAAGGAGCTGGCAGGTGCCATTTCCCTCTACGGCCCCTCATTATAAACACACACCTACCTGCAAGACCAAGCACAATCTAGCAATCACTAACTTGCATAAACCATGGCCCATCCCCACACCTACCACACCTGCTTCAGTCCCAGTGCTGTGGATACCCTCCCTGATAAGACCCACACAATCCTTGACAACAATATGTCTCCCCATCACCCACAGAACACGCATGCATCTTGTTAAAACAGCACACCCCATGTGTTGTGCACAATGACACAGTCCAGATCCAGTCTCTGTTGTTGCTATGCATTACCTTCAGAGGAGAACCAGCATCACCAAGTGAAAAATGTATGTTCTGCCCCGTATTTTCAAGAACAAGCAATATATCTGACCTTCCTAACCGAGAGATATTCTCTGAGAAGTAGGCCAAATGAGCAGACAGAGGACTATGTCCTAAACGAAAGAAGAGGACAAAGCCACAGCAAGAGACCTAAACAAAATGGATATAAGGAACATGCCTGACAGAAAATTTAAGATAACAATTATAAAGATACTCACTGGGGAAATGAAAAGAGGGAGGACATCAGAAGGGGGAACATCATTGAGACTCCTAACAAAGAGATATGAAAGAAATAATCAGAGATGTGGAACACAAGAAATGAAATGAAGAATATACTAGATAGAATAATTAGCAGGATGGACGAAGCAGAGGAACAAATTAATGAACTAGAAGACAGTAATGGAAAGTAATCAAGCGGAACAAATGAGAGGAAAAAGAAGTATGCAAAAATGAGAAGAGACTTAGGGAATTCAGTGACTCCATCCAGTGTAACAACACCCACATGAGAGGGATCCCAGAAGGTGAAAAGGGGGAAAAGGGGGCAGAAAATCTATTTGACCAAAGAAGAGCTGAAAACTTAACCTAATCTGGTGAAGGAAACCTATACAAATCCATAAGGCATAGAGATCCCCTCCCACAAAATCAACCTAAGGAGGTCCACATCAAGATACATAGTAATCAAAATGGGAAAAAGTAGTGATAAAGAAAAAACATTTAAAGCAGCAAGATAAAAGAAGACAGTTATCATGCAAGGGAAAGCCCATAAATCTATCAGCTGAGTTTTCAGCAGAAACTATGCAGGACAGAAAAAAGTGGCGTTAAATATTCAAAGCGCTGAATGAGAAAAATCTGCAGCAAGGAATAATTTATCCAGCAAGCCTATCCTTCAGAAAAGAAGGGGAGAAAAAGAGTTTCTTAGCCACACAAACTAAAAGAGTTCATGACCACTAAATTAACTACAAAAAATATTGAAGGGGACACTATGAGTGGAAAAAAATCGTAAGTGAGAGTATGACAATAATGAATCAAGGAAGCAGTAAAAATAAGTATTTCTGTAAAAATCAGTTAAGGGATTCACAAAATAAAAGTATGTAAAATATGAAAACATATACCCTAACACATGAGGAGGAGTCAACAGTGGGTTTGAACTTAAACAGCATTCAACTTAATATAGACTGAAAAGGCTATATATAATCCAGGGGGTCACCACAAACCCAAACCTCTAATACACATGCAAAAGATAAAGGGAAAGAAATCCAAGAATATCATTAAAGAAAACGAGCAAACCATGAGAGAGAGAGCAAGAGAAGAAAGGATCAGAGAAAAACTACACAAAAAACTATGAAACAAGTAACAAAACATCAATAAATACATGTCTAATGATAATTAGTTTGAATGTAAATGGACTAAATGCTCCAAGCAAAAGAGCATGACAGAGTTTGTATATATATATAAAAGATTTCACACCTAAAGACACCTGCAGATGGAAATTAAGAGATGGAGAAACATTAATCATGCAAGTGGATGTCAAAAGAAGTCAGAGTAGCAATCCTTATATCAGACAAAAAGGACTTTTTTAACATTGAAATTGAATTAGCCAACATAGAGTACACCAGTAGTTTCAAATGTAGCTTTCCACAATTCATCAGTTGTGTATAACACCCAGTGTTCATCACATCGCATGCATTCCTTAATGCCCATCACACAGTTACTCCATCTCCCCACCCACCTTTCCTCCAGCAACCCTCAGTTTGTTTCCAATAGTTAGGAACCTGTCATGGATTTTCTTCCTCTCTGGTTTCTTCGCATTCATTTTCCCTCCCTTCCCCTATGATCCTCTGTGCTGTTCCTTCTATTCCACATATGAGTAAAACCATATAATAATTGTTTTACTCTGACTGACTTATTTTGCTCAGCATAATACCCTCCAGTGCCATCCACATCGATATGCTAAATATTGATCCTTTCTGATGGCTGAGTCATATTCCTTTGTATATGTATATACCATGTTTTCTTTATCCATTTATCTGTCGATGGATGTCTTGGTTCCTTCCACGGTTTGGCTATTGTGGACAATGTCGCTATAAACATTTGGGGTGCAGTTGCCCCTTCAGATCACTACATTTGTAGCTTTGGGGTAAATAAAATTGCTGGGTTGTAAGGGAGCTCTGTTTTAACTTCTTGAGGAACCTCCATATTGTTTTCCAAAGTGGCTGTACCAGTTTTCATTCCCACTTAGAAGTGTAAGAGAGTTCCCCTTTCTCCTCACCAACATTTGTTATTTCTTCGCTTGTTAATTTTTGCCATTCTGACTGGTGTGAAGTGGTATCTCATTGTCATTTGGATTTCTTTTTCCCCATGCCAAGTGCTGTTGAGCAGTTTCTCATATGTCTGTTGGCCATTTGTGTGTCTTCTTTGGAGAAATACCTGTTCATATCTTCTGCCCATTTCTTGACTCGGTTATTTGTATTTTGGGTGTTGAGTTTGGGTGTTGAACGGTAGTAAAGCGTACGGCACTTTCATGATGCTTCCACACCCACTTTTGGAAATGCTTCTCTCTCAAGGATACCTGAAGATGTTAGTGGAGAGTTGCCGTATACGCAGACTTGCTTTTCCCAGGTGAGTGCATGGCACATTCCTTATTCACTCACGCGCGCGCGCGCGCGCGCGCACACACACACACACACACACAGAGTTTAACATGTTTCTGTCTCGTCAGGAAAGGAGGTGTTCGTTGAGAGACGGTTTCTCGCCAATGCTTTTGGGTGCTTGCCCTTTTCCCCCCGGAGAGTGAAGTGTATGCGCTTTTTCCGTATGCTTCCGTACACACCCTTGAGAAGCCTTCCGTCAGCCAGAAACAAGCCGTGAGTTGAAAGAGGCGTTCCACACAGACCTCCTTCTCAGAGCGAAGCCTGTCACACTTTTCCTTGGGCCTCCACACGCACTTTAGAAAAACTTCCTCCGGGAAGCTGTGAGTTGAACGACGGGTTTCCTACAGCGGTTTTCCGTGGGGGTAAGGATATATGGCACTTGGCCTTAGGCTTCCACGCACACATTGGAAACGGCTTCTCTCTTCGTGAAACAAGATGTGCGCTGAACGTTGCGTTCTGCGCAGGCTTGCTTTTCACACATCAGCCGATGGTACTTTCCCTAGGCTTCCACACGCGCAGTGAGTATCCCTTCCCTAAACCTGAACCAAGACGCGGGGGAAAGCTGCCTTCTACACCACCTTCTTTTCCGAGTTTCGTATAGAACCCTTGCGTTGTGCTTCCACATCCACTTTTGTCACTGCTTCGATATATCCTCCGGAGAGGGGTTCGCTTGAAAGACGGTCTCCCTCCGTCACGCTTTCAAGGAGTTAAGGATAGGGCACTCTCCTTATGCCTGCTCACGTCCACTTGCAATCTCGACTGACTTCATGACCCCGTCCATATGCTACGCTGAAAGTCCCATTGCGCGCGGCCTTGTTTCTAAGAGATGAGGACAGGGCACGGCACGTTCCTTGTGCTTCCACCACGACTATATAAAAGGCTCCCGTCTCCAAGGCAAAGGATGTCAGGTGCAAGACGGCTTCGCAAAAGCGAGGTTGCCTCTTAGAGGGCGGTCTACGGCGCTCTCCTGACGCTTCCACGCCTACATATGCAAACGCTTCTGGGCTCACGAAAGAAGACGTCCGTTGAAAGCTGCCTTGTACCCCGACGCGTTTTCCGGAGTTAGGTCCAGGGAACGGTCCCTGTGCGATCACACGCAGCCTTGAGATGGCTCAGCTCTTTTCGATCGTCAGGGAGGACGTTTCTCGGAGTTAGGTCCAGGGAAAGGTAGTAAAGCGTACGGCACTTTCATGATGCTTCCACACCCACTTTTGGAAATGCTTCTCTCTCCAGGATACCTGAAGATGCTAGTGGCGAGTCGCCGTAGACGCAGACTTGCTTTTCCCAGGTCAGTACATGGCACTCTCCTTATTCACTCACGCACGCACGCGCGCGCGTGCCCTCACACACACACACACACACACACACACACACAGAGTTGAACATGTTTCTGTCTCGTCAGGAAAGAAGGTGATCGTTGAGAGACGGTTTCTCGCCGATGCTTTTGGGTTCTTGCTTTTTTCCCCCCGGAGAGAGAAGTGTAGCCGCTTTTTCCCTAGGCTTCCGTACACACCCTTGAGAAGCCTTCCGTCAGCCAGAAACAAGCCATGAGTTGAAAGAGGCGTTCCACGCAGACCTCCTTCTCAGAGCGAAGCCTGTCACACTTTTCCTTGTGAAGTAAACTAGAGAGATACAAATACTTTCTCAATGATTGCTTTAACAAAAAAGGACTAAATATCCCAATCAGAAAACATAGACTGTAAAGAGGAAGCAAGACCCATCTCTATGCTGCCTAGCAGAGAATCACTTCAGACCTAAAAATAAAAGCAGATTGGAAGTAATGGGACACAAAACCATTTATCATGCAAATGGAAGTGAAAAGAAAGTTGGAGTCGTAATATTTTTATGAGACAAAATAAACTGAATTGTGGGGAAGATGGCAGAGTAGAAGGACCCTAAACTCACCTCATCCCACAGATACAACTAGGTAACACTCACACCAGAGTCACCCAGAAATGGACCTTCAGATTTCCCCACAAAACTATACAACTAAATGGAGAGAGGGAATCACATCAAAGATGGTAGGAAGGACAAGGACTCTGTAGGAATCTAAAGCCCATATTTCTGACCACCAGAGGGAGGGAACCACAGTCACAGAGGGGCCAGAAACAAACTACTACACCGGGGAGCCTCTAAAGCATAGAGACATCCTCATAGCTTATGGCTTTGAAAATCAGAAGGGATGACATTTGTGAGCGTATACAACCAGCAGACTTAAAGCTTGGAACTTTTAAAAATCAGCTGTCTCAGCTCTGAGAGAGCACAGAAGGTGATAGGAAGCTGAGACCTGTCCTTAAAGATTAAGCGGAGCAAAGAGTGTGGAGAAGCTTGGGTGAAGCAGGTTGAAAGGTGCTTGAGGATTAAACAAGGGAGACATAGTTCCTGAACTCAGAGTTTGCTAAGGGACTTGTCCAGGAACAAAGGAGCTGGCAGGTGCCATTTCCCTCTACGGCCCCTCATTATAAACACACACCTACCTGCAAGACCAAGCACAATCTAGCAATCACTAACTTGCATAAACCATGGCCCATCCCCACACCTACCACACCTGCTTCAGACCCAGTGCTGTGGATACCCTCCCTGATAAGACCCACAAAATCCTTGACAACAATATGTCTCCCCATCACCCACAGAACACGCATGCATCTTGTTAAAACAGCACACCCCATGTGTTGTGCACAATGACACAGTCCAGATCCAGTCTCTGTTGTTGCTATGCATTACCTTCAGAGGAGAACCAGCATCACCAAGTGAAAAATGTATGTTCTGCCCCGTATTTTCAAGAACAAGCAATATATCTGACCTTCCTAACAGAGAGATATTCTCTGAGAAGTAGGCCAAATGAGCAGACAGAGGACTATGTCCTAAACGAAAGAAGAGGACAAAGCCACAGCAAGAGACCTAAACAAAATGGATATAAGGAACATGCCTGACAGAAAATTTAAGATAACAATTATAAAGATACTCACTGGGGAAATGAAAAGAGGGAGGACATCAGAAGGGGGAACATCATTGAGACTCTTAACAAAGAGATATGAAAGAAATAATCAGAGATGTGGAACACAAGAAATGAAATGAAGAATATACTAGATAGAATAATTAGCAGGATGGACGAAGCAGAGGAACAAATTAATGAACTAGAAGACAGTAATGGAAAGTAATCAAGCGGAACAAATGAGAGGAAAAAGAAGTATGCAAAAATGAGAAGAGACTTAGGGAATTCAGGGACTCCATCCAGTGTAACAACACCCACATGAGAGGGATCCCAGAAGGTGAAAAGGTGGAAAAGGGGGCAGAAAATCTATTTGACCAAAGAAGAGCTGAAAACTTAACCTAATCTGGTGAAGGAAACCTATACAAATCCATAAGGCATAGAGATCCCCTCCCACAAAATCAACCTAAGGAGATCCACATCAAGATACATAGTAATCCAAATGGGAAAAGGTAGTGATAAAGAAAAAACATTTAAAGCAGCAAGATAAAAGAAGACAGTTAACATGCAAGGGAAAGCCCATAAATCTATCAGCTGAGTTTTCAGCAGAAACTATGCAGGACAGAAGAAAGTGGCGTTAAATATTCAAAGCGCTGAATGAGAAAAATCTGCAGCAAGGAATAATTTATCCAGCAAGCCTATCCTTCAGAAAAGAAGGGGAGAAAAAGAGTTTCTTAGCCACACAAACTAAAAGAGTTCATGACCACTAAATTAACTACAAAAAATATTGAAGGGGACACTATGAGTGGAAAAAAATCGTAAGTGAGAGTATGACAATAATGAATCAAGGAAGCAGTAAAAATAAGTATTTCTGTAAAAATCAGTTAAGGGATTCACAAAATAAAAGTATGTAAAATATGAAAACATATACCCTAACACATGAGGAGGAGTCAACAGTGGGTTTGAACTTAAACAGCATTCAACTTAATATAGACTGAAAAGGCTATATATAATCCAGGGGGTCACCACAAACCCAAACCTCTAATACACATGCAAAAGATAAAGGGAAAGAAATCCAAGAATATCATTAAAGAAAACGAGCAAACCATGAGAGAGAGAGCAAGAGAAGAAAGGATCAGAGAAAAACTACACAAAAAACTATGAAACAAGTAACAAAACATCAATAAATACATGTCTAATGATAATTAGTTCGAATGTAAATGGACTAAATGCTCCAAGCAAAAGAGCATGACAGAGTTTGTATATATATATAAAAGATTTCACACCTAAAGACACCTGCAGATGGAAATTAAGAGATGGAGAAACATTAATCATGCAAGTGGATGTCAAAAGAAGTCAGAGTAGCAATCCTTATATCAGACAAAATAGACTTTTTTAACATTGAAATTGAATTAGCCAACATAGAGTACACCAGTAATTTCAAATGTAGCGTTCCACAATTCATCAGTTGTGTATAACACCCAGTGTTCATCACATCACATGCATTCCTTAATGCCCATCACACAGTTACTCCATCTCCCCACCCACCTTTCCTCCAGCAACCCTCAGTTTGTTTCCAATAGCTGGGAACCTGTCATGGATTTTCTTCCTCTCTGGTTTCTTCGCATTCATTTTCCCTCCCTTCCCCTATGATCCTCTGTGCTGTTCCTTCTATTCCACATATGAGTAAAACCATATAATAATTGTTTTTCTCTGACTGACTTATTTTGCTCAGCATAATACCCTCCAGTGCCTTCCACATCAATATGCTAAATATTGATCCTTTCTGATGGCTGATTCATATTCCATTGTATATGTATATACCATGTTTTCTTTATCCATTTATCTGTCGATGGATGTCTTAGTTCCTTCCACGGTTTGGCTATTGTGGACAGTGTCGCTATACACTTTCGGGGTGCAGTTGCCCCTTCAGATCACTACATTTGTAGCTTTGGGGTAAATAAAATTGCTGGGTTGTAAGGGAGCTCTCTTTTAAGTTCTTGGGGAACCTCCATATTGTTTTCCAAAGTGGCTGTACCAGTTTTCATTCCCACTTAGAAGTGTAAGAGAGTTCCCCTTTCTCCTCACCAACATTTGTTATTTCTTCGCTTGTTAATTTTTGCAATTCTGACTGGTGTGAAGTGGTATCTCATTGTCATTTGGATTTCTTTTTCCCCATGCCAAGTGATGTTGAGCAGTTTGTCATATGTCTGTTGGCCATTTGTGTGTCTTCTTTGGAGAAATACCTGTTCATATCTTCTGCCCATTTCTTGACTCGCTTATTTGTTTTTTGGGTGTTGAGTTTGGGTGTTGAACGGTAGTAAAGCGTACGGCACTTTCATGATGCTTCCACACCCACTTTTGGAAATGCTTCTCTCTCCAGGATACCTGAAAATGTTAGTGGAGAGTTGCCGTATACGCAGACTTGCTTTTCCCAGGTGAGTGCATGGCACATTCCTTATTCACTCACGCGCGCGCGCGCGCACACACACACACACACACACACACAGAGTTGAACATGTTTCTTTCTCGTCAGGAAAGGAGGTGTTCGTTGAGAGACGGTTTCCCGCCAATGCTTTTGGGTGCTTGCCCTTTTCCCCCCGGAGAGTGAAGTGTATGCGCTTTTTGCCTAGGCTTCCGTACACACCCTTGAGAAGCCTTCCCTCAGCCAGAAACAAGCCGTGAGTTGAAAGAGGCGTTCCACACAGACCTCCTTCTCAGAGCGAAGCCTGTCACACTTTTCCTTGGCCTCCACACGCACTTTAGAAAAACTTCCTCCGGGAAGCTGTGAGTTGAACGACGGGTTTCCTACAGCGGTTTTCCGTGGGGGTAAGGATATATGGCACTTGGCCTTAGGCTTCCACGCACACATTGGAAACGGCTTCTCTCTTCGTGAAACAAGATGTGCGCTGAACGTTGCGTTCTGCGCAGGCTTGCTTTTCACACATCAGCCGATGGTACTTTCCCTAGGCTCCCACACGCGCAGTGAGTATCCCTTCCCTAAACCTGAACCAAGACGCGGGGGAAAGCTGCCTTCTACACCACCTTCTTTTCCGAGTTTCGTATAGAACCCTTGCGTTGTGCTTCCACATCCACTTTTGTCACTGCTTCGATATATCCTCCGGAGAGGGGTTCGCTTGAAAGACGGTTTCCCTCCGTCACGCTTTCAAGGAGTTAAGGATAGGGCACTCTCCTTGTGCCTGCACACGTCCACTTGCAATCTCGACTGACTTCATGACCCCATCCATATGCTACGCTGAAAGTCCCATTGCGCGCGGCCTTGTTTCTAAGAGATGAGGACAGGGCACGGCACGTTCCTTGTGCTTCCACCACGACTATATAAAAGGCTCCCGTCTCCAAGGCAAAGGATGTCAGGTGCAAGACGGCTTCGCAAAAGCGAGGTTGCCTCTTAGAGGGCGGTCTACGGCGCTCTGCTGACGCTTCCACGCCTACATATGCAAACGCTTCTGGGCTCACGAAAGAAGACGTCCGTTGAAAGCTGCCTTGTACCCCGACGCGTTTCTCGGAGTTAGGTCCAGGGAACGGTCTCTGTGCGATCACACGCAGCCTTGAGATGGCTCAGCTCTTTTCGATCGTCAGGGAGGACGTTTCTCGGAGTTAGGTCCAGGGAAAGGTAGTAAAGCGTACGGCACTTTCATGATGCTTCCACACCCACTTTTGGAAATGCTTCTCTCTCCAGGATACCTGAAGATGCTAGTGGCGAGTCGCCGTAGACGCAGACTTGCTTTTCCCAGGTCAGTACATGGCACTCTCCTTATTCACTCACGCACGCGCGCGCGCGCGTGCCCTCACACACACACACACACACACACACACACACACACACACACACACACACACAGAGTTGAACATGTTTCTGTCTCGTCAGGAAAGAAGGTGATCGTTGAGAGACGGTTTCTCGCCGATGCTTTTGGGTTCTTGCTTTTTTCCCCCCGGAGAGAGAAGTGTAGCCGCTTTTTCCCTAGGCTTCCGTACACACCCTTGAGAAGCCTTCCGTCAGCCAGAAACAAGCCATGAGTTGAAAGAGGCGTTCCACGCAGACCTCCTTCTCAGAGCGAAGCCTGTCACACTTTTCCTTGTGAAGTAAACTAGAGAGATACAAATACTTTCTCAATGATTGCTTTAACAAAAAAGGACTAAATATCCCAATCAGAAAACATAGACTGTAAAGAGGAAGCAAGACCCATCTCTATGCTGCCTACCAGAGAATCACTTCAGACCTAAAAATAAAAGCAGATTGGAAGTAATGGGACACAAAACCATTTATCATGCAAATGGAAGTGAAAAGAAAGTTGGAGTCGTAATATTTTTATGAGACAAAATAAACTGAATTGTGGGGAAGATGGCAGAGTAGAAGGACCCTAAACTCACCTCATCCCACAGATACAACTAGGTAACACTCACACCAGAGTCACCCAGAAATGGACCTTCAGATTTCCCCACAAAACTATACAACTAAATGGAGAGAGGGAATCACATCAAAGATGGTAGGAAGGACAAGGACTCTGTAGGAATCTAAAGCCCATATTTCTGACCACCAGAGGGAGGGAACCACAGTCACAGAGGGGCCAGAAACAAACTACTACACCGGGGAGCCTCTAAAGCGTAGAGACATCCTCATAGCTTATGGCTTTGAAAATCAGAAGGGATGACATTTGTGAGCGTATACAACCAGCAGACTTAAAGCTTGGAACTTTTAAAAATCAGCTGTCTCAGCTCTGAGAGAGCACAGAAGGTGATAGGAAGCTGAGACCTGTCCTTAAAGATTAAGCAGAGCAAAGAGTGTGGAGAAGCTTGGGTGAAGCAGGTTGAAAGGTGCTTGAGGATTAAACAAGGGAGACATAGTTCCTGAACTCAGAGTTTGCTAAGGGACTTGTCCAGGAACAAAGGAGCTGGCAGGTGCCATTTCCCTCTACGGCCCCTCATTATAAACACACACCTACCTGCAAGACCAAGCACAATCTAGCAATCACTAACTTGCATAAACCATGGCCCATCCCCACACCTACCACACCTGCTTCAGTCCCAGTGCTGTGGATACCCTCCCTGATAAGACCCACACAATCCTTGACAACAATATGTCTCCCCATCACCCACAGAACACGCATGCGTCTTGTTAAAACAGCACACCCCATGTGTTGTGCACAATGACACAGTCCAGATCCAGTCTCTGTTGTTGCTATGCATTACCTTCAGAGGAGAACCAGCATCACCAAGTGAAAAATGTATGTTCTGCCCCGTATTTTCAAGAACAAGCAATATATCTGACCTTCCTAACCGAGAGATATTCTCTGAGAAGTAGGCCAAATGAGCAGACAGAGGACTATGTCCTAAACGAAAGAAGAGGACAAAGCCACAGCAAGAGACCTAAACAAAATGGATATAAGGAACATGCCTGACAGAAAATTTAAGATAACAATTATAAAGATACTCACTGGGGAAATGAAAAGAGGGAGGACATCAGAAGGGGGAACATCATTGAGACTCTTAACAAAGAGATATGAAAGAAATAATCAGAGATGTGGAACACAAGAAATGAAATGAAGAATATACTAGATAGAATAATTAGCAGGATGGACGAAGCAGAGGAACAAATTAATGAACTAGAAGACAGTAATGGAAAGTAATCAAGCGGAACAAATGAGAGGAAAAAGAAGTATGCAAAAATGAGAAGAGACATAGGGAATTCAGTGACTCCATCCAGTGTAACAACACCCACATGAGAGGGATCCCAGAAGGTGAAAAGGGGGAAAAGGGGGCAGAAAATCTATTTGACCAAAGAAGAGCTGAAAACTTAACCTAATCTGGTGAAGGAAACCTATACAAATCCATAAGGCATAGAGATCCCCTCCCACAAAATCAACCTAAGGAGGTCCACATCAAGATACATAGTAATCCAAATGGGAAAAGGTAGTGATAAAGAAAAAACATTTAAAGCAGCAAGATAAAAGAAGACAGTTAACATGCAAGGGAAAGCCCATAAATCTATCAGCTGAGTTTTCAGCAGAAACTATGCAGGACAGAAGAAAGTGGCGTTAAATATTCAAAGTGCTGAATGAGAAAAATCTGCAGCAAGGAATAATTTATCCAGCAAGCCTATCCTTCAGAAAAGAAGGGGAGAAAAAGAGTTTCTTAGCCACACAAACTAAAAGAGTTCATGACCACTAAATTAACTACAAAAAATATTGAAGGGGACACTATGAGTGGAAAAAAATCGTAAGTGAGAGTATGACAATAATGAATCAAGGAAGCAGTAAAAATAAGTATTTCTGTAAAAATCAGTTAAGGGATTCACAAAATAAAAGTATGTAAAATATGAAAACATATACCCTAACACATGAGGAGGAGTCAACAGTGGGTTTGAACTTAAACAGCATTCAACTTAATATAGACTGAAAAGGCTATATACAATCCAGGGGGTCACCACAAACCCAAACCTCTAATACACATGCAAAAGATAAAGGGAAAGAAATCCAAGAATATCATTAAAGAAAACGAGCAAACCATGAGAGAGAGAGCAAGAGAAGAAAGGATCAGAGAAAAACTACACAAAAAACTATGAAACAAGTAACAAAACATCAATAAATACATGTCTAATGATAATTAGTTTGAATGTAAATGGACTAAATGCTCCAAGCAAAAGAGCATGACAGAGTTTGTATATATATATAAAAGATTTCACACCTAAAGACACCTGCAGATGGAAATTAAGAGATGGAGAAACATTAATCATGCAAGTGGATGTCAAAAGAAGTCAGAGTAGCAATCCTTATATCAGACAAAATAGACTTTTTTAACATTGAAATTGAATTAGCCAACATAGAGTACACCAGTAGTTTCAAATGTAGCGTTCCACAATTCATCAGTTGTGTATAACACCCAGTGTTCATCACATCGCATGCATTCCTTAATGCCCATCACACAGTTACTCCATCTCCCCACCCACCTTTCCTCCAGCAACCCTCAGTTTGTTTCCAATAGTTAGGAACCTGTCATGGATTTTCTTCCTCTCTGGTTTCTTCGCATTCATTTTCCCTCCCTTCCCCTATGATCCTCTGTGCTGTTCCTTCTATTCCACATATGAGTAAAACCATATAATAATTGTTTTTCTCTGACTGACTTATTTTGCTCAGCATAATACCCTCCAGTGCCATCCACATCGATATGCTAAATATTGATCCTTTCTGATGGCTGAGTCATATTCCTTTGTATATGTATATACCATGTTTTCTTTATCCATTATCTGTCGATGGATGTCTTGGTTCCTTCCACGGTTTGGCTATTGTGGACAATGTCGCTATAAACATTTGGGGTGCAGTTGCCCCTTCAGATCACTACATTTGTAGCTTTGGGGTAAATAAAATTGCTGGGTTGTAAGGGAGCTCTGTTTTAACTTCGTGAGGAACCTCCATATTGTTTTCCAAAGTGGCTGTACCAGTTTTCATTCCCACTTAGAAGTGTAAGAGAGTTCCCCTTTCTCCTCACCAACATTTGTTATTTCTTCGCTTGTTAATTTTTGCAATTCTGACTGGTGTGAAGTGGTATCTCATTGTCATTTGGATTTCTTTTTCCCCATGCCAAGTGCTGTTGAGCAGTTTCTCATATGTCTGTTGGCCATTTGTGTGTCTTCTTTGGAGAAATACCTGTTCATATCTTCTGCCCATTTCTTGACTCGGTTATTTGTATTTTGGGTGTTGAGTTTGGGTGTTGAACGGTAGTAAAGCGTACGGCACTTTCATGATGCTTCCACACCCACTTTTGGAAATGCTTCTCTCTCAAGGATACCTGAAGATGTTAGTGGAGAGTTGCCGTATACGCAGACTTGCTTTTCCCAGGTGAGTGCATGGCACATTCCTTATTCACTCACGCGCGCGCGCGCGCGCACACACACACACACACACACACAGAGTTGAACATGTTTCTGTCTCGTCAGGAAAGGAGGTGTTCGTTGAGAGACGGTTTCTCGCCAATGCTTTTGGGTGCTTGCCCTTTTCCCCCTGGAGAGTGAAGTGTATGCGCTTTTTCCGTAGGCTTCAGTACACACCCTTGAGAAGCCTTCCGTCAGTCAGAAACAAGCCGTGAGTTGAAAGAGGCGTTCCACACAGACCTCCTTCTCAGAGCGAAGCCTGTCACACTTTTCCTTGGGCCTCCACACGCACTTTAGAAAAACTTCCTCCGGGAAGCTGTGAGTTGAACGACGGGTTTCCTACAGCGGTTTTCCGTGGGGGTAAGGATATATGGCACTTGGCCTTAGGCTTCCACGCACACATTGGAAACGGCTTCTCTCTTCGTGAAACAAGATGTGCGCTGAACGTTGCGTTCTGCGCAGGCTTGCTTTTCACACATCAGCCGATGGTACTTTCCCTAGGCTTCCACACGCGCAGTGAGTATCCCTTCCCTAAACCTGAACCAAGACGCGGGGGAAAGCTGCCTTCTACACCACCTTCTTTTCCGAGTTTCGTATAGAACCCTTGCGTTGTGCTTCCACATCCACTTTTGTCACTGCTTCGATATATCCTCCGGAGAGGGGTTCGCTTGAAAGACGGTCTCCCTCCGTCACGCTTTCAAGGAGTTAAGGATAGGGCACTCTCCTTATGCCTGCACACGTCCACTTGCAATCTCGACTGACTTCATGACCCCGTCCATATGCTACGCTGAAAGTCCCATTGCGCGCGGCCTTGTTTCTAAGAGATGAGGACAGGGCACGGCACGTTCCTTGTGCTTCCACCACGACTATATAAAAGGCTCCCGTCTCCAAGGCAAAGGATGTCAGGTGCAAGACGGCTTCGCAAAAGCGAGGTTGCCTCTTAGAGGGCGGTCTACGGCGCTCTCCTGACGCTTCCACGCCTACATATGCAAACGCTTCTGGGCTCACGAAAGAAGACGTCCGTTGAAAGCTGCCTTGTACCCCGACGCGTTTTCCGGAGTTAGGTCCAGAGAACGGTCCCTGTGCGATCACACGCAGCCTTGAGATGGCTCAGCTCTTTTCGATCGTCAGGGAGGACGTTTTTCGGAGTTAGGTCCAGGGAAAGGTAGTAAAGCGTACGGCACTTTCATGATGCTTCCACACCCACTTTTGGAAATGCTTCTCTCTCCAGGATACCTGAAGATGCTAGTGGCGAGTCGCCATAGACGCAGACTTGCTTTTCCCAGGTCAGTACATGGCACTCTCCTTATTCACTCACGCACGCGCGCGCGCGCGTGCCCTCACACACACAGACACACACACACACACACAGAGTTGAACATGTTTCTGTCTCGTCAGGAAAGAAGGTGATCGTTGAGAGACGGTTTCTCGCCGATGCTTTTGGGTTCTTGCTTTTTTCCCCCCGGAGAGAGAAGTGTAGCCGCTTTTTCCCTAGGCTTCCGTACACACCCTTGAGAAGCCTTCCGTCAGCCAGAAACAAGCCATGAGTTGAAAGAGGCGTTCCACGCAGACCTCCTTCTCAGAGCGAAGCCTGTCACACTTTTCCTTGTGAAGTAAACTAGAGAGATACAAATACTTTCTCAATGATTGCTTTAACAAAAAAGGACTAAATATCCCAATCAGAAAACATAGACTGTAAAGAGGAAGCAAGACCCATCTCTATGCTGCCTACCAGAGAATCACTTCAGACCTAAAAATAAAAGCAGATTGGAAGTAATGGGACACAAAACCATTTATCATGCAAATGGAAGTGAAAAGAAAGTTGGAGTCGTAATATTTTTATGAGACAAAATAAACTGAATTGTGGGGAAGATGGCAGAGTAGAAGGACCCTAAACTCACCTCATCCCACAGATACAACTAGGTAACACTCACACCAGAGTCACCCAGAAATGGACCTTCAGATTTCCCCACAAAACTATACAACTAAATGGAGAGAGGGAATCACATCAAAGATGGTAGGAAGGACAAGGACTCTGTAGGAATCTAAAGCCCATATTTCTGACCACCAGAGGGAGGGAACCACAGTCACAGAGGGGCCAGAAACAAACTACTACACCGGGGAGCCTCTAAAGCGTAGAGACATCCTCATAGCTTATGGCTTTGAAAATCAGAAGGGATGACATTTGTGAGCGTATACAACCAGCAGACTTAAAGCTTGGAACTTTTAAAAATCAGCTGTCTCAGCTCTGAGAGAGCACAGAAGGTGATAGGAAGCTGAGACCTGTCCTTAAAGATTAAGCAGAGCAAAGAGTGTGGAGAAGCTTGGGTGAAGCAGGTTGAAAGGTGCTTGAGGATTAAACAAGGGAGACATAGTTCCTGAACTCAGAGTTTGCTAAGGGACTTGTCCAGGAACAAAGGAGCTGGCAGGTGCCATTTCCCTCTACGGCCCCTCATTATAAACACACACCTACCTGCAAGACCAAGCACAATCTAGCAATCACTAACTTGCATAAACCATGGCCCATCCCCACACCTACCACACCTGCTTCAGTCCCAGTGCTGTGGATACCCTCCCTGATAAGACCCACACAATCCTTGACAACAAT
The DNA here is from genome assembly GCF_037043125.1 of Eumetopias jubatus. Lineage (NCBI taxonomy): Eukaryota > Metazoa > Chordata > Mammalia > Carnivora > Otariidae > Eumetopias > Eumetopias jubatus. The sequence goes on along the minus strand of NW_028274834.1, from coordinate 1,638,898 downwards.
ATGTCTCCCCATCACCCACAGAACACGCATGCGTCTTGTTAAAACAGCACACCCCATGTGTTGTGCACAATGACACAGTCCAGATCCAGTCTCTGTTGTTGCTATGCATTACCTTCAGAGGAGAACCAGCATCACCAAGTGAAAAATGTATGTTCTGCCCCGTATTTTCAAGAACAAGCAATATATCTGACCTTCCTAACCGAGAGATATTCTCTGAGAAGTAGGCCAAATGAGCAGACAGAGGACTATGTCCTAAACGAAAGAAGAGGACAAAGCCACAGCAAGAGACCTAAACAAAATGGATATAAGGAACATGCCTGACAGAAAATTTAAGATAACAATTATAAAGATACTCACTGGGGAAATGAAAAGAGGGAGGACATCAGAAGGGGGAACATCATTGAGACTCTTAACAAAGAGATATGAAAGAAATAATCAGAGATGTGGAACACAAGAAATGAAATGAAGAATATACTAGATAGAATAATTAGCAGGATGGACGAAGCAGAGGAACAAATTAATGAACTAGAAGACAGTAATGGAAAGTAATCAAGCGGAACAAATGAGAGGAAAAAGAAGTATGCAAAAATGAGAAGAGACATAGGGAATTCAGTGACTCCATCCAGTGTAACAACACCCACATGAGAGGGATCCCAGAAGGTGAAAAGGGGGAAAAGGGGGCAGAAAATCTATTTGACCAAAGAAGAGCTGAAAACTTAACCTAATCTGGTGAAGGAAACCTATACAAATCCATAAGGCATAGAGATCCCCTCCCACAAAATCAACCTAAGGAGGTCCACATCAAGATACATAGTAATCCAAATGGGAAAAGGTAGTGATAAAGAAAAAACATTTAAAGCAGCAAGATAAAAGAAGACAGTTAACATGCAAGGGAAAGCCCATAAATCTATCAGCTGAGTTTTCAGCAGAAACTATGCAGGACAGAAGAAAGTGGCGTTAAATATTCAAAGTGCTGAATGAGAAAAATCTGCAGCAAGGAATAATTTATCCAGCAAGCCTATCCTTCAGAAAAGAAGGGGAGAAAAAGAGTTTCTTAGCCACACAAACTAAAAGAGTTCATGACCACTAAATTAACTACAAAAAATATTGAAGGGGACACTATGAGTGGAAAAAAATCGTAAGTGAGAGTATGACAATAATGAATCAAGGAAGCAGTAAAAATAAGTATTTCTGTAAAAATCAGTTAAGGGATTCACAAAATAAAAGTATGTAAAATATGAAAACATATACCCTAACACATGAGGAGGAGTCAACAGTGGGTTTGAACTTAAACAGCATTCAACTTAATATAGACTGAAAAGGCTATATACAATCCAGGGGGTCACCACAAACCCAAACCTCTAATACACATGCAAAAGATAAAGGGAAAGAAATCCAAGAATATCATTAAAGAAAACGAGCAAACCATGAGAGAGAGAGCAAGAGAAGAAAGGATCAGAGAAAAACTACACAAAAAACTATGAAACAAGTAACAAAACATCAATAAATACATGTCTAATGATAATTAGTTTGAATGTAAATGGACTAAATGCTCCAAGCAAAAGAGCATGACAGAGTTTGTATATATATATAAAAGATTTCACACCTAAAGACACCTGCAGATGGAAATTAAGAGATGGAGAAACATTAATCATGCAAGTGGATGTCAAAAGAAGTCAGAGTAGCAATCCTTATATCAGACAAAATAGACTTTTTTAACATTGAAATTGAATTAGCCAACATAGAGTACACCAGTAGTTTCAAATGTAGCGTTCCACAATTCATCAGTTGTGTATAACACCCAGTGTTCATCACATCGCATGCATTCCTTAATGCCCATCACACAGTTACTCCATCTCCCCACCCACCTTTCCTCCAGCAACCCTCAGTTTGTTTCCAATAGTTAGGAACCTGTCATGGATTTTCTTCCTCTCTGGTTTCTTCGCATTCATTTTCCCTCCCTTCCCCTATGATCCTCTGTGCTGTTCCTTCTATTCCACATATGAGTAAAACCATATAATAATTGTTTTTCTCTGACTGACTTATTTTGCTCAGCATAATACCCTCCAGTGCCATCCACATCGATATGCTAAATATTGATCCTTTCTGATGGCTGAGTCATATTCCTTTGTATATGTATATACCATGTTTTCTTTATCCATTATCTGTCGATGGATGTCTTGGTTCCTTCCACGGTTTGGCTATTGTGGACAATGTCGCTATAAACATTTGGGGTGCAGTTGCCCCTTCAGATCACTACATTTGTAGCTTTGGGGTAAATAAAATTGCTGGGTTGTAAGGGAGCTCTGTTTTAACTTCGTGAGGAACCTCCATATTGTTTTCCAAAGTGGCTGTACCAGTTTTCATTCCCACTTAGAAGTGTAAGAGAGTTCCCCTTTCTCCTCACCAACATTTGTTATTTCTTCGCTTGTTAATTTTTGCAATTCTGACTGGTGTGAAGTGGTATCTCATTGTCATTTGGATTTCTTTTTCCCCATGCCAAGTGCTGTTGAGCAGTTTCTCATATGTCTGTTGGCCATTTGTGTGTCTTCTTTGGAGAAATACCTGTTCATATCTTCTGCCCATTTCTTGACTCGGTTATTTGTATTTTGGGTGTTGAGTTTGGGTGTTGAACGGTAGTAAAGCGTACGGCACTTTCATGATGCTTCCACACCCACTTTTGGAAATGCTTCTCTCTCAAGGATACCTGAAGATGTTAGTGGAGAGTTGCCGTATACGCAGACTTGCTTTTCCCAGGTGAGTGCATGGCACATTCCTTATTCACTCACGCGCGCGCGCGCGCGCACACACACACACACACACACACAGAGTTGAACATGTTTCTGTCTCGTCAGGAAAGGAGGTGTTCGTTGAGAGACGGTTTCTCGCCAATGCTTTTGGGTGCTTGCCCTTTTCCCCCTGGAGAGTGAAGTGTATGCGCTTTTTCCGTAGGCTTCAGTACACACCCTTGAGAAGCCTTCCGTCAGTCAGAAACAAGCCGTGAGTTGAAAGAGGCGTTCCACACAGACCTCCTTCTCAGAGCGAAGCCTGTCACACTTTTCCTTGGGCCTCCACACGCACTTTAGAAAAACTTCCTCCGGGAAGCTGTGAGTTGAACGACGGGTTTCCTACAGCGGTTTTCCGTGGGGGTAAGGATATATGGCACTTGGCCTTAGGCTTCCACGCACACATTGGAAACGGCTTCTCTCTTCGTGAAACAAGATGTGCGCTGAACGTTGCGTTCTGCGCAGGCTTGCTTTTCACACATCAGCCGATGGTACTTTCCCTAGGCTTCCACACGCGCAGTGAGTATCCCTTCCCTAAACCTGAACCAAGACGCGGGGGAAAGCTGCCTTCTACACCACCTTCTTTTCCGAGTTTCGTATAGAACCCTTGCGTTGTGCTTCCACATCCACTTTTGTCACTGCTTCGATATATCCTCCGGAGAGGGGTTCGCTTGAAAGACGGTCTCCCTCCGTCACGCTTTCAAGGAGTTAAGGATAGGGCACTCTCCTTATGCCTGCACACGTCCACTTGCAATCTCGACTGACTTCATGACCCCGTCCATATGCTACGCTGAAAGTCCCATTGCGCGCGGCCTTGTTTCTAAGAGATGAGGACAGGGCACGGCACGTTCCTTGTGCTTCCACCACGACTATATAAAAGGCTCCCGTCTCCAAGGCAAAGGATGTCAGGTGCAAGACGGCTTCGCAAAAGCGAGGTTGCCTCTTAGAGGGCGGTCTACGGCGCTCTCCTGACGCTTCCACGCCTACATATGCAAACGCTTCTGGGCTCACGAAAGAAGACGTCCGTTGAAAGCTGCCTTGTACCCCGACGCGTTTTCCGGAGTTAGGTCCAGAGAACGGTCCCTGTGCGATCACACGCAGCCTTGAGATGGCTCAGCTCTTTTCGATCGTCAGGGAGGACGTTTTTCGGAGTTAGGTCCAGGGAAAGGTAGTAAAGCGTACGGCACTTTCATGATGCTTCCACACCCACTTTTGGAAATGCTTCTCTCTCCAGGATACCTGAAGATGCTAGTGGCGAGTCGCCATAGACGCAGACTTGCTTTTCCCAGGTCAGTACATGGCACTCTCCTTATTCACTCACGCACGCGCGCGCGCGCGTGCCCTCACACACACACACACACACACACACACACACACACAGAGTTGAACCTGTTTCTGTCTCGTCAGGAAAGAAGGTGATCGTTGAGAGACGGTTTCTCGCCGATGCTTTTGGGTTCTTGCTTTTTTCCCCCCGGAGAGAGAAGTGTAGCCGCTTTTTCCCTAGGCTTCCGTACACACCCTTGAGAAGCCTTCCGTCAGCCAGAAACAAGCCATGAGTTGAAAGAGGCGTTCCACGCAGACCTCCTTCTCAGAGCGAAGCCTGTCACACTTTTCCTTGTGAAGTAAACTAGAGAGATACAAATACTTTCTCAATGATTGCTTTAACAAAAAAGGACTAAATATCCCAATCAGAAAACATAGACTGTAAAGAGGAAGCAAGACCCATCTCTATGCTGCCTACCAGAGAATCACTTCAGACCTAAAAATAAAAGCAGATTGGAAGTAATGGGACACAAAACCATTTATCATGCAAATGGAAGTGAAAAGAAAGTTGGAGTCGTAATATTTTTATGAGACAAAATAAACTGAATTGTGGGGAAGATGGCAGAGTAGAAGGACCCTAAACTCACCTCATCCCACAGATACAACTAGGTAACACTCACACCAGAGTCACCCAGAAATGGACCTTCAGATTTCCCCACAAAACTATACAACTAAATGGAGAGAGGGAATCACATCAAAGATGGTAGGAAGGACAAGGACTCTGTAGGAATCTAAAGCCCATATTTCTGACCACCAGAGGGAGGGAACCACAGTCACAGAGGGGCCAGAAACAAACTACTACACCGGGGAGCCTCTAAAGCGTAGAGACATCCTCATAGCTTATGGCTTTGAAAATCAGAAGGGATGACATTTGTGAGCGTATACAACCAGCAGACTTAAAGCTTGGAACTTTTAAAAATCAGCTGTCTCAGCTCTGAGAGAGCACAGAAGGTGATAGGAAGCTGAGACCTGTCCTTAAAGATTAAGCAGAGCAAAGAGTGTGGAGAAGCTTGGGTGAAGCAGGTTGAAAGGTGCTTGAGGATTAAACAAGGGAGACATAGTTCCTGAACTCAGAGTTTGCTAAGGGACTTGTCCAGGAACAAAGGAGCTGGCAGGTGCCATTTCCCTCTACGGCCCCTCATTATAAACACACACCTACCTGCAAGACCAAGCACAATCTAGCAATCACTAACTTGCATAAACCATGGCCCATCCCCACACCTACCACACCTGCTTCAGTCCCAGTGCTGTGGATACCCTCCCTGATAAGACCCACACAATCCTTGACAACAATATGTCTCCCCATCACCCACAGAACACGCATGCATCTTGTTAAAACAGCACACCCCATGTGTTGTGCACAATGACACAGTCCAGATCCAGTCTCTGTTGTTGCTATGCATTACCTTCAGAGGAGAACCAGCATCACCAAGTGAAAAATGTATGTTCTGCCCCGTATTTTCAAGAACAAGCAATATATCTGACCTTCCTAACAGAGAGATATTCTCTGAGAAGTAGGCCAAATGAGCAGACAGAGGACTATGTCCTAAACGAAAGAAGAGGACAAAGCCACAGCAAGAGACCTAAACAAAATGGATATAAGGAACATGCCTGACAGAAAATTTAAGATAACAATTATAAAGATACTCACTGGGGAAATGAAAAGAGGGAGGACATCAGAAGGGGGAACATCATTGAGACTCTTAACAAAGAGATATGAAAGAAATAATCAGAGATGTGGAACACAAGAAATGAAATGAAGAATATACTAGATAGAATAATTAGCAGGATGGACGAAGCAGAGGAACAAATTAATGAACTAGAAGACAGTAATGGAAAGTAATCAAGCGGTACAAATGAGAGGAAAAAGAAGTATGCAAAAATGAGAAGAGACTTAGGGAATTCAGTGACTCCATCCAGTGTAACAACACCCACATGAGAGGGATCCCAGAAGGTGAAAAGGGGGAAAAGGGGGCAGAAAATCTATTTGACCAAAGAAGAGCTGAAAACTTAACCTAATCTGGTGAAGGAAACCTATACAAATCCATAAGGCATAGAGATCCCCTCCCACAAAATCAACCTAAGGAGGTCCACATCAAGATACATAGTAATCCAAATGGGAAAAGGTAGTGATAAAGAAAAAACATTTAAAGCAGCAAGATAAAAGAAGACAGTTAACATGCAAGGGAAAGCCCATAAAGCTATCAGCTGAGTTTTCAGCAGAAACTATGCAGGACAGAAGAAAGTGGCGTTAAATATTCAAAGTGCTGAATGAGAAAAATCTGCAGCAAGGAATAATTTATCCAGCAAGCCTATCCTTCAGAAAAGAAGGGGAGAAAAAGAGTTTCTTAGCCACACAAACTAAAAGAGTTCATGACCACTAAATTAACTACAAAAAATATTGAAGGGGACACTATGAGTGGAAAAAAATCGTAAGTGAGAGTATGACAATAATGAATCAAGGAAGCAGTAAAAATAAGTATTTCTGTAAAAATCAGTTAAGGGATTCACAAAATAAAAGTATGTAAAATATGAAAACATATACCCTAACACATGAGGAGGAGTCAACAGTTGGTTTGAACTTAATCAGCATTCAACTTAATATAGACTGAAAAGGCTATATATAATCCAGGGGGTCACCACAAACCCAAACCTCTAATACACATGCAAAAGATAAAGGGAAAGAAATCCAAGAATATCATTAAAGAAAACGAGCAAACCATGAGAGAGAGAGCAAGAGAAGAAAGGATCAGAGAAAAACTACACAAAAAACTATGAAACAAGTAACAAAACATCAATAAATACATGTCTAATGATAATTAGTTTGAATGTAAATGGACTAAATGCTCCAAGCAAAAGAGCATGACAGAGTTTGTATATATATATAAAAGATTTCACACCTAAAGACACCTGCAGATGGAAATTAAGAGATGGAGAAACATTAATCATGCAAGTGGATGTCAAAAGAAGTCAGAGTAGCAATCCTTATATCAGACAAAATAGACTTTTTTAACATTGAAATTGAATTAGCCAACATAGAGTACACCAGTAGTTTCAAATGTAGCGTTCCACAATTCATCAGTTGTGTATAACCCCCAGTGTTCATCACATCGCATGCATTCCTTAATGCCCATCACACAGTTACTCCATCTCCCCACCCACCTTTCCTCCAGCAACCCTCAGTTTGTTTCCAATAGTTAGGAACCTGTCATGGATTTTCTTCCTCTCTGGTTTCTTCGCATTCATTTTCCCTCCCTTCCCCTATGATCCTCTGTGCTGTTCCTTCTATTCCACATATGAGTAAAACCATATAATAATTGTTTTTCTCTGACTGACTTATTTTGCTCAGCATAATACCCTCCACTGCCTTCCACATCGATATGCTAAATATTGATCCTTTCTGATGGCTGAGTCACATTCCATTGTATATGTATATACCATGTTTTCTTTATCCATTTATCTGTCGATGGATGTCTTGGTTCCTTCCACGGTTTGGCTATTGTGGACAATGTCGCTATAAACATTCGGGGTGCAGTTGCCCCTTCAGATCACTACATTTGTAGCTTTGGGGTAAATAAAATTGCTGGGTTGTAAGGGAGCTCTCTTTTAAGTTCTTGAGGAACCTCCATATTGTTTTCCAAAGTGGCTGTACCAGTTTTCATTCCCACTTAGAAGTGTAAGAGAGTTCCCCTTTCTCCTCACCAACATTTGTTATTTCTTCGCTTGTTAATTTTTGCAATTCTGACTGGTGTGAAGTGGTATCTCATTGTCATTTGGATTTCTTTTTCCCCATGCCAAGTGATGTTGAGCAGTTTGTCATATGTCTGTTGGCCATTTGTGTGTCTTCTTTGGAGAAATATCTGTTCATATCTTCTGCCCATTTCTTGACTCGCTTATTTGTTTTTTGGGTGTTGAGTTTGGGTGTTGAACGGTAGTAAAGCGTACGGCACATTCATGATGCTTCCACACCCACTTTTGGAAATGCTTCTCTCTCAAGGATACCTGAAGATGTTAGTGGAGAGTTGCCGTATACGCAGACTTGCTTTTCCCAGGTGAGTGCATGGCACATTCCTTATTCACTCACGCGCGCGCGCGCGTGCACACACACACACACACACACACACACACACAGAGTTGAACATGTTTCTGTCTCGTCAGGAAAGGAGGTGTTCGTTGAGAGACGGTTTCTCGCCAATGCTTTTGGGTGCTTGCCCTTTTCCCCCCGGAGAGTGAAGTGTATGAGCTTTTTGCCTAGGCTTCCGTACACACCCTTGAGAAGCCTTCCCTCAGCCAGAAACAAGCCGTGAGTTGAAAGAGGCGTTCCACACAGACCTCCTTCTCAGAGCGAAGCCTGTCACACTTTTCCTTGGGCCTCCACACGCACTTTAGAAAAACTTCCTCCGGGAAGCTGTGAGTTGAACGACGGGTTTCCTACAGCGGTTTTCCGTGGGGGTAAGGATATATGGCACTTGGCCTTAGGCTTCCACGCACAGATTGGAAAGGCTTCTCTCTTCGTGAAACAAGATGTGCGCTGAACGTTGCGTTCTGCGCAGGCTTGGTTTTCACACATCAGCCCATGGTACTTTCCCTAGGCTTCCACACGTGCAGTGAGTATCCCTTCCCTAAACCTGAACCAAGACGCGGGGGAAAGCTGCCTTCTACACCACCTTCTTTTCCGAGTTTCGTATAGAACCCTTGCGTTGTGCTTCCACATCCACTTTTGTCACTGCTTCGATATATCCTCCGGAGAGGGGTTCGCTTGAAAGACGGTCTCCCTCCGTCACGCTTTCAAGGAGTTAAGGATAGGGCACTCTCCTTGTGCCTGCACACGTCCACTTGCAATCTCGACTGACTTCATGACCCCGTCCATATGCTACGCTGAAAGTCCCATTGCGCGCGGCCTTGTTTCTAAGAGATGAGGACAGGGCACGGCACGTTCCTTGTGCTTCCACCACGACTATATAAAAGGCTCCCGTCTCCAAGGCAAAGGATGTCAGGTGCAAGACGGCTTCGCAAAAGCGAGGTTGCCTCTTAGAGGGCGGTCTACGGCGCTCTGTTGACGCTTCCACGCCTACATATGCAAACGCTTCTGGGCTCACGAAAGAAGACGTCCGTTGAAAGCTGCCTTGTACCCCGACGCGTTTTCCGGAGTTAGGTCCAGGGAACGGTCCCTGTGCGATCACACGCAGCCTTGAGATGGCTCAGCTCTTTTCGATCGTCAGGGAGGACGTTTCTCGGAGTTAGGTCCAGGGAAAGTTAGTAAAGCGTACGGCACTTTCATGATGCTTCCACACCCACTTTTGGAAATGCTTCTCTCTCCAGGATACCTGAAGATGCTAGTGGCGAGTCGCCGTAGACGCAGACTTGCTTTTCCCAGGTCAGTACATGGCACTCTCCTTATTCACTCACGCACGCGCGCGCGCGCGTGCCCTCACACACACACACACACACACACACACACACACACACAGAGTTGAACATGTTTCTGTCTCGTCAGGAAAGAAGGTGATCGTTGAGAGACGGTTTCTCGCCGATGCTTTTGGGTTCTTGCTTTTTTCCCCCCGGAGAGAGAAGTGTAGCCGCTTTTTCCCTAGGCTTCCGTACACACCCTTGAGAAGCCTTCCGTCAGCCAGAAACAAGCCATGAGTTGAAAGAGGCGTTCCACGCAGACCTCCTTCTCAGAGCGAAGCCTGTCACACTTTTCCTTGTGAAGTAAACTAGAGAGATACAAATACTTTCTCAATGATTGCTTTAACAAAAAAGGACTAAATATCCCAATCAGAAAACATAGACTGTAAAGAGGAAGCAAGACCCATCTCTATGCTGCCTACCAGAGAATCACTTCAGACCTAAAAATAAAAGCAGATTGGAAGTAATGGGACACAAAACCATTTATCATGCAAATGGAAGTGAAAAGAAAGTTGGAGTCGTAATATTTTTATGAGACAAAATAAACTGAATTGTGGGGAAGATGGCAGAGTAGAAGGACCCTAAACTCACCTCATCCCACAGATACAACTAGGTAACACTCACACCAGAGTCACCCAGAAATGGACCTTCAGATTTCCCCACAAAACTATACAACTAAATGGAGAGAGGGAATCACATCAAAGATGGTAGGAAGGACAAGGACTCTGTAGGAATCTAAAGCCCATATTTCTGACCACCAGAGGGAGGGAACCACAGTCACAGAGGGGCCAGAAACAAACTACTACACCGGGGAGCCTCTAAAGCGTAGAGACATCCTCATAGCTTATGGCTTTGAAAATCAGAAGGGATGACATTTGTGAGCGTATACAACCAGCAGACTTAAAGCTTGGAACTTTTAAAAATCAGCTGTCTCAGCTCTGAGAGAGCACAGAAGGTGATAGGAAGCTGAGATCTGTCCTTAAAGATTAAGCAGAGCAAAGAGTGTGGAGAAGCTTGGGTGAAGCAGGTTGAAAGGTGCTTGAGGATTAAACAAGGGAGACATAGTTTCTGAACTCAGAGTTTGCTAAGGGACTTGTCCAGGAACAAAGGAGCTGGCAGGTGCCATTTCCCTCTACGGCCCCTCATTATAAACACACACCTACTTGCAAGACCAAGCACAATCTAGCAATCACTAACTTGCATAAACCATGGCCCATCCCCACACCTACCACACCTGCTTCAGTCCCAGTGCTGTGGATACCCTCCCTGATAAGACCCACACAATCCTTGACAACAATATGTCTCCCCATCACCCACAGAACACGCATGCGTCTTGTTAAAACAGCACACCCCATGTGTTGTGCACAATGACACAGTCCAGATCCAGTCTCTGTTGTTGCTATGCATTACCTTCAGAGGAGAACCAGCATCACCAAGTGAAAAATGTATGTTCTGCCCCGTATTTTCAAGAACAAGCAATATATCTGACCTTCCTAACCGAGAGATATTCTCTGAGAAGTAGGCCAAATGAGCAGACAGAGGACTATGTCCTAAACGAAAGAAGAGGACAAAGCCACAGCAAGAGACCTAAACAAAATGGATATAAGGAACATGCCTGACAGAAAATTTAAGATAACAATTATAAAGATACTCACTGGGGAAATGAAAAGAGGGAGGACATCAGAAGGGGGAACATCATTGAGACTCTTAACAAAGAGATATGAAAGAAATAATCAGAGATGTGGAACACAAGAAATGAAATGAAGAATATACTAGATAGAATAATTAGCAGGATGGACGAAGCAGAGGAACAAATTAATGAACTAGAAGACAGTAATGGAAAGTAATCAAGCGGAACAAATGAGAGGAAAAAGAAGTATGCAAAAATGAGAAGAGACTTAGGGAATTCAGTGACTCCATCCAGTGTAACAACACCCACATGAGAGGGATCCCAGAAGGTGAAAAGGGGGAAAAGGGGGCAGAAAATCTATTTGACCAAAGAAGAGCTGAAAACTTAACCTAATCTGGTGAAGGAAACCTACACAATTCCATAAGGCATAGAGATCCCCTCCCACAAAATCAACCTAAGGAGGTCCACATCAAGATACATAGTAATCCAAATGGGAAAAGGTAGTGATAAAGAAAAAACATTTTAAGCAGCAAGATAAAAGAAGACAGTTAACATGCAAGGGAAAGCCCATAAAGCTATCAGCTGAGTTTTCAGCAGAAACTATGCAGGACAGAAGAAAGTGGCGTTAAATATTCAAAGTGCTGAATGAGAAAAATCTGCAGCAAGGAATAATTTATCCAGCAAGCCTATCCTTCAGAAAAGAAGGGGAGAAAAAGAGTTTCTTAGCCACACAAACTAAAAGAGTTCATGACCACTAAATTAACTACAAAAAATATTGAAGGGGACACTATGAGTGGAAAAAAATCGTAAGTGAGAGTATGACAATAATGAATCAAGGAAGCAGTAAAAATAAGTATTTCTGTAAAAATCAGTTAAGGGATTCACAAAATAAAAGTATGTAAAATATGAAAACATATACCCTAACACATGAGGAGGAGTCAACAGTGGGTTTGAACTTAATCAGCATTCAACTTAATATAGACTGAAAAGGCTATATATAATCCAGGGGGTCACCACAAACCCAAACCTCTAATACACATGCAAAAGATAAAGGGAAAGAAATCCAAGAATATCATTAAAGAAAACGAGCAAACCATGAGAGAGAGAGCAAGAGAAGAAAGGATCAGAGAAAAACTACACAAAAAACTATGAAACAAGTAACAAAACATCAATAAATACATGTCTAATGATAATTAGTTTGAATGTAAATGGACTAAATGCTCCAAGCAAAAGAGCATGACAGAGTTTGTATATATATATAAAAGATTTCACACCTAAAGACACCTGCAGATGGAAATTAAGAGATGGAGAAACATTAATCATGCAAGTGGATGTCAAAAGAAGTCAGAGTAGCAATCCTTATATCAGACAAAATAGACTTTTTTAACATTGAAATTGAATTAGCCAACATAGAGTACACCAGTAGTTTCAAATGTAGCGTTCCACAATTCATCAGTTGTGTATAACCCCCAGTGTTCATCACATCGCATGCATTCCTTAATGCCCATCACACAGTTACTCCATCTCCCCACCCACCTTTCCTCCAGCAACCCTCAGTTTGTTTCCAATAGTTAGGAACCTGTCATGGATTTTCTTCCTCTCTGGTTTCTTCGCATTCATTTTCCCTCCCTTCCCCTATGATCCTCTGTGCTGTTCCTTCTATTCCACATATGAGTAAAACCATATAATAATTGTTTTTCTCTGACTGACTTATTTTGCTCAGCATAATACCCTCCACTGCCTTCCACATCGATATGCTAAATATTGATCCTTTCTGATGGCTGAGTCACATTCCATTGTATATGTATATACCATGTTTTCTTTATCCATTTATCTGTCGATGGATGTCTTGGTTCCTTCCACGGTTTGGCTATTGTGGACAATGTCGCTATAAACATTCGGGGTGCAGTTGCCCCTTCAGATCACTACATTTGTAGCTTTGGGGTAAATAAAATTGCTGGGTTGTAAGGGAGCTCTCTTTTAAGTTCTTGAGGAACCTCCATATTGTTTTCCAAAGTGGCTGTACCAGTTTTCATTCCCACTTAGAAGTGTAAGAGAGTTCCCCTTTCTCCTCACCAACATTTGTTATTTCTTCGCTTGTTAATTTTTGCAATTCTGACTGGTGTGAAGTGGTATCTCATTGTCATTTGGATTTCTTTTTCCCCATGCCAAATGATGTTGAGCAGTTTGTCATATGTCTGTTGGCCATTTGTGTGTCTTCTTTGGAGAAATATCTGTTCATATCTTCTGCCCATTTCTTGACTCGCTTATTTGTTTTTTGGGTGTTGAGTTTGGGTGTTGAACGGTAGTAAAGCGTACGGCACATTCATGATGCTTCCACACCCACTTTTGGAAATGCTTCTCTCTCAAGGATACCTGAAGATGTTAGTGGAGAGTTGCCGTATACGCAGACTTGCTTTTCCCAGGTGAGTGCATGGCACATTCCTTATTCACTCACGCGCGCGCGCGCGTGCACACACACACACACACACACACACACACACAGAGTTGAACATGTTTCTGTCTCGTCAGGAAAGGAGGTGTTCGTTGAGAGACGGTTTCTCGCCAATGCTTTTGGGTGCTTGCCCTTTTCCCCCCGGAGAGTGAAGTGTATGAGCTTTTTGCCTAGGCTTCCGTACACACCCTTGAGAAGCCTTCCCTCAGCCAGAAACAAGCCGTGAGTTGAAAGAGGCGTTCCACACAGACCTCCTTCTCAGAGCGAAGCCTGTCACACGTTTCCTTGGGCCTCCACACGCACTTTAGAAAAACTTCCTCCGGGAAGCTGTGAGTTGAACGACGGGTTTCCTACAGCGGTTTTCCGTGGGGGTAAGGATATATGGCACTTGGCCTTAGGCTTCCACGCACAGATTGGAAAGGCTTCTCTCTTCGTGAAACAAGATGTGCGCTGAACGTTGCATTCTGCGCAGGCTTGGTTTTCACACATCAGCCCATGGTACTTTCCCTAGGCTTCCACACGTGCAGTGAGTATCCCTTCCCTAAACCTGAACCAAGACGCGGGGGAAAGCTGCCTTCTACACCACCTTCTTTTCCGAGTTTCGTATAGAACCCTTGCGTTGTGCTTCCACATCCACTTTTGTCACTGCTTCGATATATCCTCCGGAGAGGGGTTCGCTTGAAAGACGGTCTCCCTCCGTCACGCTTTCAAGGAGTTAAGGATAGGGCACTCTCCTTGTGCCTGCACACGTCCACTTGCAATCTCGACTGACTTCATGACCCCGTCCATATGCTACGCTGAAAGTCCCATTGCGCGCGGCCTTGTTTCTAAGAGATGAGGACAGGGCACGGCACGTTCCTTGTGCTTCCACCACGACTATATAAAAGGCTCCCGTCTCCAAGGCAAAGGATGTCAGGTGCAAGACGGCTTCGCAAAAGCGAGGTTGCCTCTTAGAGGGCGGTCTACGGCGCTCTGTTGACGCTTCCACGCCTACATATGCAAACGCTTCTGGGCTCACGAAAGAAGACGTCCGTTGAAAGCTGCCTTGTACCCCGACGCGTTTTCCGGAGTTAGGTCCAGGGAACGGTCCCTGTGCGATCACACGCAGCCTTGAGATGGCTCAGCTCTTTTCGATCGTCAGGGAGGACGTTTCTCGGAGTTAGGTCCAGGGAAAGTTAGTAAAGCGTACGGCACTTTCATGATGCTTCCACACCCACTTTTGGAAATGCTTCTCTCTCCAGGATACCTGAAGATGCTAGTGGCGAGTCGCCGTAGACGCAGACTTGCTTTTCCCAGGTCAGTACATGGCACTCTCCTTATTCACTCACGCACGCGCGCGCGCGCGTGCCCTCACACACACACACACACACACACACACACACACACACAGAGTTGAACATGTTTCTGTCTCGTCAGGAAAGAAGGTGATCGTTGAGAGACGGTTTCTCGCCGATGCTTTTGGGTTCTTGCTTTTTTCCCCCCGGAGAGAGAAGTGTAGCCGCTTTTTCCCTAGGCTTCCGTACACACCCTTGAGAAGCCTTCCGTCAGCCAGAAACAAGCCATGAGTTGAAAGAGGCGTTCCACGCAGACCTCCTTCTCAGAGCGAAGCCTGTCACACTTTTCCTTGTGAAGTAAACTAGAGAGATACAAATACTTTCTCAATGATTGCTTTAACAAAAAAGGACTAAATATCCCAATCAGAAAACATAGACTGTAAAGAGGAAGCAAGACCCATCTCTATGCTGCCTACCAGAGAATCACTTCAGACCTAAAAATAAAAGCAGATTGGAAGTAATGGGACACAAAACCATTTATCATGCAAATGGAAGTGAAAAGAAAGTTGGAGTCGTAATATTTTTATGAGACAAAATAAACTGAATTGTGGGGAAGATGGCAGAGTAGAAGGACCCTAAACTCACCTCATCCCACAGATACAACTAGGTAACACTCACACCAGAGTCACCCAGAAATGGACCTTCAGATTTCCCCACAAAACTATACAACTAAATGGAGAGAGGGAATCACATCAAAGATGGTAGGAAGGACAAGGACTCTGTAGGAATCTAAAGCCCATATTTCTGACCACCAGAGGGAGGGAACCACAGTCACAGAGGGGCCAGAAACAAACTACTACACCGGGGAGCCTCTAAAGCGTAGAGACATCCTCATAGCTTATGGCTTTGAAAATCAGAAGGGATGACATTTGTGAGCGTATACAACCAGCAGACTTAAAGCTTGGAACTTTTAAAAATCAGCTGTCTCAGCTCTGAGAGAGCACAGAAGGTGATAGGAAGCTGAGATCTGTCCTTAAAGATTAAGCAGAGCAAAGAGTGTGGAGAAGCTTGGGTGAAGCAGGTTGAAAGGTGCTTGAGGATTAAACAAGGGAGACATAGTTTCTGAACTCAGAGTTTGCTAAGGGACTTGTCCAGGAACAAAGGAGCTGGCAGGTGCCATTTCCCTCTACGGCCCCTCATTATAAACACACACCTACTTGCAAGACCAAGCACAATCTAGCAATCACTAACTTGCATAAACCATGGCCCATCCCCACACCTACCACACCTGCTTCAGTCCCAGTGCTGTGGATACCCTCCCTGATAAGACCCACACAATCCTTGACAACAATATGTCTCCCCATCACCCACAGAACACGCATGCGTCTTGTTAAAACAGCACACCCCATGTGTTGTGCACAATGACACAGTCCAGATCCAGTCTCTGTTGTTGCTATGCATTACCTTCAGAGGAGAACCAGCATCACCAAGTGAAAAATGTATGTTCTGCCCCGTATTTTCAAGAACAAGCAATATATCTGACCTTCCTAACAGAGAGATATTCTCTGAGAAGTAGGCCAAATGAGCAGACAGAGGACTATGTCCTAAACGAAAGAAGAGGACAAAGCCACAGCAAGAGACCTAAACAAAATGGATATAAGGAACATGCCTGACAGAAAATTTAAGATAACAATTATAAAGATACTCACTGGGGAAATGAAAAGAGG
The DNA here is from genome assembly GCF_037043125.1 of Eumetopias jubatus. Taxonomy (NCBI): domain Eukaryota; kingdom Metazoa; phylum Chordata; class Mammalia; order Carnivora; family Otariidae; genus Eumetopias; species Eumetopias jubatus. The sequence continues at coordinate 1,622,294 of NW_028274834.1, read as the reverse complement.
GAGGACATCAGAAGGGGGAACATCATTGAGACTCTTAACAAAGAGATATGAAAGAAATAATCAGAGATGTGGAACACAAGAAATGAAATGAAGAATATACTAGATAGAATAATTAGCAGGATGGACGAAGCAGAGGAACAAATTAATGAACTAGAAGACAGTAATGGAAAGTAATCAAGCGGAACAAATGAGAGGAAAAAGAAGTATGCAAAAATGAGAAGAGACTTAGGGAATTCAGTGACTCCATCCAGTGTAACAACACCCACATGAGAGGGATCCCAGAAGGTGAAAAGGGGGAAAAGGGGGCAGAAAATCTATTTGACCAAAGAAGAGCTGAAAACTTAACCTAATCTGGTGAAGGAAACCTACACAATTCCATAAGGCATAGAGATCCCCTCCCACAAAATCAACCTAAGGAGGTCCACATCAAGATACATAGTAATCCAAATGGGAAAAGGTAGTGATAAAGAAAAAACATTTTAAGCAGCAAGATAAAAGAAGACAGTTAACATGCAAGGGAAAGCCCATAAAGCTATCAGCTGAGTTTTCAGCAGAAACTATGCAGGACAGAAGAAAGTGGCGTTAAATATTCAAAGTGCTGAATGAGAAAAATCTGCAGCAAGGAATAATTTATCCAGCAAGCCTATCCTTCAGAAAAGAAGGGGAGAAAAAGAGTTTCTTAGCCACACAAACTAAAAGAGTTCATGACCACTAAATTAACTACAAAAAATATTGAAGGGGACACTATGAGTGGAAAAAAATCGTAAGTGAGAGTATGACAATAATGAATCAAGGAAGCAGTAAAAATAAGTATTTCTGTAAAAATCAGTTAAGGGATTCACAAAATAAAAGTATGTAAAATATGAAAACATATACCCTAACACATGAGGAGGAGTCAACAGTGGGTTTGAACTTAATCAGCATTCAACTTAATATAGACTGAAAAGGCTATATATAATCCAGGGGGTCACCACAAACCCAAACCTCTAATACACATGCAAAAGATAAAGGGAAAGAAATCCAAGAATATCATTAAAGAAAACGAGCAAACCATGAGAGAGAGAGCAAGAGAAGAAAGGATCAGAGAAAAACTACACAAAAAACTATGAAACAAGTAACAAAACATCAATAAATACATGTCTAATGATAATTAGTTTGAATGTAAATGGACTAAATGCTCCAAGCAAAAGAGCATGACAGAGTTTGTATATATATATAAAAGATTTCACACCTAAAGACACCTGCAGATGGAAATTAAGAGATGGAGAAACATTAATCATGCAAGTGGATGTCAAAAGAAGTCAGAGTAGCAATCCTTATATCAGACAAAATAGACTTTTTTAACATTGAAATTGAATTAGCCAACATAGAGTACACCAGTAGTTTCAAATGTAGCGTTCCACAATTCATCAGTTGTGTATAACCCCCAGTGTTCATCACATCGCATGCATTCCTTAATGCCCATCACACAGTTACTCCATCTCCCCACCCACCTTTCCTCCAGCAACCCTCAGTTTGTTTCCAATAGTTAGGAACCTGTCATGGATTTTCTTCCTCTCTGGTTTCTTCGCATTCATTTTCCCTCCCTTCCCCTATGATCCTCTGTGCTGTTCCTTCTATTCCACATATGAGTAAAACCATATAATAATTGTTTTTCTCTGACTGACTTATTTTGCTCAGCATAATACCCTCCACTGCCTTCCACATCGATATGCTAAATATTGATCCTTTCTGATGGCTGAGTCACATTCCATTGTATATGTATATACCATGTTTTCTTTATCCATTTATCTGTCGATGGATGTCTTGGTTCCTTCCACGGTTTGGCTATTGTGGACAATGTCGCTATAAACATTCGGGGTGCAGTTGCCCCTTCAGATCACTACATTTGTAGCTTTGGGGTAAATAAAATTGCTGGGTTGTAAGGGAGCTCTCTTTTAAGTTCTTGAGGAACCTCCATATTGTTTTCCAAAGTGGCTGTACCAGTTTTCATTCCCACTTAGAAGTGTAAGAGAGTTCCCCTTTCTCCTCACCAACATTTGTTATTTCTTCGCTTGTTAATTTTTGCAATTCTGACTGGTGTGAAGTGGTATCTCATTGTCATTTGGATTTCTTTTTCCCCATGCCAAGTGATGTTGAGCAGTTTGTCATATGTCTGTTGGCCATTTGTGTGTCTTCTTTGGAGAAATATCTGTTCATATCTTCTGCCCATTTCTTGACTCGCTTATTTGTTTTTTGGGTGTTGAGTTTGGGTGTTGAACGGTAGTAAAGCGTACGGCACATTCATGATGCTTCCACACCCACTTTTGGAAATGCTTCTCTCTCAAGGATACCTGAAGATGTTAGTGGAGAGTTGCCGTATACGCAGACTTGCTTTTCCCAGGTGAGTGCATGGCACATTCCTTATTCACTCACGCGCGCGCGCGCGTGCACACACACACACACACACACACACACACACACAGAGTTGAACATGTTTCTGTCTCGTCAGGAAAGGAGGTGTTCGTTGAGAGACGGTTTCTCGCCAATGCTTTTGGGTGCTTGCCCTTTTCCCCCCGGAGAGTGAAGTGTATGAGCTTTTTGCCTAGGCTTCCGTACACACCCTTGAGAAGCCTTCCCTCAGCCAGAAACAAGCCGTGAGTTGAAAGAGGCGTTCCACACAGACCTCCTTCTCAGAGCGAAGCCTGTCACACGTTTCCTTGGGCCTCCACACGCACTTTAGAAAAACTTCCTCCGGGAAGCTGTGAGTTGAACGACGGGTTTCCTACAGCGGTTTTCCGTGGGGGTAAGGATATATGGCACTTGGCCTTAGGCTTCCACGCACAGATTGGAAAGGCTTCTCTCTTCGTGAAACAAGATGTGCGCTGAACGTTGCATTCTGCGCAGGCTTGGTTTTCACACATCAGCCCATGGTACTTTCCCTAGGCTTCCACACGTGCAGTGAGTATCCCTTCCCTAAACCTGAACCAAGACGCGGGGGAAAGCTGCCTTCTACACCACCTTCTTTTCCGAGTTTCGTATAGAACCCTTGCGTTGTGCTTCCACATCCACTTTTGTCACTGCTTCGATATATCCTCCGGAGAGGGGTTCGCTTGAAAGACGGTCTCCCTCCGTCACGCTTTCAAGGAGTTAAGGATAGGGCACTCTCCTTGTGCCTGCACACGTCCACTTGCAATCTCGACTGACTTCATGACCCCGTCCATATGCTACGCTGAAAGTCCCATTGCGCGCGGCCTTGTTTCTAAGAGATGAGGACAGGGCACGGCACGTTCCTTGTGCTTCCACCACGACTATATAAAAGGCTCCCGTCTCCAAGGCAAAGGATGTCAGGTGCAAGACGGCTTCGCAAAAGCGAGGTTGCCTCTTAGAGGGCGGTCTACGGCGCTCTGTTGACGCTTCCACGCCTACATATGCAAACGCTTCTGGGCTCACGAAAGAAGACGTCCGTTGAAAGCTGCCTTGTACCCCGACGCGTTTTCCGGAGTTAGGTCCAGGGAACGGTCCCTGTGCGATCACACGCAGCCTTGAGATGGCTCAGCTCTTTTCGATCGTCAGGGAGGACGTTTCTCGGAGTTAGGTCCAGGGAAAGTTAGTAAAGCGTACGGCACTTTCATGATGCTTCCACACCCACTTTTGGAAATGCTTCTCTCTCCAGGATACCTGAAGATGCTAGTGGCGAGTCGCCGTAGACGCAGACTTGCTTTTCCCAGGTCAGTACATGGCACTCTCCTTATTCACTCACGCACGCGCGCGCGCGCGTGCCCTCACACACACACACACACACACACACACACACACACACACAGAGTTGAACCTGTTTCTGTCTCGTCAGGAAAGAAGGTGATCGTTGAGAGACGGTTTCTCGCCGATGCTTTTGGGTTCTTGCTTTTTTCCCCCCGGAGAGAGAAGTGTAGCCGCTTTTTCCCTAGGCTTCCGTACACACCCTTGAGAAGCCTTCCGTCAGCCAGAAACAAGCCATGAGTTGAAAGAGGCGTTCCACGCAGACCTCCTTCTCAGAGCGAAGCCTGTCACACTTTTCCTTGTGAAGTAAACTAGAGAGATACAAATACTTTCTCAATGATTGCTTTAACAAAAAAGGACTAAATATCCCAATCAGAAAACATAGACTGTAAAGAGGAAGCAAGACCCATCTCTATGCTGCCTACCAGAGAATCACTTCAGACCTAAAAATAAAAGCAGATTGGAAGTAATGGGACACAAAACCATTTATCATGCAAATGGAAGTGAAAAGAAAGTTGGAGTCGTAATATTTTTATGAGACAAAATAAACTGAATTGTGGGGAAGATGGCAGAGTAGAAGGACCCTAAACTCACCTCATCCCACAGATACAACTAGGTAACACTCACACCAGAGTCACCCAGAAATGGACCTTCAGATTTCCCCACAAAACTATACAACTAAATGGAGAGAGGGAATCACATCAAAGATGGTAGGAAGGACAAGGACTCTGTAGGAATCTACAGCCCATATTTCTGACCACCAGAGGGAGGGAACCACAGTCACAGAGGGGCCAGAAACAAACTACTACACCGGGGAGCCTCTAAAGCGTAAAGACATCCTCATAGCTTATGGCTTTGAAAATCAGAAGGGATGACATTTGTGAGCGTATACAACCAGCAGACTTAAAGCTTGGAACTTTTAAAAATCAGCTGTCTCAGCTCTGAGAGAGCACAGAAGGTGATAGGAAGCTGAGACCTGTCCTTAAAGATTAAGCAGAGCAAAGAGTGTGGAGAAGCTTGGGTGAAGCAGGTTGAAAGGTGCTTGAGGATTAAACAAGGGAGACATAGTTCCTGAACTCAGAGTTTGCTAAGGGACTTGTCCAGGAACAAAGGAGCTGGCAGGTGCCATTTCCCTCTACGGCCCCTCATTATAAACACACACCTACCTGCAAGACCAAGCACAATCTAGCAATCACTAACTTGCATAAACCATGGCCCATCCCCACACCTACCACACCTGCTTCAGTCCCAGTGCTGTGGATACCCTCCCTGATAAGACCCACACAATCCTTGACAACAATATGTCTCCCCATCACCCACAGAACACGCATGCATCTTGTTAAAACAGCACACCCCATGTGTTGTGCACAATGACACAGTCCAGATCCAGTCTCTGTTGTTGCTATGCATTACCTTCAGAGGAGAACCAGCATCACCAAGTGAAAAATGTATGTTCTGCCCCGTATTTTCAAGAACAAGCAATATATCTGACCTTCCTAACCGAGAGATATTCTCTGAGAAGTAGGCCAAATGAGCAGACAGAGGACTATGTCCTAAACGAAAGAAGAGGACAAAGCCACAGCAAGAGACCTAAACAAAATGGATATAAGGAACATGCCTGACAGAAAATTTAAGATAACAATTATAAAGATACTCACTGGGGAAATGAAAAGAGGGAGGACATCAGAAGGGGGAACATCATTGAGACTCTTAACAAAGAGATATGAAAGAAATAATCAGAGATGTGGAACACAAGAAATGAAATGAAGAATATACTAGATAGAATAATTAGCAGGATGGACGAAGCAGAGGAACAAATTAATGAACTAGAAGACAGTAATGGAAAGTAATCAAGCGGAACAAATGAGAGGAAAAAGAAGTATGCAAAAATGAGAAGAGACTTAGGGAATTCAGTGACTCCATCCAGTGTAACAACACCCACATGAGAGGGATCCCAGAAGGTGAAAAGGGGGAAAAGGGGGCAGAAAATCTATTTGACCAAAGAAGAGCTGAAAACTTAACCTAATCTGGTGAAGGAAACCTACACAATTCCATAAGGCATAGAGATCCCCTCCCACAAAATCAACCTAAGGAGGTCCACATCAAGATACATAGTAATCAAAATGGGAAAAGGTAGTGATAAAGAAAAAACATTTTAAGCAGCAAGATAAAAGAAGACAGTTAACATGCAAGGGAAAGCCCATAAAGCTATCAGCTGAGTTTTCAGCAGAAACTATGCAGGACAGAAGAAAGTGGCGTTAAATATTCAAAGTGCTGAATGAGAAAAATCTGCAGCAAGGAATAATTTATCCAGCAACCCTATCCTTCAGAAAAGAAGGGGAGAAAAAGAGTTTCTTAGCCACACAAACTAAAAGAGTTCATGACCACTAAATTAACTACAAAAAATATTGAAGGGGACACTATGAGTGGAAAAAAATCGTAAGTGAGAGTATGACAATAATGAATCAAGGAAGCAGTAAAAATAAGTATTTCTGTAAAAATCAGTTAAGGGATTCACAAAATAAAAGTATGTAAAATATGAAAACATATACCCTAACACATGAGGAGGAGTCAACAGTGGGTTTGAACTTAATCAGCATTCAACTTAATATAGACTGAAAAGGCTATATATAATCCAGGGGGTCACCACAAACCCAAACCTCTAATACACATGCAAAAGATAAAGGGAAAGAAATCCAAGAATATCATTAAAGAAAACGAGCAAACCATGAGAGAGAGAGCAAGAGAAGAAAGGATCAGAGAAAAACTACACAAAAAACTATGAAACAAGTAACAAAACATCAATAAATACATGTCTAATGATAATTAGTTTGAATGTAAATGGACTAAATGCTCCAAGCAAAAGAGCATGACAGAGTTTGTATATATATATAAAAGATTTCACACCTAAAGACACCTGCAGATGGAAATTAAGAGATGGAGAAACATTAATCATGCAAGTGGATGTCAAAAGAAGTCAGAGTAGCAATCCTTATATCAGACAAAATAGACTTTTTTAACATTGAAATTGAATTAGCCAACATAGAGTACACCAGTAGTTTCAAATGTAGCGTTCCACAATTCATCAGTTGTGTATAACCCCCAGTGTTCATCACATCGCATGCATTCCTTAATGCCCATCACACAGTTACTCCATCTCCCCACCCACCTTTCCTCCAGCAACCCTCAGTTTTTTTCCAATAGTTAGGAACCTGTCATGGATTTTCTTCCTCTCTGGTTTCTTCGCATTCATTTTCCCTCCCTTCCCCTATGATCCTCTGTGCTGTTCCTTCTATTCCACATATGAGTAAAACCATATAATAATTGTTTTTCTCTGACTGACTTATTTTGCTCAGCATAATACCCTCCACTGCCTTCCACATCGATATGCTAAATATTGATCCTTTCTGATGGCTGAGTCACATTCCATTGTATATGTATATACCATGTTTTCTTTATCCATTTATCTGTCGATGGATGTCTTGGTTCCTTCCACGGTTTGGCTATTGTGGACAATGTCGCTATAAACATTCGGGGTGCAGTTGCCCCTTCAGATCACTACATTTGTAGCTTTGGGGTAAATAAAATTGCTGGGTTGTAAGGGAGCTCTCTTTTAAGTTCTTGAGGAACCTCCATATTGTTTTCCAAAGTGGCTGTACCAGTTTTCATTCCCACTTAGAAGTGTAAGAGAGTTCCCCTTTCTCCTCACCAACATTTGTTATTTCTTCGCTTGTTAATTTTTGCAATTCTGACTGGTGTGAAGTGGTATCTCATTGTCATTTGGATTTCTTTTTCCCCATGCCAAGTGATGTTGAGCAGTTTGTCATATGTCTGTTGGCCATTTGTGTGTCTTCTTTGGAGAAATATCTGTTCATATCTTCTGCCCATTTCTTGACTCGCTTATTTGTTTTTTGGGTGTTGAGTTTGGGTGTTGAACGGTAGTAAAGCGTACGGCACATTCATGATGCTTCCACACCCACTTTTGGAAATGCTTCTCTCTCAAGGATACCTGAAGATGTTAGTGGAGAGTTGCCGTATACGCAGACTTGCTTTTCCCAGGTGAGTGCATGGCACATTCCTTATTCACTCACGCGCGCGCGCGCGTGCACACACACACACACACACACACACACACACACACAGAGTTGAACATGTTTCTGTCTCGTCAGGAAAGGAGGTGTTCGTTGAGAGACGGTTTCTCGCCAATGCTTTTGGGTGCTTGCCCTTTTCCCCCCGGAGAGTGAAGTGTATGAGCTTTTTGCCTAGGCTTCCGTACACACCCTTGAGAAGCCTTCCCTCAGCCAGAAACAAGCCGTGAGTTGAAAGAGGCGTTCCACACAGACCTCCTTCTCAGAGCGAAGCCTGTCACACGTTTCCTTGGGCCTCCACACGCACTTTAGAAAAACTTCCTCCGGGAAGCTGTGAGTTGAACGACGGGTTTCCTACAGCGGTTTTCCGTGGGGGTAAGGATATATGGCACTTGGCCTTAGGCTTCCACGCACAGATTGGAAAGGCTTCTCTCTTCGTGAAACAAGATGTGCGCTGAACGTTGCATTCTGCGCAGGCTTGGTTTTCACACATCAGCCCATGGTACTTTCCCTAGGCTTCCACACGTGCAGTGAGTATCCCTTCCCTAAACCTGAACCAAGACGCGGGGGAAAGCTGCCTTCTACACCACCTTCTTTTCCGAGTTTCGTATAGAACCCTTGCGTTGTGCTTCCACATCCACTTTTGTCACTGCTTCGATATATCCTCCGGAGAGGGGTTCGCTTGAAAGACGGTCTCCCTCCGTCACGCTTTCAAGGAGTTAAGGATAGGGCACTCTCCTTGTGCCTGCACACGTCCACTTGCAATCTCGACTGACTTCATGACCCCGTCCATATGCTACGCTGAAAGTCCCATTGCGCGCGGCCTTGTTTCTAAGAGATGAGGACAGGGCACGGCACGTTCCTTGTGCTTCCACCACGACTATATAAAAGGCTCCCGTCTCCAAGGCAAAGGATGTCAGGTGCAAGACGGCTTCGCAAAAGCGAGGTTGCCTCTTAGAGGGCGGTCTACGGCGCTCTGTTGACGCTTCCACGCCTACATATGCAAACGCTTCTGGGCTCACGAAAGAAGACGTCCGTTGAAAGCTGCCTTGTACCCCGACGCGTTTTCCGGAGTTAGGTCCAGGGAACGGTCCCTGTGCGATCACACGCAGCCTTGAGATGGCTCAGCTCTTTTCGATCGTCAGGGAGGACGTTTCTCGGAGTTAGGTCCAGGGAAAGTTAGTAAAGCGTACGGCACTTTCATGATGCTTCCACACCCACTTTTGGAAATGCTTCTCTCTCCAGGATACCTGAAGATGCTAGTGGCGAGTCGCCGTAGACGCAGACTTGCTTTTCCCAGGTCAGTACATGGCACTCTCCTTATTCACTCACGCACGCGCGCGCGCGCGTGCCCTCACACACACACACACACACACACACACACACACACACACACACAGAGTTGAACCTGTTTCTGTCTCGTCAGGAAAGAAGGTGATCGTTGAGAGACGGTTTCTCGCCGATGCTTTTGGGTTCTTGCTTTTTTCCCCCCGGAGAGAGAAGTGTAGCCGCTTTTTCCCTAGGCTTCCGTACACACCCTTGAGAAGCCTTCCGTCAGCCAGAAACAAGCCATGAGTTGAAAGAGGCGTTCCACGCAGACCTCCTTCTCAGAGCGAAGCCTGTCACACTTTTCCTTGTGAAGTAAACTAGAGAGATACAAATACTTTCTCAATGATTGCTTTAACAAAAAAGGACTAAATATCCCAATCAGAAAACATAGACTGTAAAGAGGAAGCAAGACCCATCTCTATGCTGCCTACCAGAGAATCACTTCAGACCTAAAAATAAAAGCAGATTGGAAGTAATGGGACACAAAACCATTTATCATGCAAATGGAAGTGAAAAGAAAGTTGGAGTCGTAATATTTTTATGAGACAAAATAAACTGAATTGTGGGGAAGATGGCAGAGTAGAAGGACCCTAAACTCACCTCATCCCACAGATACAAGTAGGTAACACTCACACCAGAGTCACCCAGAAATGGACCTTCAGATTTCCCCACAAAACTATACAACTAAATGGAGAGAGGGAATCACATCAAGATGGTAGGAAGGACAAGGAATCTGTAGGAATCTAAAGCCCATATTTCTGACCACCAGAGGGAGGGAACCACAGTCACAGAGGGGCCAGAAACAAACTACTACACCGGGGAGCCTCTAAAGCGTAGAGACATCCTCATAGCTTATGGCTTTGAAAATCAGAAGGGATGACATTTGTGAGCGTATACAACCAGCAGACTTAAAGCTTGGAACTTTTAAAAATCAGCTGTCTCAGCTCTGAGAGAGCACAGAAGGTGATAGGAAGCTGAGACCTGTCCTTAAAGATTAAGCAGAGCAAAGAGTGTGGAGAAGCTTGGGTGAAGCAGGTTGAAAGGTGCTTGAGGATTAAACAAGGGAGACATAGTTCCTGAACTCAGAGTTTGCTAAGGGACTTGTCCAGGAACAAAGGAGCTGGCAGGTGCCATTTCCCTCTACGGCCCCTCATTATAAACACACACCTACCTGCAAGACCAAGCACAATCTAGCAATCACTAACTTGCATAAACCATGGCCCATCCCCACACCTACCACACCTGCTTCAGTCCCAGTGCTGTGGATACCCTCCCTGATAAGACCCACACAATCCTTGACAACAATATGTCTCCCCATCACCCACAGAACACGCATGCATCTTGTTAAAACAGCACACCCCATGTGTTGTGCACAATGACACAGTCCAGATCCAGTCTCTGTTGTTGCTATGCATTACCTTCAGAGGAGAACCAGCATCACCAAGTGAAAAATGTATGTTCTGCCCCGTATTTTCAAGAACAAGCAATATATCTGACCTTCCTAACCGAGAGATATTCTCTGAGAAGTAGGCCAAATGAGCAGACAGAGGACTATGTCCTAAACGAAAGAAGAGGACAAAGCCACAGCAAGAGACCTAAACAAAATGGATATAAGGAACATGCCTGACAGAAAATTTAAGATAACAATTATAAAGATACTCACTGGGGAAATGAAAAGAGGGAGGACATCAGAAGGGGGAACATCATTGAGACTCTTAACAAAGAGATATGAAAGAAATAATCAGAGATGTGGAACACAAGAAATGAAATGAAGAATATACTAGATAGAATAATTAGCAGGATGGACGAAGCAGAGGAACAAATTAATGAACTAGAAGACAGTAATGGAAAGTAATCAAGCGGTACAAATGAGAGGATAAAGAAGTATGCAAAAATGAGAAGAGACTTAGGGAATTCAGTGACTCCATCCAGTGTAACAACACCCACATGAGAGGGATCCCAGAAGGTGAAAAGGGGGAAAAGGGGGCAGAAAATCTATTTGACCAAAGAAGAGCTGAAAACTTAACCTAATCTGGTGAAGGAAACCTATACAAATCCATAAGGCATAGAGATCCCCTCCCACAAAATCAACCTAAGTAGGTCCACATCAAGATACATAGTAATCAAAATGGGAAAAGGTAGTGATAAAGAAAAAACATTTAAAGCAGCAAGATAAAAGAAGACAGTTAACATGCAAGGGAAAGCCCATAAAGCTATCAGCTGAGTTTTCAGCAGAAACTATGCAGGACAGAAGAAAGTGGCGTTAAATATTCAAAGTGCTGAATGAGAAAAATCTGCAGCAAGGAATAATTTATCCAGCAAGCCTATCCTTCAGAAAAGAAGGGGAGAAAAAGAGTTTCTTAGCCACACAAACTAAAAGAGTTCATGACCACTAAATTAACTACAAAAAATATTGAAGGGGACACTATGAGTGGAAAAAAATCGTAAGTGAGAGTATGACAATAATGAATCAAGGAAGCAGTAAAAATAAGTATTTCTGTAAAAATCAGTTAAGGGATTCACAAAATAAAAGTATGTAAAATATGAAAACATATACCCTAACACATGAGGAGGAGTCAACAGTGGGTTTGAACTTAAACAGCATTCAACTTAATATAGACTGAAAAGGCTATATACAATCCAGGGGGTCACCACAAACCCAAACCTCTAATACACATGCAAAAGATAAAGGGAAAGAAATCCAAGAATATCATTAAAGAAAACGAGCAAACCATGAGAGAGAGAGCAAGAGAAGAAAGGATCAGAGAAAAACTACACAAAAAACTATGAAACAAGTAACAAAACATCAATAAATACATGTCTAATGATAATTAGTTTGAATGTAAATGGACTAAATGCTCCAAGCAAAAGAGCATGACAGAGTTTGTATATATATATAAAAGATTTCACACCTAAAGACACCTGCAGATGGAAATTAAGAGATGGAGAAACATTAATCATGCAAGTGGATGTCAAAAGAAGTCAGAGTAGCAATCCTTATATCAGACAAAATAGACTTTTTTAACATTGAAATTGAATTAGCCAACATAGAGTACACCAGTAGTTTCAAATGTAGCGTTCCACAATTCATCAGTTGTGTATAACACCCAGTGTTCATCACATCGCATGCATTCCTTAATGCCCATCACACAGTTACTCCATCTCCCCACCCACCTTTCCTCCAGCAACCCTCAGTTTGTTTCCAATAGTTAGGAACCTGTCATGGATTTTCTTCCTCTCTGGTTTCTTCGCATTCATTTTCCCTCCCTTCCCCTATGATCCTCTGTGCTGTTCCTTCTATTCCACATATGAGTAAAACCATATAATAATTGTTTTTCTCTGACTGACTTATTTTGCTCAGCATAATACCCTCCAGTGCCATCCACATCGATATGCTAAATATTGATCCTTTCTGATGGCTGAGTCATATTCCTTTGTATATGTATATACCATGTTTTCTTTATCCATTATCTGTCGATGGATGTCTTGGTTCCTTCCACGGTTTGGCTATTGTGGACAATGTCGCTATAAACATTTGGGGTGCAGTTGCCCCTTCAGATCACTACATTTGTAGCTTTGGGGTAAATAAAATTGCTGGGTTGTAAGGGAGCTCTGTTTTAACTTCGTGAGGAACCTCCATATTGTTTTCCAAAGAGGCTGTACCAGTTTTCATTCCCACTTAGAAGTGTAAGAGAGTTCCCCTTTCTCCTCACCAACATTTGTTATTTCTTCGCTTGTTAATTTTTGCAATTCTGACTGGTGTGAAGTGGTATCTCATTGTCATTTGGATTTCTTTTTCCCCATGCCAAGTGCTGTTGAGCAGTTTCTCATATGTCTGTTGGCCATTTGTGTGTCTTCTTTGGAGAAATACCTGTTCATATCTTCTGCCCATTTCTTGACTCGGTTATTTGTATTTTGGGTGTTGAGTTTGGGTGTTGAACGGTAGTAAAGCGTACGGCACTTTCATGATGCTTCCACACCCACTTTTGGAAATGCTTCTCTCTCAAGGATACCTGAAGATGTTAGTGGAGAGTTGCCGTATACGCAGACTTGCTTTTCCCAGGTGAGTGCATGGCACATTCCTTATTCACTCACGCGCGCGCGCGCGCGCACACACACACACACACACACACAGAGTTGAACATGTTTCTGTCTCGTCAGGAAAGGAGGTGTTCGTTGAGAGACGGTTTCTCGCCAATGCTTTTGGGTGCTTGCCCTTTTCCCCCTGGAGAGTGAAGTGTATGCGCTTTTTCCGTAGGCTTCAGTACACACCCTTGAGAAGCCTTCCGTCAGTCAGAAACAAGCCGTGAGTTGAAAGAGGCGTTCCACACAGACCTCCTTCTCAGAGCGAAGCCTGTCACACTTTTCCTTGGGCCTCCACACGCACTTTAGAAAAACTTCCTCCGGGAAGCTGTGAGTTGAACGACGGGTTTCCTACAGCGGTTTACCGTGGGGGTAAGGATATATGGCACTTGGCCTTAGGCTTCCACGCACACATTGGAAACGGCTTCTCTCTTCGTGAAACAAGATGTGCGCTGAACGTTGCGTTCTGCGCAGGCTTGCTTTTCACACATCAGCCGATGGTACTTTCCCTAGGCTTCCACACGCGCAGTGAGTATCCCTTCCCTAAACCTGAACCAAGACGCGGGGGAAAGCTGCCTTCTACACCACCTTCTTTTCCGAGTTTCGTATAGAACCCTTGCGTTGTGCTTCCACATCCACTTTTGTCACTGCTTCGATATATCCTCCGGAGAGGGGTTCGCTTGAAAGACGGTCTCCCTCCGTCACGCTTTCAAGGAGTTAAGGATAGGGCACTCTCCTTATGCCTGCACACGTCCACTTGCAATCTCGACTGACTTCATGACCCCGTCCATATGCTACGCTGAAAGTCCCATTGCGCGCGGCCTTGTTTCTAAGAGATGAGGACAGGGCACGGCACGTTCCTTGTGCTTCCACCACGACTATATAAAAGGCTCCCGTCTCCAAGGCAAAGGATGTCAGGTGCAAGACGGCTTCGCAAAAGCGAGGTTGCCTCTTAGAGGGCGGTCTACGGCGCTCTCCTGACGCTTCCACGCCTACATATGCAAACGCTTCTGGGCTCACGAAAGAAGACGTCCGTTGAAAGCTGCCTTGTACCCCGACGCGTTTTCCGGAGTTAGGTCCAGAGAACGGTCCCTGTGCGATCACACGCAGCCTTGAGATGGCTCAGCTCTTTTCGATCGTCAGGGAGGACGTTTTTCGGAGTTAGGTCCAGGGAAAGGTAGTAAAGCGTACGGCACTTTCATGATGCTTCCACACCCACTTTTGGAAATGCTTCTCTCTCCAGGATACCTGAAGATGCTAGTGGCGAGTCGCCATAGACGCAGACTTGCTTTTCCCAGGTCAGTACATGGCACTCTCCTTATTCATTCACGCACGCGCGCGCGCGCGTGCCCTCACACACACAGACACACACACACACACACAGAGTTGAACATGTTTCTGTCTCGTCAGGAAAGAAGGTGATCGTTGAGAGACGGTTTCTCGCCGATGCTTTTGGGTTCTTGCTTTTTTCCCCCCGGAGAGAGAAGTGTAGCCGCTTTTTCCCTAGGCTTCCGTACACACCCTTGAGAAGCCTTCCGTCAGCCAGAAACAAGCCATGAGTTGAAAGAGGCGTTCCACGCAGACCTCCTTCTCAGAGCGAAGCCTGTCACACTTTTCCTTGTGAAGTAAACTAGAGAGATACAAATACTTTCTCAATGATTGCTTTAACAAAAAAGGACTAAATATCCCAATCAGAAAACATAGACTGTAAAGAGGAAGCAAGACCCATCTCTATGCTGCCTAGCAGAGAATCACTTCAGACCTAAAAATAAAAGCAGATTGGAAGTAATGGGACACAAAACCATTTATCATGCAAATGGAAGTGAAAAGAAAGTTGGAGTCGTAATATTTTTATGAGACAAAATAAACTGAATTGTGGGGAAGATGGCAGAGTAGAAGGACCCTAAACTCACCTCATCCCACAGATACAACTAGGTAACACTCACACCAGAGTCACCCAGAAATGGACCTTCAGATTTCCCCACAAAACTATACAACTAAATGGAGAGAGGGAATCACATCAAAGATGGTAGGAAGGACAAGGACTCTGTAGGAATCTAAAGCCCATATTTCTGACCACCAGAGGGAGGGAACCACAGTCACAGAGGGGCCAGAAACAAACTACTACACCGGGGAGCCTCTAAAGCGTAGAGACATCCTCATAGCTTATGGCTTTGAAAATCAGAAGGGATGACATTTGTGAGCGTATACAACCAGCAGACTTAAAGCTTGGAACTTTTAAAAATCAGCTGTCTCAGCTCTGAGAGAGCACAGAAGGTGATAGGAAGCTGAGACCTGTCCTTAAAGATTAAGCAGAGCAAAGAGTGTGGAGAAGCTTGGGTGAAGCAGGTTGAAAGGTGCTTGAGGATTAAACAAGGGAGACATAGTTCCTGAACTCAGAGTTTGCTAAGGGACTTGTCCAGGAACAAAGGAGCTGCCAGGTGCCATTTCCCTCTACGGCCCCTCATTATAAACACACACCTACCTGCAAGACCAAGCACAATCTAGCAATCACTAACTTGCATAAACCATGGCCCATCCCCACACCTACCACACCTGCTTCAGTCCCAGTGCTGTGGATACCCTCCCTGATAAGACCCACACAATCCTTGACAACAATATGTCTCCCCATCACCCACAGAACACGCATGCGTCTTGTTAAAACAGCACACCCCATGTGTTGTGCACAATGACACAGTCCAGATCCAGTCTCTGTTGTTGCTATGCATTACCTTCAGAGGAGAACCAGCATCACCAAGTGAAAAATGTATGTTCTGTCCCGTATTTTCAAGAACAAGCAATATATCTGACCTTCCTAACCGAGAGATATTCTCTGAGAAGTAGGCCAAATGAGCAGACAGAGGACTATGTCCTAAACGAAAGAAGAGGACAAAGCCACAGCAAGAGACCTAAACAAAATGGATATAAGGAACATGCCTGACAGAAAATTTAAGATAACAATTATAAAGATACTCACTGGGGAAATGAAAAGAGGGAGGACATCAGAAGGGGGAACATCATTGAGACTCTTAACAAAGAGATATGAAAGAAATAATCAGAGATGTGGAACACAAGAAATGAAATGAAGAATATACTAGATAGAATAATTAGCAGGATGGACGAAGCAGAGGAACAAATTAATGAACTAGAAGACAGTAATGGAAAGTAATCAAGCGGAACAAATGAGAGGAAAAAGAAGTATGCAAAAATGAGAAGAGACATAGGGAATTCAGTGACTCCATCCAGTGTAACAACACCCACATGAGAGGGATCCCAGAAGGTGAAAAGGGGGAAAAGGGGGCAGAAAATCTATTTGACCAAAGAAGAGCTGAAAACTTAACCTAATCTGGTGAAGGAAACCTATACAAATCCATAAGGCATAGAGATCCCCTCCCACAAAATCAACCTAAGGAGGTCCACATCAAGATACATAGTAATCCAAATGGGAAAAGGTAGTGATAAAGAAAAAACATTTAAAGCAGCAAGATAAAAGAAGACAGTTAACATGCAAGGGAAAGCCCATAAATCTATCAGCTGAGTTTTCAGCAGAAACTATGCAGGACAGAAGAAAGTGGCGTTAAATATTCAAAGTGCTGAATGAGAAAAATCTGCAGCAAGGAATAATTTATCCAGCAAGCCTATCCTTCAGAAAAGAAGGGGAGAAAAAGAGTTTCTTAGCCACACAAACTAAAAGAGTTCATGACCACTAAATTAACTACAAAAAATATTGAAGGGGACACTATGAGTGGAAAAAAATCGTAAGTGAGAGTATGACAATAATGAATCAAGGAAGCAGTAAAAATAAGTATTTCTGTAAAAATCAGTTAAGGGATTCACAAAATAAAAGTATGTAAAATATGAAAACATATACCCTAACACATGAGGAGGAGTCAACAGTGGGTTTGAACTTAAACAGCATTCAACTTAATATAGACTGAAAAGGCTATATACAATCCAGGGGGTCACCACAAACCCAAACCTCTAATACACATGCAAAAGATAAAGGGAAAGAAATCCAAGAATATCATTAAAGAAAACGAGCAAACCATGAGAGAGAGAGCAAGAGAAGAAAGGATCAGAGAAAAACTACACAAAAAACTATGAAACAAGTAACAAAACATCAATAAATACATGTCTAATGATAATTAGTTTGAATGTAAATGGACTAAATGCTCCAAGCAAAAGAGCATGACAGAGTTTGTATATATATATAAAAGATTTCACACCTAAAGACACCTGCAGATGGAAATTAAGAGATGGAGAAACATTAATCATGCAAGTGGATGTCAAAAGAAGTCAGAGTAGCAATCCTTATATCAGACAAAATAGACTTTTTTAACATTGAAATTGAATTAGCCAACATAGAGTACACCAGTAGTTTCAAATGTAGCGTTCCACAATTCATCAGTTGTGTATAACCCCCAGTGTTCATCACATCGCATGCATTCCTTAATGCCCATCACACAGTTACTCCATCTCCCCACCCACCTTTCCTCCAGCAACCCTCAGTTTGTTTCCAATAGTTAGGAACCTGTCATGGATTTTCTTCCTCTCTGGTTTCTTCGCATTCATTTTCCCTCCCTTCCCCTATGATCCTCTGTGCTGTTCCTTCTATTCCACATATGAGTAAAACCATATAATAATTGTTTTTCTCTGACTGACTTATTTTGCTCAGCATAATACCCTCCAGTGCCATCCACATCGATATGCTAAATATTGATCCTTTCTGATGGCTGAGTCATATTCCTTTGTATATGTATATACCATGTTTTCTTTATCCATTATCTGTCGATGGATGTCTTGGTTCCTTCCACGGTTTGGCTATTGTGGACAATGTCGCTATAAACATTTGGGGTGCAGTTGCCCCTTCAGATCACTACATTGGTAGCTTTGGGGTAAATAAAATTGCTGGGTTGTAAGGGAGCTCTGTTTTAACTTCGTGAGGAACCTCCATATTGTTTTCCAAAGTGGCTGTACCAGTTTTCATTCCCACTTAGAAGTGTAAGAGAGTTCCCCTTTCTCCTCACCAACATTTGTTATTTCTTCGCTTGTTAATTTTTGCCATTCTGACTGGTGTGAAGTGGTATCTCATTGTCATTTGGATTTCTTTTTCCCCATGCCAAGTGCTGTTGAGCAGTTTCTCATATGTCTGTTGGCCATTTGTGTGTCTTCTTTGGAGAAATACCTGTTCATATCTTCTGCCCATTTCTTGACTCGGTTATTTGTATTTTGGGTGTTGAGTTTGGGTGTTGAACGGTAGTAAAGCGTACGGCACTTTCATGATGCTTCCACACCCACTTTTGGAAATGCTTCTCTCTCAAGGATACCTGAAGATGTTAGTGGAGAGTTGCCGTATACGCAGACTTGCTTTTCCCAGGTGAGTGCATGGCACATTCCTTATTCACTCACGCGCGCGCGCGCGCGCACACACACACACACACACACACAGAGTTGAACATGTTTCTGTCTCGTCAGGAAAGGAGATGTTCGTTGAGAGACGGTTTCTCGCCAATGCTTTTGGGTGCTTGCCCTTTTCCCCCTGGAGAGTGAAGTGTATGCGCTTTTTCCGTAGGCTTCAGTACACACCCTTGAGAAGCCTTCCGTCAGTCAGAAACAAGCCGTGAGTTGAAAGAGGCGTTCCACACAGACCTCCTTCTCAGAGCGAAGCCTGTCACACTTTTCCTTGGGCCTCCACACGCACTTTAGAAAAACTTCCTCCGGGAAGCTGTGAGTTGAACGACGGGTTTCCTACAGCGGTTTTCCGTGGGGGTAAGGATATATGGCACTTGGCCTTAGGCTTCCACGCACACATTGGAAACGGCTTCTCTCTTCGTGAAACAAGATGTGCGCTGAACGTTGCGTTCTGCGCAGGCTTGCTTTTCACACATCAGCCGATGGTACTTTCCCTAGGCTTCCACACGCGCAGTGAGTATCCCTTCCCTAAACCTGAACCAAGACGCGGGGGAAAGCTGCCTTCTACACCACCTTCTTTTCCGAGTTTCGTATAGAACCCTTGCGTTGTGCTTCCACATCCACTTTTGTCACTGCTTCGATATATCCTCCGGAGAGGGGTTCGCTTGAAAGACGGTCTCCCTCCGTCACGCTTTCAAGGAGTTAAGGATAGGGCACTCTCCTTATGCCTGCACACGTCCACTTGCAATCTCGACTGACTTCATGACCCCGTCCATATGCTACGCTGAAAGTCCCATTGCGCGCGGCCTTGTTTCTAAGAGATGAGGACAGGGCACGGCACGTTCCTTGTGCTTCCACCACGACTATATAAAAGGCTCCCGTCTCCAAGGCAAAGGATGTCAGGTGCAAGACGGCTTCGCAAAAGCGAGGTTGCCTCTTAGAGGGCGGTCTACGGCGCTCTCCTGACGCTTCCACGCCTACATATGCAAACGCTTCTGGGCTCACGAAAGAAGACGTCCGTTGAAAGCTGCCTTGTACCCCGACGCGTTTTCCGGAGTTAGGTCCAGAGAACGGTCCCTGTGCGATCACACGCAGCCTTGAGATGGCTCAGCTCTTTTCGATCGTCAGGGAGGACGTTTTTCGGAGTTAGGTCCAGGGAAAGGTAGTAAAGCGTACGGCACTTTCATGATGCTTCCACACCCACTTTTGGAAATGCTTCTCTCTCCAGGATACCTGAAGATGCTAGTGGCGAGTCGCCGTAGACGCAGACTTGCTTTTCCCAGGTCAGTACATGGCACTCTCCTTATTCACTCACGCACGCGCGCGCACGCGTGCCCTCACACACACAGACACACACACACACACACAGAGTTGAACATGTTTCTGTCTCGTCAGGAAAGAAGGTGATCGTTGAGAGACGGTTTCTCGCCGATGCTTTTGGGTTCTTGCTTTTTTCCCCCCGGAGAGAGAAGTGTAGCCGCTTTTTCCCTAGGCTTCCGTACACACCCTTGAGAAGCCTTCCGTCAGCCAGAAACAAGCCATGAGTTGAAAGAGGCGTTCCACGCAGACCTCCTTCTCAGAGCGAAGCCTGTCACACTTTTCCTTGTGAAGTCAACTAGAGAGATACAAATACTTTCTCAATGATTGCTTTAACAACAAAGGACTAAATATCCCAATCAGAAAACATAGACTGTAAAGAGGAAGCAAGACCCATCTCTATGCTGCCTAGCAGAGAATCATTTCAGACCTAAAAATAAAAGCAGATTGGAAGTAATGGGACACAAAACCATTTATCATGCAAATGGAAGTGAAAAGAAAGTTGGAGTCGTAATATTTTTATGAGACAAAATAAACTGAATTGTGGGGAAGATGGCAGAGTAGAAGGACCCTAAACTCACCTCATCCCACAGATACAACTAGGTAACACTCACACCAGAGTCACCCAGAAATGGACCTTCAGATTTCCCCACAAAACTATACAACTAAATGGAGAGAGGGAATCACATCAAAGATGGTAGGAAGGACAAGGACTCTGTAGGAAACTAAAGCCCATATTTCTGACCACCAGAGGGAGGGAACCACAGTCACAGAGGGGCCAGAAACAAACTACTACACCGGGGAGCCTCTAAAGCGTAGAGACATCCTCATAGCTTATGGCTTTGAAAATCAGAAGGGATGACATTTGTGAGCGTATACAACCAGCAGACTTAAAGCTTGGAACTTTTAAAAATCAGCTGTCTCAGCTCTGAGAGAGCACAGAAGGTGATAGGAAGCTGAGACCTGTCCTTAAAGATTAAGCAGAGCAAAGAGTGTGGAGAAGCTTGGGTGAAGCAGGTTGAAAGGTGCTTGAGGATTAAACAAGGGAGACATAGTTCCTGAACTCAGAGTTTGCTAAGGGACTTGTCCAGGAACAAAGGAGCTGGCAGGTGCCATTTCCCTCTACGGCCCCTCATTATAAACACACACCTACCTGCAAGACCAAGCACAATCTAGCAATCACTAACTTGCATAAACCATGGCCCATCCGCACACCTACCACACCTGCTTCAGTCCCAGTGCTGTGGATACCCTCCCTGATAAGACCCACACAATCCTTGACAACAATATGTCTCCCCATCACCCACAGAACACGCATGCGTCTTGTTAAAACAGCACACCCCATGTGTTGTGCACAATGACACAGTCCAGATCCAGTCTCTGTTGTTGCTATGCATTACCTTCAGAGGAGAACCAGCATCACCAAGTGAAAAATGTATGTTCTGCCCCGTATTTTCAAGAACAAGCAATATATCTGACCTTCCTAACCGAGAGATATTCTCTGAGAAGTAGGCCAAATGAGCAGACAGAGGACTATGTCCTAAACGAAAGAAGAGGACAAAGCCACAGCAAGAGACCTAAACAAAATGGATATAAGGAACATGCCTGACAGAAAATTTAAGATAACAATTATAAAGATACTCACTGGGGAAATGAAAAGAGGGAGGACATCAGAAGGGGGAACATCATTGAGACTCTGAACAAAGAGATATGAAAGAAATAATCCGAGATGTGGAACACAAGAAATGAAATGAAGAATATACTAGATAGAATAATTAGCAGGATGGACGAAGCAGAGGAACAAATTAATGAACTAGAAGACAGTAATGGAAAGTAATCAAGCGGAACAAATGAGAGGAAAAAGAAGTATGCAAAAATGAGAAGAGACATAGGGAATTCAGTGACTCCATCCAGTGTAACAACACCCACATGAGAGGGATCCCAGAAGGTGAAAAGGGGGAAAAGGGGGCAGAAAATCTATTTGACCAAAGAAGAGCTGAAAACTTAACCTAATCTGGTGAAGGAAACCTATACAAATCCATAAGGCATAGAGATCCCCTCCCACAAAATCAACCTAAGGAGGTCCACATCAAGATACATAGTAATCCAAATGGGAAAAGGTAGTGATAAAGAAAAAACATTTAAAGCAGCAAGATAAAAGAAGACAGTTAACATGCAAGGGAAAGCCCATAAATCTATCAGCTGAGTTTTCAGCAGAAACTATGCAGGACAGAAGAAAGTGGCGTTAAATATTCAAAGTGCTGAATGAGAAAAATCTGCAGCAAGGAATAATTTATCCAGCAAGCCTATCCTTCAGAAAAGAAGGGGAGAAAAAGAGTTTCTTAGCCACACAAACTAAAAGAGTTCATGACCACTAAATTAACTACAAAAAATATTGAAGGGGACACTATGAGTGGAAAAAAATCGTAAGTGAGAGTATGACAATAATGAATCAAGGAAGCAGTAAAAATAAGTATTTCTGTAAAAATCAGTTAAGGGATTCACAAAATAAAAGTATGTAAAATATGAAAACATATACCCTAACACATGAGGAGGAGTCAACAGTGGGTTTGAACTTAAACAGCATTCAACTTAATATAGACTGAAAAGGCTATATACAATCCAGGGGGTCACCACAAACCCAAACCTCTAATACACATGCAAAAGATAAAGGGAAAGAAATCCAAGAATATCATTAAAGAAAACGAGCAAACCATGAGAGAGAGAGCAAGAGAAGAAAGGATCAGAGAAAAACTACACAAAAAACTATGAAACAAGTAACAAAACATCAATAAATACATGTCTAATGATAATTAGTTTGAATGTAAATGGACTAAATGCTCCAAGCAAAAGAGCATGACAGAGTTTGTATATATATATAAAAGATTTCACACCTAAAGACACCTGCAGATGGAAATTAAGAGATGGAGAAACATTAATCATGCAAGTGGATGTCAAAAGAAGTCAGAGTAGCAATCCTTATATCAGACAAAATAGACTTTTTTAACATTGAAATTGAATTAGCCAACATAGAGTACACCAGTAGTTTCAAATGTAGCGTTCCACAATTCATCAGTTGTGTATAACCCCCAGTGTTCATCACATCGCATGCATTCCTTAATGCCCATCACACAGTTACTCCATCTCCCCACCCACCTTTCCTCCAGCAACCCTCAGTTTGTTTCCAATAGTTAGGAACCTGTCATGGATTTTCTTCCTCTCTGGTTTCTTCGCATTCATTTTCCCTCCCTTCCCCTATGATCCTCTGTGCTGTTCCTTCTATTCCACATATGAGTAAAACCATATAATAATTGTTTTTCTCTGACTGACTTATTTTGCTCAGCATAATACCCTCCAGTGCCATCCACATCGATATGCTAAATATTGATCCTTTCTGATGGCTGAGTCATATTCCTTTGTATATGTATATACCATGTTTTCTTTATCCATTATCTGTCGATGGATGTCTTGGTTCCTTCCACGGTTTGGCTATTGTGGACAATGTCGCTATAAACATTTGGGGTGCAGTTGCCCCTTCAGATCACTACATTTGTAGCTTTGGGGTAAATAAAATTGCTGGGTTGTAAGGGAGCTCTGTTTTAACTTCGTGAGGAACCTCCATATTGTTTTCCAAAGTGGCTGTACCAGTTTTCATTCCCACTTAGAAGTGTAAGAGAGTTCCCCTTTCTCCTCACCAACATTTGTTATTTCTTCGCTTGTTAATTTTTGCCATTCTGACTGGTGTGAAGTGGTATCTCATTGTCATTTGGATTTCTTTTTCCCCATGCCAAGTGCTGTTGAGCAGTTTCTCATATGTCTGTTGGCCATTTGTGTGTCTTCTTTGGAGAAATACCTGTTCATATCTTCTGCCCATTTCTTGACTCGGTTATTTGTATTTTGGGTGTTGAGTTTGGGTGTTGAACGGTAGTAAAGCGTACGGCACTTTCATGATGCTTCCACACCCACTTTTGGAAATGCTTCTCTCTCAAGGATACCTGAAGATGTTAGTGGAGAGTTGCCGTATACGCAGACTTGCTTTTCCCAGGTGAGTGCATGGCACATTCCTTATTCACTCACGCGCGCGCGCGCGCGCACACACACACACACACACACACAGAGTTGAACATGTTTCTGTCTCGTCAGGAAAGGAGATGTTCGTTGAGAGACGGTTTCTCGCCAATGCTTTTGGGTGCTTGCCCTTTTCCCCCTGGAGAGTGAAGTGTATGCGCTTTTTCCGTAGGCTTCAGTACACACCCTTGAGAAGCCTTCCGTCAGTCAGAAACAAGCCGTGAGTTGAAAGAGGCGTTCCACACAGACCTCCTTCTCAGAGCGAAGCCTGTCACACTTTTCCTTGGGCCTCCACACGCACTTTAGAAAAACTTCCTCCGGGAAGCTGTGAGTTGAACGACGGGTTTCCTACAGCGGTTTTCCGTGGGGGTAAGGATATATGGCACTTGGCCTTAGGCTTCCACGCACACATTGGAAACGGCTTCTCTCTTCGTGAAACAAGATGTGCGCTGAACGTTGCGTTCTGCGCAGGCTTGCTTTTCACACATCAGCCGATGGTACTTTCCCTAGGCTTCCACACGCGCAGTGAGTATCCCTTCCCTAAACCTGAACCAAGACGCGGGGGAAAGCTGCCTTCTACACCACCTTCTTTTCCGAGTTTCGTATAGAACCCTTGCGTTGTGCTTCCACATCCACTTTTGTCACTGCTTCGATATATCCTCCGGAGAGGGGTTCGCTTGAAAGACGGTCTCCCTCCGTCACGCTTTCAAGGAGTTAAGGATAGGGCACTCTCCTTATGCCTGCACACGTCCACTTGCAATCTCGACTGACTTCATGACCCCGTCCATATGCTACGCTGAAAGTCCCATTGCGCGCGGCCTTGTTTCTAAGAGATGAGGACAGGGCACGGCACGTTCCTTGTGCTTCCACCACGACTATATAAAAGGCTCCCGTCTCCAAGGCAAAGGATGTCAGGTGCAAGACGGCTTCGCAAAAGCGAGGTTGCCTCTAAGAGGGCGGTCTACGGCGCTCTGCTGACGCTTCCACGCCTACATATGCAAACGCTTCTGGGCTCACGAAAGAAGACGTCCGTTGAAAGCTGCCTTGTACCCCGACGCGTTTTCCGGAGTTAGGTCCAGAGAACGGTCCCTGTGCGATCACACGCAGCCTTGAGATGGCTCAGCTCTTTTCGATCGTCAGGGAGGACGTTTTTCGGAGTTAGGTCCAGGGAAAGGTAGTAAAGCGTACGGCACTTTCATGATGCTTCCACACCCACTTTTGGAAATGCTTCTCTCTCCAGGATACCTGAAGATGCTAGTGGCGAGTCGCCATAGACGCAGACTTGCTTTTCCCAGGTCAGTACATGGCACTCTCCTTATTCACTCACGCACGCGCGCGCACGCGTGCCCTCACACACACAGACACACACACACACACACAGAGTTGAACATGTTTCTGTCTCGTCAGGAAAGAAGGTGATCGTTGAGAGACGGTTTCTCGCCGATGCTTTTGGGTTCTTGCTTTTTTCCCCCCGGAGAGAGAAGTGTAGCCGCTTTTTCCCTAGGCTTCCGTACACACCCTTGAGAAGCCTTCCGTCAGCCAGAAACAAGCCATGAGTTGAAAGAGGCGTTCCACGCAGACCTCCTTCTCAGAGCGAAGCCTGTCACACTTTTCCTTGTGAAGTCAACTAGAGAGATACAAATACTTTCTCAATGATTGCTTTAACAAAAAAGGACTAAATATCCCAATCAGAAAACATAGACTGTAAAGAGGAAGCAAGACCCATCTCTATGCTGCCTAGCAGAGAATCACTTCAGACCTAAAAATAAAAGCAGATTGGAAGTAATGGGACACAAAACCATTTATCATGCAAATGGAAGTGAAAAGAAAGTTGGAGTCGTAATATTTTTATGAGACAAAATAAACTGAATTGTGGGGAAGATGGCAGAGTAGAAGGACCCTAAACTCACCTCATCCCACAGATACAACTAGGTAACACTCACACCAGAGTCACCCAGAAATGGACCTTCAGATTTCCCCACAAAACTATACAACTAAATGGAGAGAGGGAATCACATCAAAGATGGTAGGAAGGACAAGGACTCTGTAGGAATCTAAAGCCCATATTTCTGACCACCAGAGGGAGGGAACCACAGTCACAGAGGGGCCAGAAACAAACTACTACACCGGGGAGCCTCTAAAGCGTAGAGACATCCTCATAGCTTATGGCTTTGAAAATCAGAAGGGATGACATTTGTGAGCGTATACAACCAGCAGACTTAAAGCTTGGAACTTTTAAAAATCAGCTGTCTCAGCTCTGAGACAGCACAGAAGGTGATAGGAAGTTGAGACCTGTCCTTAAAGATTAAGCAGAGCAAAGAGTGTGGAGAAGCTTGGGTGAAGCATGTTGAAAGGTGCTTGAGGATTAAACAAGGGAGACATAGTTCCTGAACTCAGAGTTTGCTAAGGGACTTGTCCAGGAACAAAGGAGCTGGCAGGTGCCATTTCCCTCTACGGCCCCTCATTATAAACACACACCTACCTGCAAGACCAAGCACAATCTAGCAATCACTAACTTGCATAAACCATGGCCCATCCCCACACCTACCACACCTGCTTCAGTCCCAGTGCTGTGGATACCCTCCCTGATAAGACCCACACAATCCTTGACAACAATATGTCTCCCCATCACCCACAGAACACGCATGCGTCTTGTTAAAACAGCACACCCCATGTGTTGTGCACAATGACACAGTCCAGATCCAGTCTCTGTTGTTGCTATGCATTACCTTCAGAGGAGAACCAGCATCACCAAGTGAAAAATGTATGTTCTGCCCCGTATTTTGAAGAACAAGCAATATATCTGACCTTCCTAACAGAGAGATATTCTCTGAGAAGTAGGCCAAATGAGCAGACAGAGGACTATGTCCTAAACGAAAGAAGAGGACAAAGCCACAGCAAGAGACCTAAACAAAATAGATATAAGGAACATGCCTGACAGAAAATTTAAGATAACAATTATAAAGATACTCACTGGGGAAATGAAAAGAGGGAGGACATCAGAAGGGGGAACATCATTGAGACTCTTAACAAAGAGATATGAAAGAAATAATCAGAGATGTGGAACACAAGAAATGAAATGAAGAATATACTAGATAGAATAATTAGCAGGATGGACGAAGCAGAGGAACAAATTAATGAACTAGAAGACAGTAATGGAAAGTAATCAAGCGGAACAAATGAGAGGAAAAAGAAGTATGCAAAAATGAGAAGAGACTTAGGGAATTCAGTGACTCCATCCAGTGTAACAACACCCACATGAGAGGGATCCCAGAAGGTGAAAAGAGGGAAAAGGGGGCAGAAAATCTATTTGACCAAAGAAGAGCTGAAAACTTAACCTAATCTGGTGAAGGAAACCTATACAAATCCATAAGGCATAGAGATCCCCTCCCACAAAATCAACCTAAGGAGGTCCACATCAAGATACATAGTAATCCAAATGGGAAAAGGTAGTGATAAAGAAAAAACATTTAAAGCAGCAAGATAAAAGAAGACAGTTAACATGCAAGGGAAAGCCCATAAATCTATCAGCTGAGTTTTCAGCAGGAACTATGCAGGACAGAAGAAAGTGGCGTTAAATATTCAAAGTGCTGAAGGAGAAAAATCTGCAGCAAGGAATAATTTATCCAGCAAGCCTATCCTTCAGAAAAGAAGGGGAGAAAAAGAGTTTCTTAGCCACACAAACTAAAAGAGTTCATGACCACTAAATTAACTACAAAAAATATTGAAGGGGACACTATGAGTGGAAAAAAATCGTAAGTGAGAGTATGACAATAATGAATCAAGGAAGCAGTAAAAATAAGTATTTCTGTAAAAATCAGTTAAGGGATTCACAAAATAAAAGTATGTAAAATATGAAAACGTATACCCTAACACATGAGGAGGAGTCAACAGTGGGTTTGAACTTAAACAGCATTCAACTTAATATAGACTGAAAAGGCTATATATAATCCAGGTGGTCACCACAAACCCAAACCTCTAATACACATGCAAAAGATAAAGGGAAAGAAATCCAAGAATATCATTAAAGAAAACGAGCAAACCATGAGAGAGAGAGCAAGAGAAGAAATGATCAGAGAAAAACTACACAAAAAACTATGAAACAAGTAACAAAACATCAATAAATACATGTCTAATGATAATTAGTTTGAATGTAAATGGACTAAATGCTCCAAGCAAAAGAGCATGACAGAGTTTGTATATATATATAAAAGATTTCACACCTAAAGACACCTGCAGATGGAAATTAAGAGATGGAGAAACATTAATCATGCAAGTGGATGTCAAAAGAAGTCAGAGTAGCAATCCTTATATCAGACAAAATAGACTTTTTTAACATTGAAATTGAATTAGCCAACATAGAGTACACCAGTAGTTTCAAATGTAGCGTTCCACAATTCATCAGTTGTGTATAACACCCAGTGTTCATCACATCGCATGCATTCCTTAATGCCCATCACACAGTTACTCCATCTCCCCACCCACCTTTCCTCCAGCAACCCTCAGTTTGTTTCCAATAGTTAGGAACCTGTCATGGATTTTCTTCCTCTCTGGTTTCTTCGCATTCATTTTCCCTCCCTTCCCCTATGATCCTCTGTGCTGTTCCTTCTATTCCACATATGAGTAAAACCATATAATAATTGTTTTACTCTGACTGACTTATTTTGCTCAGCATAATACCCTCCAGTGCCATCCACATCGATATGCTAAATATTTATCCTTTCTGATGGCTGAGTCATATTCCTTTGTATATGTATATACCATGTTTTCTTTATCCATTTATCTGTCGATGGATGTCTTGGTTCCTTCCACGGTTTGGCTATTGTGGACAATGTCGCTATAAACATTTGGGGTGCAGTTGCCCCTTCAGATCACTACATTTGTAGCTTTGGGGTAAATAAAATTGCTGGGTTGTAAGGGAGCTCTGTTTTATCTTCTTGAGGAACCTCCATATTGTTTTCCAAAGTGGCTGTACCAGTTTTCATTCCCACTTAGAAGTGTAAGAGAGTTCCCCTTTCTCCTCACCAACATTTGTTATTTCTTCGCTTGTTAATTTTTGCCATTCTGACTGGTGTGAAGTGGTATCTCATTGTCATTTGGATTTCTTTTTCCCCATGCCAAGTGCTGTTGAGCAGGTTCTCATATGTCTGTTGGCCATTTGTGTGTCTTCTTTGGAGAAATACCTGTTCATATCTTCTGCCCATTTCTTGACTCGGTTATTTGTATTTTGGGTGTTGAGTTTGGGTGTTGAACGGTAGTAAAGCGTACGGCACTTTCATGATGCTTCCACACCCACTTTTGGAAATGCTTCTCTCTCAAGGATACCTGAAGATGTTAGTGGAGAGTTGCCGTATACGCAGACTTGCTTTTCCCAGGTGAGTGCATGGCACATTCCTTATTCACTGACGCGCGCGCGCGCGCACACACACACACACACACACACACACAGAGTTGAACATGTTTCTGTCTCGTCAGGAAAGGAGGTGTTCGTTGAGAGACGGTTTCTCGCCAATGCTTTTGGGTGCTTGCCCTTTTCCCCCCGGAGAGTGAAGTGTATGCGCTTTTTGCCTAGGCTTCAGTACACACCCTTGAGAAGCCTTCCGTCAGTCAGAAACAAGCCGTGAGTTGAAAGAGGCGTTCCACACAGACCTCCTTCTCAGAGCGAAGCCTGTCACACTTTTCCTTGGGCCTCCACACGCACTTTAGAAAAACTTCCTCCGGGAAGCTGTGAGTTGAACGACGGGTTTCCTACAGCGGTTTACCGTGGGGGTAAGGATATATGGCACTTGGCCTTAGGCTTCCACGCACACATTGGAAACGGCTTCTCTCTTCGTGAAACAAGATGTGCGCTGAACGTTGCGTTCTGCGCAGGCTTGCTTTTCACACATCAGCCGATGGTACTTTCCCTAGGCTTCCACACGCGCAGTGAGTATCCCTTCCCTAAACCTGAACCAAGACGCGGGGGAAAGCTGCCTTCTACACCACCTTCTTTTCCGAGTTTCGTATAGAACCCTTGCGTTGTGCTTCCACATCCACTTTTGTCACTGCTTCGATATATCCTCCGGAGAGGGGTTCGCTTGAAAGACGGTCTCCCTCCGTCACGCTTTCAAGGAGTTAAGGATAGGGCACTCTCCTTATGCCTGCACACGTCCACTTGCAATCTCGACTGACTTCATGACCCCGTCCATATGCTACGCTGAAAGTCCCATTGCGCGCGGCCTTGTTTCTAAGAGATGAGGACAGGGCACGGCACGTTCCTTGTGCTTCCACCACGACTATATAAAAGGCTCCCGTCTCCAAGGCAAAGGATGTCAGGTGCAAGACGGCTTCGCAAAAGCGAGGTTGCCTCTTAGAGGGCGGTCTACGGCGCTCTCCTGACGCTTCCACGCCTATATATGCAACGCTTCTGGGCTCACGAAAGAAGACGTCCGTTGAAAGCTGCCTTGTACCCCGACGCGTTTTCCGGAGTTAGGTCCAGGGAACGGTCCCTGTGCGATCACACGCAGCCTTGAGATGGCTCAGCTCTTTTCGATCGTCAGGGAGGACGTTTCTCGGAGTTAGGTCCAGGGAAAGGTAGTAAAGCGTACGGCACTTTCATGATGCTTCCACACCCACTTTTGGAAATGCTTCTCTCTCCAGGATACCTGAAGATGCTAGGGGCGAGTCGCCGTAGACGCAGACTTGCTTTTCCAAGGTCAGTACATGGCACTCTCCTTATTCACTCACGCACGCGCGCGCGCGCGTGCCCTCACACACACACACACACACACACACACACACACACACACACACACACACACAGAGTTGAACCTGTTTCTGTCTCGTCAGGAAAGAAGGTGATCGTTGAGAGACGGTTTCTCGCCGATGCTTTTGGGTTCTTGCTTTTTTCCCCCCGGAGAGAGAAGTGTAGCCGCTTTTTCCCTAGGCTTCCGTACACACCCTTGAGAAGCCTTCCGTCAGCCAGAAACAAGCCATGAGTTGAAAGAGGCGTTCCACGCAGACCTCCTTCTCAGAGCGAAGCCTGTCACACTTTTCCTTGTGAAGTAAACTAGAGAGATACAAATACTTTCTCAATGATTGCTTTAACAAAAAAGGACTAAATATCCCAATCAGAAAACATAGACTGTAAAGAGGAAGCAAGACCCATCTCTATGCTGCCTAGCAGAGAATCACTTCAGACCTAAAAATAAAAGCAGATTGGAAGTAATGGGACACAAAACCATTTATCATGCAAATGGAAGTGAAAAGAAAGTTGGAGTCGTAATATTTTTATGAGACAAAATAAACTGAATTGTGGGGAAGATGGCAGAGTAGAAGGACCCTAAACTCACCTCATCCCACAGATACAACTAGGTAACACTCACACCAGAGTCACCCAGAAATGGACCTTCAGATTTCCCCACAAAACTATACAACTAAATGGAGAGAGGGAATCACATCAAAGATGGTAGGAAGGACAAGGACTCTGTAGGAATCTAAAGCCCATATTTCTGACCACCAGAGGGAGGGAACCACAGTCACAGAGGGGCCAGAAACAAACTACTACACCGGGGAGCCTCTAAAGCGTAGAGACATCCTCATAGCTTATGGCTTTGAAAATCAGAAGGGATGACATTTGTGAGCGTATACAACCAGCAGACTTAAAGCTTGGAACTTTTAAAAATCAGCTGTCTCAGCTCTGAGAGAGCACAGAAGGTGATAGGAAGCTGAGATCTGTCCTTAAAGATTAAGCAGAGCAAAGAGTGTGGAGAAGCTTGGGTGAAGCAGGTTGAAAGGTGCTTGAGGATTAAACAAGGGAGACATAGTTCCTGAACTCAGAGTTTGCTAAGGGACTTGTCCAGGAACAAAGGAGCTGGCAGGTGCCATTTCCCTCTACGGCCCCTCATTATAAACACACACCTACCTGCAAGACCAAGCACAATCTAGCAATCACTAACTTGCATAAACCATGGCCCATCCCCACACCTACCACACCTGCTTCAGTCCCAGTGCTGTGGATACCCTCCCTGATAAGACCCACACAATCCTTGACAACAATATGTCTCCCCATCACCCACAGAACACGCATGCATCTTGTTAAAACAGCACACCCCATGTGTTGTGCACAATGACACAGTCCAGATCCAGTCTCTGTTGTTGCTATGCATTACCTTCAGAGGAGAACCAGCATCACCAAGTGAAAAATGTATGTTCTGCCCCGTATTTTCAAGAACAAGCAATATATCTGACCTTCCTAACCGAGAGATATTCTCTGAGAAGTAGGCCAAATGAGCAGACAGAGGACTATGTCCTAAACGAAAGAAGAGGACAAAGCCACAGCAAGAGACCTAAACAAAATGGATATAAGGAACATGCCTGACAGAAAATTTAAGATAACAATTATAAAGATACTCACTGGGGAAATGAAAAGAGGGAGGACATCAGAAGGGGGAACATCATTGAGACTCCTAACAAAGAGATATGAAAGAAATAATCAGAGATGTGGAACACAAGAAATGAAATGAAGAATATACTAGATAGAATAATTAGCAGGATGGACGAAGCAGAGGAACAAATTAATGAACTAGAAGACAGTAATGGAAAGTAATCAAGCGGAACAAATGAGAGGAAAAAGAAGTATGCAAAAATGAGAAGAGACTTAGGGAATTCAGTGACTCCATCCAGTGTAACAACACCCACATGAGAGGGATCCCAGAAGGTGAAAAGGGGGAAAAGGGGGCAGAAAATCTATTTGACCAAAGAAGAGCTGAAAACTTAACCTAATCTGGTGAAGGAAACCTATACAAATCCATAAGGCATAGAGATCCCCTCCCACAAAATCAACCTAAGGAGGTCCACATCAAGATACATAGTAATCCAAATGGGAAAAGGTAGTGATAAAGAAAAAACATTTAAAGCAGCAAGATAAAAGAAGACAGTTATCATGCAAGGGAAAGCCCATAAATCTATCAGCTGAGTTTTCAGCAGAAACTATGCAGGACAGAAGAAAGTGGCGTTAAATATTCAAAGCGCTGAATGAGAAAAATCTGCAGCAAGGAATAATTTATCCAGCAAGCCTATCCTTCAGAAAAGAAGGGGAGAAAAAGAGTTTCTTAGCCACACAAACTAAAAGAGTTCATGACCACTAAATTAACTACAAAAAATATTGAAGGGGACACTATGAGTGGAAAAAAATCGTAAGTGAGAGTATGACAATAATGAATCAAGGAAGCAGTAAAAATAAGTATTTCTGTAAAAATCAGTTAAGGGATTCACAAAATAAAAGTATGTAAAATATGAAAACATATACCCTAACACATGAGGAGGAGTCAACAGTGGGTTTGAACTTAAACAGCATTCAACTTAATATAGACTGAAAAGGCTATATATAATCCAGGGGGTCACCACAAACCCAAACCTCTAATACACATGCAAAAGATAAAGGGAAAGAAATCCAAGAATATCATTAAAGAAAACGAGCAAACCATGAGAGA
This sequence comes from Eumetopias jubatus, assembly GCF_037043125.1. Lineage (NCBI taxonomy): Eukaryota > Metazoa > Chordata > Mammalia > Carnivora > Otariidae > Eumetopias > Eumetopias jubatus. The sequence continues at coordinate 1,588,783 of NW_028274834.1, read as the reverse complement.
GAGAGCAAGAGAAGAAAGGATCAGAGAAAAACTACACAAAAAACTATGAAACAAGTAACAAAACATCAATAAATACATGTCTAATGATAATTAGTTTGAATGTAAATGGACTAAATGCTCCAAGCAAAAGAGCATGACAGAGTTTGTATATATATATAAAAGATTTCACACCTAAAGACACCTGCAGATGGAAATTAAGAGATGGAGAAACATTAATCATGCAAGTGGATGTCAAAAGAAGTCAGAGTAGCAATCCTTATATCAGACAAAAAGGACTTTTTTAACATTGAAATTGAATTAGCCAACATAGAGTACACCAGTAGTTTCAAATGTAGCTTTCCACAATTCATCAGTTGTGTATAACACCCAGTGTTCATCACATCGCATGCATTCCTTAATGCCCATCACACAGTTACTCCATCTCCCCACCCACCTTTCCTCCAGCAACCCTCAGTTTGTTTCCAATAGTTAGGAACCTGTCATGGATTTTCTTCCTCTCTGGTTTCTTCGCATTCATTTTCCCTCCCTTCCCCTATGATCCTCTGTGCTGTTCCTTCTATTCCACATATGAGTAAAACCATATAATAATTGTTTTACTCTGACTGACTTATTTTGCTCAGCATAATACCCTCCAGTGCCATCCACATCGATATGCTAAATATTGATCCTTTCTGATGGCTGAGTCATATTCCTTTGTATATGTATATACCATGTTTTCTTTATCCATTTATCTGTCGATGGATGTCTTGGTTCCTTCCACGGTTTGGCTATTGTGGACAATGTCGCTATAAACATTTGGGGTGCAGTTGCCCCTTCAGATCACTACATTTGTAGCTTTGGGGTAAATAAAATTGCTGGGTTGTAAGGGAGCTCTGTTTTAACTTCTTGAGGAACCTCCATATTGTTTTCCAAAGTGGCTGTACCAGTTTTCATTCCCACTTAGAAGTGTAAGAGAGTTCCCCTTTCTCCTCACCAACATTTGTTATTTCTTCGCTTGTTAATTTTTGCCATTCTGACTGGTGTGAAGTGGTATCTCATTGTCATTTGGATTTCTTTTTCCCCATGCCAAGTGCTGTTGAGCAGTTTCTCATATGTCTGTTGGCCATTTGTGTGTCTTCTTTGGAGAAATACCTGTTCATATCTTCTGCCCATTTCTTGACTCGGTTATTTGTATTTTGGGTGTTGAGTTTGGGTGTTGAACGGTAGTAAAGCGTACGGCACTTTCATGATGCTTCCACACCCACTTTTGGAAATGCTTCTCTCTCAAGGATACCTGAAGATGTTAGTGGAGAGTTGCCGTATACGCAGACTTGCTTTTCCCAGGTGAGTGCATGGCACATTCCTTATTCACTCACGCGCGCGCGCGCGCGCACACACACACACACACACACACACAGAGTTTAACATGTTTCTGTCTCGTCAGGAAAGGAGGTGTTCGTTGAGAGACGGTTTCTCGCCAATGCTTTTGGGTGCTTGCCCTTTTCCCCCCGGAGAGTGAAGTGTATGCGCTTTTTCCGTATGCTTCCGTACACACCCTTGAGAAGCCTTCCGTCAGCCAGAAACAAGCCGTGAGTTGAAAGAGGCGTTCCACACAGACCTCCTTCTCAGAGCGAAGCCTGTCACACTTTTCCTTGGGCCTCCACACGCACTTTAGAAAAACTTCCTCCGGGAAGCTGTGAGTTGAACGACGGGTTTCCTACAGCGGTTTTCCGTGGGGGTAAGGATATATGGCACTTGGCCTTAGGCTTCCACGCACACATTGGAAACGGCTTCTCTCTTCGTGAAACAAGATGTGCGCTGAACGTTGCGTTCTGCGCAGGCTTGCTTTTCACACATCAGCCGATGGTACTTTCCCTAGGCTTCCACACGCGCAGTGAGTATCCCTTCCCTAAACCTGAACCAAGACGCGGGGGAAAGCTGCCTTCTACACCACCTTCTTTTCCGAGTTTCGTATAGAACCCTTGCGTTGTGCTTCCACATCCACTTTTGTCACTGCTTCGATATATCCTCCGGAGAGGGGTTCGCTTGAAAGACGGTCTCCCTCCGTCACGCTTTCAAGGAGTTAAGGATAGGGCACTCTCCTTATGCCTGCACACGTCCACTTGCAATCTCGACTGACTTCATGACCCCGTCCATATGCTACGCTGAAAGTCCCATTGCGCGCGGCCTTGTTTCTAAGAGATGAGGACAGGGCACGGCACGTTCCTTGTGCTTCCACCACGACTATATAAAAGGCTCCCGTCTCCAAGGCAAAGGATGTCAGGTGCAAGACGGCTTCGCAAAAGCGAGGTTGCCTCTTAGAGGGCGGTCTACGGCGCTCTCCTGACGCTTCCACGCCTACATATGCAAACGCTTCTGGGCTCACGAAAGAAGACGTCCGTTGAAAGCTGCCTTGTACCCCGACGCGTTTTCCGGAGTTAGGTCCAGGGAACGGTCCCTGTGCGATCACACGCAGCCTTGAGATGGCTCAGCTCTTTTCGATCGTCAGGGAGGACGTTTCTCGGAGTTAGGTCCAGGGAAAGGTAGTAAAGCGTACGGCACTTTCATGATGCTTCCACACCCACTTTTGGAAATGCTTCTCTCTCCAGGATACCTGAAGATGCTAGTGGCGAGTCGCCGTAGACGCAGACTTGCTTTTCCCAGGTCAGTACATGGCACTCTCCTTATTCACTCACGCACGCACGCGCGCGCGTGCCCTCACACACACACACACACACACACACACACACACAGAGTTGAACATGTTTCTGTCTCGTCAGGAAAGAAGGTGATCGTTGAGAGACGGTTTCTCGCCGATGCTTTTGGGTTCTTGCTTTTTTCCCCCCGGAGAGAGAAGTGTAGCCGCTTTTTCCCTAGGCTTCCGTACACACCCTTGAGAAGCCTTCCGTCAGCCAGAAACAAGCCATGAGTTGAAAGAGGCGTTCCACGCAGACCTCCTTCTCAGAGCGAAGCCTGTCACACTTTTCCTTGTGAAGTAAACTAGAGAGATACAAATACTTTCTCAATGATTGCTTTAACAAAAAAGGACTAAATATCCCAATCAGAAAACATAGACTGTAAAGAGGAAGCAAGACCCATCTCTATGCTGCCTAGCAGAGAATCACTTCAGACCTAAAAATAAAAGCAGATTGGAAGTAATGGGACACAAAACCATTTATCATGCAAATGGAAGTGAAAAGAAAGTTGGAGTCGTAATATTTTTATGAGACAAAATAAACTGAATTGTGGGGAAGATGGCAGAGTAGAAGGACCCTAAACTCACCTCATCCCACAGATACAACTAGGTAACACTCACACCAGAGTCACCCAGAAATGGACCTTCAGATTTCCCCACAAAACTATACAACTAAATGGAGAGAGGGAATCACATCAAAGATGGTAGGAAGGACAAGGACTCTGTAGGAATCTAAAGCCCATATTTCTGACCACCAGAGGGAGGGAACCACAGTCACAGAGGGGCCAGAAACAAACTACTACACCGGGGAGCCTCTAAAGCATAGAGACATCCTCATAGCTTATGGCTTTGAAAATCAGAAGGGATGACATTTGTGAGCGTATACAACCAGCAGACTTAAAGCTTGGAACTTTTAAAAATCAGCTGTCTCAGCTCTGAGAGAGCACAGAAGGTGATAGGAAGCTGAGACCTGTCCTTAAAGATTAAGCGGAGCAAAGAGTGTGGAGAAGCTTGGGTGAAGCAGGTTGAAAGGTGCTTGAGGATTAAACAAGGGAGACATAGTTCCTGAACTCAGAGTTTGCTAAGGGACTTGTCCAGGAACAAAGGAGCTGGCAGGTGCCATTTCCCTCTACGGCCCCTCATTATAAACACACACCTACCTGCAAGACCAAGCACAATCTAGCAATCACTAACTTGCATAAACCATGGCCCATCCCCACACCTACCACACCTGCTTCAGACCCAGTGCTGTGGATACCCTCCCTGATAAGACCCACACAATCCTTGACAACAATATGTCTCCCCATCACCCACAGAACACGCATGCATCTTGTTAAAACAGCACACCCCATGTGTTGTGCACAATGACACAGTCCAGATCCAGTCTCTGTTGTTGCTATGCATTACCTTCAGAGGAGAACCAGCATCACCAAGTGAAAAATGTATGTTCTGCCCCGTATTTTCAAGAACAAGCAATATATCTGACCTTCCTAACAGAGAGATATTCTCTGAGAAGTAGGCCAAATGAGCAGACAGAGGACTATGTCCTAAACGAAAGAAGAGGACAAAGCCACAGCAAGAGACCTAAACAAAATGGATATAAGGAACATGCCTGACAGAAAATTTAAGATAACAATTATAAAGATACTCACTGGGGAAATGAAAAGAGGGAGGACATCAGAAGGGGGAACATCATTGAGACTCTTAACAAAGAGATATGAAAGAAATAATCAGAGATGTGGAACACAAGAAATGAAATGAAGAATATACTAGATAGAATAATTAGCAGGATGGACGAAGCAGAGGAACAAATTAATGAACTAGAAGACAGTAATGGAAAGTAATCAAGCGGAACAAATGAGAGGAAAAAGAAGTATGCAAAAATGAGAAGAGACTTAGGGAATTCAGGGACTCCATCCAGTGTAACAACACCCACATGAGAGGGATCCCAGAAGGTGAAAAGGGGGAAAAGGGGGCAGAAAATCTATTTGACCAAAGAAGAGCTGAAAACTTAACCTAATCTGGTGAAGGAAACCTATACAAATCCATAAGGCATAGAGATCCCCTCCCACAAAATCAACCTAAGGAGATCCACATCAAGATACATAGTAATCCAAATGGGAAAAGGTAGTGATAAAGAAAAAACATTTAAAGCAGCAAGATAAAAGAAGACAGTTAACATGCAAGGGAAAGCCCATAAATCTATCAGCTGAGTTTTCAGCAGAAACTATGCAGGACAGAAGAAAGTGGCGTTAAATATTCAAAGCGCTGAATGAGAAAAATCTGCAGCAAGGAATAATTTATCCAGCAAGCCTATCCTTCAGAAAAGAAGGGGAGAAAAAGAGTTTCTTAGCCACACAAACTAAAAGAGTTCATGACCACTAAATTAACTACAAAAAATATTGAAGGGGACACTATGAGTGGAAAAAAATCGTAAGTGAGAGTATGACAATAATGAATCAAGGAAGCAGTAAAAATAAGTATTTCTGTAAAAATCAGTTAAGGGATTCACAAAATAAAAGTATGTAAAATATGAAAACATATACCCTAACACATGAGGAGGAGTCAACAGTGGGTTTGAACTTAAACAGCATTCAACTTAATATAGACTGAAAAGGCTATATATAATCCAGGGGGTCACCACAAACCCAAACCTCTAATACACATGCAAAAGATAAAGGGAAAGAAATCCAAGAATATCATTAAAGAAAACGAGCAAACCATGAGAGAGAGAGCAAGAGAAGAAAGGATCAGAGAAAAACTACACAAAAAACTATGAAACAAGTAACAAAACATCAATAAATACATGTCTAATGATAATTAGTTTGAATGTAAATGGACTAAATGCTCCAAGCAAAAGAGCATGACAGAGTTTGTATATATATATAAAAGATTTCACACCTAAAGACACCTGCAGATGGAAATTAAGAGATGGAGAAACATTAATCATGCAAGTGGATGTCAAAAGAAGTCAGAGTAGCAATCCTTATATCAGACAAAATAGACTTTTTTAACATTGAAATTGAATTAGCCAACATAGAGTACACCAGTAATTTCAAATGTAGCGTTCCACAATTCATCAGTTGTGTATAACACCCAGTGTTCATCACATCACATGCATTCCTTAATGCCCATCACACAGTTACTCCATCTCCCCACCCACCTTTCCTCCAGCAACCCTCAGTTTGTTTCCAATAGCTGGGAACCTGTCATGGATTTTCTTCCTCTCTGGTTTCTTCGCATTCATTTTCCCTCCCTTCCCCTATGATCCTCTGTGCTGTTCCTTCTATTCCACATATGAGTAAAACCATATAATAATTGTTTTTCTCTGACTGACTTATTTTGCTCAGCATAATACCCTCCAGTGCCTTCCACATCAATATGCTAAATATTGATCCTTTCTGATGGCTGATTCATATTCCATTGTATATGTATATACCATGTTTTCTTTATCCATTTATCTGTCGATGGATGTCTTAGTTCCTTCCACGGTTTGGCTATTGTGGACAGTGTCGCTATACACTTTCGGGGTGCAGTTGCCCCTTCAGATCACTACATTTGTAGCTTTGGGGTAAATAAAATTGCTGGGTTGTAAGGGAGCTCTCTTTTAAGTTCTTGGGGAACCTCCATATTGTTTTCCAAAGTGGCTGTACCAGTTTTCATTCCCACTTAGAAGTGTAAGAGAGTTCCCCTTTCTCCTCACCAACATTTGTTATTTCTTCGCTTGTTAATTTTTGCAATTCTGACTGGTGTGAAGTGGTATCTCATTGTCATTTGGATTTCTTTTTCCCCATGCCAAGTGATGTTGAGCAGTTTGTCATATGTCTGTTGGCCATTTGTGTGTCTTCTTTGGAGAAATACCTGTTCATATCTTCTGCCCATTTCTTGACTCGCTTATTTGTTTTTTGGGTGTTGAGTTTGGGTGTTGAACGGTAGTAAAGCGTACGGCACTTTCATGATGCTTCCACACCCACTTTTGGAAATGCTTCTCTCTCCAGGATACCTGAAAATGTTAGTGGAGAGTTGCCGTATACGCAGACTTGCTTTTCCCAGGTGAGTGCATGGCACATTCCTTATTCACTCACGCGCGCGCGCGCGCACACACACACACACACACACACACAGAGTTGAACATGTTTCTTTCTCGTCAGGAAAGGAGGTGTTCGTTGAGAGACGGTTTCCCGCCAATGCTTTTGGGTGCTTGCCCTTTTCCCCCCGGAGAGTGAAGTGTATGCGCTTTTTGCCTAGGCTTCCGTACACACCCTTGAGAAGCCTTCCCTCAGCCAGAAACAAGCCGTGAGTTGAAAGAGGCGTTCCACACAGACCTCCTTCTCAGAGCGAAGCCTGTCACACTTTTCCTTGGGCCTCCACACGCACTTTAGAAAAACTTCCTCCGGGAAGCTGTGAGTTGAACGACGGGTTTCCTACAGCGGTTTTCCGTGGGGGTAAGGATATATGGCACTTGGCCTTAGGCTTCCACGCACACATTGGAAACGGCTTCTCTCTTCGTGAAACAAGATGTGCGCTGAACGTTGCGTTCTGCGCAGGCTTGCTTTTCACACATCAGCCGATGGTACTTTCCCTAGGCTCCCACACGCGCAGTGAGTATCCCTTCCCTAAACCTGAACCAAGACGCGGGGGAAAGCTGCCTTCTACACCACCTTCTTTTCCGAGTTTCGTATAGAACCCTTGCGTTGTGCTTCCACATCCACTTTTGTCACTGCTTCGATATATCCTCCGGAGAGGGGTTCGCTTGAAAGACGGTTTCCCTCCGTCACGCTTTCAAGGAGTTAAGGATAGGGCACTCTCCTTGTGCCTGCACACGTCCACTTGCAATCTCGACTGACTTCATGACCCCATCCATATGCTACGCTGAAAGTCCCATTGCGCGCGGCCTTGTTTCTAAGACATGAGGACAGGGCACGGCACGTTCCTTGTGCTTCCACCACGACTATATAAAAGGCTCCCGTCTCCAAGGCAAAGGATGTCAGGTGCAAGACGGCTTCGCAAAAGCGAGGTTGCCTCTTAGAGGGCGGTCTACGGCGCTCTGCTGACGCTTCCACGCCTACATATGCAAACGCTTCTGGGCTCACGAAAGAAGACGTCCGTTGAAAGCTGCCTTGTACCCCGACGCGTTTCTCGGAGTTAGGTCCAGGGAACGGTCTCTGTGCGATCACACGCAGCCTTGAGATGGCTCAGCTCTTTTCGATCGTCAGGGAGGACGTTTCTCGGAGTTAGGTCCAGGGAAAGGTAGTAAAGCGTACGGCACTTTCATGATGCTTCCACACCCACTTTTGGAAATGCTTCTCTCTCCAGGATACCTGAAGATGCTAGTGGCGAGTCGCCGTAGACGCAGACTTGCTTTTCCCAGGTCAGTACATGGCACTCTCCTTATTCACTCACGCACGCGCGCGCGCGCGTGCCCTCACACACACACACACACACACACACACACACACACACACACACACAGAGTTGAACATGTTTCTGTCTCGTCAGGAAAGAAGGTGATCGTTGAGAGACGGTTTCTCGCCGATGCTTTTGGGTTCTTGCTTTTTTCCCCCCGGAGAGAGAAGTGTAGCCGCTTTTTCCCTAGGCTTCCGTACACACCCTTGAGAAGCCTTCCGTCAGCCAGAAACAAGCCATGAGTTGAAAGAGGCGTTCCACGCAGACCTCCTTCTCAGAGCGAAGCCTGTCACACTTTTCCTTGTGAAGTAAACTAGAGAGATACAAATACTTTCTCAATGATTGCTTTAACAAAAAAGGACTAAATATCCCAATCAGAAAACATAGACTGTAAAGAGGAAGCAAGACCCATCTCTATGCTGCCTACCAGAGAATCACTTCAGACCTAAAAATAAAAGCAGATTGGAAGTAATGGGACACAAAACCATTTATCATGCAAATGGAAGTGAAAAGAAAGTTGGAGTCGTAATATTTTTATGAGACAAAATAAACTGAATTGTGGGGAAGATGGCAGAGTAGAAGGACCCTAAACTCACCTCATCCCACAGATACAACTAGGTAACACTCACACCAGAGTCACCCAGAAATGGACCTTCAGATTTCCCCACAAAACTATACAACTAAATGGAGAGAGGGAATCACATCAAAGATGGTAGGAAGGACAAGGACTCTGTAGGAATCTAAAGCCCATATTTCTGACCACCAGAGGGAGGGAACCACAGTCACAGAGGGGCCAGAAACAAACTACTACACCGGGGAGCCTCTAAAGCGTAGAGACATCCTCATAGCTTATGGCTTTGAAAATCAGAAGGGATGACATTTGTGAGCGTATAAAACCAGCAGACTTAAAGCTTGGAACTTTTAAAAATCAGCTGTCTCAGCTCTGAGAGAGCACAGAAGGTGATAGGTAGCTGAGACCTGTCCTTAAAGATTAAGCAGAGCAAAGAGTGTGGAGAAGCTTGGGTGAAGCAGGTTGAAAGGTGCTTGAGGATTAAACAAGGGAGACATAGTTCCTGAACTCAGAGTTTGCTAAGGGACTTGTCCAGGAACAAAGGAGCTGGCAGGTGCCATTTCCCTCTACGGCCCCTCATTATAAACACACACCTACCTGCAAGACCAAGCACAATCTAGCAATCACTAACTTGCATAAACCATGGCCCATCCCCACACCTACCACACCTGCTTCAGTCCCAGTGCTGTGGATACCCTCCCTGATAAGACCCACACAATCCTTGACAACAATATGTCTCCCCATCACCCACAGAACACGCATGCGTCTTGTTAAAACAGCACACCCCATGTGTTGTGCACAATGACACAGTCCAGATCCAGTCTCTGTTGTTGCTATGCATTACCTTCAGAGGAGAACCAGCATCACCAAGTGAAAAATGTATGTTCTGCCCCGTATTTTCAAGAACAAGCAATATATCTGACCTTCCTAACCGAGAGATATTCTCTGAGAAGTAGGCCAAATGAGCAGACAGAGGACTATGTCCTAAACGAAAGAAGAGGACAAAGCCACAGCAAGAGACCTAAACAAAATGGATATAAGGAACATGCCTGACAGAAAATTTAAGATAACAATTATAAAGATACTCACTGGGGAAATGAAAAGAGGGAGGACATCAGAAGGGGGAACATCATTGAGACTCTTAACAAAGAGATATGAAAGAAATAATCAGAGATGTGGAACACAAGAAATGAAATGAAGAATATACTAGATAGAATAATTAGCAGGATGGACGAAGCAGAGGAACAAATTAATGAACTAGAAGACAGTAATGGAAAGTAATCAAGCGGAACAAATGAGAGGAAAAAGAAGTATGCAAAAATGAGAAGAGACATAGGGAATTCAGTGACTCCATCCAGTGTAACAACACCCACATGAGAGGGATCCCAGAAGGTGAAAAGGGGGAAAAGGGGGCAGAAAATCTATTTGACCAAAGAAGAGCTGAAAACTTAACCTAATCTGGTGAAGGAAACCTATACAAATCCATAAGGCATAGAGATCCCCTCCCACAAAATCAACCTAAGGAGGTCCACATCAAGATACATAGTAATCCAAATGGGAAAAGGTAGTGATAAAGAAAAAACATTTAAAGCAGCAAGATAAAAGAAGACAGTTAACATGCAAGGGAAAGCCCATAAATCTATCAGCTGAGTTTTCAGCAGAAACTATGCAGGACAGAAGAAAGTGGCGTTAAATATTCAAAGTGCTGAATGAGAAAAATCTGCAGCAAGGAATAATTTATCCAGCAAGCCTATCCTTCAGAAAAGAAGGGGAGAAAAAGAGTTTCTTAGCCACACAAACTAAAAGAGTTCATGACCACTAAATTAACTACAAAAAATATTGAAGGGGACACTATGAGTGGAAAAAAATCGTAAGTGAGAGTATGACAATAATGAATCAAGGAAGCAGTAAAAATAAGTATTTCTGTAAAAATCAGTTAAGGGATTCACAAAATAAAAGTATGTAAAATATGAAAACATATACCCTAACACATGAGGAGGAGTCAACAGTGGGTTTGAACTTAAACAGCATTCAACTTAATATAGACTGAAAAGGCTATATACAATCCAGGGGGTCACCACAAACCCAAACCTCTAATACACATGCAAAAGATAAAGGGAAAGAAATCCAAGAATATCATTAAAGAAAACGAGCAAACCATGAGAGAGAGAGCAAGAGAAGAAAGGATCAGAGAAAAACTACACAAAAAACTATGAAACAAGTAACAAAACATCAATAAATACATGTCTAATGATAATTAGTTTGAATGTAAATGGACTAAATGCTCCAAGCAAAAGAGCATGACAGAGTTTGTATATATATATAAAAGATTTCACACCTAAAGACACCTGCAGATGGAAATTAAGAGATGGAGAAACATTAATCATGCAAGTGGATGTCAAAAGAAGTCAGAGTAGCAATCCTTATATCAGACAAAATAGACTTTTTTAACATTGAAATTGAATTAGCCAACATAGAGTACACCAGTAGTTTCAAATGTAGCGTTCCACAATTCATCAGTTGTGTATAACACCCAGTGTTCATCACATCGCATGCATTCCTTAATGCCCATCACACAGTTACTCCATCTCCCCACCCACCTTTCCTCCAGCAACCCTCAGTTTGTTTCCAATAGTTAGGAACCTGTCATGGATTTTCTTCCTCTCTGGTTTCTTCGCATTCATTTTCCCTCCCTTCCCCTATGATCCTCTGTGCTGTTCCTTCTATTCCACATATGAGTAAAACCATATAATAATTGTTTTTCTCTGACTGACTTATTTTGCTCAGCATAATACCCTCCAGTGCCATCCACATCGATATGCTAAATATTGATCCTTTCTGATGGCTGAGTCATATTCCTTTGTATATGTATATACCATGTTTTCTTTATCCATTATCTGTCGATGGATGTCTTGGTTCCTTCCACGGTTTGGCTATTGTGGACAATGTCGCTATAAACATTTGGGGTGCAGTTGCCCCTTCAGATCACTACATTTGTAGCTTTGGGGTAAATAAAATTGCTGGGTTGTAAGGGAGCTCTGTTTTAACTTCGTGAGGAACCTCCATATTGTTTTCCAAAGTGGCTGTACCAGTTTTCATTCCCACTTAGAAGTGTAAGAGAGTTCCCCTTTCTCCTCACCAACATTTGTTATTTCTTCGCTTGTTAATTTTTGCAATTCTGACTGGTGTGAAGTGGTATCTCATTGTCATTTGGATTTCTTTTTCCCCATGCCAAGTGCTGTTGAGCAGTTTCTCATATGTCTGTTGGCCATTTGTGTGTCTTCTTTGGAGAAATACCTGTTCATATCTTCTGCCCATTTCTTGACTCGGTTATTTGTATTTTGGGTGTTGAGTTTGGGTGTTGAACGGTAGTAAAGCGTACGGCACTTTCATGATGCTTCCACACCCACTTTTGGAAATGCTTCTCTCTCAAGGATACCTGAAGATGTTAGTGGAGAGTTGCCGTATACGCAGACTTGCTTTTCCCAGGTGAGTGCATGGCACATTCCTTATTCACTCACGCGCGCGCGCGCGCGCACACACACACACACACACACAGAGTTGAACATGTTTCTGTCTCGTCAGGAAAGGAGGTGTTCGTTGAGAGACGGTTTCTCGCCAATGCTTTTGGGTGCTTGCCCTTTTCCCCCTGGAGAGTGAAGTGTATGCGCTTTTTCCGTAGGCTTCAGTACACACCCTTGAGAAGCCTTCCGTCAGTCAGAAACAAGCCGTGAGTTGAAAGAGGCGTTCCACACAGACCTCCTTCTCAGAGCGAAGCCTGTCACACTTTTCCTTGGGCCTCCACACGCACTTTAGAAAAACTTCCTCCGGGAAGCTGTGAGTTGAACGACGGGTTTCCTACAGCGGTTTTCCGTGGGGGTAAGGATATATGGCACTTGGCCTTAGGCTTCCACGCACACATTGGAAACGGCTTCTCTCTTCGTGAAACAAGATGTGCGCTGAACGTTGCGTTCTGCGCAGGCTTGCTTTTCACACATCAGCCGATGGTACTTTCCCTAGGCTTCCACACGCGCAGTGAGTATCCCTTCCCTAAACCTGAACCAAGACGCGGGGGAAAGCTGCCTTCTACACCACCTTCTTTTCCGAGTTTCGTATAGAACCCTTGCGTTGTGCTTCCACATCCACTTTTGTCACTGCTTCGATATATCCTCCGGAGAGGGGTTCGCTTGAAAGACGGTCTCCCTCCGTCACGCTTTCAAGGAGTTAAGGATAGGGCACTCTCCTTATGCCTGCACACGTCCACTTGCAATCTCGACTGACTTCATGACCCCGTCCATATGCTACGCTGAAAGTCCCATTGCGCGCGGCCTTGTTTCTAAGAGATGAGGACAGGGCACGGCACGTTCCTTGTGCTTCCACCACGACTATATAAAAGGCTCCCGTCTCCAAGGCAAAGGATGTCAGGTGCAAGACGGCTTCGCAAAAGCGAGGTTGCCTCTTAGAGGGCGGTCTACGGCGCTCTCCTGACGCTTCCACGCCTACATATGCAAACGCTTCTGGGCTCACGAAAGAAGACGTCCGTTGAAAGCTGCCTTGTACCCCGACGCGTTTTCCGGAGTTAGGTCCAGAGAACGGTCCCTGTGCGATCACACGCAGCCTTGAGATGGCTCAGCTCTTTTCGATCGTCAGGGAGGACGTTTTTCGGAGTTAGGTCCAGGGAAAGGTAGTAAAGCGTACGGCACTTTCATGATGCTTCCACACCCACTTTTGGAAATGCTTCTCTCTCCAGGATACCTGAAGATGCTAGTGGCGAGTCGCCATAGACGCAGACTTGCTTTTCCCAGGTCAGTACATGGCACTCTCCTTATTCACTCACGCACGCGCGCGCGCGCGTGCCCTCACACACACAGACACACACACACACACACAGAGTTGAACATGTTTCTGTCTCGTCAGGAAAGAAGGTGATCGTTGAGAGACGGTTTCTCGCCGATGCTTTTGGGTTCTTGCTTTTTTCCCCCCGGAGAGAGAAGTGTAGCCGCTTTTTCCCTAGGCTTCCGTACACACCCTTGAGAAGCCTTCCGTCAGCCAGAAACAAGCCATGAGTTGAAAGAGGCGTTCCACGCAGACCTCCTTCTCAGAGCGAAGCCTGTCACACTTTTCCTTGTGAAGTAAACTAGAGAGATACAAATACTTTCTCAATGATTGCTTTAACAAAAAAGGACTAAATATCCCAATCAGAAAACATAGACTGTAAAGAGGAAGCAAGACCCATCTCTATGCTGCCTACCAGAGAATCACTTCAGACCTAAAAATAAAAGCAGATTGGAAGTAATGGGACACAAAACCATTTATCATGCAAATGGAAGTGAAAAGAAAGTTGGAGTCGTAATATTTTTATGAGACAAAATAAACTGAATTGTGGGGAAGATGGCAGAGTAGAAGGACCCTAAACTCACCTCATCCCACAGATACAACTAGGTAACACTCACACCAGAGTCACCCAGAAATGGACCTTCAGATTTCCCCACAAAACTATACAACTAAATGGAGAGAGGGAATCACATCAAAGATGGTAGGAAGGACAAGGACTCTGTAGGAATCTAAAGCCCATATTTATGACCACCAGAGGGAGGGAACCACAGTCACAGAGGGGCCAGAAACAAACTACTACACCGGGGAGCCTCTAAAGCGTAGAGACATCCTCATAGCTTATGGCTTTGAAAATCAGAAGGGATGACATTTGTGAGCGTATACAACCAGCAGACTTAAAGCTTGGAACTTTTAAAAATCAGCTGTCTCAGCTCTGAGAGAGCACAGAAGGTGATAGGAAGCTGAGACCTGTCCTTAAAGATTAAGCAGAGCAAAGAGTGTGGAGAAGCTTGGGTGAAGCAGGTTGAAAGGTGCTTGAGGATTAAACAAGGGAGACATAGTTCCTGAACTCAGAGTTTGCTAAGGGACTTGTCCAGGAACAAAGGAGCTGGCAGGTGCCATTTCCCTCTACGGCCCCTCATTATAAACACACACCTACCTGCAAGACCAAGCACAATCTAGCAATCACTAACTTGCATAAACCATGGCCCATCCCCACACCTACCACACCTGCTTCAGTCCCAGTGCTGTGGATACCCTCCCTGATAAGACCCACACAATCCTTGACAACAATATGTCTCCCCATCACCCACAGAACACGCATGCGTCTTGTTAAAACAGCACACCCCATGTGTTGTGCACAATGACACAGTCCAGATCCAGTCTCTGTTGTTGCTATGCATTACCTTCAGAGGAGAACCAGCATCACCAAGTGAAAAATGTATGTTCTGCCCCGTATTTTCAAGAACAAGCAATATATCTGACCTTCCTAACCGAGAGATATTCTCTGAGAAGTAGGCCAAATGAGCAGACAGAGGACTATGTCCTAAACGAAAGAAGAGGACAAAGCCACAGCAAGAGACCTAAACAAAATGGATATAAGGAACATGCCTGACAGAAAATTTAAGATAACAATTATAAAGATACTCACTGGGGAAATGAAAAGAGGGAGGACATCAGAAGGGGGAACATCATTGAGACTCTTAACAAAGAGATATGAAAGAAATAATCAGAGATGTGGAACACAAGAAATGAAATGAAGAATATACTAGATAGAATAATTAGCAGGATGGACGAAGCAGAGGAACAAATTAATGAACTAGAAGACAGTAATGGAAAGTAATCAAGCGGAACAAATGAGAGGAAAAAGAAGTATGCAAAAATGAGAAGAGACATAGGGAATTCAGTGACTCCATCCAGTGTAACAACACCCACATGAGAGGGATCCCAGAAGGTGAAAAGGGGGAAAAGGGGGCAGAAAATCTATTTGACCAAAGAAGAGCTGAAAACTTAACCTAATCTGGTGAAGGAAACCTATACAAATCCATAAGGCATAGAGATCCCCTCCCACAAAATCAACCTAAGGAGGTCCACATCAAGATACATAGTAATCCAAATGGGAAAAGGTAGTGATAAAGAAAAAACATTTAAAGCAGCAAGATAAAAGAAGACAGTTAACATGCAAGGGAAAGCCCATAAATCTATCAGCTGAGTTTTCAGCAGAAACTATGCAGGACAGAAGAAAGTGGCGTTAAATATTCAAAGTGCTGAATGAGAAAAATCTGCAGCAAGGAATAATTTATCCAGCAAGCCTATCCTTCAGAAAAGAAGGGGAGAAAAAGAGTTTCTTAGCCACACAAACTAAAAGAGTTCATGACCACTAAATTAACTACAAAAAATATTGAAGGGGACACTATGAGTGGAAAAAAATCGTAAGTGAGAGTATGACAATAATGAATCAAGGAAGCAGTAAAAATAAGTATTTCTGTAAAAATCAGTTAAGGGATTCACAAAATAAAAGTATGTAAAATATGAAAACATATACCCTAACACATGAGGAGGAGTCAACAGTGGGTTTGAACTTAAACAGCATTCAACTTAATATAGACTGAAAAGGCTATATACAATCCAGGGGGTCACCACAAACCCAAACCTCTAATACACATGCAAAAGATAAAGGGAAAGAAATCCAAGAATATCATTAAAGAAAACGAGCAAACCATGAGAGAGAGAGCAAGAGAAGAAAGGATCAGAGAAAAACTACACAAAAAACTATGAAACAAGTAACAAAACATCAATAAATACATGTCTAATGATAATTAGTTTGAATGTAAATGGACTAAATGCTCCAAGCAAAAGAGCATGACAGAGTTTGTATATATATATAAAAGATTTCACACCTAAAGACACCTGCAGATGGAAATTAAGAGATGGAGAAACATTAATCATGCAAGTGGATGTCAAAAGAAGTCAGAGTAGCAATCCTTATATCAGACAAAATAGACTTTTTTAACATTGAAATTGAATTAGCCAACATAGAGTACACCAGTAGTTTCAAATGTAGCGTTCCACAATTCATCAGTTGTGTATAACACCCAGTGTTCATCACATCGCATGCATTCCTTAATGCCCATCACACAGTTACTCCATCTCCCCACCCACCTTTCCTCCAGCAACCCTCAGTTTGTTTCCAATAGTTAGGAACCTGTCATGGATTTTCTTCCTCTCTGGTTTCTTCGCATTCATTTTCCCTCCCTTCCCCTATGATCCTCTGTGCTGTTCCTTCTATTCCACATATGAGTAAAACCATATAATAATTGTTTTTCTCTGACTGACTTATTTTGCTCAGCATAATACCCTCCAGTGCCATCCACATCGATATGCTAAATATTGATCCTTTCTGATGGCTGAGTCATATTCCTTTGTATATGTATATACCATGTTTTCTTTATCCATTATCTGTCGATGGATGTCTTGGTTCCTTCCACGGTTTGGCTATTGTGGACAATGTCGCTATAAACATTTGGGGTGCAGTTGCCCCTTCAGATCACTACATTTGTAGCTTTGGGGTAAATAAAATTGCTGGGTTGTAAGGGAGCTCTGTTTTAACTTCGTGAGGAACCTCCATATTGTTTTCCAAAGTGGCTGTACCAGTTTTCATTCCCACTTAGAAGTGTAAGAGAGTTCCCCTTTCTCCTCACCAACATTTGTTATTTCTTCGCTTGTTAATTTTTGCAATTCTGACTGGTGTGAAGTGGTATCTCATTGTCATTTGGATTTCTTTTTCCCCATGCCAAGTGCTGTTGAGCAGTTTCTCATATGTCTGTTGGCCATTTGTGTGTCTTCTTTGGAGAAATACCTGTTCATATCTTCTGCCCATTTCTTGACTCGGTTATTTGTATTTTGGGTGTTGAGTTTGGGTGTTGAACGGTAGTAAAGCGTACGGCACTTTCATGATGCTTCCACACCCACTTTTGGAAATGCTTCTCTCTCAAGGATACCTGAAGATGTTAGTGGAGAGTTGCCGTATACGCAGACTTGCTTTTCCCAGGTGAGTGCATGGCACATTCCTTATTCACTCACGCGCGCGCGCGCGCGCACACACACACACACACACACACAGAGTTGAACATGTTTCTGTCTCGTCAGGAAAGGAGGTGTTCGTTGAGAGACGGTTTCTCGCCAATGCTTTTGGGTGCTTGCCCTTTTCCCCCTGGAGAGTGAAGTGTATGCGCTTTTTCCGTAGGCTTCAGTACACACCCTTGAGAAGCCTTCCGTCAGTCAGAAACAAGCCGTGAGTTGAAAGAGGCGTTCCACACAGACCTCCTTCTCAGAGCGAAGCCTGTCACACTTTTCCTTGGGCCTCCACACGCACTTTAGAAAAACTTCCTCCGGGAAGCTGTGAGTTGAACGACGGGTTTCCTACAGCGGTTTTCCGTGGGGGTAAGGATATATGGCACTTGGCCTTAGGCTTCCACGCACACATTGGAAACGGCTTCTCTCTTCGTGAAACAAGATGTGCGCTGAACGTTGCGTTCTGCGCAGGCTTGCTTTTCACACATCAGCCGATGGTACTTTCCCTAGGCTTCCACACGCGCAGTGAGTATCCCTTCCCTAAACCTGAACCAAGACGCGGGGGAAAGCTGCCTTCTACACCACCTTCTTTTCCGAGTTTCGTATAGAACCCTTGCGTTGTGCTTCCACATCCACTTTTGTCACTGCTTCGATATATCCTCCGGAGAGGGGTTCGCTTGAAAGACGGTCTCCCTCCGTCACGCTTTCAAGGAGTTAAGGATAGGGCACTCTCCTTATGCCTGCACACGTCCACTTGCAATCTCGACTGACTTCATGACCCCGTCCATATGCTACGCTGAAAGTCCCATTGCGCGCGGCCTTGTTTCTAAGAGATGAGGACAGGGCACGGCACGTTCCTTGTGCTTCCACCACGACTATATAAAAGGCTCCCGTCTCCAAGGCAAAGGATGTCAGGTGCAAGACGGCTTCGCAAAAGCGAGGTTGCCTCTTAGAGGGCGGTCTACGGCGCTCTCCTGACGCTTCCACGCCTACATATGCAAACGCTTCTGGGCTCACGAAAGAAGACGTCCGTTGAAAGCTGCCTTGTACCCCGACGCGTTTTCCGGAGTTAGGTCCAGAGAACGGTCCCTGTGCGATCACACGCAGCCTTGAGATGGCTCAGCTCTTTTCGATCGTCAGGGAGGACGTTTTTCGGAGTTAGGTCCAGGGAAAGGTAGTAAAGCGTACGGCACTTTCATGATGCTTCCACACCCACTTTTGGAAATGCTTCTCTCTCCAGGATACCTGAAGATGCTAGTGGCGAGTCGCCATAGACGCAGACTTGCTTTTCCCAGGTCAGTACATGGCACTCTCCTTATTCACTCACGCACGCGCGCGCGCGCGTGCCCTCACACACACAGACACACACACACACACACAGAGTTGAACATGTTTCTGTCTCGTCAGGAAAGAAGGTGATCGTTGAGAGACGGTTTCTCGCCGATGCTTTTGGGTTCTTGCTTTTTTCCCCCCGGAGAGAGAAGTGTAGCCGCTTTTTCCCTAGGCTTCCGTACACACCCTTGAGAAGCCTTCCGTCAGCCAGAAACAAGCCATGAGTTGAAAGAGGCGTTCCACGCAGACCTCCTTCTCAGAGCGAAGCCTGTCACAATTTTCCTTGTGAAGTAAACTAGAGAGATACAAATACTTTCTCAATGATTGCTTTAACAAAAAAGGACTAAATATCCCAATCAGAAAACATAGACTGTAAAGAGGAAGCAAGACCCATCTCTATGCTGCCTACCAGAGAATCACTTCAGACCTAAAAATAAAAGCAGATTGGAAGTAATGGGACACAAAACCATTTATCATGCAAATGGAAGTGAAAAGAAAGTTGGAGTCGTAATATTTTTATGAGACAAAATAAACTGAATTGTGGGGAAGATGGCAGAGTAGAAGGACCCTAAACTCACCTCATCCCACAGATACAACTAGGTAACACTCACACCAGAGTCACCCAGAAATGGACCTTCAGATTTCCCCACAAAACTATACAACTAAATGGAGAGAGGGAATCACATCAAAGATGGTAGGAAGGACAAGGACTCTGTAGGAATCTAAAGCCCATATTTCTGACCACCAGAGGGAGGGAACCACAGTCACAGAGGGGCCAGAAACAAACTACTACACCGGGGAGCCTCTAAAGCGTAGAGACATCCTCATAGCTTATGGCTTTGAAAATCAGAAGGGATGACATTTGTGAGCGTATACAACCAGCAGACTTAAAGCTTGGAACTTTTAAAAATCAGCTGTCTCAGCTCTGAGAGAGCACAGAAGGTGATAGGAAGCTGAGACCTGTCCTTAAAGATTAAGCAGAGCAAAGAGTGTGGAGAAGCTTGGGTGAAGCAGGTTGAAAGGTGCTTGAGGATTAAACAAGGGAGACATAGTTCCTGAACTCAGAGTTTGCTAAGGGACTTGTCCAGGAACAAAGGAGCTGGCAGGTGCCATTTCCCTCTACGGCCCCTCATTATAAACACACACCTACCTGCAAGACCAAGCACAATCTAGCAATCACTAACTTGCATAAACCATGGCCCATCCCCACACCTACCACAACTGCTTCAGTCCCAGTGCTGTGGATACCCTCCCTGATAAGACCCACACAATCCTTGACAACAATATGTCTCCCCATCACCCACAGAACACGCATGCGTCTTGTTAAAACAGCACACCCCATGTGTTGTGCACAATGACACAGTCCAGATCCAGTCTCTGTTGTTGCTATGCATTACCTTCAGAGGAGAACCAGCATCACCAAGTGAAAAATGTATGTTCTGCCCCGTATTTTCAAGAACAAGCAATATATCTGACCTTCCTAACCGAGAGATATTCTCTGAGAAGTAGGCCAAATGAGCAGACAGAGGACTATGTCCTAAACGAAAGAAGAGGACAAAGCCACAGCAAGAGACCTAAACAAAATGGATATAAGGAACATGCCTGACAGAAAATTTAAGATAACAATTATAAAGATACTCACTGGGGAAATGAAAAGAGGGAGGACATCAGAAGGGGGAACATCATTGAGACTCTTAACAAAGAGATATGAAAGAAATAATCAGAGATGTGGAACACAAGAAATGAAATGAAGAATATACTAGATAGAATAATTAGCAGGATGGACGAAGCAGAGGAACAAATTAATGAACTAGAAGACAGTAATGGAAAGTAATCAAGCGGAACAAATGAGAGGAAAAAGAAGTATGCAAAAATGAGAAGAGACATAGGGAATTCAGTGACTCCATCCAGTGTAACAACACCCACATGAGAGGGATCCCAGAAGGTGAAAAGGGGGAAAAGGGGGCAGAAAATCTATTTGACCAAAGAAGAGCTGAAAACTTAACCTAATCTGGTGAAGGAAACCTATACAAATCCATAAGGCATAGAGATCCCCTCCCACAAAATCAACCTAAGGAGGTCCACATCAAGATACATAGTAATCCAAATGGGAAAAGGTAGTGATAAAGAAAAAACATTTAAAGCAGCAAGATAAAAGAAGACAGTTAACATGCAAGGGAAAGCCCATAAATCTATCAGCTGAGTTTTCAGCAGAAACTATGCAGGACAGAAGAAAGTGGCGTTAAATATTCAAAGTGCTGAATGAGAAAAATCTGCAGCAAGGAATAATTTATCCAGCAAGCCTATCCTTCAGAAAAGAAGGGGAGAAAAAGAGTTTCTTAGCCACACAAACTAAAAGAGTTCATGACCACTAAATTAACTACAAAAAATATTGAAGGGGACACTATGAGTGGAAAAAAATCGTAAGTGAGAGTATGACAATAATGAATCAAGGAAGCAGTAAAAATAAGTATTTCTGTAAAAATCAGTTAAGGGATTCACAAAATAAAAGTATGTAAAATATGAAAACATATACCCTAACACATGAGGAGGAGTCAACAGTGGGTTTGAACTTAAACAGCATTCAACTTAATATAGACTGAAAAGGCTATATACAATCCAGGGGGTCACCACAAACCCAAACCTCTAATACACATGCAAAAGATAAAGGGAAAGAAATCCAAGAATATCATTAAAGAAAACGAGCAAACCATGAGAGAGAGAGCAAGAGAAGAAAGGATCAGAGAAAAACTACACAAAAAACTATGAAACAAGTAACAAAACATCAATAAATACATGTCTAATGATAATTAGTTTGAATGTAAATGGACTAAATGCTCCAAGCAAAAGAGCATGACAGAGTTTGTATATATATATAAAAGATTTCACACCTAAAGACACCTGCAGATGGAAATTAAGAGATGGAGAAACATTAATCATGCAAGTGGATGTCAAAAGAAGTCAGAGTAGCAATCCTTATATCAGACAAAATAGACTTTTTTAACATTGAAATTGAATTAGCCAACATAGAGTACACCAGTAGTTTCAAATGTAGCGTTCCACAATTCATCAGTTGTGTATAACACCCAGTGTTCATCACATCGCATGCATTCCTTAATGCCCATCACACAGTTACTCCATCTCCCCACCCACCTTTCCTCCAGCAACCCTCAGTTTGTTTCCAATAGTTAGGAACCTGTCATGGATTTTCTTCCTCTCTGGTTTTTCGCATTCATTTTCCCTCCCTTCCCCTATGATCCTCTGTGCTGTTCCTTCTATTCCACATATGAGTAAAACCATATAATAATTGTTTTTCTCTGACTGACTTATTTTGCTCAGCATAATACCCTCCAGTGCCATCCACATCGATATGCTAAATATTGATCCTTTCTGATGGCTGAGTCATATATCTTTGTATATGTATATACCATGTTTTCTTTATCCATTATCTGTCGATGGATGTCTTGGTTCCTTCCACGGTTTGGCTATTGTGGACAATGTCGCTATAAACATTTGGGGTGCAGTTGCCCCTTCAGATCACTACATTGGTAGCTTTGGGGTAAATAAAATTGCTGGGTTGTAAGGGAGCTCTGTTTTAACTTCGTGAGGAACCTCCATATTGTTTTCCAAAGTGGCTGTACCAGTTTTCATTCCCACTTAGAAGTGTAAGAGAGTTCCCCTTTCTCCTCACCAACATTTGTTATTTCTTCGCTTGTTAATTTTTGCAATTCTGACTGGTGTGAAGTGGTATCTCATTGTCATTTGGATTTCTTTTTCCCCATGCCAAGTGCTGTTGAGCAGTTTCTCATATGTCTGTTGGCCATTTGTGTGTCTTCTTTGGAGAAATACCTGTTCATATCTTCTGCCCATTTCTTGACTCGGTTATTTGTATTTTGGGTGTTGAGTTTGGGTGTTGAACGGTAGTAAAGCGTACGGCACTTTCATGATGCTTCCA
Source organism: Eumetopias jubatus (assembly GCF_037043125.1). NCBI lineage: Eukaryota > Metazoa > Chordata > Mammalia > Carnivora > Otariidae > Eumetopias > Eumetopias jubatus. The sequence goes on along the minus strand of NW_028274834.1, from coordinate 1,565,938 downwards.
CACCCACTTTTGGAAATGCTTCTCTCTCAAGGATACCTGAAGATGTTAGTGGAGAGTTGCCGTATACGCAGACTTGCTTTTCCCAGGTGAGTGCATGGCACATTCCTTATTCACTCACGCGCGCGCGCGCGCGCACACACACACACACACACACAGAGTTGAACATGTTTCTGTCTCGTCAGGAAAGGAGGTGTTCGTTGAGAGACGGTTTCTCGCCAATGCTTTTGGGTGCTTGCCCTTTTCCCCCTGGAGAGTGAAGTGTATGCGCTTTTTCCGTAGGCTTCAGTACACACCCTTGAGAAGCCTTCCGTCAGTCAGAAACAAGCCGTGAGTTGAAAGAGGCGTTCCACACAGACCTCCTTCTCAGAGCGAAGCCTGTCACACTTTTCCTTGGGCCTCCACACGCACTTTAGAAAAACTTCCTCCGGGAAGCTGTGAGTTGAACGACGGGTTTCCTACAGCGGTTTTCCGTGGGGGTAAGGATATATGGCACTTGGCCTTAGGCTTCCACGCACACATTGGAAACGGCTTCTCTCTTCGTGAAACAAGATGTGCGCTGAACGTTGCGTTCTGCGCAGGCTTGCTTTTCACACATCAGCCGATGGTACTTTCCCTAGGCTTCCACACGCGCAGTGAGTATCCCTTCCCTAAACCTGAACCAAGACGCGGGGGAAAGCTGCCTTCTACACCACCTTCTTTTCCGAGTTTCGTATAGAACCCTTGCGTTGTGCTTCCACATCCACTTTTGTCACTGCTTCGATATATCCTCCGGAGAGGGGTTCGCTTGAAAGACGGTCTCCCTCCGTCACGCTTTCAAGGAGTTAAGGATAGGGCACTCTCCTTATGCCTGCACACGTCCACTTGCAATCTCGACTGACTTCATGACCCCGTCCATATGCTACGCTGAAAGTCCCATTGCGCGCGGCCTTGTTTCTAAGAGATGAGGACAGGGCACGGCACGTTCCTTGTGCTTCCACCACGACTATATAAAAGGCTCCGTTCTCCAAGGCAAAGGATGTCAGGTGCAAGACGGCTTCGCAAAAGCGAGGTTGCCTCTTAGAGGGCGGTCTACGGCGCTCTCCTGACGCTTCCACGCCTACATATGCAAACGCTTCTGGGCTCACGAAAGAAGACGTCCGTTGAAAGCTGCCTTGTACCCCGACGCGTTTTCCGGAGTTAGGTCCAGAGAACGGTCCCTGTGCGATCACACGCAGCCTTGAGATGGCTCAGCTCTTTTCGATCGTCAGGGAGGACGTTTTTCGGAGTTAGGTCCAGGGAAAGGTAGTAAAGCGTACGGCACTTTCATGATGCTTCCACACCCACTTTTGGAAATGCTTCTCTCTCCAGGATACCTGAAGATGCTAGTGGCGAGTCGCCATAGACGCAGACTTGCTTTTCCCAGGTCAGTACATGGCACTCTCCTTATTCACTCACGCACGCGCGCGCACGCGTGCCCTCACACACACAGACACACACACACACACACAGAGTTGAACATGTTTCTCTCTCGTCAGGAAAGGTGATCGTTGAGAGACGGTTTCTCGCCGATGCTTTTGGGTTCTTGCTTTTTTCCCCCCGGAGAGAGAAGTGTAGCCGCTTTTTCCCTAGGCTTCCGTACACACCCTTGAGAAGCCTTCCGTCAGCCAGAAACAAGCCATGAGTTGAAAGAGGCGTTCCACGCAGACCTCCTTCTCAGAGCGAAGCCTGTCACACTTTTCCTTGTGAAGTAAACTAGAGAGATACAAATACTTTCTCAATGATTGCTTTAACAAAAAAGGACTAAATATCCCAATCAGAAAACATAGACTGTAAAGAGGAAGCAAGACCCATCTCTATGCTGCCTACCAGAGAATCACTTCAGACCTAAAAATAAAAGCAGATTGGAAGTAATGGGACACAAAACCATTTATCATGCAAATGTAAGTGAAAAGAAAGTTGGAGTCGTAATATTTTTATGAGACAAAATAAACTGAATTGTGTGGAAGATGGCAGAGTAGAAGGACCCTAAACTCACCTCATCCCACAGATACAACTAGGTAACACTCACACCAGAGTCACCCAGAAATGGACCTTCAGATTTCCCCACAAAACTATACAACTAAATGGAGAGAGGGAATCACATCAAAGATGGTAGGAAGGACAAGGACTCTGTAGGAATCTAAAGCCCATATTTCTGACCACCAGAGGGAGGGAACCACAGTCACAGAGGGGCCAGAAACAAACTACTACACCGGGGAGCCTCTAAAGCGTAGAGACATCCTCATAGCTTATGGCTTTGAAAATCAGAAGGGATGACATTTGTGAGCGTATACAACCAGCAGACTTAAAGCTTGGAACTTTTAAAAATCAGCTGTCTCAGCTCTGAGAGAGCACAGAAGGTGATAGGAAGTTGAGACCTGTCCTTAAAGATTAAGCAGAGCAAAGAGTGTGGAGAAGCTTGGGTGAAGCAGGTTGAAAGGTGCTTGAGGATTAAACAAGGGAGACATAGTTCCTGAACTCAGAGTTTGCTAAGGGACTTGTCCAGGAACAAAGGAGCTGGCAGGTGCCATTTCCCTCTACGGCCCCTCATTATAAACACACACCTACCTGCAAGACCAAGCACAATCTAGCAATCACTAACTTGCATAAACCATGGCCCATCCCCACACCTACCACACCTGCTTCAGTCCCAGTGCTGTGGATATCCTCCCTGATAAGACCCACACAATCCTTGACAACAATATGTCTCCCCATCACCCACAGAACACGCATGCGTCTTGTTAAAACAGCACACCCCATGTGTTGTGCACAATGACACAGTCCAGATCCAGTCTCTGTTGTTGCTATGCATTACCTTCAGAGGAGAACCAGCATCACCAAGTGAAAAATGTATGTTCTGCCCCGTATTTTGAAGAACAAGCAATATATCTGACCTTCCTAACAGAGAGATATTCTCTGAGAAGTAGGCCAAATGAGCAGACAGAGGACTATGTCCTAAACGAAAGAAGAGGACCAAGCCACAGCAAGAGACCTAAACAAAATAGATATAAGGAACATGCCTGACAGAAAATTTAAGATAACAATTATAAAGATACTCACTGGGGAAATGAAAAGTGGGAGGACATCAGAAGGGGGAACATCATTGAGACTCTTAACAAAGAGATATGAAAGAAATAATCAGAGATGTGGAACACAAGAAATGAAATGAAGAATATACTAGATAGAATAATTAGCAGGATGGTCGAAGCAGAGGAACAAATTAATGAACTAGAAGACAGTAATGGAAAGTAATCAAGCGGAACAAATGAGAGGAAAAAGAAGTATGCAAAAATGAGAAGAGACTTAGGGAATTCAGTGACTCCATCCAGTGTAACAACACCCACATGAGAGGGATCCCAGAAGGTGAAAAGGGGGAAAAGGGGGCAGAAAATCTATTTGACCAAAGAAGAGCTGAAAACTTAACCTAATCTGGTGAAGGAAACCTATACAAATCCATAAGGCATAGAGATCCCCTCCCACAAAATCAACCTAAGGAGGTCCACATCAAGATACATAGTAATCCAAATGGGAAAAGGTAGTGATAAAGAAAAAACATTTAAAGCAGCAAGATAAAAGAAGACAGTTAACATGCAAGGGAAAGCCCATAAATCTATCAGCTGAGTTTTCAGCAGGAACTATGCAGGACAGAAGAAAGTGGCGTTAAATATTCAAAGTGCTGAAGGAGAAAAATCTGCAGCAAGGAATAATTTATCCAGCAAGCCTATCCTTCAGAAAAGAAGGGGAGAAAAAGAGTTTCTTAGCCACACAAACTAAAAGAGTTCATGACCACTAAATTAACTACAAAAAATATTGAAGGGGACACTATGAGTGGAAAAAAATCGTAAGTGAGAGTATGACAATAATGAATCAAGGAAGCAGTAAAAATAAGTATTTCTGTAAAAATCAGTTAAGGGATTCACAAAATAAAAGTATGTAAAATATGAAAACGTATACCCTAACACATGAGGAGGAGTCAACAGTGGGTTTGAACTTAAACAGCATTCAACTTAATATAGACTGAAAAGGCTATATATAATCCAGGGGGTCACCACAAACCCAAACCTCTAATACACATGCAAAAGATAAAGGGAAAGAAATCCAAGAATATCATTAAAGAAAACGAGCAAACCATGAGAGAGAGAGCAAGAGAAGAAAGGATCAGAGAAAAACTACACAAAAAACTATGAAACAAGTAACAAAACATCAATAAATACATGTCTAATGATAATTAGTTTGAATGTAAATGGACTAAATGCTCCAAGCAAAAGAGCATGACAGAGTTTGTATATATATATAAAAGATTTCACACCTAAAGACACCTGCAGATGGAAATTAAGAGATGCAGAAACATTAATCATGCAAGTGGATGTCAAAAGAAGTCAGAGTAGCAATCCTTATATCAGACAAAATAGACTTTTTTAACATTGAAATTGAATTAGCCAACATAGAGTACACCAGTAGTTTCAAATGTAGCGTTCCACAATTCATCAGTTGTGTATAACACCCAGTGTTCATCACATCGCATGCATTCCTTAATGCCCATCACACAGTTACTCCATCTCCCCACCCACCTTTCCTCCAGCAACCCTCAGTTTGTTTCCAATAGTTAGGAACCTGTCATGGATTTTCTTCCTCTCTGGTTTCTTCGCATTCATTTTCCCTCCCTTCCCCTATGATCCTCTGTGCTGTTCCTTCTATTCCACATATGAGTAAAACCATATAATAATTGTTTTACTCTGACTGACTTATTTTGCTCAGCATAATACCCTCCAGTGCCATCCACATCGATATGCTAAATATTTATCCTTTCTGATGGCTGAGTCATATTCCTTTGTATATGTATATACCATGTTTTCTTTATCCATTTATCTGTCGATGGATATCTTGGTTCCTTCCACGGTTTGGCTATTGTGGACAATGTCGCTATAAACATTTGGGGTGCAGTTGCCCCTTCAGATCACTACATTTGTAGCTTTGGGGTAAATAAAATTGCTGGGTTGTAAGGGAGCTCTGTTTTATCTTCTTGAGGAACCTCCATATTGTTTTCCAAAGTGGCTGTACCAGTTTTCATTCCCACTTAGAAGTGTAAGAGAGTTCCCCTTTCTCCTCACCAACATTTGTTATTTCTTCGCTTGTTAATTTTTGCCATTCTGACTGGTGTGAAGTGGTATCTCATTGTCATTTGGATTTCTTTTTCCCCATGCCAAGTGCTGTTGAGCAGGTTCTCATATGTCTGTTGGCCATTTGTGTGTCTTCTTTGGAGAAATACCTGTTCATATCTTCTGCCCATTTCTTGACTCGGTTATTTGTATTTTGGGTGTTGAGTTTGGGTGTTGAACGGTAGTAAAGCGTACGGCACTTTCATGATGCTTCCACACCCACTTTTGGAAATGCTTCTCTCTCAAGGATACCTGAAGATGTTAGTGGAGAGTTGCCGTATACGCAGACTTGCTTTTCCCAGGTGAGTGCATGGCACATTCCTTATTCACTGACGCGCGCGCGCGCGCACACACACACACACACACACACACACAGAGTTGAACATGTTTCTGTCTCGTCAGGAAAGGAGGTGTTCGTTGAGAGACGGTTTCTCGCCAATGCTTTTGGGTGCTTGCCCTTTTCCCCCCGGAGAGTGAAGTGTATGCGCTTTTTGCCTAGGCTTCAGTACACACCCTTGAGAAGCCTTCCGTCAGTCAGAAACAAGCCGTGAGTTGAAAGAGGCGTTCCACACAGACCTCCTTCTCAGAGCGAAGCCTGTCACACTTTTCCTTGGGCCTCCACACGCACTTTAGAAAAACTTCCTCCGGGAAGCTGTGAGTTGAACGACGGGTTTCCTACAGCGGTTTTCCGTGGGGGTAAGGATATATGGCACTTGGCCTTAGGCTTCCACGCACACATTGGAAAGGGCTTCTCTCTTCGTGAAACAAGATGTGCGCTGAACGTTGCGTTCTGCGCAGGCTTGCTTTTCACACATCAGCCCATGGTACTTTCCCTAGGCTTCCACACGCGCAGTGAGTATCCCTTCCCTAAACCTGAACCAAGACGCGGGGGAAAGCTGCCTTCTACACCACCTTCTTTTCCGAGTTTCGTATAGAACCCTTGCGTTGTGCTTCCACATCCACTTTTGTCACTGCTTCGATATATCCTCCGGAGAGGGGTTCGCTTGAAAGACGGTCTCCCTCCGTCACGCTTTCAAGGAGTTAAGGATAGGGCACTCTCCTTATGCCTGCACACGTCCACTTGCAATCTCGACTGACTTCATGACCCCGTCCATATGCTACGCTGAAAGTCCCATTGCGCGCGGCCTTGTTTCTAAGAGATGAGGACAGGGCACGGCACGTTCCTTGTGCTTCCACCACGACTATATAAAAGGCTCCCGTCTCCAAGGCAAAGGATGTCAGGTGCAAGACGGCTTCGCAAAAGCGAGGTTGCCTCTTAGAGGGCGGTCTACGGCGCTCTCCTGACGCTTCCACGCCTATATATGCAACGCTTCTGGGCTCACGAAAGAAGACGTCCGTTGAAAGCTGCCTTGTACCCCGACGCGTTTTCCGGAGTTAGGTCCAGGGAACGGTCCCTGTGCGATCACACGCAGCCTTGAGATGGCTCAGCTCTTTTCGATCGTCAGGGAGGACGTTTCTCGGAGTTAGGTCCAGGGAAAGGTAGTAAAGCGTACGGCACTTTCATGATGCTTCCACACCCACTTTTGGAAATGCTTCTCTCTCCAGGATACCTGAAGATGCTAGGGGCGAGTCGCCGTAGACGCAGACTTGCTTTTCCAAGGTCAGTACATGGCACTCTCCTTATTCACTCACGCACGCGCGCGCGCGCGTGCCCTCACACAAACACACACACACACACACACACACACACAGAGTTGAACCTGTTTCTGTCTCGTCAGGAAAGAAGGTGATCGTTGAGAGACGGTTTCTCGCCGATGCTTTTGGGTTCTTGCTTTTTTCCCCCCGGAGAGAGAAGTGTAGCCGCTTTTTCCCTAGGCTTCCGTACACACCCTTGAGAAGCCTTCCGTCAGCCAGAAACAAGCCATGAGTTGAAAGAGGCGTTCCACGCAGACCTCCTTCTCAGAGCGAAGCCTGTCACACTTTTCCTTGTGAAGTAAACTAGAGAGATACAAATACTTTCTCAATGATTGCTTTAACAAAAAAGGACTAAATATCCCAATCAGAAAACATAGACTGTAAAGAGGAAGCAAGACCCATCTCTATGCTGCCTACCAGAGAATCACTTCAGACCTAAAAATAAAAGCAGATTGGAAGTAATGGGACACAAAACCATTTATCATGCAAATGGAAGTGAAAAGAAAGTTGGAGTCGTAATATTTTTATGAGACAAAATAAACTGAATTGTGGGGAAGATGGCAGAGTAGAAGGACCCTAAACTCACCTCATCCCACAGATACAACTAGGTAACACTCACACCAGAGTCACCCAGAAATGGACCTTCAGATTTCCCCACAAAACTATACAACTAAATGGAGAGAGGGAATCACATCAAAGATGGTAGGAAGGACAAGGACTCTGTAGGAATCTAAAGCCCATATTTCTGACCACCAGAGGGAGGGAACCACAGTCACAGAGGGGCCAGAAACAAACTACTACACCGGGGAGCCTCTAAAGCGTAGAGACATCCTCATAGCTTATGGCTTTGAAAATCAGAAGGGATGACATTTGTGAGCGTATACAACCAGCAGACTTAAAGCTTGGAACTTTTAAAAATCAGCTGTCTCAGCTCTGAGAGAGCACAGAAGGTGATAGGAAGCTGAGATCTGTCCTTAAAGATTAAGCAGAGCAAAGAGTGTGGAGAAGCTTGGGTGAAGCAGGTTGAAAGGTGCTTGAGGATTAAACAAGGGAGACATAGTTCCTGAACTCAGAGTTTGCTAAGGGACTTGTCCAGGAACAAAGGAGCTGGCAGGTGCCATTTCCCTCTACGGCCCCTCATTATAAACACACACCTACCTGCAAGACCAAGCACAATCTAGCAATCACTAACTTGCATAAACCATGGCCCATCCCCACACCTACCACACCTGCTTCAGTCCCAGTGCTGTGGATACCCTCCCTGATAAGACCCACACAATCCTTGACAACAATATGTCTCCCCATCACCCACAGAACACGCATGCATCTTGTTAAAACAGCACACCCCATGTGTTGTGCACAATGACACAGTCCAGATCCAGTCTCTGTTGTTGCTATGCATTACCTTCAGAGGAGAACCAGCATCACCAAGTGAAAAATGTATGTTCTGCCCCGTATTTTCAAGAACAAGCAATATATCTGACCTTCCTAACCGAGAGATATTCTCTGAGAAGTAGGCCAAATGAGCAGACAGAGGACTATGTCCTAAACGAAAGAAGAGGACAAAGCCACAGCAAGAGACCTAAACAAAATGGATATAAGGAACATGCCTGACAGAAAATTTAAGATAACAATTATAAAGATACTCACTGGGGAAATGAAAAGAGGGAGGACATCAGAAGGGGGAACATCATTGAGACTCTTAACAAAGAGATATGAAAGAAATAATCAGAGATGTGGAACACAAGAAATGAAATGAAGAATATACTAGATAGAATAATTAGCAGGATGGACGAAGCAGAGGAACAAATTAATGAACTAGAAGACAGTAATGGAAAGTAATCAAGCGGAACAAATGAGAGGAAAAAGAAGTATGCAAAAATGAGAAGAGACTTAGGGAATTCAGTGACTCCATCCAGTGTAACAACACCCACATGAGAGGGATCCCAGAAGGTGAAAAGGGGGAAAAGGGGGCAGAAAATCTATTTGACCAAAGAAGAGCTGAAAACTTAACCTAATCTGGTGAAGGAAACCTATACAAATCCATAAGGCATAGAGATCCCCTCCCACAAAATCAACCTAAGGAGGTCCACATCAAGATACATAGTAATCCAAATGGGAAAAGGTAGTGATAAAGAAAAAACATTTAAAGCAGCAAGATAAAAGAAGACAGTTAACATGCAAGGGAAAGCCCATAAATCTATCAGCTGAGTTTTCAGCAGAAACTATGCAGGACAGAAGAAAGTGGCGTTAAATATTCAAAGTGCTGAAGGAGAAAAATCTGCAGCAAGGAATAATTTATCCAGCAAGCCTATCCTTCAGAAAAGAAGGGGAGAAAAAGAGTTTCTTAGCCACACAAACTAAAAGAGTTCATGACCACTAAATTAACTACAAAAAATATTGAAGGGGACACTATGAGTGGAAAAAAATCGTAAGTGAGAGTATGACAATAATGAATCAAGGAAGCAGTAAAAATAAGTATTTCTGTAAAAATCAGTTAAGGGATTCACAAAATAAAAGTATGTAAAATATGAAAACATATACCCTAACACATGAGGAGGAGTCAACAGTGGGTTTGAACTTAAACAGCATTCAACTTAATATAGACTGAAAAGGCTATATACAATCCAGGGGGTCACCACAAACCCAAACCTCTAATACACATGCAAAAGATAAAGGGAAAGAAATCCAAGAATATCATTAAAGAAAACGAGCAAACCATGAGAGAGAGAGCAAGAGAAGAAAGGATCAGAGAAAAACTACACAAAAAACTATGAAACAAGTAACAAAACATCAATAAATACATGTCTAATGATAATTAGTTTGAATGTAAATGGACTAAATGCTCCAAGCAAAAGAGCATGACAGAGTTTGTATATATATATAAAAGATTTCACACCTAAAGACACCTGCAGATGGAAATTAAGAGATGGAGAAACATTAATCATGCAAGTGGATGTCAAAAGAAGTCAGAGTAGCAATCCTTATATCAGACAAAATAGACTTTTTTAACATTGAAATTGAATTAGCCAACATAGAGTACACCAGTAGTTTCAAATGTAGCGTTCCACAATTCATCAGTTGTGTATAACACCCAGTGTTCATCACATCGCATGCATTCCTTAATGCCCATCACACAGTTACTCCATCTCCCCACCCACCTTTCCTCCAGCAACCCTCAGTTTGTTTCCAATAGTTAGGAACCTGTCATGGATTTTCTTCCTCTCTGGTTTTTCGCATTCATTTTCCCTCCCTTCCCCTATGATCCTCTGTGCTGTTCCTTCTATTCCACATATGAGTAAAACCATATAATAATTGTTTTTCTCTGACTGACTTATTTTGCTCAGCATAATACCCTCCAGTGCCATCCACATCGATATGCTAAATATTGATCCTTTCTGATGGCTGAGTCATATATCTTTGTATATGTATATACCATGTTTTCTTTATCCATTATCTGTCGATGGATGTCTTGGTTCCTTCCACGGTTTGGCTATTGTGGACAATGTCGCTATAAACATTTGGGGTGCAGTTGCCCCTTCAGATCACTACATTTGTAGCTTTGGGGTAAATAAAATTGCTGGGTTGTAAGGGAGCTCTGTTTTAACTTCGTGAGGAACCTCCATATTGTTTTCCAAAGTGGCTGTACCAGTTTTCATTCCCACTTAGAAGTGTAAGAGAGTTCCCCTTTCTCCTCACCAACATTTGTTATTTCTTCGCTTGTTAATTTTTGCAATTCTGACTGGTGTGAAGTGGTATCTCATTGTCATTTGGATTTCTTTTTCCCCATGCCAAGTGCTGTTGAGCAGTTTCTCATATGTCTGTTGGCCATTTGTGTGTCTTCTTTGGAGAAATACCTGTTCATATCTTCTGCCCATTTCTTGACTCGGTTATTTGTATTTTGGGTGTTGAGTTTGGGTGTTGAACGGTAGTAAAGCGTACGGCACTTTCATGATGCTTCCACACCCACTTTTGGAAATGCTTCTCTCTCAAGGATACCTGAAGATGTTAGTGGAGAGTTGCCGTATACGCAGACTTGCTTTTCCCAGGTGAGTGCATGGCACATTCCTTATTCACTCACGCGCGCGCGCGCGCGCACACACACACACACACACACACAGAGTTGAACATGTTTCTGTCTCGTCAGGAAAGGAGATGTTCGTTGAGAGACGGTTTCTCGCCAATGCTTTTGGGTGCTTGCCCTTTTCCCCCTGGAGAGTGAAGTGTATGCGCTTTTTCCGTAGGCTTCAGTACACACCCTTGAGAAGCCTTCCGTCAGTCAGAAACAAGCCGTGAGTTGAAAGAGGCGTTCCACACAGACCTCCTTCTCAGAGCGAAGCCTGTCACACTTTTCCTTGGGCCTCCACACGCACTTTAGAAAAACTTCCTCCGGGAAGCTGTGAGTTGAACGACGGGTTTCCTACAGCGGTTTTCCGTGGGGGTAAGGATATATGGCACTTGGCCTTAGGCTTCCACGCACACATTGGAAACGGCTTCTCTCTTCGTGAAACAAGATGTGCGCTGAACGTTGCGTTCTGCGCAGGCTTGCTTTTCACACATCAGCCGATGGTACTTTCCCTAGGCTTCCACACGCGCAGTGAGTATCCCTTCCCTAAACCTGAACCAAGACGCGGGGGAAAGCTGCCTTCTACACCACCTTCTTTTCCGAGTTTCGTATAGAACCCTTGCGTTGTGCTTCCACATCCACTTTTGTCACTGCTTCGATATATCCTCCGGAGAGGGGTTCGCTTGAAAGACGGTCTCCCTCCGTCACGCTTTCAAGGAGTTAAGGATAGGGCACTCTCCTTATGCCTGCACACGTCCACTTGCAATCTCGACTGACTTCATGACCCCGTCCATATGCTACGCTGAAAGTCCCATTGCGCGCGGCCTTGTTTCTAAGAGATGAGGACAGGGCACGGCACGTTCCTTGTGCTTCCACCACGACTATATAAAAGGCTCCCGTCTCCAAGGCAAAGGATGTCAGGTGCAAGACGGCTTCGCAAAAGCGAGGTTGCCTCTTAGAGGGCGGTCTACGGCGCTCTCCTGACGCTTCCACGCCTACATATGCAAACGCTTCTGGGCTCACGAAAGAAGACGTCCGTTGAAAGCTGCCTTGTACCCCGACGCGTTTTCCGGAGTTAGGTCCAGAGAACGGTCCCTGTGCGATCACACGCAGCCTTGAGATGGCTCAGCTCTTTTCGATCGTCAGGGAGGACGTTTTTCGGAGTTAGGTCCAGGGAAAGGTAGTAAAGCGTACGGCACTTTCATGATGCTTCCACACCCACTTTTGGAAATGCTTCTCTCTCCAGGATACCTGAAGATGCTAGTGGCGAGTCGCCATAGACGCAGACTTGCTTTTCCCAGGTCAGTACATGGCACTCTCCTTATTCACTCACGCACGCGCGCGCACGCGTGCCCTCACACACACAGACACACACACACACACACAGAGTTGAACATGTTTCTCTCTCGTCAGGAAAGAAGGTGATCGTTGAGAGACGGTTTCTCGCCGATGCTTTTGGGTTCTTGCTTTTTTCCCCCCGGAGAGAGAAGTGTAGCCGCTTTTTCCCTAGGCTTCCGTACACACCCTTGAGAAGCCTTCCGTCAGCCAGAAACAAGCCATGAGTTGAAAGAGGCGTTCCACGCAGACCTCCTTCTCAGAGCGAAGCCTGTCACACTTTTCCTTGTGAAGTCAACTAGAGAGATACAAATACTTTCTCAATGATTGCTTTAACAAAAAAGGACTAAATATCCCAATCAGAAAACATAGACTGTAAAGAGGAAGCAAGACCCATCTCTATGCTGCCTACCAGAGAATCACTTCAGACCTAAAAATAAAAGCAGATTGGAAGTAATGGGACACAAAACCATTTATCATGCAAATGTAAGTGAAAAGAAAGTTGGAGTCGTAATATTTTTATGAGACAAAATAAACTGAATTGTGGGGAAGATGGCAGAGTAGAAGGACCCTAAACTCACCTCATCCCACAGATACAACTAGGTAACACTCACACCAGAGTCACCCAGAAATGGACCTTCAGATTTCCCCACAAAACTATACAACTAAATGGAGAGAGGGAATCACATCAAAGATGGTAGGAAGGACAAGGACTCTGTAGGAATCTAAAGCCCATATTTCTGACCACCAGAGGGAGGGAACCACAGTCACAGAGGGGCCAGAAACAAACTACTACACCGGGGAGCCTCTAAAGCGTAGAGACATCCTCATAGCTTATGGCTTTGAAAATCAGAAGGGATGACATTTGTGAGCGTATACAACCAGCAGACTTAAAGCTTGGAACTTTTAAAAATCAGCTGTCTCAGCTCTGAGAGAGCACAGAAGGTGATAGGAAGTTGAGACCTGTCCTTAAAGATTAAGCAGAGCAAAGAGTGTGGAGAAGCTTGGGTGAAGCAGGTTGAAAGGTGCTTGAGGATTAAACAAGGGAGACATAGTTCCTGAACTCAGAGTTTGCTAAGGGACTTGTCCAGGAACAAAGGAGCTGGCAGGTGCCATTTCCCTCTACGGCCCCTCATTATAAACACACACCTACCTGCAAGACCAAGCACAATCTAGCAATCACTAACTTGCATAAACCATGGCCCATCCCCACACCTACCACACCTGCTTCAGTCCCAGTGCTGTGGATACCCTCCCTGATAAGACCCACACAATCCTTGACAACAATATGTCTCCCCATCACCCACAGAACACGCATGCGTCTTGTTAAAACAGCACACCCCATGTGTTGTGCACAATGACACAGTCCAGATCCAGTCTCTGTTGTTGCTATGCATTACCTTCAGAGGAGAACCAGCATCACCAAGTGAAAAATGTATGTTCTGCCCCGTATTTTCAAGAACAAGCAATATATCTGACCTTCCTAACCGAGAGATATTCTCTGAGAAGTAGGCCAAATGAGCAGACAGAGGACTATGTCCTAAACGAAAGAAGAGGACAAAGCCACAGCAAGAGACCTAAACAAAATGGATATAAGGAACATGCCTGACAGAAAATTTAAGATAACAATTATAAAGATACTCACTGGGGAAATGAAAAGAGGGAGGACATCAGAAGGGGGAACATCATTGAGACTCTTAACAAAGAGATATGAAAGAAATAATCAGAGATGTGGAACACAAGAAATGAAATGAAGAATATACTAGATAGAATAATTAGCAGGATGGACGAAGCAGAGGAACAAATTAATGAACTAGAAGACAGTAATGGAAAGTAATCAAGCGGAACAAATGAGAGGAAAAAGAAGTATGCAAAAATGAGAAGAGACTTAGGGAATTCAGTGACTCCATCCAGTGTAACAACACCCACATGAGAGGGATCCCAGAAGGTGAAAAGGGGGAAAAGGGGGCAGAAAATCTATTTGACCAAAGAAGAGCTGAAAACTTAACCTAATCTGGTGAAGGAAACCTATACAAATCCATAAGGCATAGAGATCCCCTCCCACAAAATCAACCTAAGGAGGTCCACATCAAGATACATAGTAATCCAAATGGGAAAAGGTAGTGATAAAGAAAAAACATTTAAAGCAGCAAGATAAAAGAAGACAGTTAACATGCAAGGGAAAGCCCATAAAGCTATCAGCTGAGTTTTCAGCAGAAACTATGCAGGACAGAAGAAAGTGGCGTTAAATATTCAAAGTGCTGAAGGAGAAAAATCTGCAGCAAGGAATAATTTATCCAGCAAGCCTATCCTTCAGAAAAGAAGGGGAGAAAAAGAGTTTCTTAGCCACACAAACTAAAAGAGTTCATGACCACTAAATTAACTACAAAAAATATTGAAGGGGACACTATGAGTGGAAAAAAATCGTAAGTGAGAGTATGACAATAATGAATCAAGGAAGCAGTAAAAATAAGTATTTCTGTAAAAATCAGTTAAGGGATTCACAAAATAAAAGTATGTAAAATATGAAAACATATACCCTAACACATGAGGAGGAGTCAACAGTGGGTTTGAACTTAAACAGCATTCAACTTAATATAGACTGAAAAGGCTATATACAATCCAGGGGGTCACCACAAACCCAAACCTCTAATACACATGCAAAAGATAAAGGGAAAGAAATCCAAGAATATCATTAAAGAAAACGAGCAAACCATGAGAGAGAGAGCAAGAGAAGAAAGGATCAGAGAAAAACTACACAAAAAACTATGAAACAAGTAACAAAACATCAATAAATACATGTCTAATGATAATTAGTTTGAATGTAAATGGACTAAATGCTCCAAGCAAAAGAGCATGACAGAGTTTGTATATATATATAAAAGATTTCACACCTAAAGACACCTGCAGATGGAAATTAAGAGATGGAGAAACATTAATCATGCAAGTGGATGTCAAAAGAAGTCAGAGTAGCAATCCTTATATCAGACAAAATAGACTTTTTAACATTGAAATTGAATTAGCCAACATAGAGTACACCAGTAGTTTCAAATGTAGCGTTCCACAATTCATCAGTTGTGTATAACACCCAGTGTTCATCACATCGCATGCATTCCTTAATGCCCATCACACAGTTACTCCATCTCCCCACCCACCTTTCCTCCAGCAACCCTCAGTTTGTTTCCAATAGTTAGGAACCTGTCATGGATTTTCTTCCTCTCTGGTTTCTTCGCATTCATTTTCCCTCCCTTCCCCTATGATCCTCTGTGCTGTTCCTTCTATTCCACATATGAGTAAAACCATATAATAATTGTTTTACTCTGACTGACTTATTTTGCTCAGCATAATACCCTCCAGTGCCATCCACATCGATATGCTAAATATTTATCCTTTCTGATGGCTGAGTCATATTCCTTTGTATATGTATATACCATGTTTTCTTTATCCATTTATCTGTCGATGGATGTCTTGGTTCCTTCCACGGTTTGGCTATTGTGGACAATGTCGCTATAAACATTTGGGGTGCACTTGCCCCTTCAGATCACTACATTTGTAGCTTTGGGGTAAATAAAATTGCTGGGTTGTAAGGGAGCTCTGTTTTAACTTCTTGAGGAACCTCCATATTGTTTTCCAAAGTGGCTGTACCAGTTTTCATTCCCACTTAGAAGTGTAAGAGAGTTCCCCTTTCTCCTCACCAACATTTGTTATTTCTTCGCTTTTTAATTTTTGCCATTCTGACTGGTGTGAAGTGGTATCTCATTGTCATTTGGATTTCTTTTTCCCCATGCCAAGTGCTGTTGAGCAGGTTCTCATATGTCTGTTGGCCATTTGTGTGTCTTCTTTGGAGAAATACCTGTTCATATCTTCTGCCCATTTCTTGAGTCGGTTATTTGTATTTTGGGTGTTGAGTTGGGTGTTGAACGGTAGTAAAGCGTACGGCACTTTCATGATGCTTCCACACCCACTTTTGGAAATGCTTCTCTCTCAAGGATACCTGAAGATGTTAGTGGAGAGTTGCCGTATACGCAGACTTGCTTTTCCCAGGTGAGTGCATGGCACATTCCTTATTCACTGACGCGCGCGCGCGCGCACACACACACACACACACACACACACAGAGTTGAACATGTTTCTGTCTCGTCAGGAAAGGAGGTGTTCGTTGAGAGACGGTTTCTCGCCAATGCTTTTGGGTGCTTGCCCTTTTCCCCCCGGAGAGTGAAGTGTATGCGCTTTTTGCCTAGGCTTCAGTACACACCCTTGAGAAGCCTTCCGTCAGTCAGAAACAAGCCGTGAGTTGAAAGAGGCGTTCCACACAGACCTCCTTCTCAGAGCGAAGCCTGTCACACTTTTCCTTGGGCCTCCACACGCACTTTAGAAAAACTTCCTCCGGGAAGCTGTGAGTTGAACGACGGGTTTCCTACAGCGGTTTACCGTGGGGGTAAGGATATATGGCATTTGGCCTTAGGCTTCCACGCACACATTGGAAACGGCTTCTCTCTTCGTGAAACAAGATGTGCGCTGAACGTTGCGTTCTGCGCAGGCTTGCTTTTCACACATCAGCCGATGGTACATTCCCTAGGCTTCCACACGCGCAGTGAGTATCCCTTCCCTAAACCTGAACCAAGACGCGGGGGAAAGCTGCCTTCTACACCACCTTCTTTTCCGAGTTTCGTATAGAACCCTTGCGTTGTGCTTCCACATCCACTTTTGTCACTGCTTCGATATATCCTCCGGAGAGGGGTTCGCTTGAAAGACGGTCTCCCTCCGTCACGCTTTCAAGGAGTTAAGGATAGGGCACTCTCCTTATGCCTGCACACGTCCACTTGCAATCTCGACTGACTTCATGACCCCGTCCATATGCTACGCTGAAAGTCCCATTGCGCGCGGCCTTGTTTCTAAGAGATGAGGACAGGGCACGGCACGTTCCTTGTGCTTCCACCACGACTATATAAAAGGCTCCCGTCTCCAAGGCAAAGGATGTCAGGTGCAAGACGGCTTCGCAAAAGCGAGGTTGCCTCTTAGAGGGCGGTCTACGGCGCTCTCCTGACGCTTCCACGCCTATATATGCAACGCTTCTGGGCTCACGAAAGAAGACGTCCGTTGAAAGCTGCCTTGTACCCCGACGCGTTTTCCGGAGTTAGGTCCAGGGAACGGTCCCTGTGCGATCACACGCAGCCTTGAGATGGCTCAGCTCTTTTCGATCGTCAGGGAGGACGTTTCTCGGAGTTAGGTCCAGGGAAAGGTAGTAAAGCGTACGGCACTTTCATGATGCTTCCACACCCACTTTTGGAAATGCTTCTCTCTCCAGGATACCTGAAGATGCTAGGGGCGAGTCGCCGTAGACGCAGACTTGCTTTTCCAAGGTCAGTACATGGCACTCTCCTTATTCACTCACGCACGCGCGCGCGCGCGTGCCCTCACACACACACACACACACACACACACACACACACAGAGTTGAACCTGTTTCTGTCTCGTCAGGAAAGAAGGTGATCGTTGAGAGACGGT
Source organism: Eumetopias jubatus (assembly GCF_037043125.1). Taxonomy (NCBI): domain Eukaryota; kingdom Metazoa; phylum Chordata; class Mammalia; order Carnivora; family Otariidae; genus Eumetopias; species Eumetopias jubatus. The sequence goes on along the minus strand of NW_028274834.1, from coordinate 1,548,196 downwards.
TTCTCGCCGATGCTTTTGGGTTCTTGCTTTTTTCCCCCCGGAGAGAGAAGTGTAGCCGCTTTTTCCCTAGGCTTCCGTACACACCCTTGAGAAGCCTTCCGTCAGCCAGAAACAAGCCATGAGTTGAAAGAGGCGTTCCACGCAGACCTCCTTCTCAGAGCGAAGCCTGTCACACTTTTCCTTGTGAAGTAAACTAGAGAGATACAAATACTTTCTCAATGATTGCTTTAACAAAAAAGGACTAAATATCCCAATCAGAAAACATAGACTGTAAAGAGGAAGCAAGACCCATCTCTATGCTGCCTACCAGAGAATCACTTCAGACCTAAAAATAAAAGCAGATTGGAAGTAATGGGACACAAAACCATTTATCATGCAAATGGAAGTGAAAAGAAAGTTGGAGTCATAATATTTTTATGAGACAAAATAAACTGAATTGTGGGGAAGATGGCAGAGTAGAAGGACCCTAAACTCACCTCATCCCACAGATACAACTAGGTAACACTCACACCAGAGTCACCCAGAAATGGACCTTCAGATTTCCCCACAAAACTATACAACTAAATGGAGAGAGGGAATCACATCAAAGATGGTAGGAAGGACAAGGACTCTGTAGGAATCTAAAGCCCATATTTCTGACCACCAGAGGGAGGGAACCACAGTCACAGAGGGGCCAGAAACAAACTACTACACCGGGGAGCCTCTAAAGCGTAGAGACATCCTCATAGCTTATGGCTTTGAAAATCAGAAGGGATGACATTTGTGAGCGTATACAACCAGCAGACTTAAAGCTTGGAACTTTTAAAAATCAGCTGTCTCAGCTCTGAGAGAGCACAGAAGGTGATAGGAAGTTGAGACCTGTCCTTAAAGATTAAGCAGAGCAAAGAGTGTGGAGAAGCTTGGGTGAAGCAGGTTGAAAGGTGCTTGAGGATTAAACAAGGGAGACATAGTTCCTGAACTCAGAGTTTGCTAAGGGACTTGTCCAGGAACAAAGGAGCTGGCAGGTGCCATTTCCCTCTACGGCCCCTCATTATAAACACACACCTACCTGCAAGACCAAGCACAATCTAGCAATCACTAACTTGCATAAACCATGGCCCATCCCCACACCTACCACACCTGCTTCAGTCCCAGTGCTGTGGATACCCTCCCTAATAAGACCCACACAATCCTTGACAACAATATGTCTCCCCATCACCCACAGAACACGCATGCGTCTTGTTAAAACAGCACACCCCATGTGTTGTGCACAATGACACAGTCCAGATCCAGTCTCTGTTGTTGCTATGCATTACCTTCAGAGGAGAACCAGCATCACCAAGTGAAAAATGTATGTTCTGCCCCGTATTTTCAAGAACAAGCAATATATCTGACCTTCCTAACCGAGAGATATTCTCTGAGAAGTAGGCCAAATGAGCAGACAGAGGACTATGTCCTAAACGAAAGAAGAGGACAAAGCCACAGCAAGAGACCTAAACAAAATGGATATAAGGAACATGCCTGACAGAAAATTTAAGATAACAATTATAAAGATACTCACTGGGGAAATGAAAAGAGGGAGGACATCAGAAGGGGGAACATCATTGAGACTCTTAACAAAGAGATATGAAAGAAATAATCAGAGATGTGGAACACAAGAAATGAAATGAAGAATATACTAGATAGAATAATTAGCAGGATGGACGAAGCAGAGGAACAAATTAATGAACTAGAAGACAGTAATGGAAAGTAATCAAGCGGAACAAATGAGAGGAAAAAGAAGTATGCAAAAATGAGAAGAGACTTAGGGAATTCAGTGACTCCATCCAGTGTAACAACACCCACATGAGAGGGATCCCAGAAGGTGAAAAGGGGGAAAAGGGGGCAGAAAATCTATTTGACCAAAGAAGAGCTGAAAACTTAACCTAATCTGGTGAAGGAAACCTATACAAATCCATAAGGCATAGAGATCCCCTCCCACAAAATCAACCTAAGGAGGTCCACATCAAGATACATAGTAATCCAAATGGGAAAAGGTAGTGATAAAGAAAAAACATTTAAAGCAGCAAGATAAAAGAAGACAGTTAACATGCAAGGGAAAGCCCATAAAGCTATCAGCTGAGTTTTCAGCAGAAACTATGCAGGACAGAAGAAAGTGGCGTTAAATATTCAAAGTGCTGAAGGAGAAAAATCTGCAGCAAGGAATAATTTATCCAGCAAGCCTATCCTTCAGAAAAGAAGGGGAGAAAAAGAGTTTCTTAGCCACACAAACTAAAAGAGTTCATGACCACTAAATTAACTACAAAAAATATTGAAGGGGACACTATGAGTGGAAAAAAATCGTAAGTGAGAGTATGACAATAATGAATCAAGGAAGCAGTAAAAATAAGTATTTCTGTAAAAATCAGTTAAGGGATTCACAAAATAAAAGTATGTAAAATATGAAAACATATACCCTAACACATGAGGAGGAGTCAACAGTGGGTTTGAACTTAAACAGCATTCAACTTAATATAGACTGAAAAGGCTATATACAATCCAGGGGGTCACCACAAACCCAAACCTCTAATACACATGCAAAAGATAAAGGGAAAGAAATCCAAGAATATCATTAAAGAAAACGAGCAAACCATGAGAGAGAGAGCAAGAGAAGAAAGGATCAGAGAAAAACTACACAAAAAACTATGAAACAAGTAACAAAACATCAATAAATACATGTCTAATGATAATTAGTTTGAATGTAAATGGACTAAATGCTCCAAGCAAAAGAGCATGACAGAGTTTGTATATATATATAAAAGATTTCACACCTAAAGACACCTGCAGATGGAAATTAAGAGATGGAGAAACATTAATCATGCAAGTGGATGTCAAAAGAAGTCAGAGTAGCAATCCTTATATCAGACAAAATAGACTTTTTAACATTGAAATTGAATTAGCCAACATAGAGTACACCAGTAGTTTCAAATGTAGCGTTCCACAATTCATCAGTTGTGTATAACACCCAGTGTTCATCACATCGCATGCATTCCTTAATGCCCATCACACAGTTACTCCATCTCCCCACCCACCTTTCCTCCAGCAACCCTCAGTTTGTTTCCAATAGTTAGGAACCTGTCATGGATTTTCTTCCTCTCTGGTTTCTTCGCATTCATTTTCCCTCCCTTCCCCTATGATCCTCTGTGCTGTTCCTTCTATTCCACATATGAGTAAAACCATATAATAATTGTTTTACTCTGACTGACTTATTTTGCTCAGCATAATACCCTCCAGTGCCATCCACATCGATATGCTAAATATTTATCCTTTCTGATGGCTGAGTCATATTCCTTTGTATATGTATATACCATGTTTTCTTTATCCATTTATCTGTCGATGGATGTCTTGGTTCCTTCCACGGTTTGGCTATTGTGGACAATGTCGCTATAAACATTTGGGGTGCACTTGCCCCTTCAGATCACTACATTTGTAGCTTTGGGGTAAATAAAATTGCTGGGTTGTAAGGGAGCTCTGTTTTAACTTCTTGAGGAACCTCCATATTGTTTTCCAAAGTGGCTGTACCAGTTTTCATTCCCACTTAGAAGTGTAAGAGAGTTCCCCTTTCTCCTCACCAACATTTGTTATTTCTTCGCTTTTTAATTTTTGCCATTCTGACTGGTGTGAAGTGGTATCTCATTGTCATTTGGATTTCTTTTTCCCCATGCCAAGTGCTGTTGAGCAGGTTCTCATATGTCTGTTGGCCATTTGTGTGTCTTCTTTGGAGAAATACCTGTTCATATCTTCTGCCCATTTCTTGACTCGGTTATTTGTATTTTGGGTGTTGAGTTTGGGTGTTGAACGGTAGTAAAGCGTACGGCACTTTCATGATGCTTCCACACCCACTTTTGGAAATGCTTCTCTCTCAAGGATACCTGAAGATGTTAGTGGAGAGTTGCCGTATACGCAGACTTGCTTTTCCCAGGTGAGTGCATGGCACATTCCTTATTCACTGACGCGCGCGCGCGCGCACACACACACACACACACACACACACAGAGTTGAACATGTTTCTGTCTCGTCAGGAAAGGAGGTGTTCGTTGAGAGACGGTTTCTCGCCAATGCTTTTGGGTGCTTGCCCTTTTCCCCCCGGAGAGTGAAGTGTATGCGCTTTTTGCCTAGGCTTCAGTACACACCCTTGAGAAGCCTTCCGTCAGTCAGAAACAAGCCGTGAGTTGAAAGAGGCGTTCCACACAGACCTCCTTCTCAGAGCGAAGCCTGTCACACTTTTCCTTGGGCCTCCACACGCACTTTAGAAAAACTTCCTCCGGGAAGCTGTGAGTTGAACGACGGGTTTCCTACAGCGGTTTACCGTGGGGGTAAGGATATATGGCATTTGGCCTTAGGCTTCCACGCACACATTGGAAACGGCTTCTCTCTTCGTGAAACAAGATGTGCGCTGAACGTTGCGTTCTGCGCAGGCTTGCTTTTCACACATCAGCCGATGGTACATTCCCTAGGCTTCCACACGCGCAGTGAGTATCCCTTCCCTAAACCTGAACCAAGACGCGGGGGAAAGCTGCCTTCTACACCACCTTCTTTTCCGAGTTTCGTATAGAACCCTTGCGTTGTGCTTCCACATCCACTTTTGTCACTGCTTCGATATATCCTCCGGAGAGGGGTTCGCTTGAAAGACGGTCTCCCTCCGTCACGCTTTCAAGGAGTTAAGGATAGGGCACTCTCCTTATCCACTTGCACACGTCCACTTGCAATCTCGACTGACTTCATGACCTGCACACGTCCACTTGCAATCTCGACTGACTTCATGACCCCGTCCATATGCTACGCTGAAAGTCCCATTGCGCGCGGCCTTGTTTCTAAGAGATGAGGACAGGGCACGGCACGTTCCTTGTGCTTCCACCACGACTATATAAAAGGCTCCCGTCTCCAAGGCAAAGGATGTCAGGTGCAAGACGGCTTCGCAAAAGCGAGGTTGCCTCTTAGAGGGCGGTCTACGGCGCTCTCCTGACGCTTCCACGCCTACATATGCAACGCTTCTGGGCTCACGAAAGAAGACGTCCGTTGAAAGCTGCCTTGTACCCCGACGCGTTTTCCGGAGTTAGGTCCAGGGAACGGTCCCTGTGCGATCACACGCAGCCTTGAGATGGCTCAGCTCTTTTCGATCGTCAGGGAGGACGTTTCTCGGAGTTAGGTCCAGGGAAAGGTAGTAAAGCGTACGGCACTTTCATGATGCTTCCACACCCACTTTTGGAAATGCTTCTCTCTCCAGGATACCTGAAGATGCTAGTGGCGAGTCGCCGTAAACGCAGACTTGCTTTTCCCAGGTCAGTACATGGCACTCTCCTTATTCACTCACGCACGCGCGCGCGCGCGTGCCCTCACACACACACACACACACACACACACACACACACACAGAGTTGAACCTGTTTCTGTCTCGTCAGGAAAGAAGGTGATCGTTGAGAGACGTTTTCTCGCCGATGCTTTTGGGTTCTTGCTTTTTTCCCCCCGGAGAGAGAAGTGTAGCCGCTTTTTCCCTAGGCTTCCGTACACACCCTTGAGAAGCCTTCCGTCAGCCAGAAACAACCCATGAGTTGAAAGAGGGGTTCCACGCAGACCTCCTTCTCAGAGCGAAGCCTGTCACACTTTTCCTTGTGAAGTAAACTAGAGAGATACAAATACTTTCTCAATGATTGCTTTAACAAAAAAGGACTAAATATCCCAATCAGAAAACATAGACTGTAAAGAGGAAGCAAGACCCATCTCTATGCTGCCTACCAGAGAATCACTTCAGACCTAAAAATAAAAGCAGATTGGAAGTAATGGGACACAAAACCATTTATCATGCAAATGGAAGTGAAAAGAAAGTTGGAGTCGTAATATTTTTATGAGACAAAATAAACTGAATTGTGGGGAAGATGGCAGAGTAGAAGGACCCTAAACTCACCTCATCCCACAGATACAACTAGGTAACACTCACACCAGAGTCACCCAGAAATGGACCTTCAGATTTCCCCACAAAACTATACAACTAAATGGAGAGAGGGAATCACATCAAAGATGGTAGGAAGGACAAGGACTCTGTAGGAATCTAAAGCCCATATTTCTGACCACCAGAGGGAGGGAACCACAGTCACAGAGGGGCCAGAAACAAACTACTACACCGGGGAGCCTCTAAAGCGTAGAGACATCCTCATAGCTTATGGCTTTGAAAATCAGAAGGGATGACATTTGTGAGCGTATACAACCAGCAGACTTAAAGCTTGGAACTTTTAAAAATCAGCTGTCTCAGCTCTGAGAGAGCACAGAAGGTGATAGGAAGCTGAGACCTGTCCTTAAAGATTAAGCAGAGCAAAGAGTGTGGAGAAGCTTGGGTGAAGCAGGTTGAAAGGTGCTTGAGGATTAAACAAGGGAGACATAGTTCCTGAACTCAGAGTTTGCTAAGGGACTTGTCCAGGAACAAAGGAGCTGGCAGGTGCCATTTCCCTCTACGGCCCCTCATTATAAACACACACCTACCTGCAAGACCAAGCACAATCTAGCAATCACTAACTTGCATAAACCATGGCCCATCCCCACACCTACCACACCTGCTTCAGTCCCAGTGCTGTGGATACCCTCCCTGATAAGACCCACACAATCCTTGACAACAATATGTCTCCCCATCACCCACAGAACACGCATGCATCTTATTAAAACAGCACACCCCATGTGTTGTGCACAATGACACAGTCCAGATCCAGTCTCTGTTGTTGCTATGCATTACCTTCAGAGGAGAACCAGCATCACCAAGTGAAAAATGTATGTTCTGCCCCGTATTTTCAAGAACAAGCAATATATCTGACCTTCCTAACAGAGAGATATTCTCTGAGAAGTAGGCCAAATGAGCAGACAGAGGACTATGTCCTAAATGAAAGAAGAGGACAAAGCCACAGCAAGAGACCTAAACAAAATGGATATAAGGAACATGCCTGACAGAAAATTTAAGATAACAATTATAAAGATACTCACTGGGGAAATGAAAAGAGGGAGGACATCAGAAGGGGGAACATCATTGAGACTCTTAACAAAGAGATATGAACGAAATAATCAGAGATGTGGAACACAAGAAATGAAATGAAGAATATACTAGATAGAATAATTAGCAGGATGGACGAAGCAGAGGAACAAATTAATGAACTAGAAGACAGTAATGGAAAGTAATCAAGCGGAACAAATGAGAGGAAAAAGAAGTATGCAAAAATGAGAAGAGACTTAGGGAATTCAGTGACTCCATCCAGTGTAACAACACCCACATGAGAGGGATCCCAGAAGGTGAAAAGGGGGAAAAGGGGGCAGAAAATCTATTTGACCAAAGAAGAGCTGAAAACTTAACCTAATCTGGTGAAGGAAACCTATACAAATCCATAAGGCATAGAGATCCCCTCCCACAAAATCAACCTAAGGAGGTCCACATCAAGATACATAGTAATCCAAATGGGAAAAGGTAGTGATAAAGAAAAAACATTTAAAGCAGCAAGATAAAAGAAGACAGTTAACATGCAAGGGAAAGCCCATAAATCTATCAGCTGAGTTTTCAGCAGAAACTATGCAGGACAGAAGAAAGTGGCGTTAAATATTCAAAGCGCTGAATGAGAAAAATCTGCAGCAAGGAATAATTTATCCAGCAAGCCTATCCTTCAGAAAAGAAGGGGAGAAAAAGAGTTTCTTAGCCACACAAACTAAAAGAGTTCATGACCACTAAATTAACTACAAAAAATATTGAAGGGGACACTATGAGTGGAAAAAAATCGTAAGTGAGAGTATGACAATAATGAATCAAGGAAGCAGTAAAAATAAGTATTTCTGTAAAAATCAGTTAAGGGATTCACAAAATAAAAGTATGTAAAATATGAAAACATATACCCTAACACATGAGGAGGAGTCAACAGTGGGTTTGAACTTAAACAGCATTCAACTTAATATAGACTGAAAAGGCTATATATAATCCAGGGAGTCACCACAAACCCAAACCTCTAATACACATGCAAAAGATAAAGGGAAAGAAATCCAAGAATATCATTAAAGAAAACGAGCAAACCATGAGAGAGAGAGCAAGAGAAGAAAGGATCAGAGAAAAACTACACAAAAAACTATGAAACAAGTAACAAAACATCAATAAATACATGTCTAATGATAATTAGTTTGAATGTAAATGGACTAAATGCTCCAAGCAAAAGAGCATGACAGAGTTTGTATATATATATAAAAGATTTCACACCTAAAGACACCTGCAGATGGAAATTAAGAGATGGAGAAACATTAATCATGCAAGTGGATGTCAAAAGAAGTCAGAGTAGCAATCCTTATATCAGACAAAAAGGACTTTTTTAACATTGAAATTGAATTAGCCAACATAGAGTACACCAGTAGTTTCAAATGTAGCTTTCCACAATTCATCAGTTGTGTATAACACCCAGTGTTCATCACATCGCATGCATTCCTTAATGCCCATCACACAGTTACTCCATCTCCCCACCCACCTTTCCTCCAGCAACCCTCAGTTTGTTTCCAATAGTTAGGAACCTGTCATGGATTTTCTTCCTCTCTGGTTTCTTCGCATTCATTTTCCCTCCCTTCCCCTATGATCCTCTGTGCTGTTCCTTCTATTCCACATATGAGTAAAACCATATAATAATTGTTTTACTCTGACTGACTTATTTTGCTCAGCATAATACCCTCCAGTGCCATCCACATCGATATGCTAAATATTGATCCTTTCTGATGGCTGAGTCATATTCCTTTGTATATGTATATACCATGTTTTCTTTATCCATTTATCTGTCGATGGATGTCTTGGTTCCTTCCACGGTTTGGCTATTGTGGACAATGTCGCTATAAACATTTGGGGTGCAGTTGCCCCTTCAGATCACTACATTTGTAGCTTTGGGGTAAATAAAATTGCTGGGTTGTAAGGGAGCTCTCTTTTAAGTTCTTGGGGAACCTCCATATTGTTTTCCAAAGTGGCTGTACCAGTTTTCATTCCCACTTAGAAGTGTAAGAGAGTTCCCCTTTCTCCTCACCAACATTTGTTATTTCTTCGCTTGTTAATTTTTGCAATTCTGACTGGTGTGAAGTGGTATCTCATTGTCATTTGGATTTCTTTTTCCCCATGCCAAGTGATGTTGAGCAGTTTGTCATATGTCTGTTGGCCATTTGTGTGTCTTCTTTGGAGAAATACCTGTTCATATCTTCTGCCCATTTCTTGACTCGCTTATTTGTTTTTTGGGTGTTGAGTTTGGGTGTTGAACGGTAGTAAAGCGTACGGCACTTTCATGATGCTTCCACCCCCACTTTTGGAAATGCTTCTCTCTCCAGGATACCTGAAAATGTTAGTGGAGAGTTGCCGTATACGCAGACTTGCTTTTCCCAGGTGAGTGCATGGCACATTCCTTATTCACTCACGCGCGCGCGCGCGCACACACACACACACACACACACACACAGAGTTGAACATGTTTCTTTCTCGTCAGGAAAGGAGGTGTTCGTTGAGAGACGGTTTCCCGCCAATGCTTTTGGGTGCTTGCCCTTTTCCCCCCGGAGAGTGAAGTGTATGCGCTTTTTGCCTAGGCTTCCGTACACACCCTTGAGAAGCCTTCCCTCAGCCAGAAACAAGCCGTGAGTTGAAAGAGGCGTTCCACACAGACCTCCATCTCAGAGCGAAGCCTGTCACACTTTTCCTTGGGCCTCCACACGCACTTTAGAAAAACTTCCTCCGGGAAGCTGTGAGTTGAACGACGGGTTTCCTACAGCGGTTTTCCGTGGGGGTAAGGATATATGGCACTTGGCCTTAGGCTTCCACGCACAGATTGGAAAGGCTTCTCTCTTCGTGAAACAAGATGTGCGCTGAACGTTGCGTTCTGCGCAGGCTTGGTTTTCACACATCAGCCCATGGTACTTTCCCTAGGCTTCCACACGCGCAGTGAGTATCCCTTCCCTAAACCTGAACCAAGACGCGGGGGAAAGCTGCCTTCTACACCACCTTCTTTTCCGAGTTTCGTATAGAACCCTTGCGTTGTGCTTCCACATCCACTTTTGTCACTGCTTCGATATATCCTCCGGAGAGGGGTTCGCTTGAAAGACGGTCTCCCTCCGTCACGCTTTCAAGGAGTTAAGGATAGGGCACTCTCCTTATGCCTGCACACGTCCACTTGCAATCTCGACTGACTTCATGACCCCGTCCATATGCTACGCTGAAAGTCCCATTGCGCGCGGCCTTGTTTCTAAGAGATGAGGACAGGGCACGGCACGTTCCTTGTGCTTCCACCACGACTATATAAAAGGCTCCCGTCTCCAAGGCAAAGGATGTCAGGTGCAAGACGGCTTCGCAAAAGCGAGGTTGCCTCTTAGAGGGCGGTCTACGGCGCTCTCCTGACGCTTCCACGCCTACATATGCAAACGCTTCTGGGCTCACGAAAGAAGACGTCCGTTGAAAGCTGCCTTGTACCCCGACGCGTTTCTAGGAGTTAGGTCCAGGGAACGGTCCCTGTGCGATCACACGCAGCCTTGAGATGGCTCAGCTCTTTTCGATCGTCAGGGAGGACGTTTCTCGGAGTTAGGTCCAGGGAAAGGTAGTAAAGCGTACGGCACTTTCATGATGCTTCCACACCCACTTTTGGAAATGCTTCTCTCTCCAGGATACCTGAAGATGCTAGTGGCGAGTCGCCGTAGACGCAGACTTGCTTTTCCCAGGTCAGTACATGGCACTCTCCTTATTCACTCACGCACGCGCGCGTGCCCGTGCCCTCACACACACACACACACACACACACACACACACACACACACACACACAGAGTTGAACATGTTTCTGTCTCGTCAGGAAAGAAGGTGATCGTTGAGAGACGGTTTCTCGCCGATGCTTTTGGGTTCTTGCTTTTTTCCCCCCGGAGAGAGAAGTGTAGCCGCTTTTTCCCTAGGCTTCCGTACACACCCTTGAGAAGCCTTCCGTCAGCCAGAAACAAGCCATGAGTTGAAAGAGGCGTTCCACGCAGACCTCCTTCTCAGAGCGAAGCCTGTCACACTTTTCCTTGTGAAGTAAACTAGAGAGATACAAATACTTTCTCAATGATTGCTTTAACAAAAAAGGACTAAATATCCCAATCAGAAAACATAGACTGTAAAGAGGAAGCAAGACCCATCTCTATGCTGCCTAGCAGAGAATCACTTCAGACCTAAAAATAAAAGCAGATTGGAAGTAATGGGACACAAAACCATTTATCATGCAAATGGAAGTGAAAAGAAAGTTGGAGTCGTAATATTTTTATGAGACAAAATAAACTGAATTGTGGGGAAGATGGCAGAGTAGAAGGACCCTAAACTCACCTCATCCCACAGATACAACTAGGTAACACTCACACCAGAGTCACCCAGAAATGGACCTTCAGATTTCCCCACAAAACTATACATCTAAATGGAGAGAGGGAATCACATCAAAGATGGTAGGAAGGACAAGGACTCTGTAGGAATCTGAAGCCCATATTTCTGACCACCAGAGGGAGGGAACCACAGTCACAGAGGGGCCAGAAACAAACTACTACACCGGGGAGCCTCTAAAGCGTAGAGACATCCTCATAGCTTATGGCTTTGAAAATCAGAAGGGATGACATTTGTGAGCGTATACAACCAGCAGACTTAAAGCTTGGAACTTTTAAAAATCAGCTGTCTCAGCTCTGAGAGAGCAAAGAAGGTGATAGGAAGCTGAGATCTGTCCTTAAAGATTAAGCAGAGCAAAGAGTGTGGAGAAGCTTGGGTGAAGCAGGTTGAAAGGTGCTTGAGGATTAAACAAGGGAGACATAGTTCCTGAACTCAGAGTTTGCTAAGGGACTTGTCCAGGAACAAAGGAGCTGGCAGGTGCCATTTCCCTCTACGGCCCCTCATTATAAACACACACCTACCTGCAAGACCAAGCACAATCTAGCAATCACTAACTTGCATAAACCATGGCCCATCCCCACACCTACCACACCTGCTTCAGTCCCAGTGCTGTGGATACCCTCCCTGATAAGACCCACACAATCCTTGACAACAATATGTCTCCCCATCACCCACAGAACACGCATGCATCTTGTTAAAACAGCACACCCCATGTGTTGTGCACAATGACACAGTCCAGATCCAGTCTCTGTTGTTGCTATGCATTACCTTCAGAGGAGAACCAGCATCACCAAGTGAAAAATGTATGTTCTGCCCCGTATTTTCAAGAACAAGCAATATATCTGACCTTCCTAACCGATAGATATTCTCTGAGAAGTAGGCCAAATGAGCAGACAGAGGACTATGTCCTAAACGAAAGAAGAGGACAAAGCCACAGCAAGAGACCTAAACAAAATGGATATAAGGAACATGCCTGACAGAAAATTTAAGATAACAATTATAAAGATACTCACTGGGGAAATGAAAAGAGGGAGGACATCAGAAGGGGGAACATCATTGAGACTCTTAACAAAGAGATATGAAAGAAATAATCAGAGATGTGGAACACAAGAAATGAAATGAAGAATATACTAGATAGAATAATTAGCAGGATGGACGAAGCAGAGGAACAAATTAATGAACTAGAAGACAGTAATGGAAAGTAATCAAGCGGAACAAATGAGAGGAAAAAGAAGTATGCAAAAATGAGAAGAGACTTAGGGAATTCAGTGACTCCATCCAGTGTAACAACACCCACATGAGAGGGATCCCAGAAGGTGAAAAGGGGGAAAAGGGGGCAGAAAATCTATTTGACCAAAGAAGAGCTGAAAACTTAACCTAATCTGGTGAAGGAAACCTATACAAATCCATAAGGCATAGAGATCCCCTCCCACAAAATCAACCTAAGGAGGTCCACATCAAGATACATAGTAATCCAAATGGGAAAAGGTAGTGATAAAGAAAAAACATTTAAAGCAGCAAGATAAAAGAAGACAGTTAACATGCAAGGGAAAGCCCATAAATCTATCAGCTGAGTTTTCAGCAGAAACTATGCAGGACAGAAGAAAGTGGCGTTAAATATTCAAAGTGCTGAAGGAGAAAAATCTGCAGCAAGGAATAATTTATCCAGCAAGCCTATCCTTCAGAAAAGAAGGGGAGAAAAAGAGTTTCTTAGCCACACAAACTAAAAGAGTTCATGACCACTAAATTAACTACAAAAAATATTGAAGGGGACACTATGAGTGGAAAAAAATCGTAAGTGAGAGTATGACAATAATGAATCAAGGAAGCAGTAAAAATAAGTATTTCTGTAAAAATCAGTTAAGGGATTCACAAAATAAAAGTATGTAAAATATGAAAACATATACCCTAACACATGAGGAGGAGTCAACAGTGGGTTTGAACTTAAACAGCATTCAACTTAATATAGACTGAAAAGGCTATATATAATCCAGGGGGTCACCACAAACCCAAACCTCTAATACACATGCAAAAAATAAAGGGAAAGAAATCCAAGAATATCATTAAAGAAAACGAGCAAACCATGAGAGAGAGAGCAAGAGAAGAAAGGATCAGAGAAAAACTACACAAAAAACTATGAAACAAGTAACAAAACATCAATAAATACATGTCTAATGATAATTAGTTTGAATGTAAATGGACTAAATGCTCCAAGCAAAAGAGCATGACAGAGTTTGTATATATATATAAAAGATTTCACACCTAAAGACACCTGCAGATGGAAATTAAGAGATGGAGAAACATTAATCATGCAAGTGGATGTCAAAAGAAGTCAGAGTAGCAATCCTTATATCAGACAAAATAGACTTTTTTAACATTGAAATTGAATTAGCCAACATAGAGTACACCAGTAGTTTCAAATGTAGCGTTCCACAATTCATCAGTTGTGTATAACACCCAGTGTTCATCACATCACATGCATTCCTTAATGCCCATCACACAGTTACTCCATCTCCCCACCCACCTTTCCTCCAGCAACCCTCAGTTTGTTTCCAATAGTTAGGAACCTGTCATGGATTTTCTTCCTCTCTGGTTTCTTCGCATTCATTTTCCCTCCCTTCCCCTATGATCCTCTGTGCTGTTCCTTCTATTCCACATATGAGTAAAACCATATAATAATTGTTTTTCTCTGACTGACTTATTTTGCTCAGCATAATACCCTCCAGTGCCATCCACATCGATATGCTAAATATTGATCCTTTCTGATGGCTGAGTCATATTCCTTTGTATATGTATATACCATGTTTTCTTTATCCATTATCTGTCGATGGATGTCTTGGTTCCTTCCACGGTTTGGCTATTGTGGACAATGTCGCTATAAACATTTGGGGTGCAGTTGCCCCTTCAGATCACTACATTTGTAGCTTTGGGGTAAATAAAATTGCTGGGTTGTAAGGGAGCTCTGTTTTAACTTCGTGAGGAACCTCCATATTGTTTTCCAAAGTGGCTGTACCAGTTTTCATTCCCACTTAGAAGTGTAAGAGAGTTCCCCTTTCTCCTCACCAACATTTGTTATTTCTTCGCTTGTTAATTTTTGCAATTCTGACTGGTGTGAAGTGGTATCTCATTGTCATTTGGATTTCTTTTTCCCCATGCCAAGTGCTGTTGAGCAGTTTCTCATATGTCTGTTGGCCATTTGTGTGTCTTCTTTGGAGAAATACCTGTTCATATCTTCTGCCCATTTCTTGACTCGGTTATTTGTATTTTGGGTGTTGAGTTTGGGTGTTGAACGGTAGTAAAGCGTACGGCACTTTCATGATGCTTCCACACCCACTTTTGGAAATGCTTCTCTCTCAAGGATACCTGAAGATGTTAGTGGAGAGTTGCCGTATACGCAGACTTGCTTTTCCCAGGTGAGTGCATGGCACATTCCTTATTCACTCACGCGCGCGCGCGCGCGCACACACACACACACACACACAGAGTTGAACATGTTTCTGTCTCGTCAGGAAAGGAGGTGTTCGTTGAGAGACGGTTTCTCGCCAATGCTTTTGGGTGCTTGCCCTTTTCCCCCTGGAGAGTGAAGTGTATGCGCTTTTTCCGTAGGCTTCAGTACACACCCTTGAGAAGCCTTCCGTCAGTCAGAAACAAGCCGTGAGTTGAAAGAGGCGTTCCACACAGACCTCCTTCTCAGAGCGAAGCCTGTCACACTTTTCCTTGGGCCTCCACACGCACTTTAGAAAAACTTCCTCCGGGAAGCTGTGAGTTGAACGACGGGTTTCCTACAGCGGTTTTCCGTGGGGGTAAGGATATATGGCACTTGGCCTTAGGCTTCCACGCACACATTGGAAACGGCTTCTCTCTTCGTGAAACAAGATGTGCGCTGAACGTTGCGTTCTGCGCAGGCTTGCTTTTCACACATCAGCCGATGGTACTTTCCCTAGGCTTCCACACGCGCAGTGAGTATCCCTTCCCTAAACCTGAACCAAGACGCGGGGGAAAGCTGCCTTCTACACCACCTTCTTTTCCGAGTTTCGTATAGAACCCTTGCGTTGTGCTTCCACATCCACTTTTGTCACTGCTTCGATATATCCTCCGGAGAGGGGTTCGCTTGAAAGACGGTCTCCCTCCGTCACGCTTTCAAGGAGTTAAGGATAGGGCACTCTCCTTATGCCTGCACACGTCCACTTGCAATCTCGACTGACTTCATGACCCCGTCCATATGCTACGCTGAAAGTCCCATTGCGCGCGGCCTTGTTTCTAAGAGATGAGGACAGGGCACGGCACGTTCCTTGTGCTTCCACCACGACTATATAAAAGGCTCCCGTCTCCAAGGCAAAGGATGTCAGGTGCAAGACGGCTTCGCAAAAGCGAGGTTGCCTCTTAGAGGGCGGTCTACGGCGCTCTGCTGACGCTTCCACGCCTACATATGCAAACGCTTCTGGGCTCACGAAAGAAGACGTCCGTTGAAAGCTGCCTTGTACCCCGACGCGTTTTCCGGAGTTAGGTCCAGAGAACGGTCCCTGTGCGATCACACGCAGCCTTGAGATGGCTCAGCTCTTTTCAATCGTCAGGGAGGACGTTTTTCGGAGTTAGGTCCAGGGAAAGGTAGTAAAGCGTACCGCACTTTCATGATGCTTCCACACCCACTTTTGGAAATGCTTCTCTCTCCAGGATACCTGAAGATGCTAGTGGCGAGTCGCCATAGACGCAGACTTGCTTTTCCCAGGTCAGTACATGGCACTCTCCTTATTCACTCACGCAGGCGCGCGCGCGCGTGCCCCCCCCCCCACACACACACAGAGTTGAACATGTTTCTGTCTCGTCAGGAAAGAAGGTGATCGTTGAGAGACGGTTTCTCGCCGATGCTTTTGGGTTCTTGCTTTTTTCCCCCCGGAGAGAGAAGTGTAGCCGCTTTTTCCCTAGGCTTCCGTACACACCCTTGAGAAGCCTTCCGTCAGCCAGAAACAAGCCATGAGTTGAAAGAGGCGTTCCACGCAGACCTCCTTCTCAGAGCGAAGCCTGTCACACTTTTCCTTGTGAAGTAAACTAGAGAGATACAAATACTTTCTCAATGATTGCTTTAACAAAAAAGGACTAAATATCCCAATCAGAAAACATAGACTGTAAAGAGGAAGCAAGACCCATCTCTATGCTGCCTACCAGAGAATCACTTCAGACCTAAAAATAAAAGCAGATTGGAAGTAATGGGACACAAAACCATTTATCATGCAAATGGAAGTGAAAAGAAAGTTGGAGTCGTAATATTTTTATGAGACAAAATAAACTGAATTGTGGGGAAGATGGCAGAGTAGAAGGACCCTAAACTCACCTCATCCCACAGATACAACTAGGTAACACTCACACCAGAGTCACCCAGAAATGGACCTTCAGATTTCCCCACAAAACTATACAACTAAATGGAGAGAGGGAATCACATCAAAGATGGTAGGAAGGACAAGGACTCTGTAGGAATCTGAAGCCCATATTTCTGACCACCAGAGGGAGGGAACCACAGTCACAGAGGGGCCAGAAACAAACTACTACACCGGGGAGCCTCTAAAGCGTAGAGACATCCTCATAGCTTATGGCTTTGAAAATCAGAAGGGATGACATTTGTGAGCGTATACAACCAGCAGACTTAAAGCTTGGAACTTTTAAAAATCAGCTGTCTCAGCTCTGAGAGAGCACAGAAGGTGATAGGAAGCTGAGATCTGTCCTTAAAGATTAAGCAGAGCAAAGAGTGTGGAGAAGCTTGGGTGAAGCAGGTTGAAAGGTGCTTGAGGATTAAACAAGGGAGACATAGTTCCTGAACTCAGAGTTTGCTAAGGGACTTGTCCAGGAACAAAGGAGCTGGCAGGTGCCATTTCCCTCTACGGCCCCTCATTATAAACACACACCTACCTGCAAGACCAAGCACAATCTAGCAATCACTAACTTGCATAAACCATGGCCCATCCCCACACCTACCACACCTGCTTCAGTCCCAGTGCTGTGGATACCCTCCCTGATAAGACCCACACAATCCTTGACAACAATATGTCTCCCCATCACCCACAGAACACGCATGCATCTTGTTAAAACAGCACACCCCATGTGTTGTGCACAATGACACAGTCCAGATCCAGTCTCTGTTGTTGCTATGCATTACCTTCAGAGGAGAACCAGCATCACCAAGTGAAAAATGTATGTTCTGCCCCGTATTTTCAAGAACAAGCAATATATCTGACCTTCCTAACCGAGAGATATTCTCTGAGAAGTAGGCCAAATGAGCAGACAGAGGACTATGTCCTAAACGAAAGAAGAGGACAAAGCCACAGCAAGAGACCTAAACAAAATGGATATAAGGAACATGCCTGACAGAAAATTTAAGATAACAATTATAAAGATACTCACTGGGGAAATGAAAAGAGGGAGGACATCAGAAGGGGGAACATCATTGAGACTCTTAACAAAGAGATATGAAAGAAATAATCAGAGATGTGGAACACAAGAAATGAAATGAAGAATATACTAGATAGAATAATTAGCAGGATGGACGAAGCAGAGGAACAAATTAATGAACTAGAAGACAGTAATGGAAAGTAATCAAGCGGAACAAATGAGAGGAAAAAGAAGTATGCAAAAATGAGAAGAGACATAGGGAATTCAGTGACTCCATCCAGTGTAACAACACCCACATGAGAGGGATCCCAGAAGGTGAAAAGGGGGAAAAGGGGGCAGAAAATCTATTTGACCAAAGAAGAGCTGAAAACTTAACCTAATCTGGTGAAGGAAACCTATACAAATCCATAAGGCATAGAGATCCCCTCCCACAAAATCAACCTAAGGAGGTCCACATCAAGATACATTGTAATCCAAATGGGAAAAGGTAGTGATAAAGAAAAAACATTTAAAGCAGCAAGATAAAAGAAGACAGTTAACATGCAAGGGAAAGCCCATAAATCTATCAGCTGAGTTTTCAGCAGAAACTATGCAGGACAGAAGAAAGTGGCGTTAAATATTCAAAGTGCTGAATGAGAAAAATCTGCAGCAAGGAATAATTTATCCAGCAAGCCTATCCTTCAGAAAAGAAGGGGAGAAAAAGAGTTTCTTAGCCACACAAACTAAAAGAGTTCATGACCACTAAATTAACTACAAAAAATATTGAAGGGGACACTATGAGTGGAAAAAAATCGTAAGTGAGAGTATGACAATAATGAATCAAGGAAGCAGTAAAAATAAGTATTTCTGTAAAAATCAGTTAAGGGATTCACAAAATAAAAGTATGTAAAATATGAAAACATATACCCTAACACATGAGGAGGAGTCAACAGTGGGTTTGAACTTAAACAGCATTCAACTTAATATAGACTGAAAAGGCTATATACAATCCAGGGGGTCACCACAAACCCAAACCTCTAATACACATGCAAAAGATAAAGGGAAAGAAATCCAAGAATATCATTAAAGAAAACGAGCAAACCATGAGAGAGAGAGCAAGAGAAGAAAGGATCAGAGAAAAACTACACAAAAAACTATGAAACAAGTAACAAAACATCAATAAATACATGTCTAATGATAATTAGTTTGAATGTAAATGGACTAAATGCTCCAAGCAAAAGAGCATGACAGAGTTTGTATATATATATAAAAGATTTCACACCTAAAGACACCTGCAGATGGAAATTAAGAGATGGAGAAACATTAATCATGCAAGTGGATGTCAAAAGAAGTCAGAGTAGCAATCCTTATATCAGACAAAATAGACTTTTTTAACATTGAAATTGAATTAGCCAACATAGAGTACACCAGTAGTTTCAAATGTAGCGTTCCACAATTCATCAGTTGTGTATAACACCCAGTGTTCATCACATCGCATGCATTCCTTAATGCCCATCACACAGTTACTCCATCTCCCCACCCACCTTTCCTCCAGCAACCCTCAGTTTGTTTCCAATAGTTAGGAACCTGTCATGGATTTTCTTCCTCTCTGGTTTCTTCGCATTCATTTTCCCTCCCTTCCCCTATGATCCTCTGTGCTGTTCCTTCTATTCCACATATGAGTAAAACCATATAATAATTGTTTTTCTCTGACTGACTTATTTTGCTCAGCATAATACCCTCCAGTGCCATCCACATCGATATGCTAAATATTGATCCTTTCTGATGGCTGAGTCATATTCCTTTGTATATGTATATACCATGTTTTCTTTATCCATTATCTGTCGATGGATGTCTTGGTTCCTTCCACGGTTTGGCTATTGTGGACAATGTCGCTATAAACATTTGGGGTGCAGTTGCCCCTTCAGATCACTACATTTGTAGCTTTGGGGTAAATAAAATTGCTGGGTTGTAAGGGAGCTCTGTTTTAACTTCGTGAGGAACCTCCATATTGTTTTCCAAAGTGGCTGTACCAGTTTTCATTCCCACTTAGAAGTGTAAGAGAGTTCCCCTTTCTCCTCACCAACATTTGTTATTTCTTCGCTTGTTAATTTTTGCAATTCTGACTGGTGTGAAGTGGTATCTCATTGTCATTTGGATTTCTTTTTCCCCATGCCAAGTGCTGTTGAGCAGTTTCTCATATGTCTGTTGGCCATTTGTGTGTCTTCTTTGGAGAAATACCTGTTCATATCTTCTGCCCATTTCTTGACTCGGTTATTTGTATTTTGGGTGTTGAGTTTGGGTGTTGAACGGTAGTAAAGCGTACGGCACTTTCATGATGCTTCCACACCCACTTTTGGAAATGCTTCTCTCTCAAGGATACCTGAAGATGTTAGTGGAGAGTTGCCGTATACGCAGACTTGCTTTTCCCAGGTGAGTGCATGGCACATTCCTTATTCACTCACGCGCGCGCGCGCGCGCACACACACACACACACACACAGAGTTGAACATGTTTCTGTCTCGTCAGGAAAGGAGGTGTTCGTTGAGAGACGGTTTCTCACCAATGCTTTTGGGTGCTTGCCCTTTTCCCCCCGGAGAGTGAAGTGTATGCGCTTTTTGCCTAGGCTTCCGTACACACCCTTGAGAAGCCTTCCCTCAGCCAGAAACAAGCCGTGAGTTGAAAGAGGCGTTCCACACAGACCTCCTTCTCAGAGCGAAGCCTGTCACACTTTTCCTTGGGCCTCCACACGCACTTTAGAAAAACTTCCTCCGGGAAGCTGTGAGTTGAACGACGGGTTTCCTACAGCGGTTTTCCGTGGGGGTAAGGATATATGGCACTTGGCCTTAGGTTTCCACGCACAGATTGGAAAGGCTTCTCTCTTCGTGAAACAAGATGTGCGCTGAACGTTGCGTTCTGCGCAGGCTTGGTTTTCACACATCAGCCCATGGTACTTTCCCTAGGCTTCCACACGCGCAGTGAGTATCCCTTCCCTAAAGCTGAACCAAGACGCGGGGGAAAGCTGCCTTCTACACCACCTTCTTTTCCGAGTTTCGTATAGAACCCTTGCGTTGTGCTTCCACATCCACTTTTGTCACTGCTTCGATATATCCTCCGGAGAGGGGTTCGCTTGAAAGACGGTCTCCCTCCGTCACGCTTTCAAGGAGTTAAGGATAGGGCACTCTCCTTATGCCTGCACACGTCCACTTGCAATCTCGACTGACTTCATGACCCCGTCCATATGCTACGCTGAAAGTCCCATTGCGCGCGGCCTTGTTTCTAAGAGATGAGGACAGGGCACGGCACGTTCCTTGTGCTTCCACCACGACTATATAAAAGGCTCCCGTCTCCAAGGCAAAGGATGTCAGGTGCAAGACGGCTTCGCAAAAGCGAGGTTGCCTCTTAGAGGGCGGTCTACGGCGCTCTCCTGACGCTTCCACGCCTACATATGCAAACGCTTCTGGGCTCACGAAAGAAGACGTCCGTTGAAAGCTGCCTTGTACCCCGACGCGTTTCTCGGAGTTAGGTCCAGGGAACGGTCCCTGTGCGATCACACGCAGCCTTGAGATGACTCAGCTCTTTTCGATCGTCAGGGAGGACGTTTCTCGGAGTTAGGTCCAGGGAAAGGTAGTAAAGCGTACGGCACTTTCATGATGCTTCCACACCCACTTTTGGAAATGCTTCTCTCTCCAGGATACCTGAAGATGCTAGTGGCGAGTCGCCGTAGACGCAGACTTGCTTTTCCCAGGTCAGTACATGGCACTCTCCTTATTCACTCACGCACGCGCGCGCGCACGTGCCCTCACACACACAGACACACACACACACACACAGAGTTGAACATGTTTCTGTCTCGTCAGGAAAGAAGGTGATCGTTGAGAGACGGTTTCTCGCCGATGCTTTTGGGTTCTTGCTTTTTTCCCCCCGGAGAGAGAAGTGTAGCCGCTTTTTCCCTAGGCTTCCGTACACACCCTTGAGAAGCCTTCCGTCAGCCAGAAACAAGCCATGAGTTGAAAGAGGCGTTCCACGCAGACCTCCTTCTCAGAGCGAAGCCTGTCACACTTTTCCTTGTGAAGTCAACTAGAGAGATACAAATACTTTCTCAATGATTGCTTTAACAAAAAAGGACTAAATATCCCAATCAGAAAACATAGACTGTAAAGAGGAAGCAAGACCCATCTCTATGCTGCCTAGCAGAGAATCACTTCAGACCTAAAAATAAAAGCAGATTGGAAGTAATGGGACACAAAACCATTTATCATGCAAATGGAAGTGAAAAGAAAGTTGGAGTCGTAATATTTTTATGAGACAAAATAAACTGAATTGTGGGGAAGATGGCAGAGTAGAAGGACCCTAAACTCACCTCATCCCACAGATACAACTAGGTAACACTCACACCAGAGTCACCCAGAAATGGACCTTCAGATTTCCCCACAAAACTATACAACTAAATGGAGAGAGGGAATCACATCAAAGATGGTAGGAAGGACAAGGACTCTGTAGGAATCTAAACCCCATATTTCTGACCACCAGAGGGAGGGAACCACAGTCACAGAGGGGCCAGAAACAAACTACTACACCGGGGAGCCTCTAAAGCGTAGAGACATCCTCATAGCTTATGGCTTTGAAAATCAGAAGGGATGACATTTGTGAGCGTATACAACCAGCAGACTTAAAGCTTGGAACTTTTAAAAATCAGCTGTCTCAGCTCTGAGAGAGCACAGAAGGTGATAGGAAGCTGAGATCTGTCCTTAAAGATTAAGCAGAGCAAAGAGTGTGGAGAAGCTTGGGTGAAGCAGGTTGAAAGGTGCTTGAGGATTAAACAAGGGAGACATAGTTCCTGAACTCAGAGTTTGCTAAGGGACTTGTCCAGGAACAAAGGAGCTGGCAGGTGCCATTTCCCTCTACGGCCCCTCATTATAAACACACACCTACCTGCAAGACCAAGCACAATCTAGCAATCACTAACTTGCATAAACCATGGCCCATCCCCACACCTACCACACCTGCTTCAGTCCCAGTGCTGTGGATACCCTCCCTGATAAGACCCACACAATCCTTGACAACAATATGTCTCCCCATCACCCACAGAACACGCATGCATCTTGTTAAAACAGCACACCCCATGTGTTGTGCACAATGACAGAGTCCAGATCCAGTCTCTGTTGTTGCTATGCATTACCTTCAGAGGAGAACCAGCATCACCAAGTGAAAAATGTATGTTCTGCCCCGTATTTCAAGAACAAGCAATATATCTGACCTTCCTAACCGAGAGATATTCTCTGAGAAGTAGGCCAAATGAGCAGACAGAGGACTATGTCCTAAACGAAAGAAGAGGACAAAGCCACAGCAAGAGACCTAAACAAAATGGATATAAGGAACATGCCTGACAGAAAATTTAAGATAACAATTATAAAGATACTCACTGGGGAAATGAAAAGAGGGAGGACATCAGAAGGGGGAACATCATTGAGACTCTTAACAAAGAGATATGAAAGAAATAATCAGAGATGTGGAACACAAGAAATGAAATGAAGAATATACTAGATAGAATAATTAGCAGGATGGACGAAGCAGAGGAACAAATTAATGAACTAGAAGACAGTAATGGAAAGTAATCAAGCGGAACAAATGAGAGGAAAAAGAAGTATGCAAAAATGAGAAGAGACATAGGGAATTCAGTGACTCCATCCAGTGTAACAACACCCACATGAGAGGGATCCCAGAAGGTGAAAAGGGGGAAAAGGGGGCAGAAAATCTATTTGACCAAAGAAGAGCTGAAAACTTAACCTAATCTGGTGAAGGAAACCTATACAAATCCATAAGGCATAGAGATCCCCTCCCACAAAATCAACCTAAGGAGGTCCACATCAAGATACATAGTAATCCAAATGGGAAAAGGTAGTGATAAAGAAAAAACATTTAAAGCAGCAAGATAAAAGAAGACAGTTAACATGCAAGGGAAAGCCCATAAATCTATCAGCTGAGTTTTCAGCAGAAACTATGCAGGACAGAAGAAAGTGGCGTTAAATATTCAAAGTGCTGAAGGAGAAAAATCTGCAGCAAGGAATAATTTATCCAGCAAGCCTATCCTTCAGAAAAGAAGGGGAGAAAAAGAGTTTCTTAGCCACACAAACTAAAAGAGTTCATGACCACTAAATTAACTACAAAAAATATTGAAGGGGACACTATGAGTGGAAAAAAATCGTAAGTGAGAGTATGACAATAATGAATCAAGGAAGCAGTAAAAATAAGTATTTCTGTAAAAATCAGTTAAGGGATTCACAAAATAAAAGTATGTAAAATATGAAAACATATACCCTAACACATGAGGAGGAGTCAACAGTGGGTTTGAACTTAAACAGCATTCAACTTAATATAGACTGAAAAGGCTATATATAATCCAGGGGGTCACCACAAACCCAAACCTCTAATACACATGCAAAAGATAAAGGGAAAGAAATCCAAGAATATCATTAAAGAAAACGAGCAAACCATGAGAGAGAGAGCAAGAGAAGAAAGGATCAGAGAAAAACTACACAAAAAACTATGAAACAAGTAACAAAACATCAATAAATACATGTCTAATGATAATTAGTTTGAATGTAAATGGACTAAATGCTCCAAGCAAAAGAGCATGACAGAGTTTGTATATATATATAAAAGATTTCACACCTAAAGACACCTGCAGATGGAAATTAAGAGATGGAGAAACATTAATCATGCAAGTGGATGTCAAAAGAAGTCAGAGTAGCAATCCTTATATCAGACAAAATAGACTTTTTTAACATTGAAATTGAATTAGCCAACATAGAGTACACCAGTAGTTTCAAATGTAGCGTTCCACAATTCATCAGTTGTGTATAACACCCAGTGTTCATCACATCACATGCATTCCTTAATGCCCATCACACAGTTACTCCATCTCCCCACCCACCTTTCCTCCAGCAACCCTCAGTTTGTTTCCAATAGCTGGGAACCTGTCATGGATTTTCTTCCTCTCTGGTTTCTTCGCATTCATTTTCCCTCCCTTCCCCTATGATCCTCTGTGCTGTTCCTTCTATTCCACATATGAGTAAAACCATATAATAATTGTTTTTCTCTGACTGACTTATTTTGCTCAGCATAATACCCTCCAGTGCCATCCACATCGATATGCTAAATATTGATCCTATCTGATGGCTGAGTCATATTCCTTTGTATATGTATATACCATGTTTCCTTTATCCATTATCTGTCGATGGATGTCTTGGTTCCTTCCACGGTTTGGCTATTGTGGACAATGTCGCTATAAACATTCGGGGTGCAGTTGCCCCTTCAGATCACTACATTTGTAGCTTTGGGGTAAATAAAATTGCTGGGTTGTAAGGGAGCTCTGTTTTAACTTCGTGAGGAACCTCCATATTGTTTTCCAAAGTGGCTGTACCAGTTTTCATTCCCACTTAGAAGTGTAAGAGAGTTCCCCTTTCTCCTCACCAACATTTGTTATTTCTTCGCTTGTTAATTTTTGCAATTCTGACTGGTGTGAAGTGGTATCTCATTGTCATTTGGATTTCTTTTTCCCCATGCCAAGTGCTGTTGAGCAGTTTGTCATATGTCTGTTGGCCATTTGTGTGTCTTCTTTGGAGAAATATCTGTTCATATCTTCTGCCCATTTCTTGACTCGCTTATTTGTTTTTTGGGTGTTGAGTTTGGGTGTTGAACGGTAGTAAAGCGTACGGCACTTTCATGATGCTTCCACACCCACTTTTGGAAATGCTTCTCTCTCCAGGATACCTGAAGATGTTAGTGGAGAGTTGCCGTATACGCAGACTTGCTTTTCCCAGGTGAGTGCATGGCACATTCCTTATTCACTCACGCGCGCGCGCGCGCACACACACACACACACACACACAGAGTTGAACATGTTTCTGTCTCGTCAGGAAAGGAGGTGTTCGTTGAGAGACGGGTTCTCGCCAATGCTTTTGGGTGCTTGCCCTTTTCCCCCCGGAGAGTGAAGTGTATGCGCTTTTTGCCTAGGCTTCCGTACACACCCTTGAGAAGCCTTCCCTCAGCCAGAAACAAGCCGTGAGTTGAAAGAGGCGTTCCACACAGACCTCCTTCTCAGAGCGAAGCCTGTCACACTTTTCCTTGGGCCTCCACACGCACTTTAGAAAAACTTCCTCCGGGAAGCTGTGAGTTGAACGACGGGTTTCCTACAGCGGTTTTCCGTGGGGGTAAGGATATATGGCACTTGGCCTTAGGCTTCCACGCACAGATTGGAAAGACTTCTCTCTTCGTGAAACAAGATGTGCGCTGAACGTTGCGTTCTGCGCAGGCTTGGTTTTCACACATCAGCCCATGGTACTTTCCCTAGGCTTCCACACGCGCAGTGAGTATCCCTTCCCTAAACCTGAACCAAGACGCGGGGGAAAGCTGCCTTCTACACCACCTTCTTTTCCGAGTTTCGTATAGAACCCTTGCGTTGTGCTTCCACATCCACTTTTGTCACTGCTTCGATATATCCTCCGGAGAGGGTTTAGCTTGAAAGACGGTCTCCCTCCGTCACGCTTTCAAGGAGTTAAGGATAGGGCACTCTCCTTATGCCTGCACACGTCCACTTGCAATCTCGACTGACTTCATGACCCCGTCCATATGCTACGCTGAAAGTCCCATTGCGCGCGGCCTTGTTTCTAAGAGATGAGGACAGGGCACGGCACGTTCCTTGTGCTTCCAGCACGACTATATAAAAGGCTCCCGTCTCCAAGGCAAAGGATGTCAGGTGCAAGACGGCTTCGCAAAAGCGAGGTTGCCTCTTAGAGGGCGGTCTACGGCGCTCTCCTGACGCTTCCACGCCTACATATGCAAACGCTTCTGGGCTCACGAAAGAAGACGTCCGTTGAAAGCTGCCTTGTACCCCGACGCGTTTCTCGGAGTTAGGTCCAGGGAACGGTCCCTGTGCGATCACACGCAGCCTTGAGATGGCTCAGCTCTTTTCGATCGTCAGGGAGGACGTTTCTCGGAGTTAGGTCCAGGGAAAGGTAGTAAAGCGTACGGCACTTTCATGATGCTTCCACACCCACTTTTGGAAATGCTTCTCTCTCCAGGATACCTGAAGATGCTAGTGGCGAGTCGCCGTAGACGCAGACTTGCTTTTCTCAGGTCAGTACATGGCACTCTCCTTATTCACTCACGCACGCGCGCGCGCGCGGGCCCTAACACACACACACACACACACACACACACACACAGAGTTGAACATGTTTCTGTCTCGTCAGGAAAGAAGGTGATCGTTGAGAGACGGTTTCTCGCCGATGCTTTTGGGTTCTTGCTTTTTTCCCCCCGGAGAGAGAAGTGTAGCCGCTTTTTCCCTAGGCTTCCGTACACACCCTTGAGAAGCCTTCCGTCAGCCAGAAACAAGCCATGAGTTGAAAGAGGCGTTCCACGCAGACCTCCTTCTCAGAGCGAAGCCTGTCACACTTTTCCTTGTGAAGTAAACTAGAGAGATACAAATACTTTCTCAATGATTGCTTTAACAAAAAAGGACTAAATATCCCAATCAGAAAACATAGACTGTAAAGAGGAAGCAAGACCCATCTCTATGCTGCCTACCAGAGAATCACTTCAGACCTAAAAATAAAAGCAGATTGGAAGTAATGGGACACAAAACCATTTATCATGCAAATGGAAGTGAAAAGAAAGTTGGAGTCGTAATATTTTTATGAGACAAAATAAACTGAATTGTGGGGAAGATGGCAGAGTAGAAGGACCCTAAACTCACCTCATCCCACAGATACAACTAGGTAACACTCACACCAGAGTCACCCAGAAATGGACCTTCAGATTTCCCCACAAAACTATACAACTAAATGGAGAGAGGGAATCACATCAAAGATGGTAGGAAGGACAAGGACTCTGTAGGAATCTAAAGCCCATATTTCTGACCACCAGAGGGAGGGAACCACAGTCACAGAGGGGCCAGAAACAAACTACTACACCGGGGAGCCTCTAAAGCGTAGAGACATCCTCATAGCTTATGGCTTTGAAAATCAGAAGGGATGACATTTGTGAGCGTATACAACCAGCAGACTTAAAGCTTGGAACTTTTAAAAATCAGCTGTCTCAGCTCTGAGAGAGCACAGAAGGTGATAGGAAGCTGAGATCTGTCCTTAAAGATTAAGCAGAGCAAAGAGTGTGGAGAAGCTTGGGTGAAGCAGGTTGAAAGGTGCTTGAGGATTAAACAAGGGAGACATAGTTCCTGAACTCAGAGTTTGCTAAGGGACTTGTCCAGGAACAAAGGAGCTGGCAGGTGCCATTTCCCTCTACGGCCCCTCATTATAAACACACACCTACCTGCAAGACCAAGCACAATCTAGCAATCACTAACTTGCATAAACCATGGCCCATCCCCACACCTACCACACCTGCTTCAGTCCCAGTGCTGTGGATACCCTCCCTGATAAGACCCACACAATCCTTGACAACAATATGTCTCCCCATCACCCACAGAACACGCATGCATCTTGTTAAAACAGCACACCCCATGTGTTGTGCACAATGACACAGTCCAGATCCAGTCTCTGTTGTTGCTATGCATTACCTTCAGAGGAGAACCAGCATCACCAAGTGAAAAATGTATGTTCTGCCCCGTATTTCAAGAACAAGCAATATATCTGACCTTCCTAACCGAGAGATATTCTCTGAGAAGTAGGCCAAATGAGCAGACAGAGGACTATGTCCTAAACGAAAGAAGAGGACAAAGCCACAGCAAGAGACCTAAACAAAATGGATATAAGGAACATGCCTGACAGAAAATTTAAGATAACAATTATAAAGATACTCACTGGGGAAATGAAAAGAGGGAGGACATCAGAAGGGGGAACATCATTGAGACTCTTAACAAAGAGATATGAAAGAAATAATCAGAGATGTGGAACACAAGAAATGAAATGAAGAATATACTAGATAGAATAATTAGCAGGATGGACGAAGCAGAGGAACAAATTAATGAACTAGAAGACAGTAATGGAAAGTAATCAAGCGGAACAAATGAGAGGAAAAAGAAGTATGCAAAAATGAGAAGAGACATAGGGAATTCAGTGACTCCATCCAGTGTAACAACACCCACATGAGAGGGATCCCAGAAGGTGAAAAGGGGGAAAAGGGGGCAGAAAATCTATTTGACCAAAGAAGAGCTGAAAACTTAACCTAATCTGGTGAAGGAAACCTATACAAATCCATAAGGCATAGAGATCCCCTCCCACAAAATCAACCTAAGGAGGTCCACATCAAGATACATAGTAATCCAAATGGGAAAAGGTAGTGATAAAGAAAAAACATTTAAAGCAGCAAGATAAAAGAAGACAGTTAACATGCAAGGGAAAGCCCATAAATCTATCAGCTGAGTTTTCAGCAGAAACTATGCAGGACAGAAGAAAGTGGCGTTAAATATTCAAAGTGCTGAAGGAGAAAAATCTGCAGCAAGGAATAATTTATCCAGCAAGCCTATCCTTCAGAAAAGAAGGGGAGAAAAAGAGTTTCTTAGCCACACAAACTAAAAGAGTTCATGACCACTAAATTAACTACAAAAAATATTGAAGGGGACACTATGAGTGGAAAAAAATCGTAAGTGAGAGTATGACAATAATGAATCAAGGAAGCAGTAAAAATAAGTATTTCTGTAAAAATCAGTTAAGGGATTCACAAAATAAAAGTATGTAAAATATGAAAACATATACCCTAACACATGAGGAGGAGTCAACAGTGGGTTTGAACTTAAACAGCATTCAACTTAATATAGACTGAAAAGGCTATATATAATCCAGGGGGTCACCACAAACCCAAACCTCTAATACACATGCAAAAGATAAAGGGAAAGAAATCCAAGAATATCATTAAAGAAAACGAGCAAACCATGAGAGAGAGAGCAAGAGAAGAAAGGATCAGAGAAAAACTACACAAAAAACTATGAAACAAGTAACAAAACATCAATAAATACATGTCTAATGATAATTAGTTTGAATGTAAATGGACTAAATGCTCCAAGCAAAAGAGCATGACAGAGTTTGTATATATATATAAAAGATTTCACACCTAAAGACACCTGCAGATGGAAATTAAGAGATGGAGAAACATTAATCATGCAAGTGGATGTCAAAAGAAGTCAGAGTAGCAATCCTTATATCAGACAAAATAGACTTTTTTAACATTGAAATTGAATTAGCCAACATAGAGTACACCAGTAGTTTCAAATGTAGCGTTCCACAATTCATCAGTTGTGTATAACACCCAGTGTTCATCACATCACATGCATTCCTTAATGCCCATCACACAGTTACTCCATCTCCCCACCCACCTTTCCTCCAGCAACCCTCAGTTTGTTTCCAATAGCTGGGAACCTGTCATGGATTTTCTTCCTCTCTGGTTTCTTCGCATTCATTTTCCCTCCCTTCCCCTATGATCCTCTGTGCTGTTCCTTCTATTCCACATATGAGTAAAACCATATAATAATTGTTTTTCTCTGACTGACTTATTTTGCTCAGCATAATACCCTCCAGTGCCATCCACATCGATATGCTAAATATTGATCCTATCTGATGGCTGAGTCATATTCCTTTGTATATGTATATACCATGTTTCCTTTATCCATTATCTGTCGATGGATGTCTTGGTTCCTTCCACGGTTTGGCTATTGTGGACAATGTCGCTATAAACATTCGGGGTGCAGTTGCCCCTTCAGATCACTACATTTGTAGCTTTGGGGTAAATAAAATTGCTGGGTTGTAAGGGAGCTCTGTTTTAACTTCGTGAGGAACCTCCATATTGTTTTCCAAAGTGGCTGTACCAGTTTTCATTCCCACTTAGAAGTGTAAGAGAGTTCCCCTTTCTCCTCACCAACATTTGTTATTTCTTCGCTTGTTAATTTTTGCAATTCTGACTGGTGTGAAGTGGTATCTCATTGTCATTTGGATTTCTTTTTCCCCATGCCAAGTGATGTTGAGCAGTTTGTCATATGTCTGTTGGCCATTTGTGTGTCTTCTTTGGAGAAATATCTGTTCATATCTTCTGCCCATTTCTTGACTCGCTTATTTGTTTTTTGGGTGTTGAGTTTGGGTGTTGAACGGTAGTAAAGCGTACGGCACTTTCATGATGCTTCCACACCCACTTTTGGAAATGCTTCTCTCTCCAGGATACCTGAAGATGTTAGTGGAGAGTTGCCGTATACGCAGACTTGCTTTTCCCAGGTGAGTGCATGGCACATTCCTTATTCACTCACGCGCGCGCGCGCGCACACACACACACACACACACACAGAGTTGAACATGTTTCTGTCTCGTCAGGAAAGGAGGTGTTCGTTGAGAGACGGGTTCTCGCCAATGCTTTTGGGTGCTTGCCCTTTTCCCCCCGGAGAGTGAAGTGTATGCGCTTTTTGCCTAGGCTTCCGTACACACACTTGAGAAGCCTTCCCTCAGCCAGAAACAAGCCGTGAGTTGAAAGAGGCGTTCCACACAGACCTCCTTCTCAGAGCGAAGCCTGTTCACTTTTCCTTGGGCCTCCACACGCACTTTAGAAAAACTTCCTCCGGGAAGCTGTGAGTTGAACGACGGGTTTCCTACAGCGGTTTTCCGTGGGGGTAAGGATATATGGCACTTGGCCTTAGGCTTCCACGCACAGATTGGAAAGGCTTCTCTCTTCGTGAAACAAGATGTGCGCTGAACTTTGCGTTCTGCGCAGGCTTGGTTTTCACACATCAGCCCATGGTACTTTCCCTAGGCTTCCACACGCGCAGTGAGTATCCCTTCCCTAAACCTGAACCAAGACGCGGGGGAAAGCTGCCTTCTACACCACCTTCTTTTCCGAGTTTCGTATAGAACCCTTGCGTTGTGCTTCCACATCCACTTTTGTCACTGCTTCGATATATCCTCCGGAGAGGGGTTAGCTTGAAAGACGGTCTCCCTCCGTCACGCTTTCAAGGAGTTAAGGATAGGGCACTCTCCTTATGCCTGCACACGTCCACTTGCAATCTCGACTGACTTCATGACCCCGTCCATATGCTACGCTGAAAGTCCCATTGCGCGCGGCCTTGTTTCTAAGAGATGAGGACAGGGCACGGCACGTTCCTTGTGCTTCCACCACGACTATATAAAAGGCTCCCGTCTCCAAGGCAAAGGATGTCAGGTGCAAGACGGCTTCGCAAAAGCGAGGTTGCCTCTTAGAGGGCGGTCTACGGCGCTCTCCTGACGCTTCCACGCCTACATATGCAAACGCTTCTGGGCTCACGAAAGAAGACGTCCGTTGAAAGCTGCCTTGTACCCCGACGCGTTTCTCGGAGTTAGGTCCAGGGAACGGTCCCTGTGCGATCACACGCAGCCTTGAGATGGCTCAGCTCTTTTCGATCGTCAGGGAGGACGTTTCTCGGAGTTAGGTCCAGGGAAAGGTAGTAAAGCGTACGGCACTTTCATGATGCTTCCACACCCACTTTTGGAAATGCTTCTCTCTCCAGGATACCTGAAGATGCTAGTGGCGAGTCGCCGTAGACGCAGACTTGCTTTTCCCAGGTCAGTACATGGCACTCTCCTTATTCACTCACGCACGCGCGCGCGCGCGGGCCCTAACACACACACACACACACACACACACACACACAGAGTTGAACATGTTTCTGTCTCGTCAGGAAAGAAGGTGATCGTTGAGAGACGGTTTCTCGCCGATGCTTTTGGGTTCTTGCTTTTTTCCCCCCGGAGAGAGAAGTGTAGCCGCTTTTTCCCTAGGCTTCCGTACACACCCTTGAGAAGCCTTCCGTCAGCCAGAAACAAGCCATGAGTTGAAAGAGGCGTTCCACGCAGACCTCCTTCTCAGAGCGAAGCCTGTCACACTTTTCCTTGTGAAGTCAACTAGAGAGATACAAATACTTTCTCAATGATTGCTTTAACAAAAAAGGACTAAATATCCCAATCAGAAAACATAGACTGTAAAGAGGAAGCAAGACCCATCTCTATGCTGCCTACCAGAGAATCACTTCAGACCTAAAAATAAAAGCAGATTGGAAGTAATGGGACACAAAACCATTTATCATGCAAATGGAAGTGAAAAGAAAGTTGGAGTCGTAATATTTTTATGAGACAAAATAAACTGAATTGTGGGGAAGATGGCAGAGTAGAAGGACCCTAAACTCACCTCATCCCACAGATACAACTAGGTAACACTCACACCAGAGTCACCCAGAAATGGACCTTCAGATTTCCCCACAAAACTATACAACTAAATGGAGAGAGGGAATCACATCAAAGATGGTAGGAAGGACAAGGACTCTGTAGGAATCTAAACCCCATATTTCTGACCACCAGAGGGAGGGAACCACAGTCACAGAGGGGCCAGAAACAAACTACTACACCGGGGAGCCTCTAAAGCGTAGAGACATCCTCATAGCTTATGGCTTTGAAAATCAGAAGGGATGACATTTGTGAGCGTATACAACCAGCAGACTTAAAGCTTGGAACTTTTAAAAATCAGCTGTCTCAGCTCTGAGAGAGCACAGAAGGTGATAGGAAGCTGAGATCTGTCCTTAAAGATTAAGCAGAGCAAAGAGTGTGGAGAAGCTTGGGTGAAGCAGGTTGAAAGGTGCTTGAGGATTAAACAAGGGAGACATAGTTCCTGAACTCAGAGTTTGCTAAGGGACTTGTCCAGGAACAAAGGAGCTGGCAGGTGCCATTTCCCTCTACGGCCCCTCATTATAAACACACACCTACCTGCAAGACCAAGCACAATCTAGCAATCACTAACTTGCATAAACCATGGCCCATCCCCACACCTACCACACCTGCTTCAGTCCCAGTGCTGTGGATACCCTCCCTGATAAGACCCACACAATCCTTGACAACAATATGTCTCCCCATCACCCACAGAACACGCATGCATCTTGTTAAAACAGCACACCCCATGTGTTGTGCACAATGACAGAGTCCAGATCCAGTCTCTGTTGTTGCTATGCATTACCTTCAGAGGAGAACCAGCATCACCAAGTGAAAAATGTATGTTCTGCCCCGTATTTTCAAGAACAAGCAATATATCTGACCTTCCTAACCGAGAGATATTCTCTGAGAAGTAGGCCAAATGAGCAGACAGAGGACTATGTCCTAAACGAAAGAAGAGGACAAAGCCACAGCAAGAGACCTAAACAAAATGGATATAAGGAACATGCCTGACAGAAAATTTAAGATAACAATTATAAAGATACTCACTGGGGAAATGAAAAGAGGGAGGAAATCAGAAGGGGGAACATCATTGCGACTCTTAACAAAGAGATATGAAAGAAATAATCAGAGATGTGGAACACAAAAAATGAAATGAAGAATATACTAGATAGAATAATTAGCAGGATGGACGAAGCAGAGGAACAAATTAATGAACTAGAAGACAGTAATGGAAAGTAATCAAGCGGAACAAATGAGAGGAAAAAGAAGTATGCAAAAATGAGAAGAGACATAGGGAATTCAGTGACTCCATCCAGTGTAACAACACCCACATGAGAGGGATCCCAGAAGGTGAAAAGGGGGAAAAGGGGGCAGAAAACCTATTTGACCAAAGAAGAGCTGAAAACTTAACCTAATGTGGTGAAGGAAACCTATACAAATCCATAAGGCATAGAGATCCCCTCCCACAAAATCAACCTAAGGAGGTCCACATCAAGATACATAGTAATCAAAATGGGAAAAGGTAGTGATAAAGAAAAAAACCTTTAAAGCAGCAAGATAAAAGAAGACAGTTAACATGCAAGGGAAAGCCCATAAATCTATCAGCTGAGTTTTCAGCAGAAACTATGCAGGACAGAAGAAAGTGGCGTTAAATATTCAAAGTGCTGAAGGAGAAAAATCTGCAGCAAGGAATAATTTATCCAGCAAGCCTATCCTTCAGAAAAGAAGGGGAGAAAAAGAGTTTCTTAGCCACACAAACTAAAAGAGTTCATGACCACTAAATTAACTACAAAAAATATTGAAGGGGACACTATGAGTGGAAAAAAATCGTAAGTGAGAGTATGACAATAATGAATCAAGGAAGCAGTAAAAATAAGTATTTCTGTAAAAATCAGTTAAGGGATTCACAAAATAAAAGTATGTAAAATATGAAAACATATACCCTAACACATGAGGAGGAGTCAACAGTGGGTTTGAACTTAAACAGCATTCAACTTAATATAGACTGAAAAGGCTATATATAATCCAGGGGGTGACCACAAACCCAAACCTCTAATACACATGCAAAAGGTAAAGGGAAAGAAATCCAAGAATATCATTAAAGAAAACGAGCAAACCATGAGAGAGAGAGCAAGAGAAGAAAGGATCAGAGAAAAACTACACAAAAAACTTTGAAACAAGTAACAAAACATCAATAAATACATGTCTACTGATAATTAGTTTGAATGTAAATGGACTAAATGCTCCAAGCAAAAGAGCATGACAGAGTTTGTATATATATATAAAAGATTTCACACCTAAAGACACCTGCAGATGGAAATTAAGAGATGGAGAAACATTAATCATGCAAGTGGATGTCAAAAGAAGTCAGAGTAGCAATCCTTATATCAGACAAAATAGAATTTTTTAACATTGAAATTGAATTAGCCAACATAGAGTACACCAGTAGTATCAAATGTAGCGTTCCACTATTCATCAGTTGTGTATAACACCCAGTGTTCATCACATCACATGCATTCCTTAATGCCCATCACACAGTTACTCCATCTCCCCACCCACCTTTCCTCCAGCAACCCTCAGTTTGTTTCCAATAGTTAGGAACCTGTCATGGATTTTCTTCCTCTCTGGTTTCTTCGCATTCATTTTCCCTCCCTTCCCCTATGATCCTCTGTGCTGTTCCTTCTATTCCACATATGAGTAAAACCATATAATAATTGTTTTTCTCTGACTGACTTATTCTGCTCAGCATAATACCCTCCAGTGCCATCCACATCGATATGCTAAATATTGATCCTTTCTGATGGCTGAGTCATATTCCTTTGTATATGTATATACCATGTTTTCTTTATCCATTTATCTGT
The DNA here is from genome assembly GCF_037043125.1 of Eumetopias jubatus. Lineage (NCBI taxonomy): Eukaryota > Metazoa > Chordata > Mammalia > Carnivora > Otariidae > Eumetopias > Eumetopias jubatus. Next base: position 1,512,408 of record NW_028274834.1, on the reverse strand, counting down.
CGATGGATGTCTTGGTTCCTTCCACGGTTTGGCTATTGTGGACAATGTCGCTATAAACATTCGGGGTGCAGTTGCCCCTTCAGATCACTACATTTGTAGCTTTGGGGTAAATAAAATTGCTGGGTTGTAAGGGAGCTCTGTTTTAAGTTCTTGAGGAACCTCCATATTGTTTTCCAAAGTGGCTGTACCAGTTTTCATTCCCACTTAGAAGTGTAAGAGAGTTCCCCTTTCTCCTCACCAACATTTGTTATTTTTTCGCTTGTTAATTTTTGCAATTCTGACTGGTGTGAAGTGGTATCTCATTGTCATTTGGATTTCTTTTTCCCCATGCCAAGTGCTGTTGAGCAGTTTCTCATATGTCTGTTGGCCATTTGTGTGTCTTCTTTGGAGAAATACCTGTTCATATCTTCTGCCCATTTCTTGACTCGGTTATTTGTATTTTGGGTGTTGAGTTTGGGTGTTGAACGGTAGTAAAGCGTACGGCACTTTCATGATGCTTCCACACCCACTTTTGGAAATGCTTCTCTCTCAAGGATACCTGAAGATGTTAGTGGAGAGTTGCCGTATACGCAGACTTGCTTTTCCCAGGTGAGTGCATGGCACATTCCTTATTCACTCACGCGCGCGCGCGCGCGCACACACACACACACACACACACACAGAGTTGAACATGTTTCTCTCTCGTCAGGAAAGGAGGTGTTCGTTGAGAGACGGTTTCTCGCCAATGCTTTTGGGTGCTTGCCCTTTTCCCCCCGGAGAGTGAAGTGTATGCGCTTTTTCCGTAGGCTTCAGTACACACCCTTGAGAAGCCTTCCGTCAGTCAGAAACAAGCCGTGAGTTGAAAGAGGCGTTCCACACAGACCTCCTTCTCAGAGCGAAGCCTGTCACACTTTTCCTTGGGCCTCCACACGCACTTTAGAAAAACTTCCTCCGGGAAGCTGTGAGTTGAACGACGGGTTTCCTACAGCGGTTTTCCGTGGGGGTAAGGATATATGACACTTGGCCTTAGGCTTCCACGCACACATTGGAAACGGCTTCTCTCTTCGTGAAACAAGATGTGCGCTGAACGTTGCGTTCTGCGCAGGCTTGCTTTTCACACATCAGCCGATGGTACTTTCCCTAGGCTTCCACACGCGCAGTGAGTATCCCTTCCCTAAACCTGAACCAAGACGCGGGGGAAAGCTGCCTTCTACACCACCTTCTTTTCCGAGTTTCGTATAGAACCCTTGCGTTGTGCTTCCACATCCACTTTTGTCACTGCTTCGATATATCCTCCGGAGAGGGGTTCGCTTGAAAGACGGTCTCCCTCCGTCACGCTTTCAAGGAGTTAAGGATAGGGCACTCTCCTTATGCCTGCACACGTCCACTTGCAATCTCGACTGACTTCATGACCCCGTCCATATGCTACGCTGAAAGTCCCATTGCGCGCGGCCTTGTTTCTAAGAGATGAGGACAGGGCACGGCACGTTCCTTGTGCTTCCACCACGACTATATAAAAGGCTCCCGTCTCCAAGGCAAAGGATGTCAGGTGCAAGACGGCTTCGCAAAAGCGAGGTTGCCTCTTAGAGGGCGGTCTACGGCGCTCTGCTGACGCTTCCACGCCTACATATGCAAACGCTTCTGGGCTCACGAAAGAAGACGTCCGTTGAAAGCTGCCTTGTACCCCGACGCGTTTTCCGGAGTTAGGTCCAGAGAACGGTCCCTGTGCGATCACACGCAGCCTTGAGATGGCTCAGCTCTTTTCAATCGTCAGGGAGGACGTTTTTCGGAGTTAGGTCCAGGGAAAGGTAGTAAAGCGTACGGCACTTTCATGATGCTTCCACACCCAATTTTGGAAATGCTTCTCTCTCCAGGATACCTGAAGATGCTAGTGGCGAGTCGCCATAGACGCAGACTTGCTTTTCCCAGGTCAGTACATGGCACTCTCCTTATTCACTCACGCAGGCGCGCGCGCGCGTGCCCCCCCCCCCCACACACACAGAGTTGAACATGTTTCTGTCTCGTCAGGAAAGAAGGTGATCGTTGAGAGACGGTTTCTCGCCGATGCTTTTGGGTTCTTGCTTTTTTCCCCCCGGAGAGAGAAGTGTAGCCGCTTTTTCCCTAGGCTTCCGTACACACCCTTGAGAAGCCTTCCGTCAGCCAGAAACAAGCCATGAGTTGAAAGAGGCGTTCCACGCAGACCTCCTTCTCAGAGCGAAGCCTGTCACACTTTTCCTTGTGAAGTAAACTAGAGAGATACAAATACTTTCTCAATGATTGCTTTAACAAAAAAGGACTAAATATCCCAATCAGAAAACATAGACTGTAAAGAGGAAGCAAGACCCATCTCTATGCTGCCTACCAGAGAATCACTTCAGACCTAAAAATAAAAGCAGATTGGAAGTAATGGGACACAAAACCATTTATCATGCAAATGGAAGTGAAAAGAAAGTTGGAGTCGTAATATTTTTATGAGACAAAATAAACTGAATTGTGGGGAAGATGGCAGAGTAGAAGGACCCTAAACTCACCTCATCCCACAGATACAACTAGGTAACACTCACACCAGAGTCACCCAGAAATGGACCTTCAGATTTCCCCACAAAACTATACAACTAAATGGAGAGAGGGAATCACATCAAAGATGGTAGGAAGGACAAGGACTCTGTAGGAATCTGAAGCCCATATTTCTGACCACCAGAGGGAGGGAACCACAGTCACAGAGGGGCCAGAAACAAACTACTACACCGGGGAGCCTCTAAAGCGTAGAGACATCCTCATAGCTTATGGCTTTGAAAATCAGAAGGGATGACATTTGTGAGCGTATACAACCAGCAGACTTAAAGCTTGGAACTTTTAAAAATCAGCTGTCTCAGCTCTGAGAGAGCACAGAAGGTGATAGGAAGCTGAGATCTGTCCTTAAAGATTAAGCAGAGCAAAGAGTGTGGAGAAGCTTGGGTGAAGCAGGTTGAAAGGTGCTTGAGGATTAAACAAGGGAGACATAGTTCCTGAACTCAGAGTTTGCTAAGGGACTTGTCCAGGAACAAAGGAGCTGGCAGGTGCCATTTCCCTCTACGGCCCCTCATTATAAACACACACCTACCTGCAAGACCAAGCACAATCTAGCAATCACTAACTTGCATAAACCATGGCCCATCCCCACACCTACCACACCTGCTTCAGTCCCAGTGCTGTGGATACCCTCCCTGATAAGACCCACACAATCCTTGACAACAATATGTCTCCCCATCACCCACAGAACACGCATGCATCTTGTTAAAACAGCACACCCCATGTGTTGTGCACAATGACACAGTCCAGATCCAGTCTCTGTTGTTGCTATGCATTACCTTCAGAGGAGAACCAGCATCACCAAGTGAAAAATGTATGTTCTGCCCCGTATTTTCAAGAACAAGCAATATATCTGACCTTCCTAACCGAGAGATATTCTCTGAGAAGTAGGCCAAATGAGCAGACAGAGGACTATGTCCTAAACGAAAGAAGAGGACAAAGCCACAGCAAGAGACCTAAACAAAATGGATATAAGGAACATGCCTGACAGAAAATTTAAGATAACAATTATAAAGATACTCACTGGGGAAATGAAAAGAGGGAGGACATCAGAAGGGGGAACATCATTGAGACTCTTAACAAAGAGATATGAAAGAAATAATCAGAGATGTGGAACACAAGAAATGAAATGAAGAATATACTAGATAGAATAATTAGCAGGATGGACGAAGCAGAGGAACAAATTAATGAACTAGAAGACAGTAATGGAAAGTAATCAAGCGGAACAAATGAGAGGAAAAAGAAGTATGCAAAAATGAGAAGAGACATAGGGAATTCAGTGACTCCATCCAGTGTAACAACACCCACATGAGAGGGATCCCAGAAGGTGAAAAGGGGGAAAAGGGGGCAGAAAATCTATTTGACCAAAGAAGAGCTGAAAACTTAACCTAATCTGGTGAAGGAAACCTATACAAATCCATAAGGCATAGAGATCCCCTCCCACAAAATCAACCTAAGGAGGTCCACATCAAGATACATTGTAATCCAAATGGGAAAAGGTAGTGATAAAGAAAAAACATTTAAAGCAGCAAGATAAAAGAAGACAGTTAACATGCAAGGGAAAGCCCATAAATCTATCAGCTGAGTTTTCAGCAGAAACTATGCAGGACAGAAGAAAGTGGCGTTAAATATTCAAAGTGCTGAATGAGAAAAATCTGCAGCAAGGAATAATTTATCCAGCAAGCCTATCCTTCAGAAAAGAAGGGGAGAAAAAGAGTTTCTTAGCCACACAAACTAAAAGAGTTCATGACCACTAAATTAACTACAAAAAATATTGAAGGGGACACTATGAGTGGAAAAAAATCGTAAGTGAGAGTATGACAATAATGAATCAAGGAAGCAGTAAAAATAAGTATTTCTGTAAAAATCAGTTAAGGGATTCACAAAATAAAAGTATGTAAAATATGAAAACATATACCCTAACACATGAGGAGGAGTCAACAGTGGGTTTGAACTTAAACAGCATTCAACTTAATATAGACTGAAAAGGCTATATATAATCCAGGGGGTCACCACAAACCCAAACCTCTAATACACATGCAAAAGATAAAGGGAAAGAAATCCAAGAATATCATTAAAGAAAACGAGCAAACCATGAGAGAGAGAGCAAGAGAAGAAAGGATCAGAGAAAAACTACACAAAAAACTATGAAACAAGTAACAAAACATCAATAAATACATGTCTAATGATAATTAGTTTGAATGTAAATGGACTAAATGCTCCAAGCAAAAGAGCATGACAGAGTTTGTATATATATATAAAAGATTTCACACCTAAAGACACCTGCAGATGGAAATTAAGAGATGGAGAAACATTAATCATGCAAGTGGATGTCAAAAGAAGTCAGAGTAGCAATCCTTATATCAGACAAAATAGACTTTTTTAACATTGAAATTGAATTAGCCAACATAGAGTACACCAGTAGTTTCAAATGTAGCGTTCCACAATTCATCAGTTGTGTATAACACCCAGTGTTCATCACATCGCATGCATTCCTTAATGCCCATCACACAGTTACTCCATCTCCCCACCCACCTTTCCTCCAGCAACCCTCAGTTTGTTTCCAATAGTTAGGAACCTGTCATGGATTTTCTTCCTCTCTGGTTTCTTCGCATTCATTTTCCCTCCCTTCCCCTATGATCCTCTGTGCTGTTCCTTCTATTCCACATATGAGTAAAACCATATAATAATTGTTTTTCTCTGACTGACTTATTTTGCTCAGCATAATACCCTCCAGTGCCATCCACATCGATATGCTAAATATTGATCCTTTCTGATGGCTGAGTCATATTCCTTTGTATATGTATATACCATGTTTTCTTTATCCATTATCTGTCGATGGATGTCTTGGTTCCTTCCACGGTTTGGCTATTGTGGACAATGTCGCTATAAACATTTGGGGTGCAGTTGCCCCTTCAGATCACTACATTTGTAGCTTTGGGGTAAATAAAATTGCTGGGTTGTAAGGGAGCTCTGTTTTAACTTCGTGAGGAACCTCCATATTGTTTTCCAAAGTGGCTGTACCAGTTTTCATTCCCACTTAGAAGTGTAAGAGAGTTCCCCTTTCTCCTCACCAACATTTGTTATTTCTTCGCTTGTTAATTTTTGCAATTCTGACTGGTGTGAAGTGGTATCTCATTGTCATTTGGATTTCTTTTTCCCCATGCCAAGTGCTGTTGAGCAGTTTCTCATATGTCTGTTGGCCATTTGTGTGTCTTCTTTGGAGAAATACCTGTTCATATCTTCTGCCCATTTCTTGACTCGGTTATTTGTATTTTGGGTGTTGAGTTTGGGTGTTGAACGGTAGTAAAGCGTACCGCACTTTCATGATGCTTCCACACCCACTTTTGGAAATGCTTCTCTCTCAAGGATACCTGAAGATGTTAGTGGAGAGTTGCCGTATACGCAGACTTGCTTTTCCCAGGTGAGTGCATGGCACATTCCTTATTCACTCACGCGCGCGCGCGCGCGCACACACACACACACACACACAGAGTTGAACATGTTTCTGTCTCGTCAGGAAAGGAGGTGTTCGTTGAGAGACGGTTTCTCACCAATGCTTTTGGGTGCTTGCCCTTTTCCCCCCGGAGAGTGAAGTGTATGCGCTTTTTGCCTAGGCTTCCGTACACACCCTTGAGAAGCCTTCCCTCAGCCAGAAACAAGCCGTGAGTTGAAAGAGGCGTTCCACACAGACCTCCTTCTCAGAGCGAAGCCTGTCACACTTTTCCTTGGGCCTCCACACGCACTTTAGAAAAACTTCCTCCGGGAAGCTGTGAGTTGAACGACGGGTTTTCTACAGCGGTTTTCCGTGGGGGTAAGGATATATGGCACTTGGCCTTAGGCTTCCACGCACAGATTGGAAAGGCTTCTCTCTTCGTGAAACAAGATGTGCGCTGAACGTTGCGTTCTGCGCAGGCTTGGTTTTCACACATCAGCCCATGGTACTTTCCCTAGGCTTCCACACGCGCAGTGAGTATCCCTTCCCTAAAGCTGAACCAAGACGCGGGGGAAAGCTGCCTTCTACACCACCTTCTTTTCCGAGTTTCGTATAGAACCCTTGCGTTGTGCTTCCACATCCACTTTTGTCACTGCTTCGATATATCCTCCGGAGAGGGGTTCGCTTGAAAGACGGTCTCCCTCCGTCACGCTTTCAAGGAGTTAAGGATAGGGCACTCTCCTTATGCCTGCACACGTCCACTTGCAATCTCGACTGACTTCATGACCCCGTCCATATGCTACGCTGAAAGTCCCATTGCGCGCGGCCTTGTTTCTAAGAGATGAGGACAGGGCACGGCACGTTCCTTGTGCTTCCACCACGACTATATAAAAGGCTCCCGTCTCCAAGGCAAAGGATGTCAGGTGCAAGACGGCTTCGCAAAAGCGAGGTTGCCTCTTAGAGGGCGGTCTACGGCGCTCTCCTGACGCTTCCACGCCTACATATGCAAACGCTTCTGGGCTCACGAAAGAAGACGTCCGTTGAAAGCTGCCTTGTACCCCGACGCGTTTCTCGGAGTTAGGTCCAGGGAACGGTCCCTGTGCGATCACACGCAGCCTTGAGATGGCTCAGCTCTTTTCGATCGTCAGGGAGGACGTTTCTCGGAGTTAGGTCCAGGGAAAGGTAGTAAAGCGTACGGCACTTTCATGATGCTTCCACACCCACTTTTGGAAATGCTTCTCTCTCCAGGATACCTGAAGATGCTAGTGGCGAGTCGCCGTAGACGCAGACTTGCTTTTCCCAGGTCAGTACATGGCACTCTCCTTATTCACTCACGCACGCGCGCGCGCACGTGCCCTCACACACACAGACACACACACACACACACAGAGTTGAACATGTTTCTGTCTCGTCAGGAAAGAAGGTGATCGTTGAGAGACGGTTTCTCGCCGATGCTTTTGGGTTCTTGCTTTTTTCCCCCCGGAGAGAGAAGTGTAGCCGCTTTTTCCCTAGGCTTCCGTACACACCCTTGAGAAGCCTTCCGTCAGCCAGAAACAAGCCATGAGTTGAAAGAGGCGTTCCACGCAGACCTCCTTCTCAGAGCGAAGCCTGTCACACTTTTCCTTGTGAAGTAAACTAGAGAGATACAAATACTTTCTCAATGATTGCTTTAACAAAAAAGGACTAAATATCCCAATCAGAAAACATAGACTGTAAAGAGGAAGCAAGACCCATCTCTATGCTGCCTACCAGAGAATCACTTCAGACCTAAAAATAAAAGCAGATTGGAAGTAATGGCACACAAAAGCATTTATCATGCAAATGGAAGTGAAAAGAAAGTTGGAGTCGTAATAATTTTATGAGACAAAATAAACTGAATTGTGGGGAAGATGGCAGAGTAGAAGGACCCTAAACTCACCTCATCCCACAGATACAACTAGGTAACACTCACACCAGAGTCACCCAGAAATGGACCTTCAGATTTCCCCACAAAACTATACAACTAAATGGAGAGAGGGAATCACATCAAAGATGGTAGGAAGGACAAGGACTCTGTAGGAATCTAAACCCCATATTTCTGACCACCAGAGGGAGGGAACCACAGTCACAGAGGGGCCAGAAACAAACTACTACACCGGGGAGCCTCTAAAGCGTAGAGACATCCTCATAGCTTATGGCTTTGAAAATCAGAAGGGATGACATTTGTGAGCGTATACAACCAGCAGACTTAAAGCTTGGAACTTTTAAAAATCAGCTGTCTCAGCTCTGAGAGAGCACAGAAGGTGATAGGAAGCTGAGATCTGTCCTTAAAGATTAAGCAGAGCAAAGAGTGTGGAGAAGCTTGGGTGAAGCAGGTTGAAAGGTGCTTGAGGATTAAACAAGGGAGACATAGTTCCTGAACTCAGAGTTTGCTAAGGGACTTGTCCAGGAACAAAGGAGCTGGCAGGTGCCATTTCCCTCTACGGCCCCTCATTATAAACACACACCTACCTGCAAGACCAAGCACAATCTAGCAATCACTAACTTGCATAAACCATGGCCCATCCCCACACCTACCACACCTGCTTCAGTCCCAGTGCTGTGGATACCCTCCCTGATAAGACCCACACAATCCTTGACAACAATATGTCTCCCCATCACCCACAGAACACGCATGCATCTTGTTAAAACAGCACACCCCATGTGTTGTGCACAATGACACAGTCCAGATCCAGTCTCTGTTGTTGCTATGCATTACCTTCAGAGGAGAACCAGCATCACCAAGTGAAAAATGTATGTTCTGCCCCGTATTTCAAGAACAAGCAATATATCTGACCTTCCTAACCGAGAGATATTCTCTGAGAAGTAGGCCAAATGAGCAGACAGAGGACTATGTCCTAAACGAAAGAAGAGGACAAAGCCACAGCAAGAGACCTAAACAAAATGGCTATAAGGAACATGCCTGACAGAAAATTTAAGATAACAATTATAAAGATACTCACTGGGGAAATGAAAAGAGGGAGGACATCAGAAGGGGGAACATCATTGAGACTCTTAACAAAGAGATATGAAAGAAATAATCAGAGATGTGGAACACAAGAAATGAAATGAAGAATATACTAGATAGAATAATTAGCAGGATGGACGAAGCAGAGGAACAAATTAATGAACTAGAAGACAGTAATGGAAAGTAATCAAGCGGAACAAATGAGAGGAAAAAGAAGTATGCAAAAATGAGAAGAGACATAGGGAATTCAGTGACTCCATCCAGTGTAACAACACCCACATGAGAGGGATCCCAGAAGGTGAAAAGGGGGAAAAGGGGGCAGAAAATCTATTTGACCAAAGAAGAGCTGAAAACTTAACCTAATCTGGTGAAGGAAACCTATACAAATCCATAAGGCATAGAGATCCCCTCCCACAAAATCAACCTAAGGAGGTCCACATCAAGATACATAGTAATCCAAATGGGAAAAGGTAGTGATAAAGAAAAAACATTTAAAGCAGCAAGATAAAAGAAGACAGTTAACATGCAAGGGAAAGCCCATAAATCTATCAGCTGAGTTTTCAGCAGAAACTATGCAGGACAGAAGAAAGTGGCGTTAAATATTCAAAGTGCTGAAGGAGAAAAATCTGCAGCAAGGAATAATTTATCCAGCAAGCCTATCCTTCAGAAAAGAAGGGGAGAAAAAGAGTTTCTTAGCCACACAAACTAAAAGAGTTCATGACCACTAAATTAACTACAAAAAATATTGAAGGGGACACTATGAGTGGAAAAAAATCGTAAGTGAGAGTATGACAATAATGAATCAAGGAAGCAGTAAAAATAAGTATTTCTGTAAAAATCAGTTAAGGGATTCACAAAATAAAAGTATGTAAAATATGAAAACATATACCCTAACACATGAGGAGGAGTCAACAGTGGGTTTGAACTTAAACAGCATTCAACTTAATATAGACTGAAAAGGCTATATATAATCCAGGGGGTCACCACAAACCCAAACCTCTAATACACATGCAAAAGATAAAGGGAAAGAAATCCAAGAATATCATTAAAGAAAACGAGCAAACCATGAGAGAGAGAGCAAGAGAAGAAAGGATCAGAGAAAAACTACACAAAAAACTATGAAACAAGTAACAAAACATCAATAAATACATGTCTAATGATAATTAGTTTGAATGTAAATGGACTAAATGCTCCAAGCAAAAGAGCATGACAGAGTTTGTATATATATATAAAAGATTTCACACCTAAAGACACCTGCAGATGGAAATTAAGAGATGGAGAAACATTAATCATGCAAGTGGATGTCAAAAGAAGTCAGAGTAGCAATCCTTATATCAGACAAAATAGACTTTTTTAACATTGAAATTGAATTAGCCAACATAGAGTACACCAGTAATTTCAAATGTAGCGTTCCACAATTCATCAGTTGTGTATAACACCCAGTGTTCATCACATCACATGCATTCCTTAATGCCCATCACACAGTTACTCCATCTCCCCACCCACCTTTCCTCCAGCAACCCTCAGTTTGTTTCCAATAGCTGGGAACCTGTCATGGATTTTCTTCCTCTCTGGTTTCTTCGCATTCATTTTCCCTCCCTTCCCCTATGATCCTCTGTGCTGTTCCTTCTATTCCACATATGAGTAAAACCATATAATAATTGTTTTTCTCTGACTGACTTATTTTGCTCAGCATAATACCCTCCAGTGCCATCCACATCGATATGCTAAATATTGATCCTATCTGATGGCTGAGTCATATTCCTTTGTATATGTATATACCATGTTTCCTTTATCCATTATCTGTCGATGGATGTCTTGGTTCCTTCCACGGTTTGGCTATTGTGGACAATGTCGCTATAAACATTCGGGGTGCAGTTGCCCCTTCAGATCACTACATTTGTAGCTTTGGGGTAAATAAAATTGCTGGGTTGTAAGGGAGCTCTGTTTTAACTTCGTGAGGAACCTCCATATTGTTTTCCAAAGTGGCTGTACCAGTTTTCATTCCCACTTAGAAGTGTAAGAGAGTTCCCCTTTCTCCTCACCAACATTTGTTATTTCTTCGCTTGTTAATTTTTGCAATTCTGACTGGTGTGAAGTGGTATCTCATTGTCATTTGGATTTCTTTTTCCCCATGCCAAGTGATGTTGAGCAGTTTGTCATATGTCTGTTGGCCATTTGTGTGTCTTCTTTGGAGAAATATCTGTTCATATCTTCTGCCCATTTCTTGACTCGCTTATTTGTTTTTTGGGTGTTGAGTTTGGGTGTTGAACGGTAGTAAAGCGTACGGCACTTTCATGATGCTTCCACACCCACTTTTGGAAATGCTTCTCTCTCCAGGATACCTGAAGATGTTAGTGGAGAGTTGCCGTATACGCAGACTTGCTTTTCCCAGGTGAGTGCATGGCACATTCCTTATTCACTCACGCGCGCGCGCGCGCACACACACACACACACACACACAGAGTTGAACATGTTTCTGTCTCGTCAGGAAAGGAGGTGTTCGTTGAGAGACGGGTTCTCGCCAATGCTTTTGGGTGCTTGCCCTTTTCCCCCCGGAGAGTGAAGTGTATGCGCTTTTTGCCTAGGCTTCCGTACACACCCTTGAGAAGCCTTCCCTCAGCCAGAAACAAGCCGTGAGTTGAAAGAGGCGTTCCACACAGACCTCCTTCTCAGAGCGAAGCCTGTCACACTTTTCCTTGGGCCTCCACACGCACTTTAGAAAAACTTCCTCCGGGAAGCTGTGAGTTGAACGACGGGTTTCCTACAGCGGTTTTCCGTGGGGGTAAGGATATATGGCACTTGGCCTTAGGCTTCCACGCACAGATTGGAAAGGCTTCTCTCTTCGTGAAACAAGATGTGCGCTGAACGTTGCGTTCTGCGCAGGCTTGGTTTTCACACATCAGCCCATGGTACTTTCCCTAGGCTTCCACACGCGCAGTGAGTATCCCTTCCCTAAACCTGAACCAAGACGCGGGGGAAAGCTGCCTTCTACACCACCTTCTTTTCCGAGTTTCGTATAGAACCCTTGCGTTGTGCTTCCACATCCACTTTTGTCACTGCTTCGATATATCCTCCGGAGAGGGGTTAGCTTGAAAGACGGTCTCCCTCCGTCACGCTTTCAAGGAGTTAAGGATAGGGCACTCTCCTTATGCCTGCACACGTCCACTTGCAATCTCGACTGACTTCATGACCCCGTCCATATGCTACGCTGAAAGTCCCATTGCGCGCGGCCTTGTTTCTAAGAGATGAGGACAGGGCACGGCACGTTCCTTGTGCTTCCAGCACGACTATATTAAAGGCTCCCGTCTCCAAGGCAAAGGATGTCAGGTGCAAGACGGCTTCGCAAAAGCGAGGTTGCCTCTTAGAGGGCGGTCTACGGCGCTCTCCTGACGCTTCCACGCCTACATATGCAAACGCTTCTGGGCTCACGAAAGAAGACGTCCGTTGAAAGCTGCCTTGTACCCCGACGCGTTTCTCGGAGTTAGGTCCAGGGAACGGTCCCTGTGCGATCACACGCAGCCTTGAGATGGCTCAGCTCTTTTCGATCGTCAGGGAGGACGTTTCTCGGAGTTAGGTCCAGGGAAAGGTAGTAAAGCGTACGGCACTTTCATGATGCTTCCACACCCACTTTTGGAAATGCTTCTCTCTCCAGGATACCTGAAGATGCTAGTGGCGAGTCGCCGTAGACGCAGACTTGCTTTTCTCAGGTCAGTACATGGCACTCTCCTTATTCACTCACGCACGCGCGCGCGCGCGGGCCCTAACACACACACACACACACACACACACACACACAGAGTTGAACATGTTTCTGTCTCGTCAGGAAAGAAGGTGATCGTTGAGAGACGGTTTCTCGCCGATGCTTTTGGGTTCTTGCTTTTTTCCCCCCGGAGAGAGAAGTGTAGCCGCTTTTTCCCTAGGCTTCCGTACACACCCTTGAGAAGCCTTCCGTCAGCCAGAAACAAGCCATGAGTTGAAAGAGGCGTTCCACGCAGACCTCCTTCTCAGAGCGAAGCCTGTCACACTTTTCCTTGTGAAGTAAACTAGAGAGATACAAATACTTTCTCAATGATTGCTTTAACAAAAAAGGACTAAATATCCCAATCAGAAAACATAGACTGTGAAGAGGAAGCAAGACCCATCTCTATGCTGCCTACCAGAGAATCACTTCAGACCTAAAAATAAAAGCAGATTGGAAGTAATGGGACACAAAACCATTTATCATGCAAATGGAAGTGAAAAGAAAGTTGGAGTCGTAATATTTTTATGAGACAAAATAAACTGAATTGTGGGGAAGATGGCAGAGTAGAAGGACCCTAAACTCACCTCATCCCACAGATACAACTAGGTAACACTCACACCAGAGTCACCCAGAAATGGACCTTCAGATTTCCCCACAAAACTATACAACTAAATGGAGAGAGGGAATCACATCAAAGATGGTAGGAAGGACAAGGACTCTGTAGGAATCTAAAGCCCATATTTCTGACCACCAGAGGGAGGGAACCACAGTCACAGAGGGGCCAGAAACAAACTACTACACCGGGGAGCCTCTAAAGCGTAGAGACATCCTCATAGCTTATGGCTTTGAAAATCAGAAGGGATGACATTTGTGAGCGTATACAACCAGCAGACTTAAAGCTTGGAACTTTTAAAAATCAGCTGTCTCAGCTCTGAGAGAGCACAGAAGGTGATAGGAAGCTGAGATCTGTCCTTAAAGATTAAGCAGAGCAAAGAGTGTGGAGAAGCTTGGGTGAAGCAGGTTGAAAGGTGCTTGAGGATTAAACAAGGGAGACATAGTTCCTGAACTCAGAGTTTGCTAAGGGACTTGTCCAGGAACAAAGGAGCTGGCAGGTGCCATTTCCCTCTACGGCCCCTCATTATAAACACACACCTACCTGCAAGACCAAGCACAATCTAGCAATCACTAACTTGCATAAACCATGGCCCATCCCCACACCTACCACACCTGCTTCAGTCCCAGTGCTGTGGATACCCTCCCTGATAAGACCCACACAATCCTTGACAACAATATGTCTCCCCATCACCCACAGAACACGCATGCATCTTGTTAAAACAGCACACCCCATGTGTTGTGCACAATGACACAGTCCAGATCCAGTCTCTGTTGTTGCTATGCATTACCTTCAGAGGAGAACCAGCATCACCAAGTGAAAAATGTATGTTCTGCCCCGTATTTCAAGAACAAGCAATATATCTGACCTTCCTAACCGAGAGATATTCTCTGAGAAGTAGGCCAAATGAGCAGACAGAGGACTATGTCCTAAACGAAAGAAGAGGACAAAGCCACAGCAAGAGACCTAAACAAAATGGATATAAGGAACATGCCTGACAGAAAATTTAAGATAACAATTATAAAGATACTCACTGGGGAAATGAAAAGAGGGAGGACATCAGAAGGGGGAACATCATTGAGACTCTTAACAAAGAGATATGAAAGAAATAATCAGAGATGTGGAACACAAGAAATGAAATGAAGAATATACTAGATAGAATAATTAGCAGGATGGACGAAGCAGAGGAACAAATTAATGAACTAGAAGACAGTAATGGAAAGTAATCAAGCGGAACAAATGAGAGGAAAAAGAAGTATGCAAAAATGAGAAGAGACATAGGGAATTCAGTGACTCCATCCAGTGTAACAACACCCACATGAGAGGGATCCCAGAAGGTGAAAAGGGGGAAAAGGGGGCAGAAAATCTATTTGACCAAAGAAGAGCTGAAAACTTAACCTAATCTGGTGAAGGAAACCTATACAAATCCATAAGGCATAGAGATCCCCTCCCACAAAATCAACCTAAGGAGGTCCACATCAAGATACATAGTAATCCAAATGGGAAAAGGTAGTGATAAAGAAAAAACATTTAAAGCAGCAAGATAAAAGAAGACAGTTAACATGCAAGGGAAAGCCCATAAATCTATCAGCTGAGTTTTCAGCAGAAACTATGCAGGACAGAAGAAAGTGGCGTTAAATATTCAAAGTGCTGAATGAGAAAAATCTGCAGCAAGGAATAATTTATCCAGCAAGCCTATCCTTCAGAAAAGAAGGGGAGAAAAAGAGTTTCTTAGCCACACAAACTAAAAGAGTTCATGACCACTAAATTAACTACAAAAAATATTGAAGGGGACACTATGAGTGGAAAAAAATCGTAAGTGAGAGTATGACAATAATGAATCAAGGAAGCAGTAAAAATAAGTATTTCTGTAAAAATCAGTTAAGGGATTCACAAAATAAAAGTATGTAAAATATGAAAACATATACCCTAACACATGAGGAGGAGTCAACAGTGGGTTTGAACTTAAACAGCATTCAACTTAATATAGACTGAAAAGGCTATATATAATCCAGGGGGTCACCACAAACCCAAACCTCTAATACACATGCAAAAGATAAAGGGAAAGAAATCCAAGAATATCATTAAAGAAAACGAGCAAACCATGAGAGAGAGAGCAAGAGAAGAAAGGATCAGAGAAAAACTACACAAAAAACTATGAAACAAGTAACAAAACATCAATAAATACATGTCTAATGATAATTAGTTTGAATGTAAATGGACTAAATGCTCCAAGCAAAAGAGCATGACAGAGTTTGTATATATATATAAAAGATTTCACACCTAAAGACACCTGCAGATGGAAATTAAGAGATGGAGAAACATTAATCATGCAAGTGGATGTCAAAAGAAGTCAGAGTAGCAATCCTTATATCAGACAAAATAGACTTTTTTAACATTGAAATTGAATTAGCCAACATAGAGTACACCAGTAGTTTCAAATGTAGCGTTCCACAATTCATCAGTTGTGTATAACACCCAGTGTTCATCACATCACATGCATTCCTTAATGCCCATCACACAGTTACTCCATCTCCCCACCCACCTTTCCTCCAGCAACCCTCAGTTTGTTTCCAATAGCTGGGAACCTGTCATGGATTTTCTTCCTCTCTGGTTTCTTCGCATTCATTTTCCCTCCCTTCCCCTATGATCCTCTGTGCTGTTCCTTCTATTCCACATATGAGTAAAACCATATAATAATTGTTTTTCTCTGACTGACTTATTTTGCTCAGCATAATACCCTCCAGTGCCATCCACATCGATATGCTAAATATTGATCCTATCTGATGGCTGAGTCATATTCCTTTGTATATGTATATACCATGTTTCCTTTATCCATTATCTGTCGATGGATGTCTTGGTTCCTTCCACGGTTTGGCTATTGTGGACAATGTCGCTATAAACATTCGGGGTGCAGTTGCCCCTTCAGATCACTACATTTGTAGCTTTGGGGTAAATAAAATTGCTGGGTTGTAAGGGAGCTCTGTTTTAACTTCGTGAGGAACCTCCATATTGTTTTCCAAAGTGGCTGTACCAGTTTTCATTCCCACTTAGAAGTGTAAGAGAGTTCCCCTTTCTCCTCACCAACATTTGTTATTTCTTCGCTTGTTAATTTTTGCAATTCTGACTGGTGTGAAGTGGTATCTCATTGTCATTTGGATTTCTTTTTCCCCATGCCAAGTGATGTTGAGCAGTTTGTCATATGTCTGTTGGCCATTTGTGTGTCTTCTTTGGAGAAATATCTGTTCATATCTTCTGCCCATTTCTTGACTCGCTTATTTGTTTTTTGGGTGTTGAGTTTGGGTGTTGAACGGTAGTAAAGCGTACGGCACTTTCATGATGCTTCCACACCCACTTTTGGAAATGCTTCTCTCTCCAGGATACCTGAAGATGTTAGTGGAGAGTTGCCGTATACGCAGACTTGCTTTTCCCAGGTGAGTGCATGGCACATTCCTTATTCACTCACGCGCGCGCGCGCGCACACACACACACACACACACACAGAGTTGAACATGTTTCTGTCTCGTCAGGAAAGGAGGTGTTCGTTGAGAGACGGGTTCTCGCCAATGCTTTTGGGTGCTTGCCCTTTTCCCCCCGGAGAGTGAAGTGTATGCGCTTTTTGCCTAGGCTTCCGTACACACCCTTGAGAAGCCTTCCCTCAGCCAGAAACAAGCCGTGAGTTGAAAGAGGCGTTCCACACAGACCTCCTTCTCAGAGCGAAGCCTGTCACACTTTTCCTTGGGCCTCCACACGCACTTTAGAAAAACTTCCTCCGGGAAGCTGTGAGTTGAACGACGGGTTTCCTACAGCGGTTTTCCGTGGGGGTAAGGATATATGGCACTTGGCCTTAGGCTTCCACGCACAGATTGGAAAGGCTTCTCTCTTCGTGAAACAAGATGTGCGCTGAACGTTGCGTTCTGCGCAGGCTTGGTTTTCACACATCAGCCCATGGTACTTTCCCTAGGCTTCCACACGCGCAGTGAGTATCCCTTCCCTAAACCTGAACCAAGACGCGGGGGAAAGCTGCCTTCTACACCACCTTCTTTTCCGAGTTTCGTATAGAACCCTTGCGTTGTGCTTCCACATCCACTTTTGTCACTGCTTCGATATATCCTCCGGAGAGGGGTTAGCTTGAAAGACGGTCTCCCTCCGTCACGCTTTCAAGGAGTTAAGGATAGGGCACTCTCCTTATGCCTGCACACGTCCACTTGCAATCTCGACTGACTTCATGACCCCGTCCATATGCTACGCTGAAAGTCCCATTGCGCGCGGCCTTGTTTCTAAGAGATGAGGACAGGGCACGGCACGTTCCTTGTGCTTCCACCACGACTATATAAAAGGCTCCCGTCTCCAAGGCAAAGGATGTCAGGTGCAAGACGGCTTCGCAAAAGCGAGGTTGCCTCTTAGAGGGCGGTCTACGGCGCTCTCCTGACGCTTCCACGCCTACATATGCAAACGCTTCTGGGCTCACGAAAGAAGACGTCCGTTGAAAGCTGCCTTGTACCCCGACGCGTTTCTCGGAGTTAGGTCCAGGGAACGGTCCCTGTGCGATCACACGCAGCCTTGAGATGGCTCAGCTCTTTTCGATCGTCAGGGAGGACGTTTCTCGGAGTTAGGTCCAGGGAAAGGTAGTAAAGCGTACGGCACTTTCATGATGCTTCCACACCCACTTTTGGAAATGCTTCTCTCTCCAGGATACCTGAAGATGCTAGTGGCGAGTCGCCGTAGACGCAGACTTGCTTTTCCCAGGTCAGTACATGGCACTCTCCTTATTCACTCACGCACGCGCGCGCGCGCGGGCCCTAACACACACACACACACACACACACACACACACAGAGTTGAACATGTTTCTGTCTCGTCAGGAAAGAAGGTGATCGTTGAGAGACGGTTTCTCGCCGATGCTTTTGGGTTCTTGCTTTTTTCCCCCCGGAGAGAGAAGTGTAGCCGCTTTTTCCCTAGGCTTCCGTACACACCCTTGAGAAGCCTTCCGTCAGCCAGAAACAAGCCATGAGTTGAAAGAGGCGTTCCACGCAGACCTCCTTCTCAGAGCGAAGCCTGTCACACTTTTCCTTGTGAAGTCAACTAGAGAGATACAAATACTTTCTCAATGATTGCTTTAACAAAAAAGGACTAAATATCCCAATCAGAAAACATAGACTGTAAAGAGGAAGCAAGACCCATCTCTATGCTGCCTACCAGAGAATCACTTCAGACCTAAAAATAAAAGCAGATTGGAAGTAATGGGACACAAAACCATTTATCATGCAAATGGAAGTGAAAAGAAAGTTGGAGTCGTAATATTTTTATGAGACAAAATAAACTGAATTGTGGGGAAGATGGCAGAGTAGAAGGACCCTAAACTCACCTCATCCCACAGATACAACTAGGTAACACTCACACCAGAGTCACCCAGAAATGGACCTTCAGATTTCCCCACAAAACTATACAACTAAATGGAGAGAGGGAATCACATCAAAGATGGTAGGAAGGACAAGGACTCTGTAGGAATCTAAAGCCCATATTTCTGACCACCAGAGGGAGGGAACCACAGTCACAGAGGGGCCAGAAACAAACTACTACACCGGGGAGCCTCTAAAGCGTAGAGACATCCTCATAGCTTATGGCTTTGAAAATCAGAAGGGATGACATTTGTGAGCGTATACAACCAGCAGACTTAAAGCTTGGAACTTTTAAAAATCAGCTGTCTCAGCTCTGAGAGAGCACAGAAGGTGATAGGAAGCTGAGATCTGTCCTTAAAGATTAAGCAGAGCAAAGAGTGTGGAGAAGCTTGGGTGAAGCAGGTTGAAAGGTGCTTGAGGATTAAACAAGGGAGACATAGTTCCTGAACTCAGAGTTTGCTAAGGGACTTGTCCAGGAACAAAGGAGCTGGCAGGTGCCATTTCCCTCTACGGCCCCTCATTATAAACACACACCTACCTGCAAGACCAAGCACAATCTAGCAATCACTAACTTGCATAAACCATGGCCCATCCCCACACCTACCACACCTGCTTCAGTCCCAGTGCTGTGGATACCCTCCCTGATAAGACCCACACAATCCTTGACAACAATATGTCTCCCCATCACCCACAGAACACGCATGCATCTTGTTAAAACAGCACACCCCATGTGTTGTGCACAATGACAGAGTCCAGATCCAGTCTCTGTTGTTGCTATGCATTACCTTCAGAGGAGAACCAGCATCACCAAGTGAAAAATGTATGTTCTGCCCCGTATTTTCAAGAACAAGCAATATATCTGACCTTCCTAACCGAGAGATATTCTCTGAGAAGTAGGCCAAATGAGCAGACAGAGGACTATGTCCTAAACGAAAGAAGAGGACAAAGCCACAGCAAGAGACCTAAACAAAATGGATATAAGGAACATGCCTGACAGAAAATTTAAGATAACAATTATAAAGATACTCACTGGGGAAATGAAAAGAGGGAGGACATCAGAAGGGGGAACATCATTGCGACTCTTAACAAAGAGATATGAAAGAAATAATCAGAGATGTGGAACACAAGAAATGAAATGAAGAATATACTAGATAGAATAATTAGCAGGATGGACGAAGCAGAGGAACAAATTAATGAACTAGAAGACAGTAATGGAAAGTAATCAAGCGGAACAAATGAGAGGAAAAAGAAGTATGCAAAAATGAGAAGAGACATAGGGAATTCAGTGACTCCATCCAGTGTAACAACACCCACATGAGAGGGATCCCAGAAGGTGAAAAGGGGGAAAAGGGGGCAGAAAACCTATTTGACCAAAGAAGAGCTGAAAACTTAACCTAATGTGGTGAAGGAAACCTATACAAATCCATAAGGCATAGAGATCCCCTCCCACAAAATCAACCTAAGGAGGTCCACATCAAGATACATAGTAATCAAAATGGGAAAAGGTAGTGATAAAGAAAAAAACATTTAAAGCAGCAAGATAAAAGAAGACAGTTAACATGCAAGGGAAAGCCCATAAATCTATCAGCTGAGTTTTCAGCAGAAACTATGCAGGACAGAAGAAAGTGGCGTTAAATATTCAAAGTGCTGAAGGAGAAAAATCTGCAGCAAGGAATAATTTATCCAGCAAGCCTATCCTTCAGAAAAGAAGGGGAGAAAAAGAGTTTCTTAGCCACACAAACTAAAAGAGTTCATGACCACTAAATTAACTACAAAAAATATTGAAGGGGACACTATGAGTGGAAAAAAATCGTAAGTGAGAGTATGACAATAATGAATCAAGGAAGCAGTAAAAATAAGTATTTCTGTAAAAATCAGTTAAGGGATTCACAAAATAAAAGTATGTAAAATATGAAAACATATACCCTAACACATGAGGAGGAGTCAACAGTGGGTTTGAACTTAAACAGCATTCAACTTAATATAGACTGAAAAGGCTATATATAATCCAGGGGGTGACCACAAACCCAAACCTCTAATACACATGCAAAAGGTAAAGGGAAAGAAGTCCAAGAATATCATTAAAGAAAACGAGCAAACCATGAGAGAGAGAGCAAGAGAAGAAAGGATCAGAGAAAAACTACACAAAAAACTTTGAAACAAGTAACAAAACATCAATAAATACATGTCTACTGATAATTAGTTTGAATGTAAATGGACTAAATGCTCCAAGCAAAAGAGCATGACAGAGTTTGTATATATATATAAAAGATTTCACACCTAAAGACACCTGCAGATGGAAATTAAGAGATGGAGAAACATTAATCATGCAAGTGGATGTCAAAAGAAGTCAGAGTAGCAATCCTTATATCAGACAAAATAGAATTTTTTAACATTGAAATTGAATTAGCCAACATAGAGTACACCAGTAGTATCAAATGTAGCGTTCCACTATTCATCAGTTGTGTATAACACCCAGTGTT
Organism: Eumetopias jubatus; assembly: GCF_037043125.1. Taxonomy (NCBI): domain Eukaryota; kingdom Metazoa; phylum Chordata; class Mammalia; order Carnivora; family Otariidae; genus Eumetopias; species Eumetopias jubatus. Next base: position 1,491,193 of record NW_028274834.1, on the reverse strand, counting down.
CATCACATCACATGCATTCCTTAATGCCCATCACACAGTTACTCCATCTCCCCACCCACCTTTCCTCCAGCAACCCTCAGTTTGTTTCCAATAGTTAGGAACCTGTCATGGATTTTCTTCCTCTCTGGTTTCTTCGCATTCATTTTCCCTCCCTTCCCCTATGATCCTCTGTGCTGTTCCTTCTATTCCACATATGAGTAAAACCATATAATAATTGTTTTTCTCTGACTGACTTATTCTGCTCAGCATAATACCCTCCAGTGCCATTCACATCGATATGCTAAATATTGATCCTTTCTGATGGCTGAGTCATATTCCTTTGTATATGTATATACCATGTTTTCTTTATCCATTTATCTGTCGATGGATGTCTTGGTTCCTTCCACGGTTTGGCTATTGTGGACAATGTCGCTATAAACATTCGGGGTGCAGTTGCCCCTTCAGATCACTACATTTGTAGCTTTGGGGTAAATAAAATTGCTGGGTTGTAAGGGAGCTCTGTTTTAAGTTCTTGAGGAACCTCCATATTGTTTTCCAAAGTGGCAGTACCAGTTTTCATTCCCACTTAGAAGTGTAAGAGAGTTCCCCTTTCTCCTCACCAACATTTGTTATTTTTTCGCTTGTTAATTTTTGCAATTCTGACTGGTGTGAAGTGGTATCTCATTGTCATTTGGATTTCTTTTTCCCCATGCCAAGTGCTGTTGAGCAGTTTCTCATATGTCTGTTGGCCATTTGTGTGTCTTCTTTGGAGAAATACCTGTTCATATCTTCTGCCCATTTCTTGACTCGGTTATTTGTATTTTGGGTGTTGAGTTTGGGTGTTGAACGGTAGTAAAGCGTACGGCACTTTCATGATGCTTCCACACCCACTTTTGGAAATGCTTCTCTCTCAAGGATACCTGAAGATGTTAGTGGAGAGTTGCCGTATACGCAGACTTGCTTTTCCCAGGTGAGTGCATGGCACATTCCTTATTCACTCACGCGCGCGCGCGCGCGCACACACACACACACACACACACACAGAGTTGAACATGTTTCTCTCTCGTCAGGAAAGGAGGTGTTCGTTGAGAGACGGTTTCTCGCCAATGCTTTTGGGTGCTTGCCCTTTTCCCCCCGGAGAGTGAAGTGTATGCGCTTTTTCCGTAGGCTTCAGTACACACCCTTGAGAAGCCTTCCGTCAGTCAGAAACAAGCCGTGAGTTGAAAGAGGCGTTCCACACAGACCTCCTTCTCAGAGCGAAGCCTGTCACACTTTTCCTTGGGCCTCCACACGCACTTTAGAAAAACTTCCTCCGGGAAGCTGTGAGTTGAACGACGGGTTTCCTACAGCGGTTTTCCGTGGGGGTAAGGATATATGACACTTGGCCTTAGGCTTCCACGCACACATTGGAAACGGCTTCTCTCTTCGTGAAACAAGATGTGCGCTGAACGTTGCGTTCTGCGCAGGCTTGCTTTTCACACATCAGCCGATGGTACTTTCCCTAGGCTTCCACACGCGCAGAGAGTATCCCTTCCCTAAACCTGAACCAAGACGCGGGGGAAAGCTGCCTTCTACACCACCTTCTTTTCCGAGTTTCGTATAGAACCCTTGCGTTGTGCTTCCACATCCACTTTTGTCACTTCTTCGATATATCCTCCGGAGAGGGGTTCGCTTTAAAGACGGTCTCCCTCCGTCACGCTTTCAAGGAGTTAAGGATAGGGCACTCTCCTTATGCCTGCACACGTCCACTTGCAATCTCGACTGACTTCATGACCCCGTCCATATGCTACGCTGAAAGTCCCATTGCGCGCGGCCTTGTTTCTAAGAGATGAGGACAGGGCACGGCACGTTCCTTGTGCTTCCACCACGACTATATAAAAGGCTCCCGTCTCCAAGGCAAAGGATGTCAGGTGCAAGACGGCTTCGCAAAAGCGAGGTTGCCTCTTAGAGAGCGGTCTACGGCGCTCTCCTGACGCTTCCACGCCTACATATGCAAACGCTTCTGGGCTCACGAAAGAAGACGTCCGTTGAAAGCTGCCTTGTACCCCGACGCGTTTTCCGAAGTTAGGTCCAGGGAACGGTCCCTGTGCGATCACACGCAGCCTTGAGATGGCTCAGCTCTTTTCGATCGTCAGGGAGGACGTTTCTCGGAGTTAGGTCCAGGGAAAGGTAGTAAAGCGTACGGCACTTTCATGATGCTTCCACACCCACTTTTGGAAATGCTTCTCTCTCCAGGATACCTGAAGATGCTAGTGGCGAGTCGCCGTATACGCAGACTTGCTTTTCCCAGATCAGTACATGGCACTCTCCTTATTCACTCACGCACGCGCGCGCGTGCCCTCACACACACACACACACACACACACACACACACACACAGAGTTGAACATGTTTCTGTCTCGTCAGGAAAGAAGGTGATCGTTGAGAGACGGTTTCTCGCCGATGCTTTTGGGTTCTTGCTTTTTTCCCCCCGGAGAGAGAAGTGTAGCCGCTTTTTCCCTAGGCTTCCGTACACACCCTTGAGAAGCCTTCCGTCAGCCAGAAACAAGCCATGAGTTGAAAGAGGCGTTCCACGCAGACCTCCTTCTCAGAGCGAAGCCTGTCACACTTTTCCTTGTGAAGTCAACTAGAGAGATACAAATACTTTCTCAATGATTGCTTTAACAAAAAAGGACTAAATATCCCAATCAGAAAACATAGACTGTAAAGAGGAAGCAAGACCCATCTCTATGCTGCCTACCAGAGAATCACTTCAGACCTAAAAATAAAAGCAGATTGGAAGTAATGGGACACAAAACCATTTATCATGCAAATGGAAGTGAAAAGAAAGTTGGAGTCGTAATATTTTTATGAGACAAAATAAACTGAATTGTGGGGAAGATGGCAGAGTAGAAGGACCCTAAACTCACCTCATCCCACAGATACAACTAGGTAACACTCACACCAGAGTCACCCAGAAATGGACCTTCAGATTTCCCCACAAAACTATACAACTAAATGGAGAGAGGGAATCACATCAAAGATGGTAGGAAGGACAAGGACTCTGTAGGAATCTAAAGCCCATATTTCTGACCACCAGAGGGAGGGAACCACAGTCACAGAGGGGCCAGAAACAAACTACTACACCGGGGAGCCTCTAAAGCGTAGAGACATCCTCATAGCTTATGGCTTTGAAAATCAGAAGGGATGACATTTGTGAGCGTATACAACCAGCAGACTTAAAGCTTGGAACTTTTAAAAATCAGCTGTCTCAGCTCTGAGAGAGCACAGAAGGTGATAGGAAGCTGAGATCTGTCCTTAAAGATTAAGCAGAGCAAAGAGTGTGGAGAAGCTTGGGTGAAGCAGGTTGAAAGGTGCTTGAGGATTAAACAAGGGAGACATAGTTCCTGAACTCAGAGTTTGCTAAGGGACTTGTCCAGGAACAAAGGAGCTGGCAGGTGCCATTTCCCTCTACGGCCCCTCATTATAAACACACACCTACCTGCAAGACCAAGCACAATCTAGCAATCACTAACTTGCATAAACCATGGCCCATCCCCACACCTACCACACCTGCTTCAGTCCCAGTGCTGTGGATACCCTCCCTGATAAGACCCACACAATCCTTGACAACAATATGTCTCCCCATCACCCACAGAACACGCATGCATCTTGTTAAAACAGCACACCCCATGTGTTGTGCACAATGACACAGTCCAGATCCAGTCTCTGTTGTTGCTATGCATTACCTTCAGAGGAGAACCAGCATCACCAAGTGAAAAATGTATGTTCTGCCCCGTATTTCAAGAACAAGCAATATATCTGACCTTCCTAACCGAGAGATATTCTCTGAGAAGTAGGCCAAATGAGCAGACAGAGGACTATGTCCTAAACGAAAGAAGAGGACAAAGCCACAGCAAGAGACCTAAACAAAATGGATATAAGGAACATGCCTGACAGAAAATTTAAGATAACAAATATAAAGATACTCACTGGGGAAATGAAAAGAGGGAGGACATCAGAAGGGGGAACATCATTGAGACTCTTAACAAAGAGATATGAAAGAAATAATCAGAGATGTGGAACACAAGAAATGAAATGAAGAATATACTAGATAGAATAATTAGCAGGATGGACGAAGCAGAGGAACAAATTAATGAACTAGAAGACAGTAATGGAAAGTAATCAAGCGGAACAAATGAGAGGAAAAGAAGTATGCAAAAATGAGAAGAGACATAGGGAATTCAGTGACTCCATCCAGTGTAACAACACCCACATGAGAGGGATCCCAGAAGGTGAAAAGGGGGAAAAGGGGGCAGAAAATCTATTTGACCAAAGAAGAGCTGAAAACTTAACCAATCTGGTGAAGGAAACCTATACAAATCCATAAGGCATAGAGATCCCCTCCCACAAAATCAACCTAAGGAGGTCCACATCAAGATACATAGTAATCCAAATGGGAAAAGGTAGTGATAAAGAAAAAACATTTAAAGCAGCAAGATAAAAGAAGACAGTTAACATGCAAGGGAAAGCCCATAAATCTATCAGCTGAGTTTTCAGCAGAAACTATGCAGGACAGAAGAAAGTGGCGTTAAATATTCAAAGTGCTGAATGAGAAAAATCTGCAGCAAGGAATAATTTATCCAGCAAGCCTATCCTTCAGAAAAGAAGGGGAGAAAAAGAGTTTCTTAGCCACACAAACTAAAAGAGTTCATGACCACTAAATTAACTACAAAAAATATTGAAGGGGACACTATGAGTGGAAAAAAATCGTAAGTGAGAGTATGACAATAATGAATCAAGGAAGCAGTAAAAATAAGTATTTCTGTAAAAATCAGTTAAGGGATTCACAAAATAAAAGTATGTAAAATATGAAAACATATACCCTAACACATGAGGAGGAGTCAACAGTGGGTTTGAACTTAAACAGCATTCAACTTAATATAGACTGAAAAGGCTATATATAATCCAGGGGGTCACCACAAACCCAAACCTCTAATACACATGCAAAAGATAAAGGGAAAGAAATCCAAGAATATCATTAAAGAAAACGAGCAAACCATGAGAGAGAGAGCAAGAGAAGAAAGGATCAGAGAAAAACTACACAAAAAACTATGAAACAAGAAACAAAACATCAATAAATACATGTCTAATGATAATTAGTTTGAATGTAAATGGACTAAATGCTCCAAGCAAAAGAGCATGACAGAGTTTGTATATATATATAAAAGATTTCACACCTAAAGACACCTGCAGATGGAAATTAAGAGATGGAGAAACATTAATCATGCAAGTGGATGTCAAAAGAAGTCAGAGTAGCAATCCTTATATCAGACAAAATAGACTTTTTTAACATTGAAATTGAATTAGCCAACATAGAGTACACCAGTAGTTTCAAATGTAGCGTTCCACAATTCATCAGTTGTGTATAACACCCAGTGTTCATCACATCACATGCATTCCTTAATGCCCATCACACAGTTACTCCATCTCCCCACCCACCTTTCCTCCAGCAACCCTCAGTTTGTTTCCAATAGTTAGGAACCTGTCATGGATTTTCTTCCTCTCTGGTTTCTTCGCATTCATTTTCCCTCCCTTCCCCTATGATCCTCTGTGCTGTTCCTTCTATTCCACATATGAGTAAAACCATATAATAATTGTTTTTCTCTGACTGACTTATTTTGCTCAGCATAATACCCTCCAGTGCCTTCCACATCGATATGCTAAATATTGATCCTTTCTGATGGCTGAGTCATATTCCTTTGTATATGTATATACCATGTTTTCTTTATCCATTATCTGTCGATGGATGTCTTGGTTCCTTCCACGGTTTGGCTATTGTGGACAATGTCGCTATAAACATTTGGGGTGCAGTTGCCCCTTCAGATCACTACATTTGTAGCTTTGGGGTAAATAAAATTGCTGGGTTGTAAGGGAGCTCTGTTTTAACTTCGTGAGGAACCTCCATATTGTTTTCCAAAGTGGCTGTACCAGTTTTCATTCCCACTTAGAAGTGTAAGAGAGTTCCCCTTTCTCCTCACCAACATTTGTTATTTCTTCGCTTGTTAATTTTTGCAATTCTGACTGGTGTGAAGTGGTATCTCATTGTCATTTGGATTTCTTTTTCCCCATGCCAAGTGCTGTTGAGCAGTTTCTCATATGTCTGTTGGCCATTTGTGTGTCTTCTTTGGAGAAATACCTGTTCATATCTTCTGCCCATTTCTTGACTCGGTTATTTGTATTTTGGGTGTTGAGTTTGGGTGTTGAACGGTAGTAAAGCGTACGGCACTTTCATGATGCTTCCACACCCACTTTTGGAAATGCTTCTCTCTCAAGGATACCTGAAGATGTTAGTGGAGAGTTGCCGTATACGCAGACTTGCTTTTCCCAGGTGAGTGCATGGCACATTCCTTATTCACTCACGCGCGCGCGCTCGCACACACACACACACACACACACACAGAGTTGAACATGTTTCTGTCTCGTCAGGAAAGGAGGTGTTCGTTGAGAGACGGTTTCTCGCCAATGCTTTTGGGTGCTTGCCCTTTTCCCCCCGGAGAGTGAAGTGTATGCGCTTTTTCCGTAGGCTTCAGTACACACCCTTGAGAAGCCTTCCGTCAGTCAGAAACAAGCCGTGAGTTGAAAGAGGCGTTCCACACAGACCTCCTTCTCAGAGCGAAGCCTGTCACACTTTTCCTTGGGCCTCCACACGCACTTTAGAAAAACTTCCTCCGGGAAGCTGTGAGTTGAACGACGGGTTTCCTACAGCGGTTTTCCGTGGGGGTAAGGATATATGGCACTTGGCCTTAGGCTTCCACGCACACATTGGAAAGGGCTTCTCTATTCGTGAAACAAGATGTGCGCTGAACGTTGCGTTCTGCGCAGGCTTGCTTTTCACACATCAGCCCATGGTACTTTCCCTAGGCTTCCACACGCGCAGTGAGTATCCCTTCCCTAAACCTGAACCAAGACGCGGGGGCAAGCTGCCTTCTACACCACCTTCTTTTCCGAGTTTCGTATAGAACCCTTGCGTTGTGCTTCCACATCCACTTTTGTCACTGCTTCGATATATCCTCCGGAGAGGGGTTCGCTTGAAAGACGGTCTCCCTCCGTCACGCTTTCAAGGAGTTAAGGATAGGGCACTCTCCTTATGCCTGCACACGTCCACTTGCAATCTCGACTGACTTCATGACCCCGTCCATATGCTACGCTGAAAGTCCCATTGCGCGCGGCCTTGTTTCTAAGAGATGAGGACAGGGCACGGCACGTTCCTTGTGCTTCCACCACGACTATATAAAAGGCTCCCGTCTCCAAGGCAAAGGATGTCAGGTGCAAGACGGCTTCGCAAAAGCGAGGTTGCCTCTTAGAGGGCGGTCTACGGCGCTCTCCTGACGCTTCCACGCCTACATATGCAAACGCTTCTGGGCTCACGAAAGAAGACGTCCGTTGAAAGCTGCCTTGTACCCCGACGCGTTTTCCGGAGTTAGGTCCAGAGAACGGTCCCTGTGCGATCACACGCAGCCTTGAGATGGCTCAGCTCTTTTCGATCGTCAGGGAGGACGTTTTTCGGAGTTAGGTCCAGGGAAAGGTAGTAAAGCGTACGGCACTTTCATGATGCTTCCACACCCACTTTTGGAAATGCTTCTCTCTCCAGGATACCTGAAGATGCTAGTGGCGAGTCGCCATAGACGCAGACTTGCTTTTCCCAGGTCAGTACATGGCACTCTCCTTATTCACTCACGCAGGCGCGCGCGCGCGTGCCCTCACACACACAGACACACACACACACACACAGAGTTGAACATGTTTCTGTCTCGTCAGGAAAGAAGGTGATCGTTGAGAGACGGTTTCTCGCCGATGCTTTTGGGTTCTTGCTTTTTTCCCCCCGGAGACAGAAGTGTAGCCGCTTTTTCCCTAGGCTTCCGTACACACCCTTGAGAAGCCTTCCGTCAGCCAGAAACAAGCCATGAGTTGAAAGAGGCGTTCCACGCAGACCTCCTTCTCAGAGCGAAGCCTGTCACACTTTTCCTTGTGAAGTAAACTAGAGAGATACAAATACTTTCTCAATGATTGCTTTAATAAAAAAGGACTAAATATCCCAATCAGAAAACATAGACTGTAAAGAGGAAGCAAGACCCATCTCTATGCTGCCTACCAGAGAATCACTTCAGACCTAAAAATAAAAGCAGATTGGAAGTAATGGCACACAAAAGCATTTATCATGCAAATGGAAGTGAAAAGAAAGTTGGAGTCATAATAATTTTATGAGACAAAATAAACTGAATTGTGGGGAAGATGGCAGAGTAGAAGGACCCTAAACTCACCTCATCCCACAGATACAACTAGGTAACACTCACACCAGAGTCACCCAGAAATGGACCTTCAGATTTCCCCACAAAACTATACAACTAAATGGAGAGAGGGAATCACATCAAAGATGGTAGGAAGGACAAGGACTCTGTAGGAATCTAAAGCCCATATTTCTGACCACCAGAGGGAGGGAACCACAGTCACAGAGGGGCCAGAAACAAACTACTACACCGGGGAGCCTCTAAAGCGTAGAGACATCCTCATAGCTTATGGCTTTGAAAATCAGAAGGGATGACATTTGTGAGCGTATACAACCAGCAGACTTAAAGCTTGGAACTTTTAAAAATCAGCTGTCTCAGCTCTGAGAGAGCACAGAAGGTGATAGGAAGCTGAGATCTGTCCTTAAAGATTAAGCAGAGCAAAGAGTGTGGAGAAGCTTGGGTGAAGCAGGTTGAAAGGTGCTTGAGGATTAAACAAGGGAGACATAGTTCCTGAACTCAGAGTTTGCTAAGGGACTTGTCCAGGAACAAAGGAGCTGGCAGGTGCCATTTCCCTCTACGGCCCCTCATTATAAACACACACCTACCTGCAAGACCAAGCACAATCTAGCAATCACTAACTTGCATAAACCATGGCCCATCCCCACACCTACCACACCTGCTTCAGTCCCAGTGCTGTGGATACCCTCCCTGATAAGACCCACACAATCCTTGACAACAATATGTCTCCCCATCACCCACAGAACACGCATGCATCTTGTTAAAACAGCACACCCCATGTGTTGTGCACAATGACACAGTCCAGATCCAGTCTCTGTTGTTGCTATGCATTACCTTCAGAGGAGAACCAGCATCACCAAGTGAAAAATGTATGTTCTGCCCCGTATTTCAAGAACAAGCAATATATCTGACCTTCCTAACCGAGAGATATTCTCTGAGAAGTAGGCCAAATGAGCAGACAGAGGACTATGTCCTAAACGAAAGAAGAGGACAAAGCCACAGCAAGAGACCTAAACAAAATGGATATAAGGAACATGCCTGACAGAAAATTTAAGATAACAATTATAAAGATACTCACTGGGGAAATGAAAAGAGGGAGGACATCAGAAGGGGGAACATCATTGAGACTCTTAACAAAGAGATATGAAAGAAATAATCAGAGATGTGGAACACAAGAAATGAAATGAAGAATATACTAGATAGAATAATTAGCAGGATGGACGAAGCAGAGGAACAAATTAATGAACTAGAAGACAGTAATGGAAAGTAATCAAGCGGAACAAATGAGAGGAAAAAGAAGTATGCAAAAATGAGAAGAGACATAGGGAATTCAGTGACTCCATCCAGTGTAACAACACCCACATGAGAGGGATCCCAGAAGGTGAAAAGGGGGAAAAGGGGGCAGAAAATCTATTTGACCAAAGAAGAGCTGAAAACTTAACCTAATCTGGTGAAGGAAACCTATACAAATCCATAAGGCATAGAGATCCCCTCCCACAAAATCAACCTAAGGAGGTCCACATCAAGATACATAGTAATCCAAATGGGAAAAGGTAGTGATAAAGAAAAAACATTTAAAGCAGCAAGATAAAAGAAGACAGTTAACATGCAAGGGAAAGCCCATAAATCTATCAGCTGAGTTTTCAGCAGAAACTATGCAGGACAGAAGAAAGTGGCGTTAAATATTCAAAGTGCTGAATGAGAAAAATCTGCAGCAAGGAATAATTTATCCAGCAAGCCTATCCTTCAGAAAAGAAGGGGAGAAAAAGAGTTTCTTAGCCACACAAACTAAAAGAGTTCATGACCACTAAATTAACTACAAAAAATATTGAAGGGGACACTATGAGTGGAAAAAAATCGTAAGTGAGAGTATGACAATAATGAATCAAGGAAGCAGTAAAAATAAGTATTTCTGTAAAAATCAGTTAAGGGATTCACAAAATAAAAGTATGTAAAATATGAAAACATATACCCTAACACATGAGGAGGAGTCAACAGTGGGTTTGAACTTAAACAGCATTCAACTTAATATAGACTGAAAAGGCTATATATAATCCAGGGGGTCACCACAAACCCAAACCTCTAATACACATGCAAAAGATAAAGGGAAAGAAATCCAAGAATATCATTAAAGAAAACGAGCAAACCATGAGAGAGAGAGCAAGAGAAGAAAGGATCAGAGAAAAACTACACAAAAAACTATGAAACAAGAAACAAAACATCAATAAATACATGTCTAATGATAATTAGTTTGAATGTAAATGGACTAAATGCTCCAAGCAAAAGAGCATGACAGAGTTTGTATATATATATAAAAGATTTCACACCTAAAGACACCTGCAGATGGAAATTAAGAGATGGAGAAACATTAATCATGCAAGTGGATGTCAAAAGAAGTCAGAGTAGCAATCCTTATATCAGACAAAATAGACTTTTTTAACATTGAAATTGAATTAGCCAACATAGAGTACACCAGTAGTTTCAAATGTAGCGTTCCACAATTCATCAGTTGTGTATAACACCCAGTGTTCATCACATCACATGCATTCCTTAATGCCCATCACACAGTTACTCCATCTCCCCACCCACATTTCCTCCAGCAACCCTCAGTTTGTTTCCAATAGTTAGGAACCTGTCATGGATTTTCTTCCTCTCTGGTTTCTTCGCATTCATTTTCCCTCCCTTCCCCTATGATCCTCTGTGCTGTTCCTTCTATTCCACATATGAGTAAAACCATATAATAATTGTTTTTCTCTGACTGACTTATTTTGCTCAGCATAATACCCTCCAGTGCCTTCCACATCGATATGCTAAATATTGATCCTTTCTGATGGCTGAGTCATATTCCTTTGTATATGTATATACCATGTTTTCTTTATCCATTATCTGTCGATGGATGTCTTGGTTCCTTCCACGGTTTGGCTATTGTGGACAATGTCGCTATAAACATTTGGGGTGCAGTTGCCCCTTCAGATCACTACATTTGTAGCTTTGGGGTAAATAAAATTGCTGGGTTGTAAGGGAGCTCTGTTTTAACTTCGTGAGGAACCTCCATATTGTTTTCCAAAGTGGCTGTACCAGTTTTCATTCCCACTTAGAAGTGTAAGAGAGTTCCCCTTTCTCCTCACCAACATTTGTTATTTCTTCGCTTGTTAATTTTTGCAATTCTGACTGGTGTGAAGTGGTATCTCATTGTCATTTGGATTTCTTTTTCCCCATGCCAAGTGCTGTTGAGCAGTTTCTCATATGTCTGTTGGCCATTTGTGTGTCTTCTTTGGAGAAATACCTGTTCATATCTTCTGCCCATTTCTTGACTCGGTTATTTGTATTTTGGGTGTTGAGTTTGGGTGTTGAACGGTAGTAAAGCGTACGGCACTTTCATGATGCTTCCACACCCACTTTTGGAAATGCTTCTCTCTCAAGGATACCTGAAGATGTTAGTGGAGAGTTGCCGTATACGCAGACTTGCTTTTCCCAGGTGAGTGCATGGCACATTCCTTATTCACTCACGCGCGCGCGCTCGCACACACACACACACACACACACACAGAGTTGAACATGTTTCTGTCTCGTCAGGAAAGGAGGTGTTCGTTGAGAGACGGTTTCTCGCCAATGCTTTTGGGTGCTTGCCCTTTTCCCCCCGGAGAGTGAAGTGTATGCGCTTTTTCCGTAGGCTTCAGTACACACCCTTGAGAAGCCTTCCGTCAGTCAGAAACAAGCCGTGAGTTGAAAGAGGCGTTCCACACAGACCTCCTTCTCAGAGCGAAGCCTGTCACACTTTTCCTTGGGCCTCCACACGCACTTTAGAAAAACTTCCTCCGGGAAGCTGTGAGTTGAACGACGGGTTTCCTACAGCGGTTTTCCGTGGGGGTAAGGATATATGGCACTTGGCCTTAGGCTTCCACGCACACATTGGAAAGGGCTTCTCTCTTCGTGAAACAAGATGTGCGCTGAACGTTGCGTTCTGCGCAGGCTTGCTTTTCACACATCAGCCCATGGTACTTTCCCTAGGCTTCCACACGCGCAGTGAGTATCCCTTCCCTAAACCTGAACCAAGACGCGGGGGAAAGCTGCCTTCTACACCACCTTCTTTTCCGAGTTTCGTATAGAACCCTTGCGTTGTGCTTCCACATCCACTTTTGTCACTGCTTCGATATATCCTCCGGAGAGGGGTTCGCTTGAAAGACGGTCTCCCTCCGTCACGCTTTCAAGGAGTTAAGGATAGGGCACTCTCCTTATGCCTGCACACGTCCACTTGCAATCTCGACTGACTTCATGACCCCGTCCATATGCTACGCTGAAAGTCCCATTGCGCGCGGCCTTGTTTCTAAGAGATGAGGACAGGGCACGGCACGTTCCTTGTGCTTCCACCACGACTATATAAAAGGCTCCCGTCTCCAAGGCAAAGGATGTCAGGTGCAAGACGGCTTCGCAAAAGCGAGGTTGCCTCTTAGAGGGCGGTCTACGGCGCTCTCCTGACGCTTCCACGCCTACATATGCAAACGCTTCTGGGCTCACGAAAGAAGACGTCCGTTGAAAGCTGCCTTGTACCCCGACGCGTTTCTCGGAGTTAGGTCCAGGGAACGGTCCCTGTGCGATCACACGCAGCCTTGAGATGGCTCAGCTCTTTTCGATCGTCAGGGAGGACGTTTCTCGGAGTTAGGTCCAGGGAAAGGTAGTAAAGCGTACGGCACTTTCATGATGCTTCCACACCCACTTTTGGAAATGCTTCTCTCTCCAGGATACCTGAAGATGCTAGTGGCGAGTCGCCGTAGACGCAGACTTGCTTTTCCCAGGTCAGTACATGGCACTCTCCTTATTCACTCACGCAGGCGCGCGCGCGCGTGCCCTCACACACACAGACACACACACACACACACAGAGTTGAACATGTTTCTGTCTCGTCAGGAAAGAAGGTGATCGTTGAGAGACGGTTTCTCGCCGATGCTTTTGGGTTCTTGCTTTTTTCCCCCCGGAGACAGAAGTGTAGCCGCTTTTTCCCTAGGCTTCCGTACACACCCTTGAGAAGCCTTCCGTCAGCCAGAAACAAGCCATGAGTTGAAAGAGGCGTTCCACGCAGACCTCCTTCTCAGAGCGAAGCCTGTCACACTTTTCCTTGTGAAGTAAACTAGAGAGATACAAATACTTTCTCAATGATTGCTTTAACAAAAAAGGACTAAATATCCCAATCAGAAAACATAGACTGTAAAGAGGAAGCAAGACCCATCTCTATGCTGCCTACCAGAGAATCACTTCAGACCTAAAAATAAAAGCAGATTGGAAGTAATGGCACACAAAAGCATTTATCATGCAAATGGAAGTGAAAAGAAAGTTGGAGTCATAATAATTTTATGAGACAAAATAAACTGAATTGTGGGGAAGATGGCAGAGTAGAAGGACCCTAAACTCACCTCATCCCACAGATACAACTAGGTAACACTCACACCAGAGTCACCCAGAAATGGACCTTCAGATTTCCCCACAAAACTATACAACTAAATGGAGAGAGGGAATCACATCAAAGATGGTAGGAAGGACAAGGACTCTGTAGGAATCTAAAGCCCATATTTCTGACCACCAGAGGGAGGGAACCACAGTCACAGAGGGGCCAGAAACAAACTACTACACCGGGGAGCCTCTAAAGCGTAGAGACATCCTCATAGCTTATGGCTTTGAAAATCAGAAGGGATGACATTTGTGAGCGTATACAACCAGCAGACTTAAAGCTTGGAACTTTTAAAAATCAGCTGTCTCAGCTCTGAGAGAGCACAGAAGGTGATAGGAAGCTGAGATCTGTCCTTAAAGATTAAGCAGAGCAAAGAGTGTGGAGAAGCTTGGGTGAAGCAGGTTGAAAGGTGCTTGAGGATTAAACAAGGGAGACATAGTTCCTGAACTCAGAGTTTGCTAAGGGACTTGTCCAGGAACAAAGGAGCTGGCAGGTGCCATTTCCCTCTACGGCCCCTCATTATAAACACACACCTACCTGCAAGACCAAGCACAATCTAGCAATCACTAACTTGCATAAACCATGGCCCATCCCCACACCTACCACACCTGCTTCAGTCCCAGTGCTGTGGATACCCTCCCTGATAAGACCCACACAATCCTTGACAACAATATGTCTCCCCATCACCCACAGAACACGCATGCATCTTGTTAAAACAGCACACCCCATGTGTTGTGCACAATGACACAGTCCAGATCCAGTCTCTGTTGTTGCTATGCATTACCTTCAGAGGAGAACCAGCATCACCAAGTGAAAAATGTATGTTCTGCCCCGTATTTCAAGAACAAGCAATATATCTGACCTTCCTAACCGAGAGATATTCTCTGAGAAGTAGGCCAAATGAGCAGACAGAGGACTATGTCCTAAACGAAAGAAGAGGACAAAGCCACAGCAAGAGACCTAAACAAAATGGATATAAGGAACATGCCTGACAGAAAATTTAAGATAACAATTATAAAGATACTCACTGGGGAAATGAAAAGAGGGAGGACAT